>NW_014013746.1:0-646202 GCF_000170995.1 Trichoderma virens Gv29-8 | reverse complement strand
GCCACCTAACCTCGACTACGGCTGACCACCTGCATAGAACGCCCAGGCCATGGACATCCAGTGCCAGATCTGCAAGTCGACATTCCTAAAAACCACAAAGGCTCCTGCGTACGACATTCCTTCCTCACATAATATCTCCAGATTGGGCCATGGCTAACGAATCACGACCCGATCTAGACTTCTGGAACACGCCCAGAACAAGCACAGCAAGGGCATGCCCGAGTGTTTCCCGACTTTCGCCACCTCATAATCAAGAATGATTCATTCTGGCCGTATAGAAAAAAATGGGTGTTTGCTAGGCTGCTAGCAAGGCGAAGGGAGTTTGGTCTGGAAGCGGAGCATCATAGCGCGGGTATTGGTTCACACAAGCACAATAAGACATAGCATAGCACCGGCCAGTTCCGTGGCGTGGCGTTTCTTGTCATGATGGCTATTTTCCCCTTTATTTCTGTGTGTTTATTGGTCTGCGTATTCCTACATTGGTCGTTCCCTTTCCCACGCCCTACCATCAGGAGTCAAGAGACACATCGCATGAAAGAGGATTCAAGCCCACGGATCTTTAGTGCGCCTCCACGGCTGTGGGAGCCACTTCTGCGACTGATTTTGGCACATTACGGGCCTGCTGCCTCTGCGCAGTCTGTGCCTGCTCCTCGAGGATTGACTTTAGGATATCCGGATACCAGCGCTCTCCCACATCTTGATGGCTCTTGACCCTATTACGCAGAGTTGCCTCTCCCATTGTGGTAGCCACCGAGCCTTTGCGGAACGTAAACTCAACGTCATCGATGCGACCGCCGTTTCTCTCTACAATCTTTTGACGCTGCTCCTGAACATCCTCGGGGACTTTGCCGATTCCAACCGTCTCCAGCTCTTCGAATGTCGCATTCAACTTGACACCTTGGAAGAAAGGGATGCTAAACCGCGCACCTGTCCCTGCGGCGGGGGACAGGACACGATGTGTTGTTGAGACGCAGACGCCTTGGGTCAGCGCTTCCATACCCTGTCCAATGGCGACGACAAGTGTTCTGTCAATGGGAGGACAGTCGATCCATTTACCTTGGACATTCTGGACCTGCAAGCCTCGGTGGTTCGTAGCTTGAAGCAAGTAGCTGGTCAGCATGCTGTCCTTGTGCGGTCCTACGCCTTGTCCTTGCGTGCCCTCTGGAAGTCCCAGCTCAGCCAAATCCGGGTACTTGACAATCTTGAGCTTGTGTTGCGGATCCGCCTCAAAGTACTTTTCAAAGGCGTCCTTTGGTAGTTTAATCGCCTCGGCAATCAACGAGGTAAAGTAGATTGTGATTTCTCCCATTTGGCGCATGTACTCGGTATAAGTACTACGGAATCCTGGTGCGCTTTCTTCTGAGGGCCACTGATTGGGACCGAGCAAGTTGTAATACCGTGGCGCATCGGGACCGGGGAGTGCATGTTCGGTTGAGAGATCAATCTGTTCCCTGTGATCTATAGCTCCAGCTGTGATTTCCGCAGAGAGCTGAGAGTAGCCCAGAAATGAAGGCGCATTCTTCATTTCAATCTTTAGTCTATGTGATTTAGGTTGAGCTTTAGTAAGTCAACTGGACTAATTGATTGCCACGTGAGGATGAAACCTACTTTTCTTCTTGGGGAATGTCGAAGAAGCCTTTGCCCTGCTTGATGACTTCGTCCCATAAGTCTTGTGAAATGCCTACATTCTTTAGATACAAGAAGCCAACTTCCATCAGGGCATGGCGGAGCTGGTTGAGAAACTCGGGCTTGGTAGCCGGGTCTCTGGATAGATCCAGGTCAAGGATGGGGATGGAGGTGAATGACATGGTGAAATGAGGCCGAGTCCGTGCAAGAACCTGGTTGCCTATTACACAATCAGATATACTCGATATGAATTTGCTTCCAGAAGAAGAAGAGACAAACACTTATTTTTTGTCAGAGTACATATGAAGATACGGAGGTTCAAACGGAGGTTGATGTATCATTTGAGCCGAGTAAGCGCAAGCGCAAATGACGCCATAGGCCCTTTGTGCCAAATATCTGCCCATCACTCCACATCCCCGCACTCACAACCTGCTCAGGCAAATCGGATTGATAAATCGGCATACACGGAGTATTGAGGGTCTCTGTACTCCGATAGTAGTGTACTTTGACTACACAGATAAAATGAATGTGTTTGCATGTAGCTTTGGTTGATCTGTCCTTCTCCGTTACCGGTAGTAGAGATATGATGCCATATAAACTTCCCTTGTACTACCTATTACTAACCTTTTCTAGCGGTACTCCTACTAGAGAATATGCATAAATTAGTAGAGTAGCTACTAGAGTGTGTTCAATATCCTTGAGTGCGGATAGTTGATCTAAGATGCCATCTAGATGTCGGTAGATAGATCACTCTTGGCTTGGCTGCATGCATAGGTAAGGTTTATCTACATGCAGCTACCTCGAATAAAAGGGATGAAATTGGTAGTTGTTTTCTCTCTCAGACAATATGGGCAGTCTGTCCGAGTCGGGGCATAGTTCCAGAAAGCGACAGCAGTTGGTACAGGACAACGACAACGCAGACTCAGACGGAGGAGAGTCAGACAAAACATGGAATGAGTCGGAGAAATAAGAGAAACAAGGACACTAGCAAGCAGAATGGTCGTTTGTAAAATCGTAAAGACGTCAAGTCCGTTGGTTAGAAACGGTGAAGACTTTCCACTCCACCGCGATATACCGGTCCAACGGCTTTACGAGAACATAGACAGCTTGGCAAACATGCAACAGCTGAGGAAGTCGGAAGGCTTGTAAGTGTACTTTGGTGTGGCCACATTCTTGAGAAAGTTCATCTTCAGATCCCAGAAGAAAAGAGCCTCTCGAGAGAAAAGAAAGACTTGACTGCCGGCGCAGATGCGTTAGGAGGGAAAGTAGATGTTGAAAATAAACAAGAAAGCCTGTCAGTCCAAGTTGGATAAATGGCTGTTATATGCTCCGACAGAAACTGATATCAGAAGTGCATTTGAACACCCGCGGCCTGACGAGGACGTTTTTCAAGCTGGACGTAACTGGACGATGAATGGGTCTGTTATATTTCACCTTAAATGGGATACTTGATGCGTATTCTCCTACTTACAAGTATGTATGATGTCCATGCTGTGTGTCTTTTCGAGAAAAGGCATCAAGGAACATCGATCTCTGCAGACAGCAGCCAATTAAATACAAATTTAGTAGATGCGTACCAGAATTAAAAGATTTACGACGACAATTTACTGATGCTCAAAAAGGGCTTACCCGTGACTGGCTACCAGTCAATTGTGAAGCCAAAGTGAAGCCAAAGTGAAGCGTACATGCAACCCAAAAAGAATTCCTCAGGCACCCATCCTCTTGGAAACTCTTTGCCTCCATCAACATCACCAACAGCATCAACATCAACAACAGCAACAACAACGCCGTAAGTGAGCGCCTCGAGAGTATACGATTAGGAGATTGACAGATGAAATATAGATCTTCTGCGATTTTTTTATTTCATTTTCGAAATAAATCTTGTTGTGGTTCTTTTTTTTTTTTTTTTAATCGAAGAACATTCTGTTGTGTTTTTTTTTTTTTTAAACAAAATGGTATGTTCATAATCGTCTGTCCCTCTTTGCTCCATGCATACAAGCATTCTAACGTGTATTCCATAGAGTACCACCCTGGACAAGCTCCTGGAGGTGGTGTCCCTTCTGAAAGAGGAGAAGGAGAAGGCGGCGGCCGGTGGTGGTGTTGGCGGTGGTGGAGATGGGGGCGGCGGCCCAGGACGCGGTGGTATGTTCTCCTTTACTTACCAACACTCCCATATAGTTGATAACTAACATGATCATAGGCCACGGAGGTGGTGGTGGCTGTCGAGGAGGTGGGAACGGCGGCAGTAAGTTTCTCTTCTCCCATTACCCAAGCATCAATCTCTCAGTACCTAGGTACTAACTATTAAACAGGACGCCGCGGCAAGCGTGGTTGTAAGACTCTCACATACTCCATACGAACGATCGATCTCGAAGCTGACAGGGATGGGTAGCCAAGAAGAAGAAGAAGGAAGAAGAAAAGAAGAAGAGAGAAGAAGAGAAGAAGAGAGAAGGGGGAGAGGGCGGCGGCCGCAGTAGGTTCTGCACTCCTGACGTCTGATATATCACATGACTAATCGTACAATGTAGGCGTTGTTCGGGGGGGAGTAGTCAAACTCCCCGGCGTCCGAGGAGGACGAGGAGTGGGTGGGACTTTGTCCCAAAACCAGTTGAGGGGGCTGCTGGCCCTGGGCCTTGAGCCCGAAGAAGAAGGAGAAGAAGAAGAGGAAGAAGAAGGAGAAGAAGAAGAGGAAGAAGAAGAAGGAGAAGTAAAAGAAGAAGAAGAAGAAGAAGAAGAAGAAGAAGAAGACGACGACGACGAGGAAACGGGCCTCCCATGAAGTTTTTTTTTTTTCTATTTATATTAATTGAGAATTAAAGTGCTGCTCAGTTCTCCGTGTTCTCTCTCTGCGTCAAACACTTCGTTCCAAATTTACACCCAATATTGCTGCTCCAGCTCCCCAAACTTGTTCATTTCATGCCAACATAGACTCTGCTACCAAAGTGCTTCTTTGGAATTTTGAGATCATTCATGGTATGAGGGTGGGCAAGCGCCGTCAAAGACCCAATCACCTTCGAACTGAAGCGTAGGAAGTAGTTGCCCCGTTCCGGGCTGCTACGGATATGCGGACACTCACTGATCATGAGTTGGATAAGATTCCTATCGGAATACTTGAGAGAATTTAGAGTGTCCAATATTTTGCCATCCTCCCACCTTCCTTTCTCCTCGTAGACGTTATTTCGTTAGTTTCGGTGATTTCTTCCAGAAATTGTTGGCAACTTGTTTCTAGATAGGGTCGATAGAGTAGATAGAGTAGATAGAGTAGATAGAGTAGATAGAGTAGATAGAGTAGATAGAGTAGATAGAGTAGATAGAGTAGATAGAGTAGATAGAGTAGATAGAGTAGATAGAGTAGATAGAGTAGATAGAGTAACTTGCAAAGTTACCTATGAAAACACCACAACACTCTACGTAACTCGCTCAAGTAGTGGCAATATTACCTGGCAAGTTTCAGTCAGTAGTATTCTATGTACTTATAATCCCACTTGCAATAAAGGCTACTTGAAAGATGTAAATCTGTACAGAGGTCAAGACCAGTTTTGCGAAAGGTGGCAGATATTCTTTTCAGACTCGATCCTTTTTATTCTTGCTTGTTCACGGCATTTGTATTGCTTTGACTATACGTGAGTTGTCATACGAACAACACAGCTATCTCTTGCTATCCTCACCTTCAGAAAATTACATCTCGCCACACTGGGCGATGGTGACATCCATATTGGGCACATCCTTTCCTCGGTAGCCAGTTTTTGTAGCCTCCATTTTTTTCACCACTTCCATGCCGTCAACAACCTTCCCGAATACCACATGTTTGCCGTCTAAGAAAGGGGTGGGGACTGTGGTGATGAAGAACTGAGAACCGTTGGTGTTGGGCCCGGCATTCTATAAACATCATGCAGGTTTAGCCATCGATAGATCACAAGAAGAGGTGGTAATGTAGGATTCTTGGACATACCGCCATTGACAGCAGACCAGGCTGGTCGTGCTTCAGGTTGAAGTTCTCGTCATCAAATGCCTTGTAGCCCCAAATGCAGGTAGACCCTGTTCCATCGCCCTTTAAGAAATCTCCACCCTGGCACATGAAGTTGGGAATCTAAAGACACTGTTAAGCTTTGAGTCACCAAGCTTGGCTTGCAGAGAGAAAGACTTACAATTCTGTGGAATTTTGACCCCTTGTATCCTTGCGGACGGCCTCCAGCGTCCTTGGATTCCCCGGTGCAAAACTGCCGAAAGTTTTCTGCAGTTTTTGGAACTACATCCTTGAAAAGCTCAAATGTGATGCGGCCAAGAGGTTCGCCTGGGTGAAGCATAGTGTCAGCAGCGAGATCTATGTAATATGATGATATATGAGATTGACGCTTCTTGAGGTAGTTGCGATGCGATATGCGAGATTGTGGTATGTGAGGAATGAAACGTTGAGCCCTTTCGTTTGATGTAGCAAACAGCAGTGCTTGACGCTTAAACGGACACTATCGCCAGCATCTTCCCCGACAGCATTTCAACTAACCTCCCAGCGTTATGTCAAAGAAGACCCTGATCAAATCTCAGTTAGTATTATGTATTACAACGCGATAATTGACTAATGCACAGGCATCATTTGGGCAATAGGTGCAGAGAAATGAGACGTTGAAAGAACGTACAGCGGATTGCCCGACTCTGGCAGCTGAGTGGGCGGCATGATGAACAAGGCGCTGAAATGAGAGTTGACTTAGTATTGAGTTTATTAGAGTTCAATGGCGACAACGATTCTTCGATCTGGATGTTTTCTTCTTGTTGTGAAGATGTGATTGAGCTTCGCGTTCCGTGATTGATTTGAGTGAAAGAAGGAATCTCATATCTGACGTGGCGCACTGTGACGAAAGCGGTGACTAAGCCACTTCTACCAGAGTAGAACACGGGCAAACTGTGATGTATGGAATATGATCTACACATCTAGATCATCAAAGTTGCTGCGCAACATAAAATAAATGTAACCTGAGAGAAAGAGGTTGAAATTATCTCAATGATATCTTAATTTACATTTTTTCTATCTGTCGATAGCGGGATGTCCGTACCAAATCGACTCAAATACCCGCACTGTACGGGGTACATATGTCTGTGATGTCTTCTTCGCTACCTAGGTATGAAACTCCTCTAAATTTCAGGAATAACAGCCTCCTCTGCGGAAACTCCCGCCTTCCATCTAAACGTTGATGCAACGTGCTCATCCAATGGCCCAGTCTGGCCACCCTTGCGATAAAAGTTCTCGCGGTAAGTGCCTTCTGGGACGGCGTAATCATCCCAGAAGAGACCGCGCTTCTTGAGCTCTGGGAGTAGAAGCTCGATGATGTCCTTGAATGATTGAGGGAAGAGGGCATAGGCCTGCGAAACACGAGTTAGTAAGCTGTATCCCCACCGAATATATATAAACGATGAATGAATATGATAAAGGATGTACTGACAAAGTTGAAGCCATCAATGTCGGCCTCTTGAACCCAAGTCTCAAGACCATCGGCGACCTGCTCAGGTGTTCCTACTAATACGGGACCGTTGCCGCCTATGCTGACATGCTCGGCAATGGTGTGCTTGGTCCATTTGGCAGTGCCTGGAGAAAACCTGGCGTAGCCTTGAACGGTAGACCTGTTTTGGAATCTTAGCATCATGGCCGGTCACTGCAGAAGAGGAGCACTCACTTCACGGCGTTGCTCTCAACCTCTCGCAACTCTTCCTCGTCACCATATTGGCTGAGGTCAATACCAGTCCAGCCACCGAAGAGAGCAAGAGCTCCTTCGAGTGAGGCGTATTGCTTATAATCTGCCAACTTAGCCTGAGCTTCCTCCTCGGTCCTGCCAAGGACAGGACAAACAAGAGCAAGGACCTTGATGTTGCTGGGGTCACGGCCGAACTGTGTCTTAGCGAGTTCTCTAATCTCCGCGATACTTTTGGCGCACACTTGCGGGGCGTGTGCAGAGACGAAAATGGCTTCGGCGTGCTGCGCAGCAAATATCTTACCAGCCTTGGATGTACCGGCCTGTAGGAGCAGGGGGGTTCTCTGGGGGCTGGGCGAGCAGATATGAGGGCCAGGGACCGTGAAGAACTTGCCATTGTGGTTGATCTTACGGACGCGGTCGGGATGAGTGTAAATACCCGATGAACGATCGAGTTGAACAGCATCATCTCGCCACGAAGATTCAAAAAGCTTATACATCACCTTGATGTATTCCTCAGCTTGAGCATATCGATCGTCATGCTACGAATGAGTCAGCACATCGCGAAATTGCAGCCCTGCATTAGCTATTGCAATATTACTGACCTGGGGCTGTTGAGCTAGGCCCATGTTCTTGGCTGCAGAGTCCAGGTAGCTGGTGACGATCTACATCTACCGTCAGCATACGCTCGGTCCTTGTTGGCTGCATTGCATAAGTAGATCTCCCCGACTTACGTTCCATCCGATCCTATCAAGGCTGTCAGCTATACATCCAACATCATAAGGTCACAAGCTAGTCTCACCGTCCCTTGCTAAGATGATCGAGAGTGGAAAGTCTCCGAGCCAGATGGTAGGGCTGTTCATACGTCGTAGAGACGGTGACTCCGAAACCGATACTCTTGGTCACTGCAGCCATAGCAGAGATGACAGCCAGGGGCTCATGTACAGGCCATTGTGCACCGGAGACGACGGCCGGATCCAATGAGCCGGAATAGACATCATAGCCACCTGCATACCAATATCAGGTTAGAATGTGTCTGGATGATCCCAGTCTCATGCCTGAGATTGGAAATCGTCTATAGCCGGGTTACCTTACCCAGAACATCGGCAATGAAGATGCCATGGAACTTGGCCTCTTCGAGAAGCTTAGCCAACTCAGTCCAGTGCTCTATCTCATTGAAGCGCGAAGACTGGTCATCGGGATGGCGCCAGAGTCCAGGAGACTGGTGGCCACTGCCTGCAGCCCACCAATTTCGGCAGTCAGTACCATTTCTTTTTCCTCTCCAAAGTTAGCAAGGGTATTATTGGACGCACACATCTCTACAAAGGCATTGAGCACTAAGCTCTTTTTCCCGGTTTGCGAACCCATGGCTGCCCAAATGATGTATGTCCTCAAGACGATGATGTGCTTGTTTGCTATTCGAGAGGAGACACTTCCTGAAGCAGCTCGCACGTATGTAATCTCATACTGCTTTGCTGATACAGCCGATACGGCACATATATTCTACATAGCTGTCCGGAGCACATGTCCGATTTTCGGTGCTTTCCGTGCCGCCGTCATGGTTGTACAAGACTCAACAGCTTTGCTACGATGATGCAATTCAAGTGATGCAATCACGCAAGACAGCACCTCCACATCAGACGGTAGTCTCAAATCACTGCCATTCTGGGTAAAAACGGCAGATTCAGTCGGATGCGTCATATCAGACCTGAGGTCCTGAAATAGCTTCCCCCAGATTACCCTTTCTGGCGATGCGAGAGACAAGCTCCGTGTTGCTGAAATCACGTCAGCGCGGGTGGGGATACCGCCATAGACAATCAATCTTCAAAACAGCCACGATTCTGAGAGATGCACGCTAAAGTTACCCACTGGCCTGCAGATATAAAAATTATTTAAGTTTGATTAGACGATATCCGACATGGCGGAGTGCGTATATTTTGCTGGAACGGGATATGGTACGGATACGGAGGTCATATTAGCGGCGGCCGAGACAGCTTTCACATGCGGCCTTTGATAGTTCATGTAGCCTTGACCAATCCCGAAGCATTCAACCCGCCGGTATTTCCATGAGCTAGAGAAATTTCTGTTATTTCCAGATTAAAGTTGGGCGGTCTAATTCTCTCCTCAGCGTGCTGGGAATGGGACGATCCAGTTGGCTGGGGGCGCGGTTGCTCATGCAGATGAGGTTGTAAGACGTAACGGACATCTACAGCTACTCTATCCATATGAAGAGACTTCCTAATATGGCAAGATTTTTAGAAAGACAATTTGTCAATATGGCATCATAACTCCTCTGTTCTTCCTACATCGGCGCTTGGCTTTATCACGTCTTTGCGTATGACAGAGATTAACATACACTTGATCTAATAGACAGACTTGATCTCCATAGAGAAATTTGATCTACTTAGAGAAACTCGGTCTACCTAGAGAAACTTGAGTTGCTCAGAAAAATTGTTTATTATTTGCTTTCCCCCATCGCGGCTCTATATGGATGTAGCCTTCTTTTCTCAAACTTTTTTTGCATATTTCATCTAAGGTGCTTTTGTCGAAGCAAAAGTCTCCTCAGCCAAGGCCGCAGGAGATTCATTTGATCCGCCTGACTCTTGATCCCACTGCCCATCATCGTTGCCAAAGCGTCTTATCACTAACCAAGCAGGGACGATGGCAATGGCCCAAAGAGCAAAATTCATGTAGATTCCACCAACTTGGGCAAAAACCGTCAGAGAAGTCAATCCATAGCTGACTGCTTGCCAAGCGGATTCCGTGCCACGTAGCAGAGCAGCATATCGAATAACGTCGCCTTGGTTCTTGGCTATTTGGGCTACGACAAAGTAGCTAAAAAGATGTCAGTCATGTGTTGACGAAGAGTTGATCAAGGGCTCTAAACTCACAGGAAGAGGTAGTTGATCTGAAACCCAAAAGTGAGGAAGATGTAGACTCCGAAACCAGATCCAAATTCAACATCTGTCCAGTCATATGTGGGAAGAGTTTTTCGATATCTTGTTGCAAGGACTGTGGCCCAAAGCCACCATGCGCCTTGAGTTACGACGATGAACCAGAACGTATATCTTGCGCGCACCTTCAATGATGCCTTGTTATAGTCGAGCCACCACTGCGGTGAAACATGTCAGTCGGGGTTTAACACAATTTTAGTTTCACTTATTTGACGTACGCCAGTGAGATTGCCAATAATGATTGCAACGATACCACCCAAAAATGAACCGAGAGCTCGGGCGCGCACGGAAAACCACACTAAAATAATGCGGTCAGTCAGAGCATAAGCGAGATACGAAATCGATGGATGTCCTTACAGGCGAGGTAAGTGAAGTAAACGGCCTCCGAAAACACTGCCTGTCCAATCCAAAGGACGATCAAGAGAAACTGTGGGTTCACAAAGGCCTTTGCAGTTGCCTTGATCTCATACCAGGGGCTTTCCACGATGGACAGCTGGACTTTCTTGCCATCCTGACGCTGTACGTACTCAGGCTTACTTAACAACAGAGCAACTAGAGCACCAGCTGCCTGGATTGCGATAAAGACGAGGTAGACGGCGTAAGACACCTTTCCAGCTTCGTTTCTGTCACTGTTCAAGCCTAGATTGACGGCACCACCGATGATCTGGCCCATAACACGGAAGGTCAACCAAAAGCCTAGAGCCTTTCCGCGGTTCCATGGTTCTGGATAAGCAATGGCAATAGCTGCTTCCACTGCCCAAAATACTCCAGCTGATATTCCACAGAGCGCTGCGCCCAGGATTACCAGCCAAGTGATGCCAAATCTGTTGTTGGTGTACAGGCCAGCTGCATAGGGAGCATATCCCATTCTGGCAAATATTTAGCTTAGTTTACAAGCAACAAGCTCAAATTAGAGCCACAGGTACCTAGATACATGTTAAGACATTAAAACTTACGTTCCAAACACCAAGGCCCCCTTGACTCCAATATAGCGAACCAAGACACTCGAGAAGTAGCATGAAACAACCATTAAGCAAAACGTGAGGGCATTAGCTGCATTGATAGTCTGCGGTGACTGGCTTCCACCTGCTCCAAGTGAATTCATGGCTCCCCATATCCCCGGAGCCGCGAGGTTACAACAACCAAGCAATAATATGGCGAACATCGAACTTCGATACCATTTCACTGGATGCCGTTGCTCCTTAGGCAACGGCGTTGTATCAGAGGTAAAGACATCTTCTTCTTTAGTCGACATAATTGCTGACTTTAAAAGAAACAAGAAGAGAAATTGGGGTATCAAGACAGAGTAAAAAAACGTAGCACAAGCCGGTGAGAAGAGACACTTCAACCCTAGGCTTCCATCTTAATATCAATCATTCCTTCACCTACAAATCTTTTCATTTTATCAGTATTACTTGATTTCCAAATCTCTTCGTCCCATCTGCTGACTGGTTGCGACATCGGTTCTGCTACTACCAACGGACTGGACCCTTAGTCGCGGCTTGCGAAACGTATGCTTGCCAGCACGTCATCGCGGAGGGGCATCAGATAACAACTACATTGCTATCCAGCCAAGATCTACGACAAACGATGGCGCACATAGATGGATTCAGCCTGTAAAGCATTACGCTATTGCTAATCTGAGAAGGGGATCTATCATTGATCTAAGCATCTCGATGGGTCATTCCCGAGATAGGCGCTGAGAGCCACCCCAAAGTAAGCGTCGGCTAAAAGCTACAAAGAATCTAGACTTTGAATTTTTTTATAGAATTTTATTAAAAACTTTGAAATGACTCTAATATCCCAATTTGAGGTCCATAGGCTACGGTATAACCCACCAATTCTCGTGAACACTTCGCAAATCAGGCTCTCCGGCAGTCAGGTACGGCGTGATATCCGACTTTGGATCGGCCTCGACCCGAGTACTTCCATTTCCGAAATACCAAGCAAACCGGTTGCCTGTGTCGGAGAGATACTCGTACTCCCAGTCCTCCCACCGCGGATCTTTTTGGACTACGGTCAAGTGCGTTGCGCTACCGGGCCACAGACCGTGGATTCGGCCTCCTGGGATGCCGCCATTGTACCACGAGCTGCAGTTCTCAGATAGTACGGTGGTCTCGAAGAAGGCGTCATTGTACGCTACAAAGTCATCGGTGGCCTTTCTGGACGGGGTGATGGTCTTGATGCCCTCGCGACTGACCTTGCGCAGGATCTTTGCAAAAAAGGTAATTTGATTCTCCACGTTGTGAGGCACTGTGCCTGATCTCCCTGTAGCGCTGGGCCCGTGAATGAAGAGGAGGTTCGGGAAGCCTGGCGAAGCGACTCCCATGTAAGCGTATGGGAAACCGTATGTGCCTGAATGGCTCCAGTCGTAGCTCAAATCAGACCCTCCTGAGCGGATGGGGAATGGAGGCGCCATGTCAGAGTTGGCTCCTGTAGCACAGAAGATGGCATCAACATCTCGAGTCTGTCCGTCTACAGTCTCAATGCCCGTCTCGGTGAATCTCTTAATATGTGTCTGGATGTACTCGACGTTGGGTTGTGAGAGAGCCTCAAAGTACCCCGGTCCCGGTGTAAGTCGACGGCAATAAGGAGAGAAGTCGGGAATGATCCTTTCAAACAACTCTGGCTTGTCCGCCAGCCGCATCTGGGCAAGGTATGTAAAAGCCTCCCTTGCTTGATCATTGATCTCAGAGCCCTTAAACCAGCCCTGGAAACCTCTAAAGTAGGTCTTCTCCATCTCTTTACGGTACTTGAGGTACGTCTCCGGATCCTTAAACGACTCACGGAGCTCCTTGGGGATGACTTTGGGCTCAATGGACGTCTCATGTCCAGCAAAAGAGGCTGTCACCCATGTGTTGTTCCTGGCGTAGTGATCCAGCTGCTTGACTCGCTTCTGAATATTGGCAACGAGCTGGAGGCCGCTGGCTCCATTGCCGATGACGGCGACTTTCTTGCCCGTGAGATCGAACGTCGGATCCCAATTGGAAGTGTGTCTCAAGAGACCTTTGAAGTCGTTGATTCCAGGATAATCAGGAAGTTTCCAAGCATTGAATCTTCCAATAGCCGTGAGGACAAAGTCCGCCTTATCGACTCGTGACGTCTCTGACTTCAGATCGTGGACTTTGATGAGCCACTGAGATGTGGCCGGGTCCCAGTCCAGCGCGTCAACCCTCTGAGAGAGCTTCAAGAATTTGTACAAGTCATACTTGCGCGACAATCCTTTCCAGTACTCGAGAATCTCAGGGCCTTGTGCGAGCTCTTCAGTCCACTGTGTGTTTGGCTCAAATGTCGATTGGTAGACATGAGCAGGCACATCACAGCGGACTCCCGGATAAATATTCTCAAACCAGGTTCCTCCCTTTGCAAGAAGTCATTAGCTTTTTTGCTGACTCAAAAAATCGGCGTTGATTACTTACAACATCTGCATTCTTCTCGTATATGGTGAGTTTAATCCCCGGGACTTTTCGGGGTAGCAATATGCCGGCCAGAACCCCGGCCAACCCAGCTCCGATGACTGCTACATTCAACTCCCTGGGCTCATCAATGAAGCGATTGAGAATTTGAATTTTAGGCACTTCATACGGCTTGGGAATAGCAGCTGAGATCGGGAATGTCCAGCTAGCACCTGCGCCAGGCTTTGGGGAACCCCGCGCAGTGGCTGGGGGAGTTGGCAGATCAACAGTAGCCATACCGAACCAAGCTTCCTGTCTTCTTCTTTCTGCTTTTTCTTTATAATGCCTTCTTGTAAACTTTGAAATTAGGCGTTTAAGAAGATAATAATCCGATCGAGGCGAAGGGGTGGTTCAGCTGAAAGTTGGACGCGGGCGCTGACTGCTGGTGCTATCTCCTAGCTTGCGTGTAAGTCAAGCATCAAGGGACGAAAGCAAGAGATCTAGCAGCTAATTAACTATGCATGGCGCTCGCTCCATCATCGCAAACGCCCCCATTTACACCCATTTTCCCATCCATTTTGTGCGTTGGCAATCCCAATAGCCGACGTTGTAACCTGCAGTCATGTGGACTCCCAAACGCCGCCAGGCCATGAGCAAGGTTGGCGAGCAATCACGCAATCCTCGCGAAACAGGCCCCTCGCCCAAGTGTCACCTGCAGCTTGGTAACCGCCTGTGCTCCGAAAGCGGCTTTATCGGGACTGCCATCGTCACTCGTAGTACTAATCCCAATTACTTATGCATCTTGTTAACCAAATCTGGAGCGACTGGGTTAGAAGAGATGCAGCCGCGGAGGCGCGGAGGCGTGGTGGATGCATGAAATCGCCGCCGATTCTACAGTACATGACCGGTTTGATAAGCAACATTTTTCCTTTTTCTCCTCTTTCTTCTTTCTTTATTAATCATCTTTGGTGTTGCATCGTGTTATTTGCATCTCCAAACTCATCATGGCGGGAGACTTGGTAAAAGCACAGACTGTCTTGCTTCTTCACGGACCACGACAAGCTTATCAGATAGCCAACGACTATGAGATTCCTCGGTTGATTGAGGATGACGAAACATTAATCAGGACACACACGATAGGGTTGAACCCGATAGACTGGAAATCGCCGTATGAAATATCCACTTGATTTACTTGCGCAGGTAGCGCAAGGTGGAAGGGGGTTATCACTAACAGATGTGATGGTATTATAGAGACTTTAACTTTGGCATCGCAACACTGCCTTATATCGCTGGTCGGGAGCTCGCTGGACGAATCACAACTACTCCTCGTAGGAACTCTCGTCTAAAAGAAGGCGACCGAGTATGATATCCCCAAGCCAAAAGTAAAGACTAGCAAGTCGAAAGAAGCGCACTCTAACAGACCATCTGCACAGGTATTAGCCATCTCAACCGACTACCGCGACCTCCGGAAAGCTGCTTACCAAGAATACGTCGTCTCATCAGATTTCAATGTTGCAAGGATACCTCCGTCCATCTCGTTTCAGCAGGCTGCTGGTTTGGGTGTCGCCTTTTCCGCTGCTGCGATTACACTAGGAATATGCATGGGAGTTGACTTTTCCTCTATACTCGACGGCCCAGACCTGATTCAGCTCATGCGCTCTGTTCCCCCAGAGAGCATACCAGAGGATGTAAGAGCGGAGTGCCTACATGGCATCCCTGATGATGAGAGGGCGGTTCCAGGAGACTGGGTGACTATCTGGGGAGGTATGTGACGACAGCAGCCGCTTCAGCTCCTTCTAGTTGACTCTTTTTTCAGGATCATCCACATCAGCCAACATTACCGTCCAGCTCGCACGCCTAGCTGGCATCAAAGTCATCACCATCGTCGACACCGCCAAACACGGCCTCCGCATCTCCGGGTGCTCTGCACAGAGACCCGACCTCCTCATCGACAGCCACGACACCAACCGGGCCGTCGACATTATCAACTCAAGCGTCGGCAGCCAGCTTCGCTTTGCGCTCGACACGCGCGGACGAGAATCAGCCACAATCCTGCTCGACGCTCTCACCCGCCAGAAGAAGCTCGCCGATGCGCCGCCGTCGCCTCCGGACACGCCTCGAGAGTCCAAGCGGCAGACGTCGCATCTCGTGGGGCTGACAGGGCTGCCGAAAGAGGCTGCTCCGGAGGGAATTGCCTATCACACCGTCCCGATCAAGATCTTTCATTCACTTCCTTCAGTTGGTGAAGCGCTCGTTCTGTGGCTGGAACGGTTGTTAGAGCAGGGCCTGATCCAGCCGCCTCCCATAATAGGCATAGAGAGTGGCTTCGATGGCGTCAACAAAGGTCTAGATAGGATGAGGGCGGGTGAAATCAGCGGAGGAAGATTAGTCGTTGATTTATTACCTTAGTTGAAAATACAATCGAATTAAAATAGAGGTTATGGTTAATATACATAAAATGGAGAGGCTACATATAGCAGCCTTTTTGGTATAGAATAAAAAGATTTGATCATTGTCCCTGCCTTCACTTTCTCAGTCTCTTTGATCGTCTTAAAGATGCGTTATCCTCCGCTGTATCCTTCTTCACAGTTTTCTCCTCCGCCTTCTTCTCCTTCTCCTCACTGACTTCACTGGAAGTCGCCTTTCTCTTTTTCGCCGATGACGAGTTGGCCTTGGCTGGCGCTTTCGTCTTTGCCGAAGTATCTGCTTTTGAATCCTTGGCCGTCTCGGGTTGCTTCATCAAAACATACGCCACCTTTTCAATCTCCATCGCCGACACGCCGAGTCTCTTCATCAAAGTATCCGCTTCAGTGCGCAATGCCAAGTACTCTTTGGGGTTATACTTGATAGGGGCCTTCTTTCCCTCGCAGCATAGCCAGTAAAAGGCCTCGTCGGAGAAGAAGATGACGTTCTCGGGATCGTGGACTGAGAGGAGGAGCGACGCTGTGGCGGGGCCGATGCCCTTGAGCTCGGAGAGGATTCTGAGAGCGCTGCCGGCGTCTTTTGAAGACTTGTAGAATTTGATGGCGAACTGGATTGTTTCAGAGGCTGAAGAGGGGTTGGATGAGACGAGAGACATGAGCGTTGGGCGAAATTTGCCGTGCCGTCTATGACAAGGGGTTGTGTATTTTAGTTTTTGTACACATATATGGTAATTGGTGAGGTGGGATATAAAGTGAGAAGCGTATCATCTCATGTGAGTGAAGATGCACGTGTGTACGAGTCTCCCACCGAGCGTGAATACACATCGTGGTTGAGGACAGATGATACCATAAGGCAACTTACAACTTCCATTCTACCAGCATCTTGACATCATCAAGGTTCATCTCGCGTGTAGGCTTCTTCAGATTGAACAGCTCCACAGCTTCTACGTAGCGGTATTGGTCCAGCTCAGTGAGAGTCTTTTGTCCATTTTTGGCTGTTGTGCACGTATGTGATTATTGCTCCGATTAGCTCAACGAAACACTTCCATTCAACACCAAACGAGTACATAGAACGCGTCTATGTGCTTGATCAAACAGGACTAATGTCTCAAGAAATGATTTCCACATACCGCCTTTTGTCTGGGATATTGTTTGCACAACGGTTGGATATTGACTTAGATAAGACGCGAACTGCTCCTCTGTGATTTCGTTGTGGGGTGGTACGTTTGAAGAAGTCATTTTTGTGTCAGTGATACCTCCGAGCGCGTTGAAAATGGATTTCTGGAGAGTATGTATTAGGTAATATCTTGAAGATGGAGAGCGAGGCTTGTGTTTCGGTGTGCGAGAATCTAGGCGAGACGCGAGGTTGAAGCATTTCGAGCTTTGGTCGTGCTTCTGTGTTAGAAAAGGGATTAAACTAGGTGCTTTTAGCATCCGCTACAGATCGGCAATCACCCTAATAGGAAAATAGCGGGGAAAATTCTGAAGAGTTGACAAAATTAAACAGTGATCACAACTAACTTCTAACACGGATGCTCATGAGAGGTAAATGAATAGAACACTCCAACGAAAGAAAAAGCAATGATTATACTATACAAGAGCAACCCTCCTTTTTACGTATGAATATGATTCTCTCCGTCTAAAATTAGCATCACTCCACGTATGATACTCACTCAGCCCATCGCCATCCTGTCACCTTATTTTTGTCAACTCCCAAGCAAACGATTGGATCTTAAATCGACACATGCTAAGTACCCACGTACATCCTGAGGTGTTTTGTCCTTCAACGGTAAAGCTACAAAGTACATTCATAGATTCTCTCCGGAGACTTATTAGTAAACAACGACAACGCTCGGCTCGCGAGTAGCTTAAGCACGAAAAGGGACATACGGGCTCTATATCCGATGAGCCTTGGCGCAGAAGCTTCGCTGCCTCATGCTGCGATACTGGAATTTGCAGCCTCGTGCATTCTTAACTCCGGAGGCCGAACCCTTCGCTATGGAGGAAAGGGTTCAACAATGACGATGCAGGATATGGCAATTGTGTATATATAAAGGATAAGAGAAAGACTTTGGATGAAATAGATAGATCCAAAATCAGAATAAGCAATCTTCCACTCTAAACACAATCGAACAAACATGTCCGCAAGCGTTGTCCTAGTCACTGGTGCGTCAGCACTCTACTTAGCCCATCTCCATCCAACAAACTAACTGATAATCTAAAAGGCGCCAATCGTGGCATCGGCTACGAAATCGTCAAAGCCCTCGTCGAATCCCCCCTCCCGTACCACGTCTTCCTCGGCTCCCGCGATGTCAACAAAGGCAAAACTGCCGCGGCCTCGCTGCACCCGCGCAGCGGCAGCTCCATCTCCGTCGTCCAATTAGATGTCTCTTCATCCGAGTCCATCGCCAATGCCGCCGCCACAGTAAAGGCAGAGGCCGGTCGCTTGGATGTCCTCGTCAACAACGCCGGCATCGTCGACGATAGCCCCGATTCGCTCACCCGGCTTCGGAATACCCTCGAGATCAACACCATTGCACCCTTTGCCGTCACCACAGCCTTCAAGCCCCTTTTGACAGTCCAACCAGAAGACGGAGTCAAGGGGAAACGCCTTATCTATGTATCAAGTGGCTTGGGCTCCATTGGCCAAAGAGTGGATTCAAAAAGCCGTTATTACTCCGTTCCTGCTGTCGAGTACCGCATGAGCAAGACTGCTCTCAACATGCTGGCCGCTTGTGACGCTTTCGACTTGAAGGATCACGGCGTCAAAGTTTTTGCCTTTGACCCGGAATTTGTGGCTACGGAGCTGACGCACTCGCCCGAGGAACGTCGCAAACTAGGGGCTCTTGAGCCGAGTGTAAGTGGCGAGAGTTGTCGAGATATCATCGAGGGGAAGCGAGATGCCGATACTAGCAAGTTTGTTAGCATCAACGGCACAGATTTGCTATGGTAAGGTAGAAGCAAGTAGAACCATGCATTTCGTTAGCAGCAAATAAAAAGACACCACTCAGCACCATCTTGTACACCAAATGTAAAAAGCAGTCCGAAATAAAAGCTGTAAATTTGGATCGAGTAATATACAGAGTTAGTCATGAGACCCAAAACCAGATAACCACACACATCCTAAGCCATACCAAGTCCTCCTATGCCCTTCAGCCGAATCAGCTTGCATCTTCCTTGGTTTTCAGCTGCAACGTAATAAATAACGTCCCATAAATGTAAGATCTGTTGCATTGGCTGGAATGATGCCATCTCACGCACTCCTTTGTAGTCTTGACCCCCTTCTTCATCATAGGAATGTTTAATCCCGGACCACAAAACACCAAGCTTTTGCAAAGCGCATGATGACATGGCTTATCTGCTCTTTCGGCTTTCGCCATCAACCTGGGTGGCAGCGTACTTGTCGCTGAGCTCATTGTAGGCCTTGTTGAGCTGCTCGGCTTGCTTCTTGAGGTTCTGGAGATCTTGGTCCTTCTTCTCGAGCTTCTCCTTGAGAGCAGCAATCTCGCCAGGCTTGCCAGCGACAGCCAACTTCTCGCTCTCCTTGGTGTTCTTGCTGGTGCCCTCGTAGGCCTTGAGCTTGTCTTCCAGGCGCATGACTTCAAGGATCATGACGTAGGTGCGGTTGAGGATCAAGGATAGGAACAGGGTGAAGCCGCAGAGGTACATGTTGCGCTGAGAGTAAAACTTGCGGGCCTGGACTTCGAGACGCTCGGATCCCATGACAGCGGCGGCGCTATTGACGTAGCGGTTAGAAATTGTCGAAGCCAATGAGTATTATTTCCCAGTTGCCAAAGAACACTTACTTTCCCTTAAGGCCCTGCTCGTGCGCAGCCATAACCTCGAGCTGCACTCTGTAGACTCGGTTGAGGCTGTCGACGAAGAGGATAAGAATGAAGACAAAGGTGATTTTCATCCAGTACTGGAGTTTGGCGATCAATGGGCTTTCGGAAATAAAGCTATCATAGATCTTGTCAGCGCACAGCCCAAATCACATCGGGTTCTATTGGGTAGCGTACGTAAAGATCCTTCGCTTGATGTTGAATGGGAGCGGCACGAGCAACAGCATAAACATGCCCATCTCGGCCATTAGAAGACCAAACACCTTGTAGCCCGTTAGCCCAGTCAAAGCGCATTTGTCTCCTCATCTAGCTTTGCAAACGTACAAGAGTGTAGTAGAGCGTCATCGTGGTGTCGGGGCAATGGCCTCCAGCTGCGAGCTCTGTTTTTTCGTCGGCGGGGGTAGCGGAAGCTCAGGAGCGATAATAGAGCTTCGGTAGACGAGAGTAGAAGACAAACCAATGTTTGGCTCAGAGAAATCCGTCGCGTCTGTGGAATCAAGCAACCGCTTTTGTAGGTGGGAGGAAGGAAGAGGAAGATGGAAGAAAAAAATCGAATTCCAGGTGAAGTGTCAGTTTGTCCTGTGGGTTCAGGTATCCAGGTACCTCCAGCTGTGCAGCTCCGTTGCGTCGAATCACCCACGTCATCGTGTTCCATTTGTGGCTGGGAACCGCCCCGCCCCCGCTACAGAGATGTGGCTTGATAAACAGCAGCCCAAATACCTGCCTCTGCCCCTACGGAGTACTAACAGCGAGCTATCTTGAACGGTTTTCAGCATGGTCATCTAATTGGCCAAATATGTCTGCTTAATCTTCAATACATCTCCCCAGACTTTGTGCGTGAAAAATAGGCAAGACAGAGAGCAATATTCGGCATACGTAGGCGCCTGCAGTTGCCCAGAATCAAGCTGTACGCTCCCTGACACGCTGAAACAGGGCTTTGGCCAAGGCAGACAGCTCTGCGCCACATTCTACAACCCAGTACACGTAAAAAGTACGGAGTACCCGACATCGTCATGTTGAGCACATGTTTTCACATGCTCATCATCTACCAGGTTCCTTGTTTACTGTTTGAGGCCACGGTATGCTCGTTTGATCTTCTCTTCCTTCCAAAGTATAGACATTATCTAATAATTCATACAAAGCAATGCTCTAGGCAATTCCGTTCGCCATCTGGTTCAACACCCGACCCTGCACATTGGTCTATAAGTAGTATTCCTTTCTTTTTTACAACTCCTAACCCCATGAACCTTTACCCCGTTACGCCTATGCCTCCTCCCTAAACTTCGCCGGTAGCCGTCTATTCCTAGACGTTCTGTTCCTGGTGCCTAAATCCTGGTCATCCTGGTCATCCTGATCATCCTCGTCTTCGCTGTCCTCAATCTCAATGGCATCCTCAGGTTCGTGCCCGCGGTTTGGTCTGTTCTGCTTCGGCGTTGACGGTGCAGATGACGGAGGCTGTACGGGGGCTGGCACGTTGGCATCTGCGTCAAGCTGGGATTCTTGAGTAGACTGTTCAACAGGTTGAGTAGGCTGAACCACCTGAACAGGCTGGGAAGGTTCTTTTGGCCTTTGGATGATTCGAGGATGCTTTCTAGGTCGCCCACTGCCAGGTCGGGCTCCTCCTCGTTTGCCCCGCGGTTTTGGCTCTTCTCCTTTCGCAGCCTGGGTTGGTGTATCGGGTTCCTTGACTCTCTGTGATCTCGTTGTTTTCCGAAGCCGCTTTGAACCAAGAAGTTCCCCCCCTTCGGAGTCGATGCCCGATTCAGCTGCAAACGGCACTGCGTCCGTGCCGGGAGGGTGGTATTCCTCCTCCTCTGAGTCAATCAGCGTGTGGCGCTTTCGCTTGCGAGCATGAGCCTCTTCCATCATTTGCTGGACAGCCGCAGAATCTTCATCCGAGACTGTCGTTGCTTCCGTCATCGTTGTCGTTGTCGTTGTAGTCGTCGTCGTAGTTGTTGTCCTTGCCGTCGTGGTTGTTGTCCTCGCTGTCGTTTCCTTCTTCTTTTTCGATTTTGGCCTTCCCACCTTTTTGTGCTCTATCTTGGGCACTTTGCGTGCCACTCGATCACCAGTTTCGGCGCGCTTTGGTCGGCCAGCCTTTCTAGACCCGTCTGACTTCCCCCCAGACTTAGTATCGAGCAGTTTCTTAGTAAGATTGGGAAAGTTTTCTCCGTAATTGAAGAAGAGCTCTTCTCCGGCTTTGATATCCCTGAGAGCGGTAAACTCGATTCGGAATTCACCGTTTACATAGAGAATGCGCGGGGTGATGTTGCACCCTCTGGTGTCATGTTCCGAAGCGTGATTGATATATCGACTCAGATTGCCGTAGATGGCGGCGTCAACCCAGATGCCTTCGTTTTCGAGCAGAGTAAATACGTATGATATATTGGATTCTTCGTCAAACACGTCGCCACGCCTGGCTTCCCGACGGACGCCCTCGTCGTGGGTGATCAGCTCTCCCACATATTCGACAATGAATTCATCCTGAGCAATGTCCTCGGCAGTGAAGAGCCCATAACCAACCCCTTCAAGTTGGCTTTGCCCGAGGAGGAGGGTCTTGTGTCGTCCACGCTGTAAATCACAATTTTGGCATCCTGTAGAGTGCAGCCAGTCGTCCTCAGCGTTGGCCGGATCTGCACGTTCAAAAGCGCCACATGAACCGCACAGTTGCGGATCACACTCGCGGTTGAGTTGCACGCATATACATGGCTTTTCCTTTTGCTTGGAGAAACACGTCTTGCCCTGAGAATGACAAGCACAGCCTGTGAATTTGTAGTGGCAGTTTTTGTCTGTGCAGCCACAGAATCTCTCGCACAAAACGTTAGCATCGACACAGGGGCATATTTTGGGAGCGCATGGGCCATCGTGAGAGCATGGTTCGAGCAATTCTCGTCGCTGATGTTCGTGAGTAATGGTATGATCTTGCCAGTCCCCGAGGAGCATCTTCCGCTTCCGATCATACCATATGTTTTTCGGTCGAGGGGGTTCCGTGGGTTCCATGGGTTCCGTGGGTTCCGGTTCAGACACGTTAATGTTTAGGGACTGAAATTCCGCGTGCACCTCATCGCAGTTACGATTCAGGAACTCAGTCGCAAGACAAATGGGGTCCAAGGTAGTTTTGCTGAAATCAGTCGTAATATATAGAGACCGCAGGAGAGTGCGCTCATCTTCAGTCCACGGTTTCAGCACCTCACTTGGGTCGGGGGGGATTTTAAGACGATAACACCTTCGCCGACAAGGCACGTCAGAAATCATACTAGCCCCTGCTGCCGCTGTTCGTTTCCTCTTCAAGATATCCGACAATGGCGCGCAGGACGACAAGGAAAAGGTGCGTTTATAATTTTGGTGGTCGTACTCGCCGTGATCACAAGAATGACTGAAACAAATGAGACACCCCAAAATGCAATATGTGGCCAGATTGGACTCGACAACCTCATCCTCGCTGTCTTGCTGGACGATGGAGACGTCCTTGGCTGCCGGCTTATTGTCCATGACACTATCGACAGACTCGTCGAGAAGCAGCACCTTGCGCAACTCAACCTGCTTCAGCTGCGGTTGATTTTCCTTAAATGCCAGCTGAAATGCAGCAGTAAACATCTCTGCCGCCCTGCGTACCTCTGGCGTCATGGTCTTCCCATCGCCTTGAGATCTGATAATATCCGTCTTTTGTTGGGGGGTAATGGCGTCATCCGATGCCTGGCTTGCCATGTAGCTGATCAGGGTAGATTTGTTGCAGAATGGTATATTGAGCTTCTCGAGCCACATATCCAGGTACAGCGAAAGAGTCGCGGCGCGCTCGGCCTGGATGATGGCAACAAACTTTTCGTCGCGGTTCATAGGTTTGAAACCCGACTTGAGATCAATGTCCTCCAATTCTTTGAGCCAGAGATTGTACTTGGCCTCTTCAGAGCCCTCAAGATCGCGCAGATGGGGAACAAATGTTAGCATGGTGTTGGGCATCAAGACGTTCTTCTTGATTTCCACATGGTGGAACCTGTAAGATGGAACAGCGTCCTTGTTGGTTTTGATGCAAATCACGTTGTAGCGAACGTCCTTGTGATCCTTCTTATTCTTGTTGTGGTGCTAAGCGGGGAGTTAATTCTCAATGCTCAAATGTCCAGTCTCAGCTTTCAAATTTCAATAGATTCTGACCTTGAATTTGATTTTAATTTGCTTGCCCTTGATCTCCGGATTGGGATGCGTCTCCAGCTCGCGAAAGAGATCCAGGCCATGATGCGTGCGCCACTCTCTGCACTTTGCAGACTCAATGGCATGGGCGACGAGCTGCGCGTGGTCCCTCCGAACTTCCAGGTTGAAGGTTGTGAGCTGATTAGCAAGTGTCTGAACGGTCCATTCCGTCACAGGGACCGTCTGAGCCTTGGGCGTCTGCACTGCTTCTGGCTGGCGATGGCCATCTCGCGACGGCGTTGCTGTCGATGGGAGCGGCATGTTGCGAACCGGACTGGCGCTGGATGCGACACCAGGTTTCTCTGGCATCTCGGGCGCATGTTCAGCGACGCGGTCTGCCAAGGGCAAGGACGCGCGATCAGGGAGAGCGGGAGGCGTCCAGTCGTTGGTGTTGATGTCACCGATGCAGGGAGCTGGAGCAGGAGCAGGAGGAGCAGACGAGCAATTTCTCGTCAACGGAGGAGGGCTAATGGGACCTCTGGTTGAAACCGCGACGCCAGATCCGCTAGTCAAGTCTAGACGGGCCAGGTGGCTTGGTTCGCCATCTTCCGATGTTGCGAATACTGGTAGTCCGTGGGGCATCATCCTTGCCTGTTCGAAAATTAAATCTTCTGCTTTCTGTTGCACGCAAACTCTTGGGACGCCCCGTTTGTGTCACAGCAGTCTTGTCAGCCAGACAGGCGAGGGATGCCGCAGACCCGACTCTAAATACACGGCCGAAGCGCGCAAAGGGGTCTGCATGAGAGGCCCTGGGCAAGTGTGTGAAGATGAAATAAAGTCAAGCAATATCAAGTCTTAGCACGCCGTTGACAATGAGAACCTCCTGCAGCCAGACAGCAATGCGAGTGAGCGATGGGCGGCACTCATGTGAGGCTGAGGGAGGGCTGAAGACTTGGGTGAAATTGGACTGATGAGATTTGACGGTGCTCCAAATGCAAGGCGCCGCCTCTGTATTCCTGAGCCCAAGCCACAAAACACAACACAAGCCCGATCCACAGCGACCGCTACACCGAAGAGAGGCCAGCGGACTAGCAATGCATTTCCACGCAGTGCACCGCTGTTGATCAACAAAGAGCACCCAGCTCCGGTGCTTGAGATTATAGGAATCGCGAAGTTCGAGAGGCTTCCAGATCGCGTCCTGAATTGAGAGCAGAGCCTGGAGCACGCGAGCCCTGGTTGGCTGGGCCGCCGCATTGGTGATTGGCCAGAGTTTCCGGCCCAAGTCCACAAAGAAAACCGGTCGGCTAGGCTAGATTCGGGGACGCGTTTACTTGGGGCACGGCATACGTAAGAACCCGTCTCATTATCACTATTTGCAAAGAATAACGTGGGTGTGTACTTGTGCAGGTTTTGTGCTTGTCGAATTTATCTTCTTTGTCTTTTTTTCAATCTTGTTCTTTGTATTTTCTCAGCCATGGTCCACGAGGCGGACGCTTGTAGAGCCGAACCTTGCTGGCCTTGTACTCCTCAGGTGGCAGGCTAGCTCAGGTATGTACTACATTTCCCCCCGCTCTTCTCGTAAAGCACTATTACGATTCAAGAGGCAGATCAGCCATTGAGAAGAAAGAAACACAGACAGAGAATTGTTCCTCGTAGATGCAGTATCAATCCATAGACACTACTTTTCTGGCTACCAAATGCTCCTGACTCGACTCCAAGTGCCGGGCATGTGGAGCTGTGTATGTACCTGCATAAGATTCCAAGGTTCTCCTGGGCCCCGTCCAGATATGGATGGACTCGCCAGGTTGTAGAGTTGCCTCGTGGGAGCAAAAGGGCTAAGCGAGCCTCCCAGCATCAGGGATTAATTCTCCTCGTTTGCAGATTCGGCGTCTGATGTGCGTCCAACAGCAGATGTCAAAAAGCAAGGTTATCTACCGAGTACATACTTGTACAGCTGCACATGCATCTCCATTTAGACAGCTGAATATTAACACACCCCACTGCGGGAGTCATGGCTGCAGGACCCCTACTTTGTCTACCAACCTTACAGCGAGCCAATTGATTCAAGAGCAGAGATGCTACCAGTACTCGTATGTCTCTCTCTGCATATGGCCGTCTGCCAATTCAAGCAGTGAGGATGGGGAACAGCGTTTCCGTGACAGCTGAGCCGGATCAAGCCTCTGTGCTCACAATAGGTGAACGCTGTCAACTGACTGACCTGGCATCATCGTGCCTTGATGGCAATGCCATGACGCATCGTGTCTCACTCTGTCAGATGCTTCCCCCTCGACAACAAAAAACAAGAAAGCAGAAATGAGTTTTGTGCTTGTCATTCACTTTTCCCTAGCTCGACACACTAGCATCTCCAGCATCGTCCTTAGGCCGAATGAGGCATGGCCATGACCGCCAACACCACCGCCCAAGAATCTTCCAATCGAGTCCAACGGCTGAGACATGCATTTTGGACGGCTGCTAGGTAGAGGTACCCACGATCGCCCGCCTTGACAGTCTGGTCCGCTGGTCCCGGACCCTGATCTGACGTCGTCGCCGTAGCACCAGAAGCATTGCATTGAGCCTAGCGCTGCCTTGGTGAGGACTCCTCCTCGTTAAGGCTCAAACAGGCTCCCGAGCTGCGGGGATGACGTAGCGAAGGCGCAACAGCTGTCCAGCCGATGACGATCCGCCAGCTCCGCCAAGAACGCAGCCAACCGTGACATTCTTATAATCATCTCCCCATCCGTCCCCTCCTGCGTCAGCTTTGGTTTTCTCCCGTATTGATACTCCCTACAAACACCATTTGCTGATCGTTTTCTGTGCGCCCAATCCCTATCGCGGCGCCGTCGTCTATCTTCTCCATCTTCACGCATTATCCATTGTCAATCGTATCAATTAGCGCCCAGCCACACCGCCAAAATGCACCGAACATATTCTATGCGCCAGTCCCGCGCGCCCACGGCGTCGCAGCTCCAGGTATGGATCAGCCGGCATCGACCATCTTGAGACCTCCTGTTGTTGGAGCTTAGGAACTGACGAATCTGATGGATAGAGTCCGCCCCCTCCGCCGTCGTCCACCAAGTCTGGCCGCTTCTTCGGAAAGGGAAGCTTGGGTGAGTGCCGCCATAGCTCTTCTAACATTGCACTACCCCGCTAGCATCGATCGACATGGCTTCAATTCGATTGTTGTCCCTATTTCCACGCCTGCCTTGATCGCGAGACTCGTGTTTACGCCGACTAATTGATGGTGCAGGCCACGCTCTTCGTCGCAATGCCGGTGGCGCCTTCGGGCCAGATCTAGCCAAGAAATTGTCCCAGCTTGTCAAGATGGAGAAGAACGTTATGCGAAGTATGGAGCTTGTCGCCAAGGAGCGCATGGAAGTGGCCGTATGTTGTTACCTGATTGTTCATCGTCGTGCTTAATCTTGACACATGTATAGCAACAATTGTCCCTTTGGGGCGAAGCCACCGACGAAGATGTCTCTGACGTCACCGACAAGATTGGCGTTTTGCTCTACGAAATCGGCGAGCTCGAAGACCAGTACGTTGACCGATACGATCAATACCGCATTACCATGAAGAGCATCCGCAACATTGAGGCATCAGTCCAGCCTAGCCGAGACCGTAAGACGACGCATTATCGAGTAGATGATTGATAACACAAAGCTAACCTCAACAGGCAAGCAAAAAATTACTGATCAAATCGCCCAATTAAAGTACAAAGAACCAAACTCCCCAAAGATTGTAGTGCTGGAGCAGGAGTTGGTTCGCGCCGAGGCTGAATCGCTCGTGGCAGAGGCTCAACTCTCCAATATCACTCGCGAGAAGGTCAAGGCTGCTTATGTCTACCAGTTCGACGCCCTGCGGGAGCATTGCGAGAAAGTTGCCATTATTGCTGGCTACGGAAAACATCTACTCGACCTCATCGACGACGCTCCCGTGACTCCCGGCGAGACCCGAGCTGCGTATGATGGCTATGAGGCTAGCAAGGCCATCATCCAGGATTGTGAAGATGCTCTCACTAACTGGGTCACTTCCAATGCTGCCGTGAGCTCCAAGCTTTCTACTCGATCTCGGAACCTTTCTCAGCGACGGCGCAACACCATCCGAGCTAGGGAAGAGGGCCATGACTTGTCCCATCAAGACGTGCCGTTGAACGATAACGGCTCTTGGGTTCAACAACAAGAGACCAGACTGGACAGCGACGCAGAAGAGGAAGAAGAGGAAGAGGATCATCCTCACTCTGTCTTGGGTAGCGACGGAGGGATGAACGGCGAGGCACGAGGTCGAACTCAAGAAATTCTCGCGGCTTAAAAGGTCACCTTATCGTCCATGTGAACACAAAGAAAAAGAAAATGGGGAAATGAAAAGGGATTCCAGTCTTGGAAAGCAAAGGCTAATTGCCGATGGTGTCGATTTGAATGCCGCCGACCTGGCGGGGGAGTTTTGGACAAGGCTGGAACAATCACTGGTTGGGTCAATCTGCTTAATTCGCTTTCGAATAGTCTTTCGGCGCGTGACTATTCATTAATACCTTGTATGAGTTACATAGTTTTTATATCAAATAAAATAACTCCAATACCATCTCTGGATAGCCATATCCTCATACCCTTGGACAGGGTAGATGCTCGATGCCCAATCCTCAAACGCCGCCCTGCTTCTAAAATGAAACGAACCCATCTTTCAGACCTATAAATATGCATGTTGATACCCTTTCCACCTTTACCTCATGCAGGCTAAGTTTTCATTTGGCTCAAGAACTGTTCAGCCTCCATCTTCACAATGTGGTGCCCCGGAACGACGATTAAGCCTAGATATCGAGACGTCATGTCTAGAGTGGTTGAGCTACCAGAGGCATTTGCTGCAGCGGCACTACGTTCCTCCTCCGAAGGCTGCCGGTATTCATGTGAGTTTCCCAGCACAATATTCCTATCCTGTGCCGCGAGGACCATATTTAGCATCACGGGAGACGGTGAATTGCAAAGTTTGTCCATCCTTTTGCTCGGGGGAGACGAACCGGATCTGTGCATTTGAAAGTGCCCCGAAACATGCGGCCATCTGTGGTGTAGATGCGCAAAATCTGGTTCAAAAGAGACGAAAGATATTCGTGAGCCTCATCTTTATCCATCGTGAGGACTAGCCTTGGCCTGGAGGAGCGCAAGGATGGAGATGCAAGAGTCAGAGCGTGGGGGAAAAGCTGCATCTGATCTTACTGTCAAGGGACGGTGCGATAAGCTGGGCTGGCCAATAGATAGAGCTGAATCCGAGCTTAACGGCCCCACCGCCTCTGCTACAATAGCGTCACTGCAAGAGTCGAGCGAGCATCGTGAATCTTGAACTCTTCTTCATCACACCTCATTGCATAGAGTACTTGCATTTCCGCCTCTACGACTGCAGTGGGAGCGAGTCGACCTCGCAAGAGCCTCATCGCAATGCTATCACCGCCTCGCTAGCCAACATAACCAGTCGCGGGCTATCAGTAGGCCGGCACTCTCACAATGGGTGTTAACGGGCTTTGGACGGTGATCCAGCCGTGTGCACGGCCTACCAACCTGGCAACGCTCAATCGAAAGCGTTTGGCTGTGGATGCGTCGATATGGATCTATCAGTTTCTCAAGGCTGTTCGTGATAAAGAAGGCAATGCGCTTCGCAACTCTCATATTGTGGGATTCTTTCGGCGCATCTGCAAGCTTCTCTGGTTCGGCATCCAGCCCGTCTTTGTGTTTGATGGCGGCGCTCCAGCGTTGAAGCGAGCGACAATTCAGAAGCGCAAACAGAGGCGGGAAGGGAGACGAGAAGATGCCGTCAGGACTGCTGGAAAGCTTCTGGCTATTCAGATGCAGCGACTCGCAGAGGAGGAGGAGGAAAAACGCAAAAGGGAACAAGAGAGACCGCGCCCGGTGGAAGAAGAAGAAGAAGAAGAAATACCCGATGCCAGCAACTTGGTCTACGTTGAGGAGATTGGCATGTCTCAGCAGGAGAGGATGCGAAATCGCAAGTTTTATAAGCAGGATGCCTATCACCTGCCGGAACTCGAGGGTGGAATAGCATCAATGGGGAAGCCGGATGATCCTCGAATCATGAGCGTAGAGGAGCTAGAAGAATACGCGCGCCAGTTCAATAACGGAGAAGATATCAACTTGTACGACTTTAGCAAGATTGATTTTGACGGCGACTTCTTCAAGAGTCTTCCGCCGCCAGATAGGTACAACATTCTCAACGCAGCGAGATTGAGAAGTCGACTCAGAATGGGTCTGAGCAAGGAACAGCTTGATGATATGTTTCCTGATCGCATGGCTTTCTCAAGATTTCAGATTGAGAGAGTCAAGGAGAGAAATCACCTGACACAGCGACTCATGTATGAAATCGGAATGTCAGGTACGGACCTGACCCTTGGTGTTAATGCCCGTATTGCGGGAGAAAGAGATCGAGAATACATCTTGGTCAAGAACGAGGGTGTAGAAGGAGGCTGGGCTCTTGGAGTGGTCAGCAAAGACAAGGATGTCGGGGAAGCCCACAAGCCAATTGATGTGGATGCCCTTCAATTCCACTACCAGACAAAGGAAGAGGAAAGTGAAGAAGAAGAGGATTTTGAAGATGTGCCAATCGTGGGGGTTAATCGACTACCCAAGCTGTCCCAGTCAGGTGCTGCGAGCTTTCAAGCTGCTCAAGATATGAGTGGCATACGACAACAATTCTATGCAAGCCACAGACATGACGCTGTCAGCGACGAAGGTACCAACGAAGACTCCTTGTTCGTTGGAGGAAGATTGGATCCGACAGAGAATGCTTTCGAGGAACAGCCTGCGGAGCATATGCATCCAGAAGAAGAGCATGATCTCAATCTTGCAATTGCTTTGTCATTGCAGAATCAGCATGGCATTGGCCGACAGTCAGAAGACAACATTGGTACGGATGATGATGTCCGCGACAAGCCAGAGTGGACTCAAGTAGCCGTGGAAGCACCAAAGCCAATCGGCCGTAGCAGTGGTTCAATGATTGCGCACATTGTAAACAACCGAGCCAATGCTGCTGTTCCAAAACGACAAGAAGCCCCAATTACAGAGGAGAAAGCAAAAGAGAGCGACAGCGATGACGATATGCAGGCAATCCTAGCAAGGTCACGGAAGATGAAAAAATCTCAGCCAAAGCCAGTCTTTGAGAATAAAAAGAATCCTTTTGATGGACCCCTTCCATTCCCGAAGCTGGATTGGGGATCATCTCTTTTTGCAAAGAAAAAGACGCAGCAAGAGAAGCCAATTGTGGTTACAGCAGGAGGGGATGACGGGCAACCGGATAAGGAGGGAGAACAAGAAGATGGCTTAGGCGGCGGCTTCGAGGTTGAACCTCAACAAGAAGATGGCCCCAAGCCGTTACCTCCGTGGCTAGTGGATGATGATACAGATATCCGAGAAGCAATCAAGAAACAGCAAGACGTCGACAGGGAAATCAATGCTCAGGATAGAGCCGAAGCGGAGGAGGAAGAAAACCTTCGGAGACGAGAGTTACGGGATCAGTTGATCGAAATCCAGTCCTCTGATGATGATGGTGGTGGCAGCGATGATGTGAAAATCATCGAGATACCACCCTCACCAGAGGTGGTGCCAGTTTCTAGCCCTTCAAAGGTCGACAACGTTCTAGAAGATGGTTTAAGCGGCGGCTTCGAGATTGATCCTCAGCAAGAAGATGGCCCCAAGCCGCCTACCACCGAGACTACTCACAAGGAGAAGAGTAGGGCTGAGAGTGAATCTCCAGAGCCTGAATTTGAAGAAATTCCTATACTCGAGGTCCCCACTGCTCCGATTCCGCCTGTTGTAGAAGCTCAGGACAACCATGACTCACCTGAACCCGAATTTGAAGACGTTCAACCAGCAAACGACACAACAGCTCAAGGAGATCCACAGGCTGACTCTTTCTTAATTGAGAGCATTCCTTTGGGCCAACCTCCAGCCGAGGGGATTGCGGATGACGATGACCTCTTTGCCGACGTAGAGTACGATGAGTTTAGTGATCCTGAGGACGAGGAACTCCTAGCACAGATGGCCGAAGAAGCAGAGGAACATGCTCGCTTCGCTAGTGAACTGAACAACAAGTCTACTCAGCAAAACAGGGAAGACTATGAGAGGGAACTAAGAGCCCTTCGAAATCAGCAGAAGAAGGACCGCCGTGACGCAGATGAAGTGACTCAGACAATGATTACAGAGTGTCAAGCCTTGCTTCGCCTCTTTGGTATCCCTTACATCACCGCGCCGATGGAAGCAGAAGCGCAGTGTGCAGAGCTGGTCCGGCTTGGCATGGTCGACGGCATCGTCACAGATGACTCCGATACATTCCTCTTTGGGGGGACACGAGTTTACAAAAACATGTTCAACAGCAACAAGTTCGTCGAGTGCTACGTTGGTGCAGATCTCGATAAAGAAATGTCTCTTTCTCGAGAACAGCTCATCTCCCTCGCTCAGCTTCTGGGGTCAGATTACACAGAAGGACTACCTGGCGTTGGTCCAGTCACAGCTGTCGAAATCCTTTCCGAGTTCCCTGGCAAAGACGGCCTCGAAAAATTCCGCGAATGGTGGAAAGAGGTACAATCCCAAACACGGCCCAAGGAAGCAGATGCATCCTCTTCTTTCAGGCGCAAATTCCGCAAGGCTCAAGCCACCAAGCTCTTCTTGCCCCTCGGTTTCCCCAGTCCAGCCGTTTTCGAGGCCTACCTCCACCCAATGGTCGATAGCAGCACAGAGCAATTTCAATGGGGTGTGCCTGATGTGGCGGGGCTGCGAGAATATCTCATGGCTACAATTGGATGGAGCAAGGAGCGTACAGATGAGGTACTCGTGCCAGTGATTCGTGACATGAACAAGCGCGAGATTGAAGGTACACAGAGCAACATTACGAGGTTCTTTGGCGGAAGTGTTGGTGCCGGCGCAAGGGAGACATTTGCTCCCAGGCAGAGGGTTCAAGGAAGCAAGCGGATGGCAGCTGCGGTGGATAGACTGAGGGCGAATATAGCTGGCGAAGAGGAGGCTCCGGAAGCTGGGGATGCTTCGGGGGGTAATAAACGAAGGAAAACGGACAGGCAGAGGCGTTCTTGAGAGGATGTATACAGCTTATCTTTGTGGATAAATTCATCAGAAATTTGCTAGCCAGCACCCCAAGTTGGCTATACAGCATCCAGCGTCATAAACTTCGTGGATACAGTCTCAACTGAAAAGAGTACTAAGCCATAGTAGCAGAAAGTACGATAGTAGCATATACGAGAAAGGGGACCACCACATACGGTACAGTATAGATCAAAAGATTAATGCACAAATCTTTATGAACAGTCATTGAAAGTTAGCTTTTCACCATCATTAAGGGCAGCCAACAAAGAGCAAGGAATATTCATAACATGAATACATTTACTTGAATGATGGAAGCCGAATTTGTAGGTATACACCCTTGACACCCCAGAGAATGAGCACGTGCCCGCTTCAGGTGCAACGAGAGCATTCAAAGCGCAGTTTAAAATCTGTGGATTCAACTTTCATCCAAATGAATGCTCTTGCTTTACCTACAAAAAAGGGACATACCAACCCCTTCATAAAGCACAAGACTGTATCATTTACAGAGCATTTTCCGTAGTGCCTAATATCAAGCCATCATTGAGAGCCAACCTCGGAAGCTTCCCACGTGACCCTCGTCAAGCGGCTCCCGCAAAGTTGGACGGCTAAATCCCGGAATCTCGTCCCGCCCACAACCCATCCATGCCAACTCCGTATGCGACGATTGATTCGCCGCGCGCCGCGTGGGCAAAGACAAGAACTTAGATCCCGACTCTACCTTTTTTTTCCCTTCCTCCGTTGCTTTTGCTTGCTTAATTCCGAAGGCCTGTCTGCTTCTTTTCTTCACCCCCGCCATCGTCCGTGCTCGTCGGCTTTAGAAACGTTCGCCCGCAAAATCTTCAGCAATGCCGGGCATGGATCAGCGTGAGCTCGAGTCGCGCGTGAAGGCGCTGACCAAGGTCGTGGCGGCCAACGAGCCGCCCGAAAATGCGCTGAAGCTGCTGGAGTCGCTCAAGAAGGATGCGTCGCCGACAGAAGAGATGCTACGGGTACGTTGATTTTGTCGCCTCTTTTGGAGCGGTCCCGCAAAAGCGGCGCTTGGCAATGGCAGAGATGAGGCTGCGAATGTGTGCGCCTCTTACACCGGCTGTGAATGCATGTTCTGGCGGGTTCCATTCGATGATTATCTGTCACTTTTGGACGGCCCCCCGTCACTGCCCGCCGATCTGCTCCCTCCCATCGTCTACAGCCGTAGTTTCTCGTCGCCATTATCTCAGCTCGCCTTTTTCTTATATTTATTGCTGGTTGTTCATTTCTCTGACATTAGTTGTCGCAAACTGCAGGCCACGCGCGCAGGTGTCTTTGTAGGCAAACTGCGGTCAAATCCCAACAAGGAAATTGCTCGAGCCGCCTCGGAACTCGTCATCAAATGGAAGAAGCTCGTTGAGCAGGAGAAGAACTCCAAGCTGCAAAAGGCAAAGACGGGTTCTCCGTCAGCACCCGCGGCTGCGTCTCTGCCCAACCCGTCCTCCAGCACTCCGTCCGGCGGCGCCAAGAAGGCCTTCAAGGGCGACCCCGAGAAGCGCAAGTTCGATACCGACGGCGTCAGCATCAAGCGTACCGAGTCCAACGTCCGCAACCAGTGCATAGGCCTCATCTACAATGGCCTTGCCTACCGATCCACCGAGTCCGAGACCGATGTCATCGCAAAGGCCGTTGCCGTTGAGAATGCCGCGTTTACACTCTTCAACGGCGAGGGCGCCGAGTACAAGAAGAAGATCCGATCGCTCTTCTCAAATCTCAAGAGCAAGACCAATCGGGATCTGGGCAAACGGGTCATGTCAGGGGACATTACGCCCAGTCGATTTGTCACCATGACGGACGAGGATCTCAAGAGCGAGGACCAGAAGAAGATGGAGAAGGAGCTGGAGAAGGAGAACATGAAGAAGGCACAGGTGCCGATGGCGGAGAAGAGTATCAGCGACAGTCTGGAGTGCGGCAAGTGCAAGAAGAAGAAGGTCAGCTATACTCAGGCACAGACACGAAGTGCTGATGAACCGATGACGACGTTTTGCGAGTGTATGAATTGCGGCAACCGGTGGAAGGTATGTCTCTTTTTTTTCCCCTGATATTACAATAATGGTGTACTAACGAGAGGGAATCTTGCAGTTCTCATAAGGAGACAGCGAGAAGGAGAAAAATACAAGAAAGGCGCCACGTCTGCCTCGAGGACTATGAGGACGTTGTTTCGATTTGCTTTTTGTTTCCTACGGAGCGAATGGGGTGGAACTTTTTTCGGGATGGGAGTTATGGAAAATTGATTACGTTTTTCGGGTATGATATGAAGAACTCAAGACCTTCTGGCGCCGTATCGTGTTTTTCCCCTTGCTCATATTTTACCTTCTTCAGCATGCCTTGCGTCGGCGTGCACATCATGAACTTGGTGTTGCCGTGAGGCTATGCAGTTTGTTTTATCTAGATCACCTAATAGATCTCTGCTGCCGGTTTTCTATCAATCATTCCTTCTCAGGCTATATGTGATGCTGTGGAGCTGTGTTATGTACAAGATAGAGGTCGAGTTCTGGTCCAGTCTTTTTCATCATGGCTTCGATATCCCCAATTCAGCAAATAAATCTGTGGGCTCCCCTTCCTCCAGGCCCATTTCTTTAATGTTCTTCCAGAACTTGCTCAAATGCCGGGTGCCGGAATCACACAACAAGGTAACGACTCGGCTGCCAGGGGGCAATTTCATTGCCGTCATCACAGCAGCGACGCAGTTAACGGAGCTGCTGCTCCCTACAAAAATGCCATCATTCTCCACGAGCCATCTGGCCATGCGGCATGCCTGCTCATCGGTCACCTTGACCGCATCGTCGAGCAAATCTCTGCCGACTTCGAAGTTGTTGGTTATTCGGTTGATGCCAATTCCTTCCACCATTGAGTCGACCTGCTGTCTGCGCCGGGTGCCCTCCTTCTCGGTAGACGAGTACATGACGCCGTGCTTAATCTTGTTGTACAGCCCGCTGCCCTGAGGGTCTGCCAGGACGACCTTGAGATTCTTCATCTTGGCATCTAGTTTCAGGTACCTCGCCACTCCTGATATTGTTCCGCCAGTTCCTGCGCCAGCTACGAATGCGTCAAGGTCGCCGTCTGTCTGCTGGTAGATTTCCGGGCCTGTGCTGACGACATGGGCCTGCCAGTTAGATTCCGTCTCAAACTGATTCGCAAAGAAGCCCTTGCTGCCATCCTTGGATGATCGAGTATGTTCAATGGCGCGCCTTCGAGCCAAATTGACAAAATGATCAGGACTAGTAATTGGAGCTACGGGGACTCTCTCAACAGTTGCGCCTAGATGAATCAAAAGATCCGATTTCTCGAATGCCTGGTCGTCAGGCATGCAAATGTGAGCCTTGTATCCCTTTGCGCGGGCCAGAGTAGCAAGCGAGATGCCCGTGCTGCCCACGGTTCCTTCATAGATGGTGTCGCCCTGATGCGGCGTGAGGAGGCCCTGCTTCTCGGCTTCCAGGATCATGTTGAGAGCCACTCGATCCTTGGGGCTGTTTCCAGCGCCGTTGAGGAACTCGGCTTTAGCCAGGATAATACGGCCGGTGGCTTTGGAGAGAGACTGGATCTCAATGAGAGGCGTGTTGCCGATGCAGCCCTCGATGCCATTGGATGCTATTCCGTTTGACCGAGACACTGAAGATTTCGTATCATGATCTTCGAGCTTGACCGGCGCTCCCCAAAAAAAACTCGATCTCCTGGTATTATTCAAGCGGCCGGTGCTCTTGTGCTGGTATCGGGATTCGAGCTCGGGATACAGCTCTTTGAATCCCAGGGTAGCAACAATGCCTGCTGTAAAGGCAATGGCAATGGCTGCCGTGCCATATGCCTTGGGATGATCGCTCAGTGACATGGTACTAGCCGTGACCGGATATGCCTCATCTTAATTGTCAATCACAATGCCCTCATTTTTCCTCGGGCTATTGGGGATAGCAACAGAAGATAAGTGATGGAGTATGCAGGATAGACTAAACTTTGGATTTTCTGAGGTCATTGCTAATCCCTGCTTCAGAGCAAAAAAAAAAAATAAAAGGTACGTACCGGGAACTCGCGGGGCAGCCCTACCCGGAACAAACCACTTTCCGGGAATAGCTGCGGGATCTGCCAACCTAAAGCTTCGAATCAGAAGAAGAACATTCCACCTTGTTGATGGCATCGTGACTTTGGCCATCATGGACTCTCCCATTGTGGCGCATCTCTTTCGCCAGCTGTTTCGGCACCGTCCTCGCGGATGCCAGGGCCTGCGCAATGGCCTCGCCAGCAGACAGAGGCAGCCCAGTCGCGGCCTCGGGACAAGACCGTCGATAGATCGCGGCATGAAGACCAACGAGAGTCGCTGGCAGCAACGGACGCACATTCTACCCGAGGACAGGAGAGAAGAGTTTGCACAGTATCCGTACATTTCGCTGCAGGAGCTGAAGAAGAGGACCGAGCGGCCGCGGAAAGTAAAGATGCTGCTTCGGGACTTTATAGACGGTATGTGTTCTCATGGGCGCTCTCACATGCGCAGATTTGGCGGCTGACAATGGGAATCAATCTACAGACAGTCTCTACAATCCGTCATATGGCTACTTCTCCAAAGAAGCCGTCATCTTCAGCCCGGGCGAGCCCTTCGACTTCAATTCCATGCGCGACGAGCTAGAATTCCAGGCCGAGCTGGGTAGGCGATACACCGACTTCGAAGACCTGCTCGACGAGAAGGAGGGCGAGAGCCCGACGAGACAGCTGTGGCACACGCCCACAGAGCTCTTCAGGCCGTACTATGGCGAGGCCATTGCCCGGTATCTGGTCTCCAACTACCGCCTCACGACGTATCCTTACGACGACCTGCTCATCTTCGAAATGGGCGCCGGACGAGGAACTCTCATGCTCAACATCCTCGACTACATCCGCGCCGCCGACCCCCAAGTCTACGCCCGCACAAAATTCAACATTATCGAAATCTCCTCCTCTCTCGCCGCCATGCAAAACCGCCACCTCCTCTCCACCGCCGAATCCCGCGGCCACGCAGACAAGGTCGAGATCATCAACAAGTCGATCTTCGAATGGGACCGCTACGTGCCCTCGCCGTGCTTCTTCCTCGCCATGGAGGTCTTTGACAACTTCTCCCACGACGGCATCCGGTACGATGTCACCACCGAGGAGCCGCTGCAGGGCCACGTGCTCATCGACGGAGACGGCGACTTTTACGAGTTCTACGTTCACGAGCTGGATCCTCTGGCCGCCAGATTCTTCCGCGTCCGCCACGCCGCCACCGGGGGGAACTATCCCAAACCGTATCCTTCCAACCCCCTTCTCCGCTATATGTCTACCAAGATGCCCTTTGCCGCCAACCTCTCCCACGCCGAGTTCATCCCCACCAGGCTCATGCAGTTCTTCGATGTCCTGGAGAAGTTCTTCCCCGCGCACCGTCTCCTCACGTCCGATTTCGACGCTCTCCCCCAGGCCATCAAGGGACTCAACGCTCCCGTCGTGCAGACGCGCTTCCAGCGAAGAATGGTCCCCGTCACAACCCCCCTTGTAAGTTCCGAAACAAATGAAATAAACATGTTATGAGCACGAAATTAACCCGTTTGGTACAATATAGGTTCACCAAGGCTACTTTGACATCCTCTTCCCCACAGACTTCAACATCACCGAGGCTATTTACCGGGCCATCACCGGCAAGCTGACCCGCGTCATGTCCCACGGAGATTTCATGCGTCGGTGGGCCTACGTCGAGGACACGGAGACGCGGAGCGGAGAGAATCCTCTCCTGTCGCATTATAGAAATGCCAGTGTCATGGTTACTGTATAAGTAGTGTATATAGACATCTCAAACCAACTTTGATGACTTTGTATCAATACAAATTACGAGCATTCATCTTTTCTGAATCTAGAAAACCAATGAACATCAATGACGCAGGCTGTCTATTAAACTCGCTTTCCAGATGAATATGTGTCTTTGTCTTCCTACCTCATCTGCGCTACCTATTTACTCTAGCCCATCGCCCAGTAGAACCAGTCTCCCATTTCACATGTACCTATTTCTTTTCTCAATTTGGCAACAAACAAACAAAAGCTCCTATATATAATAATACACAAAACTTTTTACAGTTTCAGTTTCTCGCTCAGCCATTTCCGCGCAGTCTCGACCGCGTCGTCAATCTTCTCCGGCTGAGTACCTTGGCCCTGGCGAGATGGCTCCTTGCCACCTGAGCGGCCGCCAATGACTTCGGACACGGAGGCAGCCCAGTGCTCGGCAGTAACACCTTGTGAGGCCAGATGCTAAAGAAAAGAATCGATATTAGTGATACGTTCATATTATATTGCCTTTCATGAAACATGAAGGCGGGGGTAATGGCAATTAACTCACTGTTCCGACGTAAACTCCGTGGGCGACGGCGCCCTCCTCATGGCTACCGACAAACAAGTAAACAGACTTTGCCTTGTCCTTGGACTGGTAGTGCTTGATGACCTCGCCCACAGCCTTGGCATTCGCGCTGATGGGTAGTCGGCCGACGAACCATTGGCTGTCCTTGTTAGTCTCAAAATGCTTGGCAACAGTGTCGACAGCAGTCTTGGACTCCGCCTTTTGCTTCTTCTTCTGCTCAGCAACAACGGCGTTGGCAATCTTCTGGAAACGCTGGTTGAACTCGTCCTTGGTGAGCGTTGAGATGACTAGCTGGCTAAGGTCCTGTGAGACAGCCTTGACCTGAGCCTCCTTCTCGGGGCCAAAGGGAAGGTTTTCAAGATCCACCAGCTTCTGCTCAAACAGCTGGGCCTCGCGCTGGACCTGGTGAGCCGCCTCACCAGTGTATGCGATGATACGACGGATGCCCTTTGCGATACCGCTTTCCTCGACGATGATAAGATCCTTGATCAAACCGGTTTGGTCGACGTGGGTACCACCGCAGAACTCGACACTGTATTTTCTCCACTCAGCATTCGTGGGGTCTGCAACCATGGTATCCACGTCCATGCCGATGGAAACTACTCGAACAGGGTTGGGATAAGTCTCGCCAAAGACGGCACGAAGGCCTTCAATCTTGATAGCAAGGTCGAGCTCCACCTCCTTGGAGTAGATCTTGGAGTTGGCGCGGATATACTTGTTTGAAAGCTCCTCAATCTTCTTCAGCTCGTCGAGCTTGACCTGAGTCTTGTGTGAAAAGTCAAAACGCAGCTTGTCGTTGTCAACCAGAGAACCCTTTTGGTTGACATCATCACCAAGCACCTCTCTCAGGGAGTGGTTGAGAATATGTGTGCCGGTGTGGTTGTTGCGGATAGGTGAACGGCGAAGCTCTTCGTACTCGCAAATGACTTCATCGTCGGTGGAGAGCACTCCGTACTCAATGTAGCCGCTGTGGAGGACATATCCACCAAAGTCTTGGACATCCATGACCTTGAACTCGACGACATCGTCAATGACGATGCGACCAGTGTCAGCGATCTGACCACCAGACTCTGCGTAGAAGTTAGTCTTGTCCAGCAAGACGCCAATGGCAGTGTTTGCGGGGATATCCTTGGTCGACTTGATGAAGGCCTTGCCGTCGAAGATGTACTGGACCTTGCCCTTGCTGTCGCCCCTGAGATATTTGGCGTCGTCGTTCGTTCTCGGTACCTTGAGCTCTGAGTCGAGCTCAGCAATCTTGTGAACATCAAGCTTGGCAAATGTCTGCACTGAATCCTTGACTGCCTTGCTAGCCTCTCTGGCCTTTTCACGGGCGACGGCAACTTCATCCTCATCAATATCCAGACCTCGCTCCTCAGCCATCAACTTGGTCAAGTCGACAGGGAAACCAAAGGTGTCGTAGAGTCTCCACACAACATCTCCTTCCAGCTTCTTGACGTTGTCCTTGGCGGCCTTGGCAGCATATCTCTCAAACTGGGCCTCACCGCGGTCCAGAGTTCGGGAGAAGGCCTCTTCTTCCTCATCAAGGATCTCCTTGATGTCTCCCTGCTTCTTGGCAAGGTCAGGGAACTGCTCGCCCATCTGCTCAACCAAGGCAGGCAGAATCTTGGAGAAAAAGGAGCCAATCTCGGCATTGAGGTACTTGCGGGCATATCGGACACCACGTCGGAGGATTCGTCGAATGACATAGCCGCGGCCGTCATTGTTAGGCACGGCACCGTCTGTGATGGCGAACGACATGGTTCGGATGTGGTCTGCGACAACTCGGTAGGCGGTATCAATACCGTCAACATCGTCTTGGCCGTACTTGTCGGTGTAAGGTCTCGCGCCAGTGACTTCCTCAATCTTCTTGAACAGAGGGGTGAAGACATCGGTGGCGTAGTTGGAAGCGGTGTTCTGGAGGGCAGAGACCAAACGCTCGAAACCCATACCGGTGTCGATGTGCTTGGCAGGAAGGGGCTTGAGGCTTCCATCCTTTTGTCGATCGAATTGCATGAAAACGAGGTTCCAGATCTCGACAACCATGGGGTCGTCCATGTTGACGAGGCTGGCGGCGTTGCGTCCTCCAATCTTGTCGTAGTGGACTTCGCTGCAAGGACCGCAAGGACCTTGGTCACCCATCTCCCAGAAGTTGTCCTTCATGTTTCCGGGAATGATGTGATCCTCAGGCACACCAGTCTTGAGCCAAAAGTTCTTGGCTTCCAGATCGGGCTCGAGGTTGAGAGCTGGGTTGCCCTCGAAATATGTGACGTAGAGGCGGGTAGGATCAAGGCCGTACACCTTGGTCAGGAGCTCCCACGCCATCTCGATGGCCTCCTTCTTGAAGTAGTCGCCAAAGGACCAGTTGCCCAACATCTCGAAAAAGGTGTGGTGGTAGCTGTCCTTGCCGACATCGTCGAGATCGTTGTGTTTGCCACCGGCGCGGATGACCTTTTGGGTGTCGACGGCGCGCTTCAGGTTGCTCATGGGGTCGGACTTGTTGACGGTGCCCAGGAAGATGGGCTTGAACTGGTTCATGCCCGCATTGGTGAAGAGCAGAGTCGGGTCATTGTGAGGGACGACGGAGCCGGAGGGCACTGGATGGAAAAAATCAGCATTTGTCGGGCAGAAGAATTTGGTAATTGGTGATGATGGACGGCTCGCCACCACGGGATGAATGATGTTATGCAAGCAATGCAATCAATGAAAAAAAGACGCGAAAATTGACGTCGAGCATCGCAGACATGAAAACATCATCTCGTTTCTGCCGCCGCGGCCCTCGACGAGCTGGCGATTCCCCCAAGTCCATGCAGTCAACCCCGCCACTTGCTTGGAGGGGTGATGGCGATGCGGCTTCAACATTTTTTCACCACTTACCCAGCGTGTGATCCCTCTGCTCGAAAAAGTCGAAAAAGGTCTTGCGCACCTGCGCCTCGGGCCAGTTGCCCGTCATGCTTGCAAAAGTCTTGGTCTGAAGTCTGGGCTGGAGAACTCGGCGCGTCGATGCAAAGGAAGTGCAGAGGCGAAGGCGAAGGCGAGGGTGCAGATGCGATGCTTCGGAGAGCAATCGGCGGGGTTGTGGCGGGTGGGTTTTGTAGAAACTTCTACAAGAGTGACTCAAGCCTACAAAGGACGTCTGTCGCCCGCTTCTGGCCGAGCTGCACTGTGGCCGCGACCTTGCCAGCGTCCGCATCAGCACAGACGGAGTCACACGGGCTCAATGTTCAATGCAATCGGCGAGTTGACGGCATAACTTGACTGTTGACTCTTTCGTTTTTCTTCTTTTCGGCTAAGCTGGGGCGAGTCATAGACGCGGAACAGAGACATGCTGGGGACCTCGCCCGCGCCAGGCATCCTTATGGAGAGGCAGCGGCGCAAGAGGAAGGCCGAGACGCTCGACAACGATCGCGAGCGCCTGTCGAAGCGCCTCAGCCGGCTGAATATAGGTGAGATCTGCAGTTGATCTGTCAATTTTTCTTTTTTCTCTTTACTCCTTCTCTTTTTCTTCGATTTTATCTCGTGGTGTATTTGCGTTCAAGCGATCCAATGCAATCCCTCAATGCACCTCCGGAGCGGTCAATTCGCTAACGCTTCAGGCAGAGCCAAAGTCAAAGCTCCACGCCCCTGTCGAGACACCGACCATTGCCACCACATCGTCAACATGCCCCAAGCCGACGTCGGACGAGACCATGCAGCTGGACGATTCCAAGCACAAAGTGTACATTTACGACCTGGATGCCGAGCTCTCCTCCGACAGCGAAAACGACGACGGCAAGCTGGTCTTCCTGCCAGACATCGAGAAGCATCTGCGCCAGAACCGCATTCCCCGCCACATCCTGGCCAACGACGAGGGCGAGCTGGCTGGTATGCAGCTGGTCCTCTATAGCGATCCCAAGTCCCTGTCCGTGCCCGAGGAGAAGGACGGCGTGCGCAGAGCCATCATCGAAGCCCGCCAGCGAGCAAGAGAGGGGCAGACGAAGCTGGACAAGCCCGGCGAGATAAGCAGCAGTGCCACGCCGCCGCAGATGCCGTCTCAGACACACTTCCAAACGGCCGCCGGAGCGATACCGCACGGTGACTCAGCGCCAGCTCCTTTCGTCCACGTGGATGATGCGTGCGATGCCATGGAGGTTGATTAATGAGTGCAAGATCTAAGATGACTGATTCGCAGCGAGTGACGATAAACGTGCATTATACCCAAGGGTTCAATATTCTGGGAGTTTGCTTCATGGGACTTGATTGTTTTTTGTTTGTTTCTTTTTTCTTTTTTATTCGGCGGCGTTTAGCATGTTGGCTTCCATTCCATTACTTCCTTTTCTCAATCTGCTCAAGCGTCAAAACCTGTACATTGACCATTATCTCTTAGGATACTATGTTATCCGTAGTAAATACACATTATTTCCTACCACAAGGTTCTCAATTCCCCCAATAACACTCCCTGAGACTCCTACCTCCCCCGGCCCATTGGCATCTTGGAACTCAGTGCTACAGCCTTTTGTGCTAATGCTTCGTCACCGCGGGAGGTGGAGGTCCCAAAGGAGGCTCATACACCGGCAAAACACTCTCCTCGCCCACCCGCTTGGTGGGCTCCTGCACGGTGTGTAGCTTATCGCCTCCATCTGCATGGTCCGGGTATGCAGCATACCTAACAGAGTCGTTCGCTGGCCCGGGAGCCACGTCTCCCATATTATATGAGCCTGGTTGACCGTCTTGCGGTGCTAAGCCTGCTCTTCGTTGATGGCTCCGTATCACCCAGCCAAAGAGGAACTGTTCAAGATTTATTAGCACCTTTACCATATGACAATGTCTTAGGAAAGCAACCCTTACTCTCTGGATTGCTAGTGGGGGCGCGCCACGGTTGAGCCTCGACTGGAGTTCGATGCGGAGCAACAAAAATAAGATGGAGATGAACACGACGACAGACAAGATGATGTAATATTTTACATGAGAGTTCTGTCGTATTTGTTAATGCCATGGCTCACTCGTTCGATTCTAGGGAGTCTTACTCCTTCCCCCACGTAAAGAATCACATCATTGTGAATCAATGAGCCGAAATTCACAGGCTCATCTCGAGTCTTGAACGCCACGAGTCCCATCCTCGGCATCGTGGCCACTGGTTTGTCTCTGGGTTTAAACTGGGAGAAAGAGGAAATCTGGTAAATATCGAGTAGTTTACATCTGTGCTGTCAGAAAGAGGGCGAATATATACCAAGTGCAAGTTTGCTGGGTTACATCTCGCAATGGCCGGAACCGATTGGTGGCCCTTGCTTCCCCCTAGGGAAAAACATACAGATAAGAGTCATACTGGAAACATGTGTAACCCCGGGGCGAAGCATATGCGTCTGTGCTTTTGAATGCTGCAGAGTCCCGTCTTGCAAAGTTTGCTGAAGGCGTCTATTCAAGCAAATACAAGCCCCTTAATCTCTTATTAGAACTTGACCAATTCAAATGCTTTCTCACATAGTTTTTTCTCGGTGATTATGACTTACATAAAGTTATTCGAATAAAAATATATTAGAATTATCGCCTTTTATCCTACCCTACTGCTCGACCATCACGAATATAGAGTGTCACAGAAGAACACTCAAGTGGGGAGGTGATCCGAGCCCTGGTCTAGAACTTCACTTGCCATCTGCAACCAACAGGAAATTGTTTAATCTAGAGAATCCTAGTTATTCCGAGGGGTTTGTCTTTGGTGTATTACCCTTAGAACGAATCCAATCATAGACTGGGTACGCTATTGAATTGACCATGAGTAAATGTGCAGAGCCTCGACACTTGTACTGTTGAAAGCGAAATGCATCCCTCTTTTGTTAAATAAAGATAAGAGCGGGTAGCCAATTTTAGGGCGTTGGTTGTAATGTATTCAATTATTGATTTGTACAAAGGTTTGGTAACGTCAGACCTTGAGTTAGCTAAATTATTTTCGAAAAGGCCTTCTTCAAACGTTGTTAACCTCTGTTTCAGTGGAAGATTTCTTCTGCTCCTGGGTGTTACCCGCTGATCCCCCTTCACCACTCTCTGGACCTCTCCATTTTCTCATCAGCTCAGAATTTCTCAGCTTCTGTATTTCATCTCCAACAATATCAACGAACTCAAAGGGACGTTTCCCTAAGCAGTACATGCCGGTTGCCACTACACCTGACGCCAGGACTATAACGCATATAGCCGTAAGTATCCAGGACATAAGAGTGCTGAAAAGCCCTGCGAGGGATCCGAAGACAACGTTGATCAAAATCGAGAGCGGTGCAAGTGCCTGGATGACCACGGCGCGGATAGGATACGTGTAGGATGGCGATGAAGAATGCGGCCGTAATGGGACGCTGGCTCTGATGGTCGAGGTGTCGTTCCCCCACATCTTCAGAGACAAAAGTACATCGTCTCCGTGTCCTTGCTTATTAAACAATATATCGAACTTTTGCACATCTCCTGCTTCCTCTGCAGACCGTTGGATTGTGAGCGGAACACTCGCATACTCTCGGTGAATCTGCCAGAAGAGCAAAATTGCATCTGCCTGTGGGAACCATGGCAAGTTCGCGCCATCCGTATCACCCGCTCGCGCAATCACTTCTACGTCCTCCGTGCGTCCGTTGTCCTCAGCCAGTGTATGGCGGAATACGTGTAGAGGCTGTTCCAGTCCCGAGATTGCAAGGGTGAGGTTGGAGATATCGAGCTCATAGTCAAGCGCAAAACCTATTCGGGAACCATCGGTTACCTTTACGGAAGTCCTATAGAGATGATAAAGTTAGCTTTTTGGTTTTTATTCATTTAGCTTTTTGGCTTTTATTCATTTTGTTCGCATACCCTTGCCTGTATACTCGACACAGTGTCTTGCCGCTGAGGAGGACCTTGGTTGCATAATCGGCGCCATTATCATTGTCTCGTTCACCGGAAGGGAAGGGAAGAAGCGCCCACAGCAGGGCGAGAAGCAGCCAAGCCCCGAAGATCGCCAAGAACAGGCGCCAGATACTACGGGCCAATTTCCACGGGCCTATCATCATGTATGAAAGGGGTATGCCGTCCGCTTGGCGGTGACTTCAATGGGGATTTGTTGCAGATACGAGGCCTTGAGACACGTGCTAGGAGGCTTAGTAACCTGTGTAATCTGATAGGTAAAATGTACTAATAAGCCGCGATGCTGAGATGTAGTAGCTGCGGTGCTGTCATGGGTATTTATAATAGAGTACAAGACGCTCCCTTTGTACTGAAAAAGAAAGAAGAGGAAAATTTTAGAGAGTCGTATGATCATTCAATGGCCCTCTTGAAATCCCTAGATACAGATGCTATTAAAAAAAGAGGGCACCGCCGCTATAATATTTTTGCATCCTGTAACGCCGCCCATAATTTATATGTACGCAAATATCTGCCTATAAACCCATTCCTCCTCCAGCCCAGGCGGGAAACGCATCCTCGGGGTTGACGGCATTGCCTTGTGCTTGCCTCTGGTCTTGACGCTCCCCTTCAACGTTCTGCGCATGCTGCTGTTGCATCCTTTGCCTCCACCACAAGAGCAAAACAAGCGCCGCTGTGATGCCTATGATGAGAGCGCTCTCAATAACCCCATCAAGAGGGTCTTCGCCATCATCTCCGATAGTACCATCGTATATGTCGTCATCATAGTAATCGTCTTCATACAAGAGTTCATCGTCCTCCAAGAAGTTGGCTATCCACTCTGACAGCGACCAGTCCTTCTGTTTCTCTGTACAAGTTGTCAGCAAACATGTTCAATTTTCTCTCCTCAGTCCTGGTTCTAAACTTACTCGGCTCATCTTGGATGGAGTGGATTGACCCATTGATCAATTTGTTCCAAGCACTTCGTACCCGAAGCTTTAGCAATCCAAGGGTAACGGGGAGATACGCTTCGTCATTAACCGCCAACGCATGGTCGTAGAATCTCTTGGCAAGATGGAAATCCTGTGTCAACCCGATGCCGTTTTCATGCATCCAACCCAAGTTGAAAAGCGCCTGAGCGCTTTGCGAATAGTCAGAAGCGCCCGTATAGCACTGAACTGCTTTGCCGATATCCCGCTCCGCACCGATGCCATAGAAGTAGTAGTCACCCATCTTTACAAGGGCGTCGACGTTTGATTGCCTAGATGCTCGCGTCCAGTAAATCAAGGCTAGTGCAGGATTATCGAGCAGCCCGGACCTGTCCTTTCGTTTGCGCAGCAGTTCAGATAGTGGGAGTTTGGATCGAATCGTGTCGAGGACATAGGCAACATTGGTTTGCGCCTTCTCGTATCCTTGCTCAGCCGCCAGGAGATATTGAAGAAACGCCAAGTCGTAGTCTCCAGCCTCATACGCATCGTTTGCATCCGCCCAAGATGAGACAAGAGGCTCTGCCTTTTCGGCCACGCTCTTGTAGTAGCTCAGCGCCATGCTACAAAGCTTTTCGCGACCAAGACCGTGGAAAACCAATTCTGCGAGATAATAGTTGGCCTCGATGTTGCCATAACGAGCGGCCAGCTCAAAGTAGTTGTTGGCGATGCGAACATCCTCAGTGCCGCCTTGGTCGAGGTATAACTGTCCCATTTGAACCTGCGCTGGGGCATAGTCGTGATCAGCGGATACTCTGAACAGCTCCACGGCTTTGACAACATTCTCCTTGACACCGTAGCCGTGCAGATACATGAGCCCCAGGCCATATCGAGACAGGGCATCAGCCTGTGAGTCGCCGCGATCAAACCACTGCTTTGCTCTATCAAAATTCTGAGTTACTCCATCTCCTCTCAGATACATCCGGCCGAGGTAGCCGGCGGCCTTACCGGCCAGTTTCTCGATGCCAGACTTGGCATTGTCTACAATGCGTCCATTCTTCCAGTACCTTGACGCAACCAATAAGAAATACTTTCTGGCCAACTCGTAGTCGTGGTCCAGCCCTCGCTGCCCCTCGTAATAGATGCGTCCCAGGTTGAATGAAGCCTTTGAATCACCCTTTTGAGACATGAGATCCAGATATTCAATAACATCGCCAATGGCAGCGTTGGCATCAGAGTTGGGACTAGGTTTAAAGGCATTCATGCCGGCGCTTGAAGCACTTGCGCCTTCTCCATACAACCCGCCATCGTCGTCCGCAATGCGCCATGACTGAGATACCCATGACATGCCACCGGGAGGACCAGAACGATACCACTCGATGGCCTTGTCCGCCACGCGCTTGTAGTATTTGACGGCAGTCTCGCAACTCTTTGTTGCTCCAATACCCGCTAGATGGCGAAAGCCAGTAGCCATCTCAGCTCTGGTGTCTCCTCGAACAGCGGCGAAGGTGTAGTAGAGGAGCGCTTTGCCTTGGTCTCGAGGGACAACATCGCCAATGCCTGTTGAGTAGTACAACCCCAGCATGTACTGCGCCGTAGTATTTCCATGGCTCGATGCCAGCTGTCGATAGTACTTGAAGGCAGCTCCAAGATCTCTGGGGTGGCTAAAGTTGCCGAAAAAGTTGAACTCGGCAAGGATATACAACGCATCGGAGTTGTTCTGGTTGGCAGCCTGCTCAAGGAATTCCACCGCATTCAACAGGGGACCGCTGAGTGGCGTCGACTTCGAATGCGATGGCGCAGTGACAGGTCCGGTTGGGATGGTCCTGAGAAGCAGGCGCAGGGCTGAGCTGAATATTCCGGATGACTGTCGACCTCGCCGGGGTGGTCGTGGGATCTTTCGGAGCTCGGCAAGCGCTGCGTCGACAAAATCGTGTCCTTTGGCTATGTCAGCGTCTTCCATAGCAGCTCTTGCACCGACAAGTGGCGGCGTACCAGGTTGCGAAAAAGCAGCACTTTCATGCCCTCCTGCAACGTCTACAAAGGATTCAACCGCATGTTTATCACCACCGGTGTGCGCCGTGGAGTCGCTGTGGCTGCCGAGAGGTTGCTGATCGGGGGAGCTGATGACGGCTGAGGCCTGCGCAAGCACTGAGACACCCGCGTGAGCTCTAATCCAAGCAATGCACAATCTGGCGGAGCGACTTACGGAGTAGCCAGGCTATCCAGCCTCTCATTCTGGGCAATTGCTATGTGCCTATGTTCGGAATAGAAGCCCGCGGCATGGCTATCGTGTAGAGAAGAGTAAGCAGTGCTTGTGAGTCGCAAGATGTTGCATCAGATCCAATTCGGTATCGTACAAGCTGTCCACTACTCGGGCAGTGATAGGTAAGCTTCCGCTCCCCATTCCGCGCCATGGTGTGCGATGACTAAGCACCCCTGCTTGTCAGGAACTGACTGGCGTCATCGCAGCTACCGGCACGTGTAGCAACGGCGAGAAAAAGGCAAACAGGACACGTTGAAGACCTTGTAAAAAGTTACCTCCTGCATGGATGCTGGATATGGTCGCATTATGCACGACCTGCTGTCCAAGAAAAATACAATCTTTCTACACTACGCTTCGCCACGGCCTTGCATGATTGACCAAGAAACAGCTGCACAATTGAAAGTCAATGGGGAGCTGCGGGACGGAACAAGATGCCCGGCGTGGGGCCGATTCGGCAAGGGTCTCCCCCAACACCCCAAGCGCTGGCTGAGATCCAGTGGCGGTGCCAGGCGTCTTGTCCGCTGAAGACACACGACAGCACACTGTACAGCACGGCACGGCACTGCTAGCGAGTCTCCCTGCCTGAAGCTTACAGCGCTAACGCCGCCACTTTTCAGCCGTCACGCGTGAAAAGTCAGGGCTGCAGCGCGTTAATGGCTGCCCTAGCCCGCGTCGGAAGACGCGCTTCCTGGCAGCTTTTATCAGCCCAGCCATCCAGCAATTCCTGTCTGGTCAAACATCTTGCACGGGTCAGCTCGGTTGAGTCTCCTGGATTTCATCTCCTTCCCTCCGCCGCTCCCAGAATATCTGCTCTTGTGCAACTTTCTTTAGCAATTGGATATTAACCACCAATTCATTTATCGTGGCTAGACTTGTCAGTTCACAGGCTGTTACTGCATATTCCCTCTTTCGACGACTCAGCCGCCCATCTCCACTTCTCCACAGCCATCAATTCCGCACAATGTCGAATCTCAAGAGAAAAGCGGCCTCGACAGGCAATGAGAACGAGGCGAAGAAAACAAGGGCCAATGGTAGCATTGCTTCCTTCTTCGGGGCTGTCCCAAAGCTTGCCGGTGCCGCTGCTGCTTCTTCCTCTCCAGCCGCCAAGTTTGACAAGGCAAAATGGGTTGAAGGCTTGACTGCCGAACAGAAGGAGCTGCTCAAGCTCGAGATTGAAACTCTCCACGACAGCTGGCTTGCATTACTCAAGGATGATGTGACCACCAAGGAATTCCTTGAATTGAAGAAGTTCCTAAACCGCGAGACAGCCGCTGGCAAGAAATGGTTCCCGCCAAAGGAGGACGTGTACTCTTGGTAGGTCCCCCAAAACCCTCTTCACATGTCTGTCATGTAGCCTAACAAGCTCAGGTCTCGTCACACACCATTCAACGAGGTCAAGGTCGTCATCGTTGGCCAAGATCCTTACCATAACGTGAACCAGGCCCACGGCATGGCCTTTTCCGTCCGACCGCCCACGCCGGCGCCGCCGTCACTCAGAAATATGTATATTGCTTTGAAGAAGGATTACCCCAGCTTCGTTGAGCCAGCGAATAGGGGTGGCTTGCTGATACCATGGGCCGATCGAGGCGTGCTGATGCTCAATACATGTCTTACTGTTCGTGCGCACGAGGCCAATTCACATGCCAATCGTGGCTGGGAGCGTTTCACACAAAAAGTTATCGATCTCATTGCTCAGAAGCGGACACGAGGTGTCGTATTTATGGCATGGGGAACACCAGCTAGCAAGCGTGTACAGAAGGTGGACAAACAACGCCATCTTGTGCTCCTCAGCGTCCATCCTAGCCCGCTCAGCGCGTCCAGGGGATTCTTCGATTGCGGTCACTTCAAGTCGGCAAACGCATGGCTCATTACTCGATACGGCGACGACGGTGAGATCGACTGGGCTTTGAGGCCTGATAATACGACCAAGAAAACCATCAAAGAGGCACCAAAGAAAGATACCAAAGAGGATAACGAGGAAAAGAAGACGAAAGACTCAGAAGAGGAGGAAGAACCAAAGGTAGATTCGTCAGAGAAGCAAAAGGGTAATGCAAAGACCAATGGCGATTCCAAGGCCAAGAAGCCAGAATTCGACGATGACGAGGAGGATGTTGATTCCGATGAGGAAGCTGCATTGGAAGAGGCCCTTAAACTTGCAGAAGAGAAGACCAAGAACTAAACAGCTTACCAGCTTTACTAGAGCTATTGGGTGGGAATTCTACGAATCGGGGGAGAGCGATACGTTCATGACAATGTCTGTGTATTTACGAACTATAATGGCAACTCGGGTGGCACTACAACAGGTAGCGTCGGTGGCGCGGGCTTTGGGACTTCAGATTGAATTACTTGTATAGGAAACGAATATGATTTGAGACAGAAACATTACGAGGCTATCAAGCGGATTTATTGAATCGAAATTTTGTCTCAGGTGCTATTCTTGACGATCTTGTGGCACTTGAGACCTAGGACGTCAGCTAGGATCGCAGACATTCATCTGAAATCCATGCCTCAGCCTTTCTACTTATTAGGCACTATATTCTGCTCTACCGATAAATACCGTTGCACACATTGCCATACAGGCAAGGATTGAGCTGCCGAGTACTTTGTAGTCATCTACGATTTGATTTCGCCTGCGGGACGCGGATTACTCCGTACACCATGCAGACCGCAGCTCTATACGTCGTGTCGGTATGAAGCTAGACTATAGTACTCGGTAAGTAGATTTGAGATAACCTACCTAGAGATGTCAGGCACGGCAGAAGGTTTATCTGATGTCAATTTCGTATTTGGATTATGAAGGACGCGGTTAGCCATCGCTCCAAATTGGCCACAGCATCTACCACCTATTCAGCACTCAAGGTATCTTTCAATAGCTTCCCGTAAACCCGAGAGAATGGATAGCCACTCCCGTTATTAATTCCCTTCTGGGCCTTGGCTACCAGGTACCCAGGAGGCAATAAAGCAGGGGGCTGAAGTAGCGTGAGGTAACCAGCTGAACATTTATCACGCTCCGTACCTGAACAAGAGGTTTGACATGTAATAGCTGTGCGTGTCACAGAGCTAAGCTTCTCGGTAACAACCGCCTTGCCCAAGTGCTAATTACCTTACTCTTGCTTTGTAATAATAGCCGTCGAATTATAGGGGCTCCCTTCTTTTGGGGGCATCATTGTCTTGTCAACACTGGTGTTGCTATCATCTACCGTGCTCAATCTCCAACGTTGGGATACTACATAACACTTGTACGCGTATGGCTATACTAACCAAAATCGTACACAACCGACGAAGTTGCACGTTAATAAACATCAAACGGCGTTTCTTGATAGGACGGGTAACTCACAGCTTTGCACCAAGTAAGAAGCTGGATGCTGACAGCCCTAATGGTAGGCTGAGGATTTGTTTCAAAAGATGTTAGCGCAAGCAATCAAACAATATCGCCAATGGCCCAAGCTTGCCCAATCCCTGCCTCGTATGATTTCATGTTGACGGAGCCAGTCGCCCGCGTACTTACATGTACTCCGCATGGAGAAAGCTGCTCGTACCTTATGTACCTAGTATCGTAATAAGATCAGATACCCGACTCAGGCGACGTAATATTGGGGCGAAAGCGCACAGGTCTGAGACAAGACAAGATAAGCCGCCGTTGGACAAAGTTGGTGTGCATGTGGCGCTGGCATTGCATCCCAGCAGCAGTAGTACTTGCATCTGCATGTGCCCAATCCAGCCTCACGAGGATAGTAGACTACCTAGTAGTACTGTACTTGCAACTACCTACCTAAACACCCATGTACGCACACAAGTGATGAATGTGATGGGCTCTTGGACGGAGCTCCAGCTGTGACGCCCAATGGTTTGGCTTAATTTAAATTTCAGGGTTAGCCCGTCTGCTGGCTCCCGGGGCAGCCATGTCTGGCGCCGAAAAGGTATTGGTACTCGACGTTTTTGACAGTGGTGGCCCTCCGCTGCCAAGGTACAAGCACCGTCTCTGTTCGCTACCGCGCGAAGGCCATTGAGCGGCCAAGGCAACCCCCACCATTGTCTCGGCGAAGGCTGTAGCCACTGCCGCCTCCAGGCACAAGTACCAGTACTTTTGCGATGCAGCTCCACCAAGCGTTCATCTACGTATCGGACCTTGAAGCAACAGGCTGGAGCATCGCTGTCATGGAATCAATACGTGTCAATACTTTGTATACAGATGGTGTCGACAAAATGGAACCTTGTACCATCCTATACGATACAACGCACCACATCCAATCGCCCAAGCCTTGGCCCCCGGCGCCGAACATGCCAGCAAGACAGAAACAGAGCCCAATTGGGCCCTGACATCAAGGTACATGCATGGAGGGAGGGAGCACCAACAGCGATGCAAAATCACCCAAATCAACCACTATCACTGCAATTGGCCTGCGGGCAGTACTGCTACCTTAGTAGCCTCGATGCCGCCGTGCCCAAGCAAAGTACCGCTCCGCGCTGTTTCCGCCGGGCGAGTACCTGCCCCCCAGCTGGTTGGCGCACTCGCGCGCTCCCACAATTTAGCATCTAATCTTAGTCGCATAAAGACCCGTAGACTGGCCCCTGGCCCGGTCTTGTCGCGCCCCTGAAGGCAGACGAGCAAAAAGATTCCCACCACCTTCGTCGCCATCTCCAGCAAGCGAAATCATCCTCTTCCTCTGCGTGCGGGACGGCGTCCCTTCTTGAGGATCGTGAGCCTGTGTGAGCGCGCTGGCTGCTTCCCCTCGTTGAGCTTCATCAACAAGTGCCCCTCCTTTTTCGTTTCGTTTCGTTCACCTGTGCTGTATCGCCTCTATTTCTTATTCAACCCACCCCGTGCCGTGGCCGCCAGCTGCGCACTTATACGAAATTCGCAGCGCGAATTGATTGCCTTCTTCTTCTCTGCATTGTCGAGCCTGGTGGTGTGATTGGCATCTCGGCACGTTCAGTCGCTACGGCTGGGTCCCTCGCCCAAGTCTCGGCATTGCCTTTTTTTACTTCTTTGTCTGCAAGCTATAATCCACCGCTTCTTGACAGGCTGGAACCTAGCAGCAGCAACTTCCTACCCGCATATTTCTTTCTTTGAATGATTTATGCCAATCGTTGCATCGACAGTCCCTTCTCCGGTCGTTGATACAATTGCTCAAAATGCCTGGCATCTTCTCCCGTCGCAAGAAGGACGCCAAGTCCAAGAAGAACGGACTTGACGACGCAGATTTGCTTCCGCTGAAGAAGAAATGGGACGATGCTTGGACCCGCAAGACGGTTGAGCCTGAGGAGGTTCGAGAGCTTCTGCACGGCTGCTGTGAAGAGCTCAAGTCTCGGGGTATGACATCCCTCAATGATAGCCATGAGGCAGCTTGCTGCGACTCTGGAGATTCATCGCACAATTGCCTTTGACTAACAATTGCGTTCCAGGACTCGACCATCCCTTCTTCCTGCTTCCTTTCCGACCGACATCGAATCCCAGTGCCGTCCGCACGTTCATCCGAAACTTTTTCAGCCAAGACCCTCCGATTAGCGGGGAGATGCTGCTCCAGGAGCTGCGCATGACAGAGCCCATGGTACGTGCCTCTGTATACATGGTAAAGTGGAATGCTCACACAAAAATGTAGGTCATCTCGGGCGTGGTAAAATGGTGCTGGAGTCGTCTTCACGGAGGCCTCATTGGCTGGGATGCGTATGAATTGTTCAAGGTTGGAGAACGAGGTATGTGATGGGGACTTATAATAAGCGTTTTACGGTTATATTCGGGCGCTGACTTTTTGGTGCTACCCAAGACTCCAACATGGCCCGCGATTCGTTCAAGACGTTCATCCCTCTCAGCGTGGAAAATGCTGCGCGCCAACAGATAATCTTCGATTTCTTTAGCCTGATAGCGGCAGTGGCTGCCCATGGCAAGAACAACGGCTTTGGTGGGCGCAAGCTGTCTCGTATGGCCTCGTGGTGGGCCTTTGATCACAACGACACTGGCAACGGTTTCGACGGCAGTTATGGGGCGTGGCTCAGGTACGACGACGAGTTGCCAACTCTGAATACAGAATCTCGATGGAACTTTATGCTAATTTTTCTGCGCCTGCAGTGCTGCCGATGCCACCAGTCATCTCTTTTTCGCTTATCTGAGGTCGCTTTCCCCTGAGCAAAACCCCACAGGAATCACCATGCTGCCCAGGTCCCTTCAGAAGCTGCTTCAGGAAACCGAGTATCCACCACAGAGGCCGGAATTGCTTCTGGTCAAGACCAAAAAAGTGGTCATGATTGTTGACACAGTTTCCCCAACCCCGTTTGCCTTGTTGCGCAGAGCGAACCACTTTCAATATCGTGACTCTGATAGCGAGCTCCAGGAATTTTCCAGCTACGAAGACCCAGTGCAGGCACTAACAGACGAATGCCAGCGAGTTCTCAAGGCAATTTCATCAGCTAATCAGTCGCAAGCGTCGAGCGCAAAGGTTTCTACGAGCTTACGAGATGCCTCTTGGTCTCGTTTCGAAGATATTGGATTCGCCAGCTCCCTGGAGGAGGAAGACGACGATGAAGGAAGCGTTGTGCCAAAGAGAACGCAACAGCTCAAACAGTTCCAGGGGCTCCGCAACAGCCCGCTATCTGGCGGTAACGGGCTGGCACGCCCAACTACGCCTTCGTGGGCGGACTTCTTGTCAGCCGGTTTTGTCGACGACAACCAGTCAAGGCCCAACTACCTTTTGCCTCCCGATAAAATTCTCCCGCCACTGTCGCCGGATGGCCGTCAACTTAGTTCGCAATCTCATCAACCAAGGCTCGAGAGCGAAAGGGACGTTGAGCCGGGAGAGCTCGCCAGCATTAGGGTTATCGACCTGGATGACGCTTTCTGGTGGGTGTGGATGACCAGTCTTGCGCCAGAAGAGACCCCTGAACGCAAGTCTGCTTTTGGCAGATGCGCTGTTGTTGAGACTTCGATCCGTGGTTGCCGCTGGCTTGTTGTGGAGGAGATGATTGCGGGGGCGGCCCCGGATGCTCAAGAAGGGGCCTACATTGCCGAAAAGAAGGGATTGTTCTCGTGGACGAAACGGTCCAAAACCGTCTCTCGACGCAAGAAGTCTCTCGACAAGAATGACAAGACTGCAACGGCCAACGCCAACGACAGCAAGGCCAGCATTGGCCCAGATGCTCATGCCAGAGTCCAGGCAAAGGCTGCCCAACTGAGGGCTCAGCAGGACCGAGAGGAGAACCGCCCACCGCCCGTTGTTCGCCGGGGCCGTACTGACGCCGAGTTGCTCGCTGAAAAGACTAATAGTGTTATGACCCTTCAGCCCAATATTCTGGGTGAGGCCTCCTCCGCTATGAAGTGGGTTAAGAAGTACGACAAGGGCACCATTAAGGATATGTACATGGCCAACGAGAGCGCTGGTCGAGGAACAACTGTTTCCGAACCCATCGAAAACCATGAAACCTCCGGTGACAGCCTTCCCTCGCCTGCAGTGCCTCCAAAGGACAGTCTTTTGACACCGGCCGCTTCGCCCTTACCCCATGGACACTCTGCTTTGTCATTGGTCCCTGAGAATGTCTTGGAAGAGGCGCGCTCTCGCTCTCCTCTTCCAGAAAAGGCTGAAACTCCTGTGCCTGCTGCTCCTGAGCAAGCAAAGGCGGAGCCCAGCCTGCCAACACCGCCCAAAGAAGAGCCCGCTGTTCGGGTTACGTCGCCTACCTTTAATGGCAAACCCACATCTTTCGAAGCCCCACGGAGCCCCGAGCCCACAAAACAACAAAAGGGTGGCTTCCTGAAGCTGTTTGGCCGCAAGAAGCGCACCTCCAAGAACCTGGAAGCTGTTACGACTGATCTGAACAAGATGCTCGAGCAGAATGCTAAGAAGTCTATCGAGAAGCCGATGGCTAGTCCTGCTGTTGTCTCCCCGATTGAGCAAGAGCCAGACACGCCAGTGGATGGAGAGCCGATTTACGAGCCGATTTACGACCAGCCGGCCGACGATGACGCCGAACACGCTGATGCCCCTCATGAACCAGAACCTGATCACGATTTCTCGAGATTTGATCAAGGCCCCCTGGATGACGTACCAGCGTTTGTCCCTGAAGATGATGAGGATGAATTCGAAGATGCAGTGCCAGCACCGATTCCTCGTCCTGGCCGCCAGGAACCCCCCAAGTTCCCTTCAAAGCTGCCTGTGAAAGAAGGAATCGCTCCTACTCCTGTGAACGAAGGACTCGCTCCTGGCATCAGCCCCGGCATTCAGGACCGCTTCGCCCAGCTCCGCAAGAATGCGGCTGAGCGAACCGCAAACCGCCCGGATGACTTCCCCAAGCCCACCAAGACAACTGAGGGTGAAGATGGAGAGGAGAGTACGTGCTATTAACCACCCCCTCCCACTTATACAAATGCGCATACAGTTTACTGACTTTTCTGCAGCAATCGAGTCTCGCGTCGCACGCATCAAGGCCCGAGTCGCCGAGCTCACAGGCAACATGGAGGGCACATCGGTGCCTCTCCGTAATAACTGAGCGAACAAGCCAAAACTAACTCACTTTGCCCGATTTCTTGTTATCAATACTTCTCTTTACTATTTCTGCCGCAATTTGATACCACTCGTCGTCATTTTCCCTTGAACGCAATCAGAGATACGATGCAATGTGCAGCGTTTCATTTTTAATACTAGTCCATTCTCTCTCTTTTTGTCTCTCTTCCTCTCTCTATCACATCTCTTTTTTTTCTTTCAGACTTACGTATGATACCACCTAAAAAATGGGAAATGAAGGCGGGGAACCTCAAAACAAGTAGACATGGGATTTCAGCCATTTTCATTACCACGCACGATTCAGTTATCTTCAAATACGAGAAAAGATTATGCTGAGAAGGTTAAATGCATTTGGAATTTGGAATCTCTCTTTGTCTTTCCCCTCCCCTTCTTCTTCTATCTACCACCGTTTTGATCCGGGCTAAAACTGTCTGTCATATTTCCCTATTTCTTTTCTCAATTCCTTTTCACCGAGTTTTCTTGATTCTGTCCTGTCCCAAATGAAAGAGCGTTGGAGGGTTCCATATGAAGATGGAAGATGATGAATATCGTTGATACATACTCCCTCGGGGTTTTGAAGCCTGATATATAGAACCTGAGAATGCAAGAAATATTACTCGTGCTTTTTTTATACTTTTGACTGAGTAGCGTGATTGGATTTTGAGTGTCGTTGCGATGTATATATATTAAGATGAGACCGCTGCCTTCCAGGTGCCATCAAGCTGACCATTTCGCCCTCATAATGCCTCAAAAGTTCTCCTTAGCCCTCAAGAACAATTCCCTCATCGTCAAGAACAATCCCATCGTCGTCAAGAACAATCCCATCATCGTCAAGAACATTCCCATCATCATCAAGAACATTCCCATCACCGTCAAAAAAATTTCCATCATCCTCAAAAATTCCCTTTCTGAGCTCAAAAAACGTCGATAGGTCGGTCTCCTGTCTCCTCAGCCTGTGCTCCAGACTGCTGTTATGGAGTTCGACTCTCTCAAGGGATGTCTTGTTGACATCGATTGCTACTTTATTGAGATCAACATCTTCCTTGATGACCTCGATGTCTTCCTCAACAGCTTCGAAGTTGTCCTTTAGTTCGTTGATCGCTGCATTGTTGAGCTCAATTGATCTCATGACTTCTTTCTTGTCGTTGACACGCTCAATGGCGAGTCGACGAACTTCTTTTTGGAGTCCCTCGACGATGACCAGTAGGTCCAACCTTCCTTTCTTTTCGGCGTAGAGCTCGGTTTGTAACTGGGCGATTTTTTCTCTCAGTGACCTGATTTGGATAGATTCAAGCCTTGCGCGGTTGGAATCATGAGTGCAAGTTTGTCGACTACACAGCGGTCGATTATCACTGCGCTGGGCCCGATGCTCCGTGTCACTACTGTCTTCTTCATACTCAAACTCGTCTTCGTCGTCGTCATCGTCGTCATCGTCGCCGTTGTCATCGTCTTCATTCTCATCGTGAACTTCAGGGGCGGCGGCGACAGGGGCGGCGCAAGACGTCTTCAGCTTCTTTTCTTGTACAGCCATGGACGTGGTAGCCTTTCGTTTTGTTCCCATATACGGGAATGGGATAAAATGATCCATCTTAGGCTTCTTTGATGTCTTTTTGGAGTCGAGATGTTCTGGGACTTGTTGTTGTGTTGAAGTATTGAAGTGTCTTTGTATTCGACAGACAGAAGCCGTCCTTGAAGTATGATTGCTTGAAGCCTGGCTTGAAGCTTCGAGAGAAGTTAAGGAAGAAGAAGAGAGGTGCATCACTATTTAAATGAAGAGTTAGAGAGCCAGTAGCACGTGATGAATTGGACTGCTGGCAGTGCTAGGCAATGGTAATTACTGGTTGGAGTTCATATCAAAGCGTAGGTGGTAGGTAGTATACCAGTGCCTTTGTTCGCACAGGTAAAGTTGAACTCAGGTTCCTACTTGGTCTGTATTCACCAAACAACAGGAGCTTCAAAGCTGAACTTCTCGGTTTAGTGATCAAAGCAGGTATCCGCATTCACAGCTACCTTATTATCAAAACGATACATTCACAGAAGCAATCACGGGAGGGTGAATGATCCAGTTATGTGAGAGATGCTTCAAGTTATAGTCTACTTGTGTCCACCGTGTGCTGCAGGCTTCCGCCTCAGCAGCTGCGCACGAGTATAAAAGCCTGCCTCTGTTTGAAAGTTCATTTTCTCTATTCCTTTATTCTCTCATCCTCCAATTTTATATTACTGGGAGGTGCTTCACCCATCAAGACTCATCATGGATACTCACCCTTAGTACTTATTGCGTGTGAGTGGCACAAAGCATCACTCATAGACGCAAGTCTCTTAAATGAAAATGAACCTGTTTGGACAAGATACGCCCTTGGATAAATATAGCCTGAGTTCAACATACAATCAACAAATTTTTACCCGCTGAATGCAAACCTCATGCCTTTATTCCGTCATCCAAACTATTTGCTACTCTCCCCCGACCTACGCGGCCAGCGGGATAGATGAAACCATTTCTCGGTGGGCTTCCCTTCTCTTCCTCAATTATCGTCGCAAGCTACATACTAAATGGAACTTCTAGGGAAAATAAGTCATCAAGAATTTCCCTACTTCGCTCAGGAACGGAATGCGTCAGTCAATTCTGCGCCTCGTCAAGCAGCATATGCAGTTGCTGAAGAAAGGCACGATGACCAATGACTTGGCTGCCTCCTGAATCTACTGAATCACTTGCTTTTGACCGACTAAACGAAGAGCCTATTGTTAGCAATATCGCCACATGAGAGCTTCAATGTCGGATTTTCAACACGATATACTTCATTGAGATTCAATACGGCTACCGTTAGCATAGGAAGAATGCTTTATTTGGCTATCTCATTATACGCTATTCACCACGGACAGACGGGTGCCAACACTTGCTATTTCTCTTTCGGACAAATAAGTTTGGTGGTACACATTATAACACATTTTCCAACCCCCAACCATCTATCTACTTCACAGATACTCAACAGTATCTCACAGTCAGTGAGAAACCGCCGCGGATATGATGTGTTCATCATTACCGCCTATTAGTGACAGGTGACGAATATGAATGAAGATGACCAGAAAGAATACTGGAGCTTAATCAAACCATCATCTTTCAATATGAGCGATGATACCATAGATGATCATTTGAGGCATCCCCTTTATGCAAAAAATAAGAATTGAGCCTACATTATTCGACTTCAATCGCAGATATACAGAACAGTCATCATCACAACGTCAACCAGAAGCATCGAAGTGGTGCTAAAGCAACAATACCCACATGCCACGATGAAGTGTGGAGGCGGCCGATTGCTCTATATGCGAAGGTTTGGCCGCTTGCACAATCTGTGTCGTCGTGGCACATTGAAGCCAGGGGACGGGCGGCAAACAACAGGAGTACAAAGAATTGATGGACGAGGCATTCTTGGGGAGCCAGGTAACCATCGACTGTACAAAGCGTGCCATGCCGCTTAGGGCAGGCGAGACGAAACTGGGACAACAGCAAGTCGATAGACGCGAGAAACCGGCGTCTTCGATGTATTCAATGGACAGCTCAATTGAGCTTCCTCCGAGACCGCCCATGGACCAAACTGCTCCGCAAAACGATTTCATACCCAGGCCATGGATATTAATAAACTCCAATGGGTTCACTACATCATGTTGAAAGCGATATATGATAAGCAAAGTCTTCCGCTTGCGTATATTGCTTTGGTCCAGGAAAAGTTCAACACTACGTGTGTGAGCGACATGTCAGCTGGGTATTACAAGATTTACCCGGATATTGTTGAAGAAAAGAAAAAATGGGATGCTTGGGCAGTGAGCGATGCTCAGACAAGTGAAGAAGGAGTTGAAACGACAAGTGAAGAAGGGGTTGAAACGACAAGTGAAGAAGGGGTTGAAACGACAACTGATAAGCCACGATCCACGACTCAAACACCAAAAAAGCGAAAGCAAGATGATCAGCGGAAATCAACAGCTGAGGAGCAGCGTCAGGAGTTCATTGGTAAACATCCAGTTGCAATAGCACGATGTTGGCTTGACGTTATGGGTGCAGGGTAAAATATTCTCTGGCACTCAGCATGGCCGGCGTAGAGTGCGTTTTCTAAGCTTTAGTCTGGATTTTGGTCTGTCCTACGTAATGCTAGATAAAAATGATTATGGTAAGAAAATTATTTGCAGAATGTGCATGGACGCTCTAGTTAAAAATGCATATATGGCTGACATGGATTTTACGGTAATGATTTTTGGATGTATGGACAGTATGAGACAGTTGCTGTAATTCTTATAGTAGAGATAAAATTAATACGGCTGGGCAAAATCCTTACGATTTAAAATCCTTTATAGAGAGAATAGTATTCTCCTCCGATTCTTCTCCCTCTGATTCTGTGATAGGAGGGCTCAGCTGTATGATCTGGGCATCAAGATCCGGAGTGTTGGGTAGAGTTTGGACTACAGCTGGGCGTATAAAGGTACGCCAGATCGGCGACGTGGTATATGTAGCATTATCGCCTGCCATACCAATAGGTTAAAACTTGGTAGATATTCACGAATGGATTCACAAGACATACCTGGTCCAGCATAAAATGCATCCTCAATCTCAAATCTGCGGGCAATGATCCCAATTGCTTCTTCTTATTCAGCCTCAGAAAATGCGCATCGATGAACATATGGTATGCGCTGGAAGAAAATCTCAGCCTTGATCCGACATCACTTCATCCACTATATCGTTGCACCTCATTGTGACGTGTGTAGAGACCGCAGGAGACGGGATATGGTAAAGTACTCTATCTACTCCATCTACTCTATCTATTCTATCTACTCTATCTACTCTATCTACTCTATCTACTCTATCTACTCTATCTACTCTATCTACTCCATCTACTTAAATAACTCTAAGAGCTGAAGGCAGTCCCATAATCAGTGTCCATATATGGATGATATAATTCAGCCTTGCTACAGCGCACTCTAGCTATTTCTTCCCGATTGTAAACATCTTGGGTATTGGTGCTTGATAGTAGTAGTATGGGATTGTACTTGGTACTAGTGTGAAGTCGTAGAGGTAACAGATGAGTCTTTGAAACAAAAGATTAATCTAGGTGAAAGTGATAGTTTTATAAAATTAAGACAAAAGTAAAAGAAAAATGAATCATACTGAAAACTTTTAGTCGCACCTGTCGACACCTTGGAGGAATACCCTGAAACCTTGAACATGAGGTTTCCACGGTCGGCTACTGGTAGAACTCTTTAACTTACAAGCTCGTCGAACGTAAGCAATGTAGGGAACGCATTTCTACCGGATGATTCCTTTAAATACATTCTCCAAGCAGGGTAGCTATCACCATACCTCATAGTACACTTCTCTCTTCTCCAGACTATTTACCTGTACTCTATATCGCTCCATTTGCTCCATTTTATATCCTTCTCTTATCCCATTCCATATCTTATCCCGCTAATAATGTACATGTATATACGTATCCGCATGCTATGAATATTCCCTAGCGTTTGTTTTATTTGTCGCCAGTTCTTTAAGATACGCTTGCCAGCCCTATCGACGCTATACATGCATTCACGCATATCTAGTAGATCATGTGATTTTACTTGATTAGATGAGATTGTGTGTATAATTTTTCACTATCTACAAGACTGTTGGTCGAGTAGAATGATTATTGTGCGCGAAAGGAGGGGGGAAAAGACATTCCCAATGGTCCGCGCCATCCAGAATGACAAACACCACGGCCCAGCGAGACCTCATCCTCGATTCTGCTTGAACAATATTCAATCACATCTATTTTCCCCCTTTCAACGCTACACAATGCATCTATCCTCTCAACAATGAGCGCACCGTCGTTATCCACGCCCAACCACATCCTGTCTGTACCAGCAAAGAACCTTGACGCAAACAAAATGCAAAATCTCTCCCCCATTCCCTTGCACAAAAATCCTTTTCCTTTCCCTTTCTCCCTTTTTTACAAACAAGTCTCCCTTTCATCCCGGCTCGTATCCCGCCGCATTTGGTCCGTGCTTCAATCAGCTATTTCCCCCCCGGCAGCTAGCCGGCCGTGTCTATGCAACGTCTCGCCCGCTCTTCCGCTCTGACCCGCCACGTTTAAGCTTGAATTGCCGCGAAAAACGGGCGGGAGATGTCCATGCTATTTCGTATCGGTGCCGAACCGGATCCTGGTGAACCGGCGTAAAGGGCCGTGCTGCCAAGCTTCTCATGGTTCGCGCGATGGAGGATGAATCCTTCCGATTGTATGCCAGCACGGTCGCTTTGGCTTGCTGAAGGCTTTGCAGAATTTAGAAAGTATTGTGCTTTTCAATCGTGTCATCGGCTTTATAGTAGTGTAGAAATAATCCTACAATCTCTCGGAAAAATAAAACATATGACGTCCTACGCATCATCACCACCTCCTACCTCAATTGAGTTACAAATTCGTATTATCGGGACAACTCTCCCTCCCAAAAAATATTGCGTCACCAAACAAGGAGACACAAAAACAACATCAAGGTGAATGAATATCCGGCGCTCAAACACTACCCTAGCAACGCTTAGAAGCAAAAGCAGCCTTGGCTCATCTAGACATAGAGGACAGCCACATGATGACTTGTCTCACGGCTAGCCAACACGGCCTGCTGCTGACATTGCGTAACCTCACTTTTGGCCATCGTACCGCCGGCAGCTGGGGAGGCGGCTCTGTGGGGAAGAGGCCGTATTCTGTGATACTCTTATTACGAACGCGCAGCCGCAGCCCCTGTGACAGCCCGAATGGCCCTAACAAGCTACGGCGACCAGATTGTGAGACCCCACGACAGATGTATCAAAATGACGAGCATAGGGCAAAATAAGCTAATTATATGGATTTCCTGTTCGTCAATTGGTGGCTGTGGACAATTAGCTCCGAAGGGGGGCTGCGGCCGCATATGCGGCCAGGCTGTGTTGGCCGACCAATGGCATTCAAATTTTGACCACTTGGCTCACGAGGCAGACAACTTCTCGACGGTAAATCATAAGAAACAAGCAGTTAGGTGAGAACGAGATAAAACAAAGGTAAAATAAGACACCGCTGTTAGATTTGGTATGATGCTCTAGCTGTGTGGCCTAGGTATAGGCAGAAAGGCTGTGGCCATAGGAAAAAGAACAGCCTCCCCGCAAAATCCGCTATACCCAATCATTGCCTCATAACCATGGACTATGTACATGCGCTATCATTCATCCTGCATACAAGTGAATTGCATCCTCCTCATAGCTCGGACAAGATGGAAAAGTAGAAAAAGAAAAAGTAGATTGGAAATAGAAAAAGAAGAATAAAGAAAAGACGAAACCAGGTCGTCAATGGAAGGTAAACAGATGGATTGAAGAAAGAAAACAAAAGAAGAAAAGAAGAAGAAGAAAAATGTAAAATCAAGAGAAAAAAGCGTGGATACTCCTCTTGCGAAAGATGAATCCAGCATCAGGAGGTCGAAGGAGCCTAGGCCTATTGCTAGGGCCTCCAACTTTTGTCTATAATTGAGTGCATCGTAAAGAAAGATATGAAGAGAAGAAGAAGGTAAACGAAGAAGAGAGAAAGATGGAAATAAAGAGGGAAAGAAGATAGAAAGAAGAGGATGAGATGGGTGAGAGATAAAAAAGAAAAGAAAAGAAACAAGAAAGGAAAAGAAGAAAAAGATGAGGTGAGATGGGATGAGATCAACCCGTGTCGAATTGTGTAGAACCAGGAGGGAGGGCACCAGTCCATTGATGATTATTCAACGGCCTGGGTTAGGACACTCAGAGCGCCTGCAGTATCCTTCCCATGTCTGAGTGCCTTGGTCTTCGATTTTAGAGCAGCCACAGCTGGGCTTGCGCGCGGACTCGGTGACGGTGCAGCCACAGTGGGTGTAGTGCTGTCGAATGATCCAGACACACATGTTGATTGCTTCGGTGGGAAAGTGGCGTAGAATGGAGTTTAAAGAGAGGGGAGCTGAAGAAGAGAGAGTATTCCGGATTGGAATTGGCTCACTAAAAGGAAGGCGTCTTGTCAGTGAGTCTTCGCGCAGAGAGTGGTCTGCATAGAGATGGTTTTGCATACAACTTTCTACCGTTTGATCCTCTTAGCGTTGGAAGGATTGAGGTGTTGCGTTTGGATGAACGGCTCAAGGAGTGAAGATTGTAGAGATAGGAGTGTTCAAGATGATTGAAAGAAGTTGTCTGCTGGTGAATATCAAGTGATGCTCTTGATTTAGAGTGCTGGATGAAGCTTGGGAGGAGATATCGAGAAACACAGCAGGTGTGTTTGTCGTTTATATATCTTGTGGAACGAAAGCCTCGGGACTGGGTAGAGGCTGTGAATATACATTGTTTGCTCAGAACGGTGTTCATTCTTACCCAGGAACAAAGCCCCTTCAGGCAGAGTACAAGACCAGACGTCAACTGATGTATGGCTGTTGGCTGTTTGCTTCTTCTTCTTCGGGACTTCCCAGACGCATGCACACGGCTGTTAGATGCACATTTGCAGGGCCCCAGAGACATAACAAGAAGACGAGAAGCCGACATGTACGTTAGTCGCCACCAATATATGCTCGTATGCGCGGCCGTTGTTATGTGTGGTGCCGCGGGATGGTGTTAGTTGTCGTCGTGTCTACTCGGCGGTAGGTGCGAGGTTCTGTCTGCCTTCTGGCCCGTTCTCTCGCCAGGGGGCATTTTGTTGTCTGGGAGAAGGGGGAGGCAGTGAGGCGACATCAAGTAGCCCTGATCGGACCACGAGGCATCGCAGTATCGGCAGTTTGCACAAGGCCATGTCAAGCACCGCGCGGGCCCAGCTGTGGGTGTACCCGGTCGGCAAGGCCTAGATGATGCTCAGAACCAACAACACTTGGGGCGCCTGGCCCCCCCTGCCCATGTAGGTGGACGTGGACGTGGACGTGTGCGTGTGCTTGCACCTGTATGATGCGAGCTTGTCTGTCCGTATGCAGCAGCGTGTGTCTGGATGCATGTATGCGCATGTGGCCGAAGAATCTTTTGCATCTTTTGGGTGTGGGGGGTTGGGAGATGGATGGGCAGACAGAGATTGGCTGTGGGTGAACTCAGTCTTGAGGAAGAAAGCGAAAGTGGAGGCGATTTGCATCTAAGATTCTCAAGGCCTAGCCCCCACTGGGCCTGCAATTCGACGACACCAATGCGAGGCGTAAGGAGCTACGATGCAGGAGCCGCAATTGGTGCCGCGATGCGATATGGCTAGGCATTCCCTAGGGTTCTAGCCCGTATGGCAATGTCGTCTGTGGTGAGTGAGAGAGGCATTGGCAGCTTCTTGGACATGGTTGCAGCTGGAGATGAGAGTCTGAGTCTACGGTACAGGCCTTGGGCCGTGGTGTTGATGTTGATGTCGACGTTGATGTCATCCCAGTCATCGCAAGAGTCATTAAAGCTGGATAAAAAAATTTCGCTTAATTTCGCCTTCTCCTTCCGGGTTTCTCCTTCCGTCATTGACCAAGGACAAGACCAAGACCACACACCCATACCCCCCTTTGCTCGACTTGAGGCTGTTGGTTGCGTCTGGTTGAAGATTCAGAGGGCGGAAGAGCCATTTTGACTTACATGCCCGCACGCTAGAAGGCCCTTGCAAGATCTTGACTACACAGACATGGATATGGACATACGGTGGAGTCACAAACACTGACGAGTGGGCATCCATCCTTTGTGTGCCGGAGAGAGACGGGAAAACATGCCTTGGGTGCATGTAGCCGGATCGTCATACCAGCTGCCCATGCACGAACACAAGTCGTAAATTGTATCTATGGGGAGCGGCCAGGACAAGGGCCGCGGAGACGACAAGCGGGACATGCCCATTCCTTCAGCTAGGAGAGATGACAACATGCATTGGGTAGCATTCTGCAGTGGCCATTGAGGGGAGACAACAAGCCTACGGGGGAGTGGAGAGGATCGTAGGTACATGACGGCTTCGACTAGTGAGCAGATCAGGGATCTGAGGGGGGAGGTGCGGATAGGGGAGCTGCAGAGTGTGTAGAATCATCACATCGTGTGCGTGATATTGCAGCAGAGAAGGACAGACGCCAACGCAACGAGAAAAACGGGACGCGCGGGTCACACACAAGAGTCCATCATCAACAGCCACTTTTTTCTCGTCGTGACTTGGCGCCTTCACCGAGAAGCCAGTGTCACCGGAGATATCGGCTGAGCTTCACAGAACGGGCAGACAACGTACTATGTAGTCGTAGTCTACCATGGCAGTATCGCAACTTGACTCAGCTCTGCGGCACTAGATGAGAATCAGGAATCAGGAATCAGGATCATGCTAGCTTCACACATCCCTCGTCGGAGAGCAATCCGGTGCACAAGAGCCGGCTCCTGATGCGTTTCCCGTATCCAAAATGTGCTTGTTGGCCCTGCCAGTTACCAAGCCAGGCAAGGCGTAGATGTGTTGCGCCTCTAAAAAATCGACGGGGGTATCACAAGCGTTAGACGCCCTGTGGATCCAATGGATGTCGCACATGATCCGCAGCGAACAACGTCTTATTCTTCTTGGGGCATAGCCGTTGAAGCCATCAACAAGACTCCAGCCCTGGTGCCTTCGAGAGGCCGTGTACTGTACCAGATATGCGTCGATGCCTGTATGTGGTGGACGGCAAGATTGCAGTTCCTGGATCAAACGGAGATCAACTGCTCTGCTCCAGTCTCGGTCAGACCAAAAAGTTTTCGCTCTGCCAAAACAGTCTTCGCTCTGCCCAAACGTCTTCGCTCTGTCCAAAAAAGTCTTCGTTCTGCTCAAGAGTCTTCGTTCTGCCCGAAAAGTCTTCGCTTTGCCCAACAGCAAATGAATGCTGGCTTAATTGCATGTATTTGGACCGGGGGTGAGACGACGCTACTTGCATGTACTTCGTGGCAGCTTAGTAGTAGCGGTTGGGGCCACATGAAGCCACAGCATTGATCAGTGCATGAACATATTGGAGAGAGAAAAAATCTCAAGAAGGCGCGATTTACTCCTCGAACGGCCAATTATTCCACATTCTCCAACGCTTAAACCACTGGTGCCAAGCCTAAACCCATCGCCATGCAGCCGGAATGCTTGCAGGCCGTGATCCTATTCCTTCAGCTGTTCGTCTCTAGTCACCACTAGTAGGCAAGTACGGAATAATGCCCGCAGATATCGATTTTGGTGGCCTGGATACATGTACCCCCCCGGACTGGGTATTGATTAGCGACATCCGGATGGGACGTGGTGACTTTCTTGTACGGAGCAGACGTGAAGACGACCAATGCGGAAGACCAGCGTTGCATCATCTGCTGAAACAGGCGTGCCAAATCGCATATCGGCGCCTTTGTTCCATTGCAGCGCGGCTCTCACAGCAATCCACGCTCAGCGACGCCAGGACTCGGTCAAGAACGCCTAGAAAGTCAATGAATGAAACAAAGGCATTGTGGCGGTGGAAACGCGGCCGCTTAGTTGGTGGACAAAAGCTGCTGCGCCAGAAGCCCTCTTTTTGTCCTGAGCAAATGGCGCCTGGGTATCACGGCTCAGCTGCAGCTATCAAGAATCTCCGCGTTCTGGATTGGACCAACGCAGCCAACACGGCTGATACTTGTGGGCTGTGGCGTTGACGTCGCCTCCCGCATGGAGAGTCGAACCAAGGGACCCTGGTCAAGCAAACGGCGAGCGGGGGGTTCGGCAGCCTTTTCAATAGAATGCGTTTTGGCGGAAGAATTGAAAGACTTTCCAAGGGTTCGCACTTGAGACTTGACATCTCCACCTTTCTGATATAAGTGATGGGCTGAGGTGAGGTCGCAGTTGTGTCACTCCACAGCAGCAATTTGCAACGAGATGACAAACCAACTTGTGCGTTTTATTCTTCAGTCTTACCACGCCAGAAAAGGCGAGATTGCACATATTTTTTTTTGGGTCACTTCATGGTGATTTCATGTTGTATGAGGGGAAGGGACAAAGAGATCAATACAGATTACCTCAGCAGTCAACTCACCGACTGCCGGCTCTGGACGATCAGGATCTACAAGTGGCAAGTGGTGGTACTTCGTACCTCTTCCCCAACCATGATGACTTGATATGCATCGTCATCATCCGCAGCAGGTGCCATGCCCTCAAGGATCTTTTGCTGGTTCATATTTCATATTCTTTGCCGTGGCGTATTACAAACACGGCGTTCTGTGCCTTGGTCCAGGATGGTAACGCCGAAGAAGTCCGACAGACCTTGGAAGCACGCTGCAATCTGGATCCGATCTGCATCTACCGCTTTGCACGGCTGCGTCCACTCACATGACATCTGCTCGCAGTAAAGTATAGGTAGCCTCGGCATTCAAAACAAGAAGAAGAAAAGTATCGAAATCACGACGCCTACTTTACCTAGTAAGTACCGTGGTTCTCTCAGCGAGCGTGCCGGAGGGAGGCTTGGGCAATTGATCCTCCAGTTGGGACGATAGTTTGGCAGATGACTTGTTCTAGCCTCCAGCTTGGGAAATCGAAATACTGAATGCTACCTCATCTTACTAATCTCAGATGCCTTAGGTGCTAACCTCAGGTGCTAAAAAGGGCCAGAAGCAGGCTGAAATGTGGCTTTGCACTGCTGGAAGCTCCATGTAGCTTTCATCATACAATCTCCAGCCGTGCACTTCCACCTCCAATCAATGGCCGCAAATGCAAACTTCAGATACTGGTTCCTGAGCTGAGCCTCACTGCTTGCCAACGAACGCTCTGGCGATGACCCATTGGGCCGCCTATATGGCTGTTGCTCTCCGCCAATCTCTCCATCACCACGGTCTGCGCCGCGCTGCTCGATGCAAATATAGAAAAACTGAAGAAGCACAGCCGCCGAACAGGTCATGCAGGTACCGAGACGACGAGATACCTGCGCAGCAGCTCCAGGCACAAGGCGGTTCTTTGGCGGGGTTGGGTGGCGCTCTGTGCTGTGATTGGCCCGCTAGCCACTTGTCAGCCTGGCTGGTACAGGAGCCTCCGCGCGGCGGCTGCAAAGGGCGGTTCTGGCTTTTCCTCCATTCACACTTCGACACAAGCGACTTCCAGGGGTGTCGAGGCGCCGGCCGCCAACGAGCCGCCCTGGAGGACGGGATAAGCGCATCGCACCTGTTTGCTCTCCTGATTTCGACCGCATGTCGTCATTCGTCGACGACTTCGTCCAGTCTAGATTGGCAGAGACCGTCGTGGCTGAAGCTTCCCTTGGCACCAACGCCCGCGACGACACCGTGTTAGACGCCTGATAGGAACTACTCTTCCAATGGCAGAACCACATTTCATGACCACTTTCGCTTATAGTTACCCGCGTTGCATCGCTTTGGAGCGACTGGGCTTGTTCTTTCTGCTTATTCCAATATCAGAGTCGACTCGCCCCTCCCATCGCCGTCGTCTTCCTCGTGTTGGCCGTGTCCCTTGCCTTCTGGGTTCGTGTAGTCAACGATCCCGTGCGGGCGGTGCCGTTGAGGCTGGAACAACACCATAGAAACACCCCTCTACCTTGCTTGACTTGGTCAGGGGTGATCAATTGTTCAACTGCGCCGAGTCTTCCCCCGCTCCGGCCCGTTGTGTGTTGGCTTCCTCGTGCCGTGCAGTGGACATGGATTGGGATGGTGGACATGGTGTTGCTACGGGATAACCCGCTGTCTTGGGTTATACCGTTGGTGGTAGCTGCAGACTGGAGCATTTGAGGAACCAACCACGGGCTAGTCTCCCGCATGATATTGCAGGTAATCTCTTGTTCAATGGTGTTGCTTGTTTGGTTGACACATGCCGCGGCTGCGTTTACGGACTACCACACTTGCTGTCTGCCTTTGGTCTTCGCCTCCCCTAGGTCGGTGATTGTCCACATGAAGAGACCAAGGATGCGGCCGACGATGCGGCCGACATCCTTTGCACGGCTCTCGCGATCTTCCCGTTCAAAGCTCAATGCGGCCTTCCATGCGGCCCTGGTAATTGCCGCACCCGGCAATGCTAGACTGATGGCCATATTGATGACCGTATCTGAACAAGATGTCGTTTCCATCTACCAGATCAGCCGACGCATCTCCTGGACACCGCAAGAGATGCTAGTGATACATGGCGCAGCATCTCTCGGGGCTTTCCCAGTGTGGCTGGCAAGGCAGGCTTCAATGGCCTCATACTCGGTGCCAATGTTACTCCGGGCTAGCATGTAGCTCCTGTGATGATGTCGAGCATGCATTGCATCATGATACTTGCTTCCGTTTGTGATTCAATGACCCAAGATCCACACGCAACCACACCTTTGAGAGCTGAGCCAACAGCTTGACCCCGGCACATTTCACATCAGTCAAGTGATTCTGCTCCTAGTTGCATTCTGCCGATATTACTCTATTCAGTATGAATAAAAACATGGTAGCATGGGTTAATGGCAACACAGAACCAACAAGTTGCGCATCGGTATCCTGAAGTGGCAGCGTCATCGGTTCTTCATTCGGGATTTCCCCCCTTGTTCCTCTGATCGAGGCGTAAACGCTATGCCCAACTGCAACTTTTGAATTCATCATTAGGTACATACCAAATGAGCCTGGCACTGCCGCTACTTGGCTGATTGACTGATTGCTGTAGTTGCAGCTGACGGACAAGTCTAAAACTTGACAAAGGTGTATGAACAGTTTGTACGAGTTGCCTTTCTCGATAATTGCTTGTTTCTGTTAGCTTGGCACCAGTACATCGTCTCCAGCGTTCTAGTCACGTCGGACCTTTACGTTGATCGCCAGATACCAACCCTTTCATCATGATCCAACGGGGGGAACAACATGTCCGGCCGTGGAACTTCTGCAAGGGAATCAGCCATTGGGGGCCAGATGGTCTTGGCCGCAGGACAAAATGTCATCAGTGCATGTTTAGATCGACTCAATATCCGTCCTAATCTACAACATACTCGAGCAAGAACTGATTCCAACGTCGGGAGCGGACCCAGTTCCGCATTTGCCGAAGCAGCTGTGAGCCTGGACGGGAGACACTTCTCCACCGGCGTCTGACGAACAAGAAATTTTATTTCTTGGCTTAACGCGCGTATTGACGATTCGAGAGACGCGGGTGGTCGTTTAGATGATAAACCAACGGAGAATCAATGGCTCTTTTCCCATTCATGAGCGTTGCACTCATGGCGGCTACAATGAGGTTGCCACCCATGCCGAGCATCTCGATGTGACGCTGTTAGGGCGCCGACTGACGGAACCAATCAGAGCCCATTTTAAGCGCTTGCGATTACCACTCGCGGTAACTCGACCCACTGAGGCTCGAAGAGTTTAGACCCGAAATGGGGCTGAAGCTCAGTGTGGATGGTTTGAGAGTCAACCTCACTGGCGAGAATGCCGTGCGTAAACGCCTGCTAACTGATAGACTGATACGCCAAACTAATTGACATGATGGGAGCAACATTTCAACTCCTAGCGGGTTCAGTACAACAAACCAATATCCTTTTACGTTATTAGCCCCAATACTCGGCCTCCGGGGGACTCCGTGGGAAGAGAGACAAACCACTAGCAGGGCCGGCCCGATGTGAAGGACAGCAGGCGGGCTTTATTCTGCAGCAGCAATGTGGATGGCTCTTCCTGCATCTTGACCGAGTCAATCACCAACAGTTTTATCCTTCTGGTTAGATGGAAACAGAAGTTCGGCCGCTGAAGTTACGGATGGATATGCTATACTCACCCCTCCTCGGGCCGTAGTGCCTGCATGTACTCTTCCGAAGCCCATGATTTTTCTGACCTAGAGCTGTCATCACTAGCCATGCAGGCAGAATTTTCCCTCTATCATGTTCGTATTTCGGACACACGGACTGAATCCTCCACCTCCTTACATGACGGTCGGGCGAATCTGCACGACGGTGAGCCGATGGCTTGTTCGTGTTGCTTCAACCCAACATGCCGTCGTCGTCCGGCTCCAAGCCCACACGACTAGCTCGTCTGGGTCTTGTGAATCTGCAAAGATGGTAAATGGCTCAAGAGTATCTCTTACTATCACTATTTTCTGCTACTCTCTGCTGGTATCGCTAGTAACGCTACCATTGCCACTTCCTGCCACTATCGCTACTATCGCTATTCTTTCTGGCTTTGGTAAATTGAGACATGCGATGCTGGCTCTTGTAATCCATGAAAGCAAAACTACATAGTAGACGTTAGCAAGATTGTCACTGCTAACGACTCATAGCTCGTCCCTACACAAACATCTCTGCTTGCTTCTGTGCACCTTCTTACAATGGAGACGGTAATTTTCATACGAAATCAATGCGCTCAGCCAAGAGATGGATTGTTTCTAGTTCTCTAGTTGGTCTTCTTTGTCTAACCTCTGTATGAGGACCTGCCCTGGCCACCCGTTGATCTCAAAAGTCTCCATCCTTTCGAATCCTTGGGACTCATAGTACCGAACTAGCCCCCCACTACCACCGGCATAACAATCGACTCGAAGTAGGGAAACGCCAGCCTTACGAGCCAGTGTGCGTGCTTGCTCCAGCAGAAGAGTGCCGATTCCTTTGCCGCTAGAGGCCCGATCCGTTGCGAGAAACTGAACATATAGCTCTGGTTCGGTCGCTGGCTGAACGTATGAATGCGCTTCACCAACTGATATAGCGCCTACAACGCCATTGATGATAGAAAGCGGCTCATTTTCTCCTCCAGACTTGGATGTGGACTGGTGTGAGCTTTCCACCCCGCCGCCAGACGAACCATCTTCTGTCCTCGAGGACAATGAGTTGGTGTCCACCGCAATCCATGTGCCGCCTGATTCCGTGAACTCTGTTGCCTGCTTGATCCTTCGGGGGTTTTCTGAATGTCTTTCGGCACCCGTACCCCATTGTTGAGTCTGCCCTCTCTTCACAAGCCAATCCGTCGCGATGTCCATGAGCCTCAACATGGCAGGGACATCATCAACAGTTCCCGGACGCAATATCACGCCGTCTACAGCAGTCTTTTGGAGAGCACTTCTAAAAAAAAGTTAGTTCTTGTCACTTGTGTTCGAAAGGCATTCTAGTTGGCTGGCATACCCCGAGGACATGATGTGTATGTCAGTAATCGCACGATGACTTGAGTCTTGAAAGAACTTGAGATTTAGCACACGCCTGTCTACTTGCTCTGGTTTGCAACGATAGAGTCTGAACAGGACGTTAAATATCTTTGTTCTATCGCTAAAAGAACCAAGTAATGCCAAATAACCGAGGCAGGAATGTGTACGTGTATCCTCAACCTTGGCAGTGTCTCCTCACGCTTGTAGCGTTATTCGGCCAATCATCGGGAGTTCTAGTGCATCCGTGGGACCTAACGAGGTAACCAGGCATGCGTAAGTGACTGCTCAGCGGTTACGTGGCAAAGACTGCTACTGTTGTTGAGTCAAAGGACAAGCAAGTCTCGATGCTTCCACCAATTACTATTCAACCCAGGCATGGCAGCGTCAATGGTATTGGTAACGGTTCCAAAGAGTGGCGCGGAACTCCGAACCCTGTCAACAATGCGAGAAATTTCCATGTGATCAAGTAGAGGCAAACATTGCCAAAGATGCCCTCGGCAGCACCGTGACAAGTAGATCCTAACAAATACTAACTGTTGAACTGTCTGATTGATGAATTTAGCACCCTGGCGTACAGCGTCTTTGTTCGTTGTGTTGTAAAAGATCTCTTGATGTTTCTACCCGCACAACATGTGCCACAGTTCGAAATGCTGTTTTTCCAAGGGTGCGAAACCCCGAGTTGTAACAGCCGTGATAAATGCATTTGTTGAGACACATGCTCTACCAGTGTTGAGAGTGCCCGTATAGTACGAAACTCCTTCCTGAGACACACACACACACACACACACACACACACACACACACACACACACACACACACACACACAAATGCTGCACACCGGTAATATCCAACAGATTGGTGGGAGCTGTACCCATAGCATACGTCTCTTGTAGTAGTTTCCACCGAAACGGTGTGCCAGGAGGGACTGCCGAATCGGAATATGTCAGCAGATCATTATTGTGAAGAATATGCAAATGGCTCAAGAGTACCTGCTACTGTCGCTACTCTCTGTTACTGCCGCTACTCTCTCATACTCGCTTCCTCTTTTATATACTATCATCACTACCGATTAGGAGGTAGCTGGATGTTCGGTAGACACGAAACGGGCTAGTTGTGCCGTGGCAGTGAAGAGCGCTGGCGTCGGTGTCTGCTCCATGTGCCTCCAATGTGTATCTGGAAGATCTGGTCTGGTTGAGTTGTTGTCTGGTCGCGTCGTGGACGCGCAATTGCTACTAATTGTAGCATGTGTGTGATAGGAAGAGCTTGTATTCCTCCATCTAAGTGCCTGTCTGGCTACGTAATGTGTACCGTGCTACCTATGCTATGCTGTCACTTAAATTTTAGATGGGATATTAGATAGACACTCTCTTTTTATCGATGCAACTTTGTCAGAATGAGACCATGTATAGATTGTAGTAAATTTATGACTATTATCTAGAGTGGTCACGGTCAACTACAGCGATAGAGCATCTCGAGTGCGGTTAAGGAAAAGTTTGGAAGAGTGCTGATCGACAATGGCTCGGAGGTGTACTATAAAGATTGAGAGAAAATGGCAGGATTAGGTGAATTTTGAAAGCGAACCCGGAAGACCCAGGGAAGGCGACGGTGTCAACGACGATGAGAGTGACGACATAAAACGGCGATGGAGATTCAAGAAGAGGCACACCAACCCTACTACCTCAGGCACAAAACGCAGTATAAGAAGGACAAAAACAAAGACGAAAAAGGGCGTCAGAATGATGTAGGATATATAAATTTCCTGCCGGCCTTAGAATACAGTTACGATTGTATGTTCAGTAGGTGGTGGTGATATCTCTACTCGCCCGTGACGATTACACAAAAGATAGTTCAAAGTCTTAGGTAAATATGTAAATAATTGGTAGTTATATCCTCAAATCGTAATTACATCTTCATTTCCAGTTCATACAACACTGCCAATAGGTTATTTCCTGGGCGATATGCATACTGCGTCGACGCATTCAATTTTGTTCAAAGGTGTAAGCGCATACAACAAATTATTCTTCATTCGTTTTAATAAATCCAAATTTGAGCCCTTAATCTTTTGTATAAGCCATTATGAATAGCTCGAACAGCATGCATTTTGCATTCATGGATCTATTTTTGGCCAATCACTTCAGCATCACGGTCGGCGCTTAAACTCGGATAAACCCCAGCATTTCACATGCACGTACACGCAGTCACTCACCCTCTCCATCTTCAGTGTACTATTGACTCACCATTGACTCACGATCTATTAATCATCTTGGGCTTACAAAGTTACACTTTTCATTCATACAGCACAAGCGGAAGCCTTTTCTAACAGCCCAGGGCATCTCTTAGAGCGCTGCCGATCCTCAGTTAGGCTGATACACTGCTCAGCCAATTGCCCTCGTGCCTCATTCGACTACCTAGACACCAACCATATCCAAACACGATCTCCTGGTGTGCTCTCTCATTTGGAATCAAGCCACGATGCCTGAGCCTCTTCACTTGTTCGATCTTCCAGTCGACATCCTGTCGCTGATCCTACAGCAACTGCTCACAGCCCCAGATGGCGGCACCATCCCTCTCTGTCCCTACAGAGCCCTCTCCCTCGGTATCAACCCCGTACCTATCTTCCTCATCCACCCGTCCATATACGTAATCGCCCATCCAATCTTCTACGGGCCGGGAAACACATTCCTGCTGGACCTGACGGGCACTCACGCCTCCCATGTGCGGCACTTCATTGATGACGCGGCCGAGGATCTGCCGGATGATGTGGACAGGAGCGGCAGGCAACAGGCACAGAGACAGCTTCTGCTGCGACAAACGGGAGGCCGGTTCCTCCTCCTGTCACAAGAGGCGAGGCGCAGGGTGCGAAAGTTGGAGATCAGGATTGATAGGCTGAGGGGCTGGCTTTGGGAGTACTTGGGGCCCTTCCTGCAGGACATGGCAGTGAGTGGCGAGTTGGGGGATTTAACACTGGTTGTAGATGATGGCACTGGAAGCAAGGAGAGGCCCCAGTCGACCTCGAGGGCCTTTTTGCGGCAGAGGAAGAGAGTGTTTGATAAGCCACCGCTGGAAGGGCTGGTGAGGCTGTTGGCGGACCCGGGGATAAGAGAGGCGAGGCTGAGGGTCAAGGGGAGGCATGATCGGGCGTGGTGCGAGTTTCACCAGGGGAATGAGTGCAACCCTTTGTCATTCCTGAGGCCAGGGAATGACGGAAATGGCGATGATGCGGCGAAGAAGGAGGCTGAAAAGGTGATTGATATTAACTGGAGGGCAATCTTGAATGCAGTTGACCCCGAGGGGAGGGGGAGAGCGGTGGCCTGGCAAGTGTAGCGGGATCTTTTTGGGCATATACATGATTTATCTCTCGGTGGTTTCTCTCCTTTTCTTCCTTTTTTCCCTCTCCTTTGCCTTGCTCGAAAATTGTCAAGTTGGTATACCGTTTGTGGGGAATGGCGTACGAGTTGTTGGAGGCGTTTGTTGAGCAATTATACATAAACGTTGCTCGAGGGAAATCCAATCTAGTATATGGCAGTGCCATACCGTCCACAACCGAATGTTGTATACTCACAGAGGTGAGATATAATGAAACGCAGAGCAAACGTCAGGAATGATAGTAGTAGAGATCTTTGACCAAATCATTTCTGGGTATATGCGAGTATCACCTAGAGGTTATAGTTATAAGCAATATATCTGATTCAATACGCTGCAACAGTATGAGCGGTATATATTGCTATTTTGCGTGAAATGAAGGTAATGGTATTGACTGAACAAGGCGTTATCCGGGCTGGTGTAGGTTAGCTGGTAAGGATGTCGCACATATTTTATATACACAACCACAACACCTCGGTAGGCTGTATCGCCAACTCCTATAACCTACTCATTCACAACTCTACCATCATTATTAGATAAGCTCCTTGTAAGTGAAATATTCACCTATGCAGCTCATTTACTCGCACGTCATGTGTGAGTCAATGCTCCGCCAACTCACTACAGGAACGACTCACAGCCGCCAAAAGCATCTTTGTCTTAAACAATCCTCCAACATGTAAATTTGGTTGTTTAATTTCTTTCTTCTCGAGTTCTTGCTATTAATCTTGGCTGTATTGTAAGATGTCAGCGTACAATGAGAGCCATTCAAAAGCCGATCCCAAGTGTCACGGTACACAACAGTTGCAGCAAATAACGACAATCCTCACAGCCCGGCTACGAAGATGTGCAAAATATCATCAATAAACTGCATTTTGCAACGTATTCAACTCCCACGTGCATTGCTATAAGTATCGTCAGTATCCTGGGCTGTTGCTTGAGTGTAAATCAACTCGACAGCAAGCCTCTACTTCCCCGATAACCAGATCTAAACCTCAAGTCAGGCAGTTCTTGATTGCAAATTTCGAGAATCTCAGGTTGCCACACTAATAGCTCTTGCAAACAGACAATCCGTATCTAAAGCCACTCTGAGCTAGTCGTTGCCATTCATAATGCCCCGGTCAAGCAGAAGCAGCTCGATCCGAAGCGGGTCGTCTATAGATTCTGACCGCTCTCGCCAACGGAAACCAAATCCAACTTGTGAAGAATGCCACGGTACCGGTTGGTTTAGGTTGGCAAGAGAGGAGACGTCCCAAGTGTCGTGCAACGTTTGCCGGGGAAGGTGTTGGGTGTACTGCTGTCAAGGCCCCTCAATTTTCTGCATGCATTGCCGCAATGGACTACCTCGCCGGATAGATTGTTCACGCTGCACCGGTGAAGGCTTTATAACCGTTGTCAAGGTTAGATGGGTGGATGAACGATGCCATTGTGCATACTGATAGGGATGCCGCATGGGGCTGATGCTCGGTACAAGCCACTTCTCCTGAAACTCTTTCATGGAAGCCCACTGTATCATTGCGTCTTTGCATAGCTACGGATTGACCCACTAGATTTCACTCTTTGAAATCGTTGGTACAAGCAAATGCAGCAAAGGGGTTAGGAAAAGGAGACCGGATCTGGAGGCGAATATGCCGTCGGGCATTACACGGAGTTGAAACCATGATAGATGCTATTTTTAGGCGTCCGTAGATCATGATAAATGACTGAAAACGATGTGCCAAATCTGAAGACGCCCTGTGCAAATGTTTGATAAGGTTTAGTATAACATGGCCGTAATGAATAAACTTTGTGTGGCTGGTGACAGCTCTGATTCTTACTCAGCTGATTAACGATTAAACTGACCTCACCGAGGGAATAATGAAGCTTGCTGCTAAAATCCAACAAAGTTGATAACTCCTTAAAATCTTATTAATCAACTGCTATCCCCAACAAGCTTGTACAAGGAGAGTTTGAGACGTGTAGGAGTGCTGCTTCGGGTGTCTGCAGAGCCAAGCAGAGTCAGTCAGCATGTGAGGTTGCGCTTGCATAATACTGTACAGTACTCAGTGCTGCGTGTGCATAATAGGTCAAAGATCGAGATGGTGGATGCCGTCATCAAATCCTACCGCGAATCCACCTCAAAGTGCTGGCTGTCTGTATACTGTACCACTTCACAGCAGGGCTCTGACATGCACCTGCAGCAACAAACACTCGCCATGGATAGTAATCCTGTAGGCATTCAGCAGCAAGATACAAACACCTTGGCCACGATCACGGAGATGGTCGAGGCGACATTGTGCAACATTATCGCGCGTGACAGGGACAAGGGCCCGAGCTTGGTCCTTGCGCCGCTGCTCTAGCAGTTTTAGCAGAGGCAGGGCCCTTTTGCTCCTCAGATCTCATGTGGGGTTCTGGCCTCTGATCAGATCAGGGTCCCTGTCGCCCCGAGGCATCCATGGAAGTGCGACGCAATCAATGCAGCAAAGACAGCTGGATGACGGAGTTTTCGGGGCATTTCTGTTGCTTGACAAGTGTATACCTATACAAATAGATATACAGGTAGGCAATTGCGTCGATACCACAGCTGCAAGTCACTCTGGACACTTACACGTAGCAAACAATAAAAGGTCATGAGTTGCGGCGCTCGTATAACTTGCACAAATCAAAAGTGTTCAGGTAGGATGAGTGAGAAAAAAAAAGAAGAAGAAAAAATCCGGCTGCCTACCTCAAGAGCTTGTGCTTGGCCCCCAATCCGCTCCTGCCAATGCCTGCACAACGTGCCTGCCCCGTCGCACATCCGACGCTCCGTCACTCCTTCCTCCTTGACTTCCTCGGTTAGAGCCACAGCTACTCGTAAAGCTACAGCTACAGCTGCAGCACAGCTAGAGCCTTTTTGCCTGTACGAGTGTGTACAGTAGGTACGTACCTACTTTAGGTACTGGCCACTTTAACCCGTAGGATTGCATTTCCAATCTGTCTTTATTTTTTTTCTGGGAATGGCCATGCAGCATCTCAAATTACGTATGAGGAGCCATAAAATTCTCTGAGATAGGTACAGCTTCCTACAATCTTAGTAGTGATAGCAGCAGCAGATATACTGGTGGTACCTGGTAAAAGAACCACTGCAGCTAGTACCTGATGTGCTTCTTTTTTTTTTCCTTCAGCCGCTCGCTAGTACTCGGCGTCTACTTGCCCTCCCCTCTCATTCACCGCAAGTTTGCCATGTAACCACCGCGTACTTTGTAACTGTGTATCCTCTTCTCTCTCCTGTGTGCGACGGCTGTTTCGGATTTACCAGGGAGCGATACCCGAAGGCAGGGAGGCGCTGCCAAGCAACAATGCGAAATGAAGAAGAGACAGGACCAGAGCCAGAACGTGGGGGTTTGTGCCAGTGCCAGTGCCAGCTACGTATTTCGCCTCCCCGCACTTGGCGAAATAAAAACACTACCTACCAGATTTCGTGTCCATCCAGGTGTATCTGCAGTGTGGCATCCGTTGTATGGCCAGCATGACCATTGGTTACAATAAGAAAAGCAGTGAATAAACACGGCAAAGAGAAGAAGGGGGAAAAAATAAGAAACCCCGCTCATCTCGTCACTCTTCACTCATCACTCACACTTTCTCTTCCCCTCGCCCGCATTCACTCCCCCCTCAAACCCCCTGCAGCACACAGACGTGCTCTGGCACACACAGTACAACAACATGCAACATACAGCAGATCCAGACTCCCAGCTTCCAATGCACGGGGTTCCAGATCCGCCATCCCTCGCAGCTCTCCATGCTTGCCATCTCCCATTGCCTCGGAATCCCGGGCTCGGGGTAACCAAATCCGGCCATGGCGTCCCATCCATCTCGCTCACATCATGCTATGCTTGCATAAAAAGCAAACCATTTTTTTCTCACGGTAGGACCTGGTTCGTTCGCTACAGATTACACAGCCGAGAAAAGATTTTTTCTTTCGTAGTGACACGAGACAAGAAAAAAAAGGATGGAAAATATTTTCTTTGCCATCCTTCCCCGGCTATCACCGGGCGGTCAAGTGGAAGAGCCGGATACCCTCGCAACGGAGTAGTCCGTGGAGTTTCTGGCATAATCTTTTCTTGGTGTGCTGTATTAGTGAGCGCGTAGCTCTCCCTCTTTGGACCCCTGAATCGCCAAGGTTCTCTCTATCTCTTTTTTTGGTACACCATACGGAGGCTACGGAGGTACCTGGATGTAGATGCTTGGTAAACAAGACCGAGGGATGCAAGTACTACTATCAGCACTCGTATTAACAATCATTTGCTCCTACTACTCCGAACTCCGTAAATCCCCCAGCTGTCTATGTCTCAGTATTCGCTGGATGACTGCCATGCCAAGCAGCCTCGCCACAATGTCTCACTCTCAAAGTGTCACAGAAATCTCAAGCAGAGACACCGGCGTTCCCTCACATTAGTACCAGAGACACGGCATTTCAAGCTTAATCTGACATTCGCTCGCATTTGCACCAACAGCATCGTTCCAACTGAGACATAGTCCCACGCCAAGAGCGGGAGGCGTCGTCACCACCATCAAAAAGGATCAAAGGCAATAGGAGTAGCAAATGGTGTTGGGACGTGTTCGTTAGGTCAAGACCTCTTGTGTATTGATTCCATACTGCATATCTTGCTAAACCAATCTGTCCCAAGAAGTGTTCCCGTAGCACAATGTTGCAAACTAGGTGGTACCTAAAATAGCCTTCACTAAATCCGTCAAACTGTTCCATTCTTTCCATAGTTGGAAGATCCTCGTCATTCGCCAGTGAAAAAAAGAAACCCAATTCGCTCAAATCATTCATCCATCCATTCCAGTAACATATGCCAAGCCGAGTGATCAGGCGCTAGCATGGCGCCAATGCCGGCGTAGAGGGTAGAATCTGTCCCTCGAGTCATTTCCGCTATTTTGATAGCGGCTCGCACTTTTGTGTGTATTGCCCAAAACTTTTTTTAGTGTGTTGATAATAAACAGTAGCTTCGCTCGCTTCATCCCTCATGGGTGCTGAAAGAAAAAAAAGAATAGGAAAGAAAATCACGTCGCTAATTCCCAGTGTTGTTTTTGAGTCGACTCCATTTCCCGTTCTCTAAGGAGAGGAGGGAACGTCGTGGAAGTCGTCCTTGTGATCCTCGGCGTGCTGTCCCCAGTAAACAGGGCCCAGCTTCAACACCCTGAAGCCAGTGGTGGAGCTGGAAGAGGATCGTCGCCTCTCAGGAAGGGCAACAGAGTTGCTAGCAGGCATCTGAGGGTAGGAGGACGAAGTGGCCGGTGCCAGTGAAAGGAAAGAAGAGGGAGCAACAGCGGCGAGAGGAGGAGAGGCCGGGACATCGTAGAAGTCATCCTTGTTCTGGCCAATGTGTTCACCGTAGTAGACAGGGCCGAGCTTCAGGACCCGGAGACCAGTTGGGGAGCTGATGGAGGCTCGTCGGGGCCTGACCGAACCCTCGGAAACAGAAGATCGTCTCTCAGGTTGAGGGTATGAAGAAGAAGTAGCAGGCGCCAATGAAAGGAAGAAGGAAGGGCGGCGCTCAGCGAGAGCGGCACGGGCAAAGTCGAGAGACATCTTGAAGGTTGTGGATTTTTGGAGTATTGGTCTTGGGAATGATGGTAGGCCGAGGAAGTAAGGACGTGTTATAGAGATTGTTCACGAAAGGAATTGTGTGAGAGAGAGGAAAGGTAGGGAAGCTTGGGAATATATATGTGGAGGATGGATGATTAGAGAGCAGGAAGGAAATCAATGGAAGAGCGGATTGCGTGCTCTTTATGCTCACCAACTCCGGCACTCGTGTTACAGCAGCTTGTGTACATCCTACATCCCAAGGAGGTACGTATGTAGAGTAGCTCCTCCAGACCAGCGCTGCCACAAGACGCTAACCCGGCCGTCCCAACAACATGGGGGACCCGCGCAAGATCGGGAGCACGGATGCTGAGAGATTGTCATGGATATGGCATGCCGCAAAGGGGTGCGTCATGGGAGACAGGAGGTGGGCTGAGACGTGTCTGTGGATCTGACGACAGACGGGCAGCTATTCGCCTCCCGCCAGCCTCCTCAGACTCCTCAGACTTCTTAGACTGCAATAACACACATCGTCATCATGTGAACAGCAGTGCTGCCCCTCTGGTTTTCGAAAGCGGTGGCCCTGGCCAGTCCGTCATTGGGTCAGGACGCTCTGCATCGCGTCGCCCGCAGCGCATTTGTGAACAACGACAGGGGGTAATTCGTCCATTCAGACTGGTTGGCATCGCCGTCATGCAGCACTGGTATGGCCCCCCTTCCTTCGGTGGCGCCAATGATAGAGATCTTTCCCCCCACGCCTGGCTGCTCTTTTTTTTTCTTTCTTCCCAAGCTTGCTCTGCTCCTGTCCGGTTCTTTCGGCCTGGCGGTCTTCGCGGCAAAGGAGATAAGAGCCCACGTGCGAATTTACGACAGCCCTAGCGCTGATCGGGTTTAAAGCAAGTGACGTGATGAATCAAGTCGAGTCTGCATAAAAAACATAAAAAAAAAAAAAAGAGCCAGAGATTTGCCGACGGGCAACCATCTCATCGTCGAGAAACGGCCTTGTAAGCCACCGGAGCAGCAGGCGGTGCCACGGCGAAGATTCAGATGCCAAAGATGGAGATGCAATGTCACGGAAGCCGAGCTCCACTTGATGCTCGGGCGGCAGTATTACACAATGGCAGAGATCCGGGGTAAAGACCGCAGTCCCGGCCGATCCTCGAGGCCTATTGGAGGAGCGTTCCGGCAGCCAAAGGGATTTTTCGGAACCGATGGTCGGGAATGCCACCAGCGCTCCCATGTGCTTGTGGGCCAGAGCAGAATGCGGGGAGTAGATCTAGAAGTGCTGGAGATCTCCTGACATATGAAGGATGGAATTTTCTTTAGCCTTTCTAGCCGGAACATGCCACTTTTCGATCCCGAGATATTCCCTCGCAGATTTTGCACCCTTGCGAGCCGAGTGATGCCTGCATCCCGAAGCTGGCCGATAGCTGCATCCTCGCTATTCCTAGCCGACATGTGGCCTGTAAGGGCAATCCGAGAATGAACAATCTAGCAGAGCAAACCGCGGGTAGAAACGGCAGAGGTAAATCTTTAGTCTTTGTTAGGCAGAACGCCTGTGCTGTCACTGTATGTTTCTGCACGAGCTTTTGGTTGTATGTGTCGTGAACCTTGTCACCATCCAAGTTGAATCCAGGCCACTGTGGCGAATGCTTGGAAGAATCTTGCTGATGGTGCCAATGGCTGTGATTTGGAGAATTTGTGTGCAGAGATTGGTAACAGAAGAAAAATTGAGAAAGATGGTCGCAAGGGATGGGAACACACATGGTTGAGTAGCACTGAGCCGTAAGCAGTGACTATCTTGTTAGCAGCTATTCTGTGATATTCTCTTTCTCTTGCGGATTTGCCAGGGGATACTCCAATTTGGTTATCCAGCATCCCGTCTTACAAATAGTGATAATAGCAGATACTAGGGGAGCATATCGATGATAGGGGAAAGTAGTGAGAGTAGCGGCAGTAGCGATGGCAGTAGAAGCTTTCTAGGAGGTGTCTGAAGGAACTAGGTGCTTAAATCGGCAACTAACAGAAAATTAAAAGATCTTTTTGTGTGCGTCTTATTACGAGGCTTGGATTCTACGTAGTCGCTGGGATTCTGGAGAGGCAACTTGATGGATATTATGAGAGGAGACTTCAATTGACGCTATAAAAGCTCAAACTAGAGTGATAAGGTGTCGACGAATATGTCAACGATGAACACAACGTCATTCCCAGCCGGCAAGAAAATACTAAATCCCCGTGTCTCATATTGAGAAATATAGCCGTCGACGCCTGACTGGAAAGGCAACATCATTCGTCGTTGAGGTACTTTTCAAATCACCAAATACTCCTTTAACAGAGCCAGATCATTGATAGCCTCAGTGAATTGACGCTTAACTTCGACCATCGCCGCATTGAGCTCCATCATGAGCTCCTTTAAGCCTGGGTTTTGGGTTATTCTGCTGTCCCCGTAAGCAGCGTTATTGAGGCCAAGGGTAAGTTGACGCTTTTTTTGGCGAAAGCCCCATTGAGCCTAACCATTTTCTTCTGCAGGCTGTTTAATATGGTAATGATTTCGGAAATTCGCTGCTTGTGGATATCATCAATCGACGAGTTGATCACCATCTGGTCGAGCTCCATAATCCATCCCATCTGAGAATCTATCATCGACTGGAATTCCTCAGAACGCTGGGTAAACCGGTTGAGTTCCAAAATCACTACGAATGCTTTCTCCTAGTTGACATTCTGATCGACTTTGACATCGGCGTCATGCTTTTGCACCGACTCAGAAGAATCGCGGGCAGGAGGCATTATCGCGTTGTGGTTGTGATCGTCGGCGTGCTCGGGTTCAATGTAATCTTCTTCGTCAGGATCTTATGGCTTGCTTGTCATCAGGGAGTGTTGCTATGCTTGTGGTTAGGACGAGTATTAGAAAGGTGTAGTAACACATGAAAATACCTTGGCAGAGGACGAGAGGAGTTGAGGAGAAAGGGGAGAGAAAGAAAGAGGTGAAAAAAAAAAAAAAGGAAAAGAAAAAGAAAAAAGTGGTGGATAGGTAGGCCAGCTGGCCAGGCAGGTAGACCACCTGGAGGAACCTTCGTCACGTGCCAACAATTCTGCGTGCACTGCAAACGCTGTGTTCTTTCTTCTTTTCTCTTTCTTTCTTCTTTTTGCTCATTCAATCCAAATTTTTCTCAAGTTGCCGAACCTGCAGTATGGCTTGTCGAGCCAAACGGCACCAAGATCAAGCGTTGGGCTCCGCGAATGCACTCATTCCAGTTGACGATATCCCGAAGGAGCTTCTTCGCATATACCCACAGCCACACAATGATGACAACGTTGTCAACAAAGCAATCTATGATCAACTGATAAAACGGTACATTGCCGAAAATAACGATTGGCCCTCTGAGCTACAGGATGAATTCAAGTCAGAAGACAAACTGCTTGAGTACAGAATCTCAAAAAGCACAGGCTTTTGCTGTCTTCACAAAATCAGCAGGTGGATGGTTCGAGAGACAACGTGGGCACGCTTTTGGACTCTACGAGTGATGTTTGGTCCAATAGCTTGCGCAAATCAAGGCTGGTTTGACGAGTTCTCAAGAGAATATCCGATGGCGTTAGACGACGCTCCAGCAGGGATAGTTCCAGCAAACTTCGCAGAGCTATTTGCTTTGAGGGAGTGGACGCCAGAGGAGAGTCAAATGGAGCGATGGATATTTCACTCGACCAATACAACCAGGTATGGGAAACGAAAAGCAGTCAAGGTCATGACCGTGGACAGAAAGAAGCCAAAGCTTAGAGCCTCCTCTTCCATGGCCGCTTCCAACACCGACACTCGCACCAACATCCCCACCGCGACAGCCATTGCAGTTGATCTTACGATTCCCGTCAGAGATAAGAGAGCAAATGCATCCTCGCAGGGCTCCGTTGTCCATGGCAGGGTGCCTCAGACGGTCCATCAACAGTGCAACCAGGAATTCAGCGGCAGTATCAAAATCATGGAAGAAGCTATAGAGCGTTGCAGTGCGCTTCACCAAGCGCAGGCTGAAGCGCTGGAACTCCTTCGCAATCAGCTGCAGCTTGTGAAAACCCAGTACAACGCCAAGGAAAAGCAGTTAGAGGAGCATTTAGATGAGGAGCAAGGGAATAGAGATGCTTTGGAAGACAGTGCTTCGAGAATTGAGCGAGCCATCAAGAGGGAAGACCGCTGAAACGGTAGTAAAGCAACGCAACATATCTTAAAATTCTTTGTCAAGCTCATTTGGTAGAGGGAGGGGGGATATCAACCGTGATAATGGTCCAGCATATGGAGAGCTCAAGTGTCATTGAGTTATTGTAGTGCATTGATCGTTGTTAATAAGCTTTGATAAACAATATGTATGCAAGATGCGGTAATATATTGAGCAGAGTATTGATACCTAAGAACAATTGTGACCTGTACAGAGTTGTGATAGAGTCACTTGCATTAGTCTTTCCCCTTGCAACATGACAGCATTTAATGGAATGTGTGGGATTGTCAGCAAGGGAAGCAAAACGCAGACACGTAGTATCTTGGTGATTAAAAGCGAGAGATGGCAATGACAGGTAGGAGTCGCTGATGTTTGCAACAAAACGACGATATTTACAGCGACAAACAAGCAGCATCTGATAGTGACATTCAAGTCACACTTATATCAGCCAGAAGTAGTAACACTTGTTTTCTTTATGCCTGGAAAATACCGTTAAGGGGAGAGAATCGCAAATTGTCTCCTCTCATATTACTACCTAGTAGATAGACGTGGTCTGTTTCGACGGCTCCTCATAGACTTAGGAGGCTGAACAGCCGCTCGTTGTCTTTAGTTCAAAGAACCTATCCCATTACATGGCAGGAATTTACTTCAACTGGTTCTTCGGTCTTGGGATTTCTCTCAGTGAAAAAGCAAAGGGAGAAGCGCATTTCACTCAACTACCACTTTTGAGTAACAGTTAGAGCGTCGCAGCATTACTTGAAGAGGGGTTGGACAGTTACTTCGGGGCATGATTACACAGAGATGAAAAATATTTCACATAATGCCGAATCGCATTTCTTTATTCTCCTCCTCCTATCTTTGTAATAGCCATCGATGACATATAATTCCGGCATCCCAATGGCCTAGTTTGAGCTATTACTGATGGAATTTGGTACATTATCAGTAGTTCTCGTATCACCAAGAATCAGCATCGTGATTTCACATTGGGCTTTAAGCCCACAAAAGCTTCAGTCGCCTATTCCCACCTCTAGTGTAAGTACATCGAGCCAAAACATGCAGAGTTATAAATACATATAGGTAGTTAGCATGAAAACCTCACGTGAAAGTTCTTTGGTGTTTGTAATTTAGCTCCATAAAGAAGAAGAGCAGGGAGCTATACTCTACCCAACTGTTAGCACAGTACGCTACGCAAACGACGAGCAAATCACAAGATCACACTCTAAGAAATCAACTACGCCGAAGCCGGCTATGACGGGCGCATAAAGCTATGGGTGGGTGAATTAGGGTTATAAGGTCATAGAAGAGATTTCATCATAGTTTGCACTGCAGATAATGAAAGATATTAACCACGCTTGCATATTTAACAGCATTGATGTATTTGCCTATCTTCAGTAGTCTCTGGAGTCTTTGTCGGAGTGCTCTTTGCTAGCTTACATGGCGTCTGAGAGTAGAAGAAGTAGCGATAGCAGAAAGTAGCGATAGTAGCGATAGTAGCAGAAAGTAGCGATAGTAGATAGGTATTTACTAGCCGCTTCTTATTACGAATCTTAAACTCCACATAGCCATTGGAGGCTTGGGTGGTTAATGTCGTGAAGGTATTCTCCATGTTCCTTGAGAGCAGCAATATTGTTGACAAGAGTAGCCAGGAGGCGGTTGTTTCTGCGACGGCTTCTTGAAGATCCGTCATACGCTTCTCCAGGCCTGCAATTTGGGACGTCATCTGTGTAAAACCTTCGGCGATGCCATCGATGACACTGTCGGTAGTCGAGTTGACCCTTTGCTGGATGACATATCTAACGGACGCCTCCATCTCGGAACTGATCGTCTGCGGAATTATTCGCAGATTGTGCTCAGAGTTCTCAGCAACACGCTCGATATAGGTCAAAATTGCACCGAGTACCTCACTCTAGTAGGCACTTTGAGCAAGGTTGACTCTTGTTTGGGCGTAGATCGTGTGGATGAAAACGAACTTGCCCAGCTTGACTGGGCATGACAAGTCTTATATAATCGATGGTTGCTTGGCGTACAAACCATACCTTCAACAATGTAGAACCTCTTAGCGAGAAGGCCCTTATACTCACGCTAATCAGCGACGGTCATGTTTGTCGTCTGGCGCCAATATGCCTCGACAGCAGCCTTAACCCTTGTGTACTGCTTGCCTAATGTTAGAATCTCAATATCGGAAAGCTCCATGATGGGGAAATGAACTCGCGATATCGCCTCTAGCACTGACCTCTTGCCCAAGCACTGATCGCCCACCACGACGATCTGGGGCAGGTCGACGATGTCGCCAATTCTCAGGTCTCGAAGGCTGTCGATGGTGTCTAGAAGTCGCTTTGTTTCTGCGCTGTTGGCTATTTGCGGGACCTTGGATTTGGGCAAGGATTAATGTGCCAGGTCGGCACCATTTCAGTACAGTTGATATTGTGTCGCATAGTTGAGTTGATGATGAAGAGCTACAAGACATGGAAGAGCTGAAGTGAATCTTCATTATTATAAGGCGTTTGAAGAGCTTTTGCAGAACTTGACGAGAACTTGACAAGAACTTAATGACGTTAGAAGACCTTGACAACCTTGAAGAGATTTTGAAGAGATTGGTTACTTACCCAACAGAGCTTGACAACGTGTGAAACACTTCACGATCTTGAATGGGATACTAGGTACCTACATTCGCATACCAAGTCCGTAGTATTAATAGTGAAGAAGTTCTCGTGCATATATCGTCATACTCCGTATACAAAAATACCTAAGTGAAAGGTAGGTATGTAAATAAAGTTAAGGAGAGAGGAAAGGGGAGGGGAAAGAAAGAAGAGAGCGAGTTTTATAGAAGAAAGCAAGTTGGTACCCCATCATGTGATACATTTTCGGCCCGTGAATTGTGGTCAATCTATGGTCTTACTCTTCATCAAGCAAAGCTGTAAAGTTCCGGCAGCCACCAACTGAATTGAGCCACCAAGTGAATTGAGCCACCAAGTGAATTGAGTCACCAAGTGAATTGTGCCCCCCTCTTCCATTAGCCAGAAGAAGAAGTAAACTCCAAGTAAAAGACGCTCATACTAATAATTAATAATGCCATTAATACACATTGGCTTAAAGCACGTCTAGAACAGGCGCCTTGAAGGTAAATGAGCAAGTATACAAAAGGAACTTCATTCAATTACACACCTATCTGCGCGTTCTCTTTCCATCTGCAAGGCCCATGTGCTCTTTTGCCTTGCTGATGGTGGCAGGTAGTTCCGATTTGCGGAAGCCTCTTTCGTGAAATGGCGTGTGCGCAGGTGGTGAATCTTGGCCATCCACCAAGGCATCGCTGGCAAATCTGATCCTCAAGTCGGCGCTCTCAGGAAAAGGCGAAGCTAGAATGGAACTCCCAATAGAATCGCATTGAGATTCCAGTTGTGCCAGCGTAATGGCGGATGAAGGTGTCGTCTATTATATGGGCTACTGAAAATGCTCCATTAATTCATCTTGGCAGCTGAATGGATTCAGTTTCCGCTATTAGATCCATGTTATGGATTTTATAATAGGACTATGGATAGCTACAGTTCTATGTCTAGTATACCGTTTTTGAAAATGTACATTGTAATTGTGCTTAAAACCTGGTGTCCAATATGTAACGGCTTTGACGTCCATAGCAGCGAGAAACCCAACCAAGCACTATATGTAACAACCAGTATGTCTAAGTTGGTATGGAGAAGCTTAGATTCTCTAACTAGAAAGTCTCATTGGGGAGGTATACATATAGGCAGCTTATCTCCTGTTACCTTGTGGTGTCACCAAGCCGATATCTTCGCCTTAATCATATGAATAGAAAACGTTTCTACGAAACGATACCCAGCCTTTGACTTGAAAACTGTCCATGAAGTATAAAAATTGAAAAAAAATTTCCCCAGCAAAGTATAGCTCACCCGTCGCCAAAGTTTTCTTCCCGTCCCGCCATTGTCCCACCCGTTATCATACCTCCAAGCAAAATCATCCCTGGTTCTGGCGTTCCAACTGCGACCGAATCCAAACGAATTCTTCAGAAGCTGCCCTCATCCACGCTGTCGTCGCCTCCCACCTTGCATCCATCACATTATGCAACGATATTTCTGCAGTTCTGTCCAACAATGGCATAGGCTGGAGTTCAGCCTGTTGTTGCTCAGACGTCGGTGCGACTAAGCTGAGAAGCGGATGATTACGCATCAATCGACTAAGTTGCGACTCAATAAGTGGCCTTGTCGGTTCCGATCTCACACGCTGTTCAGCCTGTTGTTGCCCCGAGGGTAGCATCGACTTCTGTTGTCCTAGTGTCGTCTCTCCTGCGCTAAGCCGCATGACTGGCTGTACCGAAGCCGTCGCGGCTACTTGTGCTACTGTGGAAGAAACAGTAACATCGTCGGCCATGTTGATGGCTGGAATCGGTGTCATTTCCCGCGTTGCTGACCACGCAACCGTAGCATTGCTTCCAGCCACATTGCAAACCACATCCCCAATCTGCCTCCGATTTGCCTCCTCTCCGGGTTGTAGCTCTCGCAATATTATCCTTCGAACAGGGTTTCGCGGTCTCTGATGGATCGTTGTAGATAGCGTGACGGTTGGAGTAGGTAGGCGATATCGCGGTACCCGCTGAGCCGGCGTTGCTTGTGCGATGGTTTGAGCAGCTTGGCTGACCAGTGTTGCCTGAGGTGCTTGCTGCACCGGTTTTTGACGGTAGATACTTGGTGTCACTTTGAGGGAAGGCCATTGTGCTGCGTAATTTCTTGCTTCTGGTGTCTCGAAATCGAATACAGGCGCGGGCGTCGTGTCAGGGAACAGTTCCAAGTATTCTTTTGTGCGGTCTTGGTCTGGGATAACATGACCCCGTTCTCTGATGCGGTTCTTGAATTCCTCCGGTACCTTTTTATAAAGCGCCCTTATGACAAGGAATCCTGGAATCGTTTTGCCGACTGAGCTTTTGTAGAGACGGTGTTGGGAAGGTTGCTTTCGGGAGGATACGGTATGCGTCCACTTTTTGTTTCTGAGCAACCCAAGGTATTTGTCTCGAGTCTCTGGCGTCATGTCCAACGCGTACGCCCAGTACGCCTCAATGCAGGCGACGCCGTCTGAATAGTCTTCGTCGTCTGGTCCCAACCCCAGGTTCGAGATATCATAGCGGGTTATGGCACTCATCGTCGTCGATTTCTGAACGGTTCCGTCGTGTGCGAGTCGGACTTGAAGAATCTGAGGAAGACGTTTAGTAAGGAGAATCCCATAAAGAGCGTTCAACACGATAACCTACTGCAAGAACAAAAGAATTACAGTAAAAATAACTGATGAAAAGAAAGGAAAGGAAAGGGGAAGAGAAGAGAGGGAAGAAGAAAATAAATAGTTGCGAGGCAGCTATCGAACCAGCTGGCAATTCTCTTCAGGAGTGCCAGCCAGCTGCCAGGTATTTCCTGCCATCGCACCTCAAATTATTCATTCTCGTCATTAGTTTCGTCCATAATGTACCGATAATCGCCATCCTCCGCCAAGAGTCCTAGGGGGTCCTCCTGTCATATACTCGTGGACATAGTTCGAGGTATTTCACACTAGACTCTGAGCGTTATATGGTGACGCACCTTATCGAAGGTTGGAAGGAGTGATTTGAAGATCTGCTTCAAAATCTGTGTGCGTTCCTCTTGTAAGTGATATCTCTAGGTAAAGAGCTGATAAAAACACAAGTCTCGCCCATGTAGGCTCTCTCCACAGTTTTGCATACAAAGGATGCTTCAAATGATCAACTTTCGTATCATCACTCATATTGAAAGATGATGGTTTGATCGAGTTCCAGTATTCATTCTGGCCGTTTTGAGTCATATTCGTCGCTTGTTTCTATTAGGCAAAAAGGACTTTGAGCCCTTATTTCCGCTGGTCCTAGGCTGACTGTGGGAGATTGTGCATTTCAATTTGCAAAAGAGGTAGTTAGGGATTGGTGTATAAGTTGTCATGTGGTAAAAGGCAGACGGGAGGCGTAATCGCATCCTCGTCGGCGTGCTTGTCTTCCCCGTACTCGTCTCCAGTGTGGTACATGTCTTCAGTTTGTTCGTCTTCAATGCGATCTTTGTGGTTTTCGTTAGTGTGCTCTTTGCTAGCTTGCTTGTCGCCGGCGTGGTGCTTTTTTATGGGTTTGTGACTATCGAAAGTATTAGAATGAATAACGCAATAACAGATGAAGATGTTCCAACGGCAGGAGAATATCGACATACCTAGATGGAACGAGAAAGGGATTGAGGAGGGAAGAAAAGAGAGAGGACGGAGAGGGGGAGAGGAAGCTTTATAGAAGAAAGAAATGCGGTATAACATCATTCGAAACACTTTCAGTCTGTGAATTCAGAACAGTCAAATGCTTAACTCTTCGTCAGGCAACATTTGAAACTATACCTGGTGACAGCTAAGTGAAGTGTTAAGTGAATTGCGCTCCTTCCTTTACTTCTGTATTGGGGTAGAATACCAACGCCAAAGAGCTTAACATAAATCCCTTCTGCTAACTAGCCTTTTGTGCTAGCTTTAACATACCCCATATCTTCTAATTTCGTGTTTTTGGTATTTGGTATAAATATCGTAAAGTTACTTTTATTACATTGGGGGCGCTATATAAAAGACATAGTTAAAATGATGGTAGATATCAGAGGAATATATTGATAGTAGCAGAGAGTAGCTATAGTAGCAGAGAGTAGCTATAGTAGCAGAGAGTAGCCATAGTAGCAGAGAGTAGCCATAGTAGCAGAGAGTAGCCATAGTAGCAGAGAGTAGCCATAGTAGCAGAGAGTAGCCATAGTAGCAGAGAGTAGGGATGAGTAATTAAGTTACTTGAATTTGCAGACTGAGGCTAGACTCCCTTTCTTTCTTTAACCCTTCTCGCTCGCTCGGTATCCAGGTATATTAAAATACAGAGGCGCGTAAAGCAAGAAAAAGGAAACCACTTATAATCCCCGCCCCCAGCCTCTGACGGCAGAGGTCTACTACTATTACTATTCTCATCTACTATTACTACTGTTATCTACTATCGCTACTCTCATCTACCGTCGCTACTCTCATCTACCGTCGCTACTTCTTCTACTATCGCTACCCTTTGAGTAAACCCAAAGTTTCCGTTTCCGTAAGCTTCTTAAATTGCCAATTATATATTTCAGTCATTACATTATGTTTACCTCTCTATAGCAAGGTAGACAGATATCATTCTATAAGCTCGATTCCCTCCTTACCAACAAATCCGAATGTAGATCCCAGGAGCAAGATGACAAGCCAAGGTTGGACACACGTATACAAAATACGGCAAGTAGACATCAACGAGCATTCACGATGGAACAAGGGCACTTGGGGGGATTTCAGGATCGCAGTATTGTTTTCAACTAAGCAAATCCATTCTCAAGCTCAAGTTCCAGTGACAGGTTTGCTCTCCTCCGCTAAGCCCATTATCTTTTTTGCAATCTGATTCCAATCTGGGTCGTCAATCCCCTAGATAAAAACTTTTCATTCTCGCGTCTAGTATACATGTCAGCTGCAAACCTGTCGTCAACCCTTTCTAATCTCTCTGGTAAGACCGCGAATCGACAAAACTATGAGTATTTTTTGTATAGGTGTTTCTTTTTTTTTATCCACTTTCGGCTTTTGCTACCGGCTGCATAAACATCTATCATGCTAAGGTTCTCACAATCCTTCCACCGGGAGAACTATAGGAAAAAAACACAACGTAAAGAAAAAAGAATAAATTGATGGTCGATGGCAAAACATGCCTCGTATGCATTATGAGATAAAATCAATCGTTAGCGGGGGAATTAGGTGAGCTGTAGAAGAAGTTGGTCAGTCATATTCGTAGTAATTATTGCAGTCTCAAGACTCCAAAGCGGGACTTACTATTGGTTTCCAGAAGCTCCTCCCGGGCCAGGTGTCCGAGGAGAGAATGACGGAGAAGTGGGCGAGTAGCTGGGGCTAGTCGGAGACTGCTGCGACCCGGGGCTCTTTGAGAAGCTTGGACTCGTGGGCGAGTAGGCCTCTGGGGATGTCGGAGACCATGAGGGTGAAGCAGGCGAATAGGATGGAGAAGTTGCGCCAGCTCCATGCAGATTAGGAGAAGCAGGACTGTAGTTGGGACTAGCAGGAGAGTAGCTAGGCGATGTAGGAGAATTGAATTGGGCCGGCGAGGTTGGCGAGTAATGTCTCGGCGATGACGGGGATGCAGGCGAATAGCTCGGCGATGTGGGACTGTAATTGGGGCTCGCAGGGCTTGTTGGTCGCAGCATTGGTGACGTAGGCGAGAACGACGGCGAAGAAGGACTGAATGAAGGCGATGTCGCATATCGGCCGATACCGCCGTCGATCATAGGAGACGTAGGAGAGTATCCAGTGTTGGGCGACGATGGAGAGTAGCCACCCATACCGGAGCTGAATGGCGATGTTGGAGAAGTGCTGAAGGGGCTGGTTGCTCCGCGCATGGAGTACGGGCTCATAGACCCGATACCACCAAAGCCGCCACCGCCATACTCGGTTCCAAATCCAGCTGGTGTTTCCGAACCCGCGCCCTGGATGGGCGAGAAGTTTCCGGCAGCAGGGGAGTTGAGGCTGAGGTAGCCAGAGTCGGCCATGGGAGATCCAGTATCGTACGGTGTAGCCGCACCCTCAACTTCTCCTTCCTTGACAGGCATGCCCGGCATGAGACCCATGCGAGAGTTGTCCGAAATAACTGTTTCCAGCATCTTCGGGTCCAGGAAGACGTCAAAGTGGCCAGTTCCCATAGGAGCCATCTGGCCGAGCATGACGTTTTCAGAAATGCCACGGCAATCATCAAGCTCTCCTGTAGCAGCAGCCTCGAGAAGAATTTCAACCGTCTCCTCGAATGAACATCGCATGAGTGCACCAGTATCTGCACGGTTAATACCGTGTCGTGTTACAGCAGAAATACTTCCACGGTATGTCATGACATCGCAGAGCAGAGCAATGTGTCGATGGTTGACGTAGGAACCGTCAAAGGCCAACACAGCCGTCAACTCCTTTACAAGGGCAGCTCGAGTACCCTCAATACCAAACACCTCAATAACCTGCCACAGGTCGTTGGTGTAGGTTCGTGTAGGATCAACTCCGGGAACAGCCAAGACCTCGCGGAGGGCCGAACCGCTAGTGTCCAAATACCATTGAGTGCAGCGGATATCATCTTTGAGCGCGAGTTCAGATCCATCAACAGATTCGACAAGGCGAGTGCCCTTGGTCAAGAAAGCTCTCTCAACACCAGGCACACCGCGCAACGTCAGAGTGTCCAGCAGATGGGCTTCAAGGCGCTTCAGCATCACATCATCTTCAATCTTCTTCTCGCCATCTTCATCCTTCTCGTCGTTTTGTCGAATAGTACGGATTCGAATGACTTGCTCATCGGCATTGTTGTCGCTGAAAATGACGGCCAAGTCGTTGGGATACTCCTCCTTGATACGCTGAGCAACGTCATCAATCTTGATTTCCTTGTCAAGCAACTTCTGCCTGTCAAGTGTGATACGCAAGAGCCACCTCGACTGTTGATCGATAGTGTCTTGGCTGTCATCGGGAATCAAGAAGTAGGACTCGACCATATCGACATCCTCTGCAATGGTTGTAGATTGGACATCCGGATCATAGTAGATTTCAGTGACGGAAGTAATCGATCGGAGGTTAGTGTACTCAACCAAACTTCGCAGCTTCTTCGCTTGCTCCTGTTTAGCCAGCGGAGTATCCAGGTACACGGCCATACTGGGGGTCTTGATGTTCTTCGCCAGATTGAGAATTTCCTTGAGTCGAGGCACACCGAGCGTGACGTTCTTGGAAGACACACCAGCAAAGTGGAAGGTGTTCAGTGTCATCTGGGTGGCGGGCTCACCAATAGACTGAGCAGCAAGGACGCCAACCATTTCACCAGGGTTAACAAACGACCGGTCCCATCGGTTTTGAAGTTCGCCGAGGACGTGATCAAAGGCGAGCTTGTTCAAGCGATGCTCCTTGACCACCTCTTTGAAGGCTAACCGAGAACGAAGAAGAGCCTTAAAGAGGATGGTAGCACTAGCATCTGCCTCCTTAGAGATCGGATCGTCACCTCGAACAATCTTGAGCTTGCTGATGACGTTCCTCACAACAGGAATGACATCAGAAGGTCTCAAGTTGCTTCGATCGTTTGCCTTAACGTTGAACACGCGCTTCGCCGTCTCAATCATGCGACCAATATTGAGAGGAAGTTGCATCGACTCCTCACCCATCTTCGAGCGATTGATATCTCGGACCTCACGACGATCCGCAAGAAGTGCATCCCACTCCTCATCAAGAAGAGCCATGGAAGCCTTGTCACCAGTCAATTCATTACCATACTCGTAATCCTTTCTGAACCATTCAGGGGGGTTGGCCAGATCAAGTCGATACTTCTTCTCGAAAGCCTCATCAGACATCTTCAAAGTACCAAGCTTCTGTTTCTCAATGCACATGGCATCAAGACCGTCTTCACCGTAGAGGAACTGAATAATATCACCCAGAGAGTTGCGGACAGTTCCATCGTATTGAGCATTGAGATCTTCCAGAGCCTTGACGAGACGTCTCTGAATATAACCTGTTTCAGCAGTCTTGACGGCAGTATCAATGAGACCTTCACGACCAGCCATGGCGTGGAAGAAGAATTCAGAAGGCGTAAGACCACGGAGGTAAGAGTTCTCGACGAAGCCACGGGCCTCAGGTGAGTAATCGTCTTTGGTGAAATGGGGCAGAGTTCGGTATTTGAAGCCAAATGGAATACGCTTTCCTTCGACAATCTGCTGTCCTACAAGCGCCGTCATCTGAGAAATGTTGATAGATGATCCCTTCGAACCGGACTCAGCCATGGTGACGGCGTTGTTTGAATCCTTCAAACTCTTTTGGGTCGTAGTACCAGCCTGGTCACGAGCCATGTTCAAAGCCATGGAGACCTTGTTCTCGAAAGTCGCTCGGACATTCATACCGGGCAGGGCCTCCAACTCGTTGGCAGTAGCCATTGCCGTTAGCCTGGCGACCTCGGCTTTTTGGGTGTCAATATGCACCTGGACCTTCTCGATTGTCTGCTTGTCTGGAATGGTATCACCAATACCAATGCTATGGCCATTTTGCAGGAGCCAGTAGGAAACCACTTGCTGAACGCCGTTAAGGAACGCCATGGCACCTTCTGGTCCCAACTCATTGTAACAAAGATGGATGACACCACCGGAGGCGGAACCAATGTTCTTCTTCTTCATGAGACCGTACATAAGCTCACCAGCCTGAATGAGCAGTCCAGTATCCCGGAGGGGAGATTCGGACTTGTCTTCGGGGGCGTGCAAGCTGATTTCCTTGGGAATGACCATGCTAATGATCTGCTTACCAGTCCAACGGGGTCTCGGCTTCAGAATAGCGGGCTGCGGAATAATGCCATCCCAGTTAGGAACCCACAGCATGAGGTTCATGACTTGATTCTTGTCAAGGAAGGTGTCACGTCGGCAGATCTTGTAAGCACCAGCAAGGGAATCCTGGACAATACCCATCAAAGGACCGTTCTTCTGAGGCGAGACGATGTTGTTCGGAACCAAACACAGCTCTTTGACCTCGGCACGAGTCTCCTCACTCTGAGGAACGTGGAGATTCATCTCGTCACCGTCGAAATCGGCGTTGTATGGAGAAGTAACCGAAAGATTGAGTCGGAAGGTAGAATAAGGCATAACTCGGACACGATGACCCATCATGGACTCCTTGTGAAGCGAAGGCTGTCGGTTGAAGATGATGTAGTCACCATCCATCAGATGACGCTCAACTTTCCAGCCATACTCCAGGGAGATTTGAGCGGCACGTCTATGGTGCCGCAGGTCGATGCGGGTTCCGTCGGATCTGATAACGTACTTGGCTCCAGGATGCTCGTTGGGACCGTTTTCGACCAATTGATGTAGCTTTCCAATGTTGTAAGGTGTGACTGTCTCAGGATAAGTCAGAGTCCTAGCAATACTGCGAGGAACGCCGACTTCGTGAAGGGACAGGTTGGCATCTCCCGTGATAACGGTACGTGCAGAAAAGTCAACACGCTTTCCCATCAAGTTGCCTCGCAGACGACCCTCTTTACCCTTGAGGCGGGCACGAATCGCCTTGACAGGACGCCCACTCTTTTGCAAAGCGCGAGGCTGGCCAGCAATGTCGTTGTCCATGTAGGTTGCAACGTGATATTGAAGCAGCTCTTCAAAGTCTCTCGCAATATGCTGCGGTGAGCCCTCGCGAATAGCCTGCTTGACATTACCGTTGGCACGAATGATATCACCAAGCTTGTATGTCAAGTCGTCTTCGTTCCGCATGCCAGTACCGGTGCCATCCATGGAAATACTAGGACGGACTGGGGGCGGGGGAACGGGAAGAACAGTGATGATCATCCATTCCGGACGAGCATAATCCGAATTGAGACCCATGTTACGCAGGTCACTTTCAGAAATGCGACGGAGGATGCTATGAGCCATCTCCGGGGTGATGGGGGCCGTCTCTTTCCGCTTAGGGCCATCTTCTTGGGCCACTTCAAAGGCAGCCTTCAGCTGAAGGGCAACCTGTCGTACTTGAGGCTGCACATTGCCACAGCCGCCATGGCTTTCCACGAGGGTAGGCTTCATGCCAGGCGCAAATTCTTCGTCCTTGTTCTTGTCTGTCCGATCCTCATTCTCGCATCTCCGCTTCTTCTTGCAGACGGCCCAAACTCGCTTGAAGCGGAGTTTTGCATCTCGAGTATTGATTGCTGCGACAAACTCAGGATCGCTCTGGGAAAGTTCAGGTTAGCATCCAGTGAGGCAAAGGCTTCATGGAAAAGAGAAGACCAACTTCATCAGCCAGCACTTTACTACAGTTGTGGCAGACAATTTCCAGGATCTTCTTGACTTTCTTGATGAAGCCAGGGTGGTACACAGGCTTTGCCAGTTCAATGTGTCCAAAATGACCAGGACACTCGCCCATAGCCTGTGTGCAGGTCTTGCACTTGAACTGTCGATCGATCGAGCCGAGAAGAGGGTCGTTGAGGCCACCGTCGCGCGGCTTTGTGCCGCCTTCCTCCATCGTTTCGGGATACAGAATGTGCGCCACACTCATGCTTTTAATCTCCTCGGGAGACATAAGTCCAAATTGGATCTCCTGCACCGTCTTGAGCGGAGCGCTCGAGTGGGTGAAGTAAAGGTTCGCCATTTTCGAGGTCGTTGCGAGATTTCAATCGAACAAAATCACGGAAGCTGAAAAGGATCGGTGAGGGCGGCAGATGCAGCACGCGCCTCGCAGTCGCGGTACTGGTGCAAAGCGCGAAGAAAAACACTGGAAATTCCAAGAGACGACAATTTCTTATCGCGGGAAGTCGAAGAATCGATGGCAGAAGCGGTTGTGAGTTGTTGAGAGATGGCGCTCTCTCGATCGCCAGTCCTGGCCACCAGGCCCAGGAGAACCTCACGGCAGGTCTCCCCCGTCGCCACCAGCTCTGGGGCCGTATCAACACGTAAATCGCAGGTCGGCGGCTTGTATCGTCGTTTTCGGGGTGCTTCCAGGTGCCAGAGTCGATGCCCGACACGCTTGGTGATGACTTTGAACCGTGGGCAGAGTTTTGTCGTGGTTGAGGCGAGACGATCAGAAGAAGCCTGAAAGTTCTGGACGTGAGGCGCTTGGTGCCTTCGATGCCGCTAAGCCGTGTCGGGACCAACCACCTCCTTGCGCCCGCAGAAGTTGGTGCCTCAGGCCACACTGATTCACGTTCATGCTGCGCCGCACTGTGGAAATGGTGAAAGAAGAGCGCAAGGACAATAGAATCCACGCTACTTGCTTGGGTTTCACAAAGAAAAATTCTCACTGTTTTTGTCAGCATGGCAGCTTAATCACACTCCTCCCCTCCCTGAAGCAAGGCGCGCCTCAGAGCTTCTTTTGGAATTGATGTCACCGGTGTGACTCAGCTCCCCGAATCTTGGGTTTCACTTCAGCCTCATGCTATTGTGCTGCTTCATGCCACGTTAAGGGAGTAGTTATTATCCAGCACCCCAGTGATTTGAATTCAAGTGTCGTAGCTACCCACATACAGAGGGAATACTTAGTACCTTTTATCTACCTGATTCTTTAAGTCAATGCCACTATCGCTACTATCACTACTCTCTGCTAGTATCTATAACTATCGCTACTCTTTCTACTCCCTGCTACTATCGCTACATGTCCCTTTTTTTCTACTGCTGCGATTGCTGAGTGTTATCACATTTGAGACACGGATGTTGAATAGCCAATTAGGGTGCTGGTTAGCAATTCCCCTAGTTAATTCATGCTCTATATCCCATCAATGCCATGATGGCCGCTGCCCAGCATTATGACTTGTCTATTCCTCCCGCCTTTGCTAGTACCAGCGAGATACCAAGAAAAATTGAAAACAAAAACGCCATGCAATCATAACCCCCAATCACTTCTTCTTACTTCGTCCTCCCCTCGCGCCAGCGCCTCCCTTCTTGCGCACAGGGGCAGCAGATTCAGCCCCAGCGCTCAAATCAGCCTGGCTCTCCCCAGGACTCCTTCGCCGCATGGTTCCGGTCGAAACCGCAACGAATTCGTCTTCACTATCACTCTCGCCCAGGTTGAATAGGATGGGCATGCGAAAATTCTCCAGGTCATCCCCCTCTTTTGTATGATCGGCCGTCAGCACATCCACGTCCTCGTCCTCAGCATCAAGCCGCCTCCTGTGGATTTCTTCTTGCGCATATATGTCGAACTCATCCTCTCGCTCCATGTACTCTACATTTTCCTCAACCTCGGCAAAGTCCGGCGCCAGCGCTGACCACTTTTGAGGGCTGATGACGGACCATATGTATATGCGGCCAGTCTCCAGCCCACATGCTGCCAGGAGCGGGCGAGAAGGATGCCACTCGATGACGCCTTGCTCTTCCTTGGGGTCCTTCAGCATGCAGACTAAACTGCCGTGATTCCTCTCCCAAACGTAGAGTTCGTGATTATTATATGTAGACGCGGCGACGTATTCGCCCGTTGCGCTAAACGTAACATGGTTCCAAGACAGTTTGTTAACAACATCTTGGAATTTATGTTCGAGTGGCAACTGTATTGTATCCGGGTCGAGATCGTCCACCGAGAGGTTTGGTATTCGAAACGTCCGGATGATTCGATCTTGTGAGTTTACCAGTAGGTCTCGGCCAGAGCCTGTTATTCTCATGGTGGTGATGACCCCTGTGCATATTTTTTCGGAGTATATTATCTCGAGAGTTTTGGCATCAATGATATTCAATTTGCCTTTGCTCGTTCCTGCGATTATGTGGTCACCGCTCACGGTCCATATTGCAGATGTCGTCATCTGCTTCGCGTCCTCTTTTGCCTGCTTCTCTTTGAGGGCAAGATCGCTGTCGGCATTCGATCGCTTCGGTGCTGACGGAAGAACGCGTTTGACGTCTACCGGTTCAGAGACATCGACCAGTAGCGGTTGCTCTTCGAATAGAGACGCGACAAAAAGATTACTAGGTGAGCATGTTAGTCAATAGGTCAATGGCGACGATTGGAATGCAAAATGTAAAATGCACATACTGGTTCCAAGGATGAAGTTCAGCCATGTAAGCAGGAGCCCGAAAGCGCACCTCACGATGTCGCTGCCCAGTCTCCAGATCCCAGAGTATGGCCTTCCAACCTTGGCATGTCGATAGCAGATACCGCCCGCATCTCGACCAGCTTAGGAATGTGATGCTCTTGTTGTGCCCCCTCATCTTCAAAGCAACCCCCATCGTCTCTAGATCCCAAACAACGACGGTTCCATCCACCCGGCCGGACGCAAGGTAGTCGCCCTTGCGGTTAAATCTCAGCATCGTCGCATGGCCGGATCGGATCGTGCTCGTCATGCTCTCAGGATAGTCCTGGAGGAGATAGTCGTCTGAAAGGAGGAGATTCATCGTGGCGGTGACAGGGCTGGGGCTTTTCGAGAGAAGCAGAGCAACATGGTAGAGGAGACGCGAGAAGGCTGCGAGCTCCAAGCAGAATGCGAAGCAGAGCCTCTACTGCAAGGCTGATGAAAAGAAAGCGCCACGCGAGGGGTGCATCTAATATTTCACGACAAGGCGTGAGCCTAACGCGGAATTGCGGGACCTGAAAATGCTCCACCGCGGGGATGTGCGCTAGCATGACGCACAAGTACTCAGTATCTGTGTTTACGCTCAAATGAGTACAAACCTTTTCTTTTACAAAAGCTCAGGCAGCGTTCGCCGGGTTTCGGAATGGCGAACTCCAAGTACGATGATCTAATTCCGGGTTACGTTGATGCATGCTAAATGACGTTCTAGATTTGAATATGTTCGAAATTTCGAGCAGCCAGACCCCCTCCTGCCCAACACATGGATCGTAGTTCGCATAGATGGCAGAGGATTCACCAAGTAAAGGCACATATGAAAAGGAACCATTGTTATCATTTCTAACATTTTTACTCAAGGATGTGTGCCAAATATGAATTCGAAAAGCCAAATGACCGGAGAGCACTCGATCTTATGAATGCGGCGGCCAAGGCGGTGGTGACTGACATACCTGAGATCACTATTGCATACGGAGTCAGCGACGAATACAGGTAGTTTTCCTGTGAACCGAAGATCTCGCCCATATTCTACAGTCTAACATTCTTAGTTTTGTTTTTCACAAGTCCTGCAACCTCTTCGAGAGGAGAGCGAGGTGAGAGGCCAGAACCCTGGCTTACCCTACATGGACCACTGACTGACAAAACTTCAGCAAACTCGTCACCACAATTGTCTCTACATTCACAGCAAACTATGTTTATTTATGGCCGACATACTTTCCAGATACCCCTCTCTCATTTCCTCTCCCGACCTTTGACGGCCGAGCTGTCTGCTACCCGACGGTACAGAATCTCCGTGATTACATGAGTTGGAGGCAAGCCGATTGTAAGGTGACTCTAATCACATGGGTAGATTTTTTATACTAACAAACAAGGCCATATAAACAATTTGTATAACACGGCCTTCTGGAAATTGATACAGCTTGGAGGCCTTGACAACAAAGAGGCAGAGAAAACGCTTGCAGTTCGTACTCTCTTTCGGCGTCGTGGTTTTCTACTAACTGGGTTTCCAGGGAACGCTGGCGGCTGATAAAAATGAAATCCTGTTTTCTCGATTTCAAATTAATTATAACAACGAACCAGAAATCTTCAAAAAAGGAAGCATCGTGTTCAGAGATGTAAGAACCCATGCCGACAGTAATTGGCGTATCGTGAGCTAACATTTCATGCAGTATGAGCTGGCCGAACCGAGCAGTCACAATGCGGCCGCAGCAGCAGACGCCCTTGCGGAGCCGGTAGTGCAATCAAAATCACAAGCCGAAAAGGATAAGAAGCGCCGAGCCAAGGCAAAAGTGGTGGTGGAACACTTAGACATCATCAAGGATGAATTTTGGGATAGACGGCCCTGGATCTTGTCCGGCAAGCCGGGTCAGCCTGGCAAGGCGTCCAAAGAAATACAAACTTGAAACGCTGTCTATTGGGTATCCCTTGTGTTTGAAAACATGAGCCAAACTCCCTGCTAAATGCGCCATATATGATTTCGTCCTTCTAGTTTTCCCATTAGCCGCCCGAGGCCTTCATCTTCTTCAATTCTTTTCGCCTGCGCTTTTCCTCCTTTTGAGCACGCCTAAGCGCCTTGTCCTCTGCCACACTACTGCTAGAGTCAGACGTATCCTTCTTCGCCTCGGCTCTTTTCAACCTCCTTTCGAGTTTTGCTGCTCTTCGTAGAGCTCGTGCCTCTTTTCGTTTCCTCTTCTCCTCTTTCCGAGCCCTTTTCTCCTCCTTGGTTTCTTTTTTAGGTATTGTAGGCTTTGCCCCAGCGGACTTGGTATTCTTCTCGTCGTTCTTATCGGACTCCGAGCTAGTCGAGTCGTCCGTTGTTTCTGTACCAATAGTTCCCTGAAGAAACCCTCCTCGAACGAACGAGGCGTAGATGGAGTATTTTGATACGCGTCCTGGGTCGAGCGCATTGAGTTTCCCTGTTTTTACTGTCTGCTCGACTTTGCCTTCTTTGGACGTGTCGAGGCCTTTGAGCTGCTCGTCAAAGGCGTCCATCCACCATAGATCGCTCGTAAAGTGTTTTGTATTTCCAAGGCCCTTGGTATTGGTCTTGCGATTCAGAAGCAGAGGCTTTGCAAGGCCAATTGAGTCGTCTGTCTTGTGTAGAGAATGGCCTGTTCCACGCCAGCCTTGGGCGGAAAGAAGCGCATGTGCGTTCATTGTGTCGAAGGAATTGGTGGCACGGCTGCCGCACCAGGAAATTAGGGAATGGCAGTTCTATCGATGGCGAGGATTCGACATGAGGCTTGAGAATTAAAAACTGAACAGCTGCCTTTGAACAGCACCGTGGCTGGCGGCTTTGGTAGGAGAAATGGGAATTTTTCTAGCGGGGCCCGGGCTTATCGAGCGCTTATCAGACAGGTCACTAATACAGCACTAGCATTTACCACTCAGCTCCAAACTATGGCCTTTTAGTTAGAATTAGTTCGCTCCATGTCAACTCTTCTACATCCTCTGGGTGGTCTAGTTGGTTCATGGCGTTCGACTGTAATGGGTAACATCTCATCGAAAAGTCGGCGGTTCGATTCCGTCCCCGGAGAACAATTCTCCCCGGAGAAGAGTTACATTTTTTTGGCCTTTGTTTTGGCTTCTGTCTCTTTTTTGTTCTCGTCTCTTCTTTTTCTTTCTGTAATTTGTTCTTTTGAAACTGAGAAAAGATAATTTGCCGTTGTGATTTTGCTCTTCTTCCCCCTCTTGCTCAACGATAGTTATCTGAGATCAAAACACTTGTGCACTAAATTACTGATTGGTCCAGTGCTGGAACAGAGGAATGTGCTCACTAAAAATAGAGCCTGGGTGATTAAATGAGACTTTGGGTGATGCGGTCAGCATTGATTCACGGCTGGCTCTTCCATACACACTGCTCACAAAGATATCCATGGCTTTCCACCATTTCCCCGCACTCCCACTGATGTTTTGAAATCAATTGTTTTTGGCCGTGTTTTGCTTCCCTCACAGGATTTAGACCGCCTTGGCCGAAGGATTCGATGGCCCGACAGCAGCCAATTAATCCCTGTGACGTGTGATGTGCCGCCAGTTAGCCGGCGTCAATGCCTAATGTCACGTCCGATCAATCGTCTTCCTACATCAACAAATTCTTTTGAGCTTTAGAGTGTCCATTTGAAGATTCTCGACCATAGAAACGACGGCCTAAGCGACAGTGGGCATCAATATGGCGCCACTATGCGCGGATCCGCGACAGGTCATTATCGCCCTGAATCCGGCTAGGCGAAAGGCATTGCTGGCTCTTGTCCAGAAGATCGTCTCTTACATGATCTCCGAGTTGGAGACTCGCCCCGATGAACTGGGATCAATTGCTCCAGATGATGAGGGCAATGCATATGATGAATCGCCGCCATCAGACTCGCCGGAGAAGGCGGGTAACTCTATATCCCAAGGCGACAAGTCTCAGGGCTTGCTGCAGCCGAAAATCAAGACGACCAGGCAAGCAGAGAAATCCTTAAGGGCGGCATTGACTTATTCTCTGGAATGGAGGGATGAAGTTGTATCCAAGCTTGAGGAGATTGTGAACGTGGAAGATACGCAAAAGATTGTGGCCGAGAGGAAAACCCGGCGCGAGATGCTGGACAAGAAGAAATTGGAGATGCCCAATAGTGATCGCCAGCTCCTTGATATAGACGGCGTACCGGTAGATGAGACGGAGGACGTCTCCATGCTGCAATCCGCGTATACGCCGATACCCACCAGGCTGACAACTATCCCAATCGAGGACCGAGAAGAGGCACTCACTTGTGTGTTACTATTGCTTCTATCTACTGGGAAATACTCTGCCCATTCTCGCGCTCTGGTACTTTATCTGACCTCATCGTTGGAGTTGTCTCAGACGTTCCTTAACAAGACAGAGGCGGAGATCGCCATGTCTCTCATGGAATCTTCTACGGCCAACAATGACCAGAAAGAAGCAATGTCTGCAGATGCTGAGGCTGCTAAACGCCGGCAGCAGAACAAGGTCAGCCGCTTTTGGAAAGTTGGGCTGGCATCTGTAGCTGGTGCTGCAGTTATCGGAGTCACAGGAGGCTTGGCTGCTCCTCTGGTTGCGGGGGCCATTGGAAGTGTTCTTGGAGGTGTTGGCTTGGGAGGTGTTGCAAGCTTTCTCGGCATTTTCTGGATGAACGGAGCTTTAGTCGGGACCCTATTTGGAGCTTATGGTGCTAAGATGACTGTAAGTTGAGATACTTTTCTTTGACCGAAGGACATATATGTATGTGCTAACATGTTATTTCAGGGAGAAATGATGGATAACTACGCAAAAGAAGTGGAAGATTTTCGCTTTCTCCCTCTCAAAGAGGAGGTTACAACAGATGTCCCAGAGAACCTAACCAAAGAGCAAAAGGAACAACGCCGCCTCCGCGTCACCATCGGAATCAATGGCTGGCTGAACTCGGAAGATGATATCAAGAAGCCTTGGCGCATTCTAAGTACTGATACCGAAGTCTTTGCTCTGCGCTATGAGATGAGCGTTCTTCTTAGTTTGGGGACCGCCTTGAATGACCTTGTTCGTTCCTTTGCCTGGACGGCGTTCAAGGCTGAAGTCATCAAGCGAACGGTCCTGGCGACTCTCTGGGCTGCTCTCTGGCCCATACAAGTTTTGGCTGTTGCTTCCAATGTGGACAATCCGTTCAATCGCGCAAATAACCGATCAAGAAAGGCTGGGCAGCTTCTTGCTGATGCACTCATCAATAAGGTCCAAGGCGAAAGACCCGTCACACTTATGGGCTATTCTCTTGGTGCCACAACAATCCACGCCTGTTTGCAGTCCCTTGCTGAGCGCCACGCTTTTGGTCTGGTTGATACAGTCGTCATAATCGGCACCCCAGCTCCGTCTGATCCGGCTCACTGGCGGGCTATCCGACCTGTCGTGTCTGGGAAGATCTTTAATGTCTATTCTGAGAACGATATGGTCCTCGGTTTTGTATACCGGATGCACAGTCTCGCACTCGGTGTCGCTGGTTTGCAGCCCATCAAAGGTGTGAATGGCATCGTGAACGTGGACTTGAGTGAGAGCGTTAGCGGCCATCTTCGATATCCGTCCCTTACCGGTGAAATTTTACGCAAGTGTGGCTTCGTAAATGTCAAGGCCGGAAAGGATATCGAGAGAGACGATGTCATACAGATGAAAGACAAAGAGGAAGATCTCATTGACTTCGGAGATGGCGCTAGTAACAAGCTCAATGACGAAGTTAAGACTGCTGAATCTCTTCAAGGCATGACAATCACACCTCCAGCTCTTATACCGCGCAAGGAGCTCGCCAATCCACCTCTTCCAAAGCGGCCGACTGACGAACTCGAACTCGAAAACCCGCAACTTCCTCCGCGAACAACCGAGTCTGCACCTCCAGTTGTACAAGATGCAGAGGATGTAGCCCCTCCTTTGCCTAGACGCCAGACAGCTCCATTGCAACAATTAACAATCCCCCGACGTCCGGTCCCAAGTACTTTCATAGAGGAACCGGCCAGCCCAGAAACGCCGCTCACTCCACAGTACGATTCTGATGACGAACACCACATGTCAATTACGATGGTTAATAGGGATGAGGATGACGACTAAGGTTAACGATGGCGAAAGGAGACCCCGGTGAGTCAGATATTACTTTAGAGATACTAGGCTGGTTACAGGAAAATAAACAAAACTCAGATTCCCAGAAGAGCAGGCTTCTATTACAATACATATAAGGTGTTCCTTACTTATCTCGATATACTTAGGTATCCAGATATCCACAGAAAGTAGTAATAGTAGTAGAATAAATATATAGTTCCTAAAGTATCTGCCTTTCTTATTACTTTCTGCTACTATTACTACTTTCTGCTACTATTACTACTTTCTGCTACTATTACTACTTTCTGCTACTATTACTACTTTCTGCTACTATTACTACTTTCTGCTACTATTACTACTTTCTGCTACTACCTATTACTACTCTCTGCTACTCTCTGCTACTATCGCTACTATCTGCTACTATCCGCTACTATCTGCTACTATCCGCTACTATCGCTACTTTCTGCTATTAATGATTAATATATTTATTTCGTCGTCTTATCTGGCGATCGTTCGCGAGGCGGCGTTGACGACTGCCGACGTCTTACTCGACGGCAACCAAGCACTTGTCGTCGTCAACAACTCGACTAATAGCAAGTAATCACTGCCCTATTGATACCGAGAACAGCAACGGTGGTTTCTTCTATGGTGAAGAGAATTGACACCGTAATTAGTGACTAGGTAGGTATTGACAACGGATAAAGAAAGGCGTTGGTTGAACTACGATTGCACATATTCAGTAGTGATGATGGGTTTGCTAACTCATGTCGATTACTCAAAAGACAACGTCACGTAAAGCATGATTGTACACTTGATTAAGTTTAACGGTTTTAATCCGTAATTTCCATTCTACCGAGTCTATGCGTAGTCCACATATCGTTCCTGCCTCACACGAATGGGTTCCTCCCAATGTGTAGCAGCATCGTCGTCATTCTTTTCATGAATCCCCAGCTATTTGGCATGTCATTATTGCACCCATGCAAGAAGTCGAGGAGAGTGAAAATGCAAAAAAAAACTCTTCAGATGCCTCGGTATCTTCTCAATTGAATGGACACAGATTTGGAGAAAAATATGAAACAAGGAAATAGGAGGTTTGTCTTCCTCCCATGATAGCGCTCTTCCCAAGGCGCTAAGGACCAGTGAGCGATTCTTATGCTACCAGTCGCCCAAATTTTTTGTTTTCCACACCCAACTCCCGGAATCCCACCACGTCCCTCTGTTTTATCCCATCATCACTCCCCGATTAATACATTTATCGGGAGGACATGGCCTTGGTGACAAGGCGCTTAAGAGCGAGCTCCTGCTTCTTCAGGTCCTCAGCGGTGCTGTCACCAAGCTCGAGAGCGGCCATGGCGTCGCTGATGGTGGACTCAATCTTCTCCTTCTGGCCACGCTTGAGCTTGAGAGACAGGGTAGGGTCAGAGACAATCTCCTCAACACGGCCAATGTAGGACTCGAGCTGCTGCTTGGCCTCGAATCGCTTGCTGAAGGCCTCGTCGTTGGACTTGAAAGCCTCAGCATCGCTGATCATCTTCTCAATCTCACCGGTAGACAGCTTGCCGACAGAGTTGGAGATGGTAATGTTGGCACTGCGGCCAGAGGACTTCTCAGTGGCGGTAACCTTGAGAATACCGTTGGCATCGACCTCGAAGACGACCTCAAGGACGGCCTCACCAGCCCTCATGGGAGGGATGGGGGCAAGAGTGAACTCGCCCAGAGAGGTGTTGTCCTCACAGTTAACACGCTCACCCTGGTAGACGGGGAACTGAACGGTCTGCTGGTTGTCGGCAACGGTAGTGAAGGTGCGCTTCTTCAGGGTTGGCACGGTCTGTCCACGAGGAACGACGGGAGCGAAGATGTTACCCTCCATGGCGACACCAAGGGACAGGGGAACAACGTCGAGCAGCAGGAGGTCGGCGGTCTCGGCGGAGGTGGCCTTTCCGGAGAGGATACCGGCCTGGACGGCAGCACCGTAGGCGACGGCCTCATCGGGGTTGATGCTCTTCTCGAGCTTCTTGCCGTCGAAGAACTCGGACAGAAGCTTCTGGATCTTGGGGATACGGGTAGAACCACCGACCAGGACAATCTCCTCGACGGCGCTCTTCTCGATGGCAGCATCCTTGAGGACCTGGGCAACAGGCTCAAGAGTACCGGCAAAGGCCTTGGCGTTGAGCTCCTCGAAACGAGCACGGGTGATGGTCATGGTGAAGTCCTCACCCTCGAAGAGAGAGTCAATCTCAATGGTGGCCTGGGCACCGCTGGAGAGGGTACGCTTGGCACGCTCGCAAGCAGTGCGGAGTCTTCGGAGAGCACGGGGGTCGTTGCTGGGGTCCTTCTTGCTCTTGCGAGTGAACTCCTTCTTGCAGTGATCCAACAGGTTGGTATCAAAGTCCTGGCCACCCAAGTGGGTGTCACCAGCGGTAGCCTTGACGGTGAAGACACCACCCTGGATGTTGAGCAGGGAGACATCGAAAGTACCACCACCAAGATCGTAGATCAGGACGTTGCGCTCCTTGTCAGTCTTGCCAGCACCCAGACCGTAGGCGATAGCAGCAGCGGTGGGCTCGTTGATGATACGGAGGACGTTGAGGCCAGCAATGGCACCAGCATCCTTGGTAGCCTGACGCTGGTTGTCGTTGAAGTAGGCAGGGACAGTGATGACAGCCTTCTCAACCTTCTTGCCGAGCTTGGTCTCAGCAATCTCCTTCATCTGTAGTTTTATATACGTTAGAATTGGTTCCACAGCAAAATTTTTCTTGCCTCAGTGATGTCACTAGGCGAATGTAGAGAAGCGTACCTTGAGGAGGACCATGGAGGAGATCTCCTGGGCGGAGAAGGACTTCTTCTCGCCGAGGTACTCAACCTCGATCTTGGGGTTGCCAGCATCGTCAATGACGGTGAAGGGCCAAGACTCGATATCCTTCTTGACGGTGGGGTCATCGAAGCGACGGCCGATCAGACGCCTGAGGTGAAAATTTTGTCAGCCACCAAATTCTCGTAGAGCAGCTAGAAAAGAGGTGCAGATGGCGAGAAATATACTCACTTGGCATCGAAGACGGTGTTTCTGGGGTTCATGGCAGCATTGTTCTTGGCGGCCTCACCAATGAGACGCTCCTTGTCCGTGAAGGAAACGAAGGAGGGGGTGGTGAAGGAACCCTGCTCGTTGGCAATGATTTCGACATTGTTACCCTCGTAGGTAGCAACGCAAGAGTAGGTGGTACCTATCGGAGGAGATCATGTTAGTTTTGAAGCTTGGAAGGTTTGAATTGATGATTGATGATTGCAATGAAGAGAGAAGAGGGGATGATTTCCCTCTGCTGCTCTCGCAATTCGCTCGCTGTTTGTCGTCGAGAGTGGTGAGGGGCATATCGACGGCGAGAAAAGAATTTTGTGTGCAACTCACCCAGATCGATGCCGACGGCACCGTCATAAACTTCGTCCGCCATTTTTTTTTAGGGATATGAAGGATAAAGAAGAAGAAAAAAGTCCTTCAAACTGATGTGAAGGATGATATGAAGGAGGAGATGGATATGGTGGAAGGGAAAAAAAAGAGAGCAAACGTGGGGTTGGTTTGCAAGAAATACTTCCCACCAAATTTTCTGAGCCAGGCCGCCAAAGAATTTCTGCCGCTCTACTTTTTGCTGCGAACTTTTTTTTTTTTTTTTTCCAGTCGGCAAGCAAATGTGCATGCAAGGTGGGGCAAGCGATAAGTTTTACCGTATGGTCCCTTAGCGCGCTAGGCCTGTCTGGGAAAGGCTCTCGTTGAAATTTTCTTTCGCGCTTGAGAGGCTGAGCCACCAATGATCTGGTGCTTGATGAGGGTACAGGTAAGCAGCCAATCAATTGGCCATGCACAAGGAAATTTTTCACGGGGCGGTGGTTTTTCGCCATTGACGGCGTTGCTGGGGCGAGACGTTGATGTGAATCCCGTATATTAGGTTACGGAGTTATTACGAGTTCGGAGTATATGGTATAGATATGTACTCCGTACTACGGAGTAGATGCTACTAAGATACTACCTTAAGTACCTCTCCTTATTTCCCTTTACAGCCAATGTTCCTCTTTTGAATATCCCAAACATCACCCTTCCCTTATAGTCCCAATCGCTTCGCCCGCTGGCTCACAACCTCGGCAACATCATCTTCCACACTAATGGGTTGCTTGGGTGCCCAGCCAAGATACTTGGAAGCTCTCTCGGCCACTCCCTTGGAGTTGTGGCCAAGGGTTTCCGCTACTGGGTGATAGCCCTTGAGCTTGGTCTGCTCAGCAAAAGACACATGCTTGATGGGGACGTCCGCCAGGTAGCCCTGCTTCTTGATTTCTTCCGCAACCCGCTCAGCAATCTTTTCGAAGTTGAGCGTGCCGTAGGGGCTGTAGAAGTAGCCGTTGGGGCCAAAGATCTCGGGGTTGGTGTTCTTTGAGGGATCCTGAGTGGCGTCGAAGAGCTTGACAAACAGGTCGCCCAGGTCGTCAATGTGGACGTAGTCCCACTCATTCTTGCCATCTCCAACGACGGGTGCGAATCCCTCTCTCAAAGTCATGTCCACCAGAGTGGGAATCTGAATTGTCTCGGTGTTACCGGGGCCAGAACCCTTGCCATAGATGAGAGGTGGGCAGAGGATGGCAATCTTGACAGCATCAGAATTAGCAGCGATGACAATCTTGTCAACGTCCCTGTGGGGAGCCCGATCATCCAGGTTCTGAATGCGCTCAATGTCGTTGATGTCGTGGTATTTCTGCTCGGGGAGAGGGGCCTGTCCTTCTCTGCCGTTGACGAGATCGTACCAGGTCAGGATGCCTGTGCCAGAAAGGTGCAGCCAGTATCCAGGCTTTTCGGCTGTGTGTCCCTTCTGCAAGCCCTTGATAATTGCAGTAGCACTGGGAACGTGATCTGATGAGTCTGCGGTGTCTAGATTGCATTGTAAGCTGAAAATCCATAGCTACTTCCGTTGCCTTGATTTCATAACGTACGGACAACAACATCCGCTTCTGAAGCGGCTTGCTCAATGATATCAACATCATCAAGACCACCATAGACAAACTTGACGGTTGGGTATTTTTCCTTTACGACTTGGGCGCGAGCCTCGTTTCGAACAAGGAGAGTGTACTCGTTGTCCTTGTGAGCGTTGTAGATGTAGGCAAAGGCCGTGCCTCCAACGTATCCTGGCTAACATTAGTTCTTGGATCCATGGTTGTCAAGATATTGTTTGGGCATTACCAGTAGCACCGGTTCTAGAAATCCATTGGAGTTAGCGCTAGATACAACAGGAGTTGATGAGTGCGGGGAAATGCGTACACAAAGACTTTAAGAGCCATGGTATAGGTAGGTATGTTTGTATGTCTGTATGAGATTGAATGCAGGGTGTTAAATGGGATATTGAATAGAGTGGCAATGCTTTTGTTCTGTTATTTTGGGACTGAACAAGTCTGAATTGAAACTGTTTGAATTCTTCCTATTTAATTATTTAGACAGACAGCAAACAGCAAGTTTATATACTTTGTATCCTTCGCATCGATCTATGCATCGAATCTTTTCCCCTGAAGCAAAACCAACAACTCTCGATTTGTAACCATCGCGCCCAAAGTTTCCCTCTGTTCAAGCAATTATGGGGCATGGAGGGGCCAATTGCGGCAGACAGGCTTGTGGCGTGACATCATGGCCTTAGCCCCTCCAAATCTAGACAGAACCCGACACTACCCCGATCTTACAGGGCAGCTAGAAGGATGAGCTTGAAATCTCGGCTTTGGTTTGAGGCAACTTTGTCCGTTGATTTTCTTGCTTGTGATACACTTCATATAACAGCAGTCCTTGCGGATCCGTTTTGCTTGAAATTAATCAGCAGCCTGCTTGACTAATAGATTGCACGCTGATAAATCCCAAGCCTCTCCTCCTTGGCCGCTCCATGGCCATTCCTCTGTAGTCATTCAAGCGCTGCAGAAGGACTTCACAGGTTCGATAGCGAATGCCGAAGTCGTGGGAAACTACCTAAGGTAAGCCCAAAAGCCTGGCTGTCATACCAAATGGAATTACCTAGTAGCTTTCACAGGCACAAAGCCAGTGTTCAGTCTTTTTAGTTGTAAAGAATTGATCTCCCTCTACTGTACATGTACTCTGTATAACATCACGCAAGCGCTGTCGACCCCGCTCTCCTCGACAAAGGCGCAAGGCTTGGTATTATGCAGAGTAACCAACCCTTCTTCTACCAGTGCAACTGCCATGGCTTGAAGCTGACTGATTGACTGAGTGATTTTGCCAGAGTTATTGACCGCCCCTTTAGCGCGTGGTCGTGGCTGCGCAACTTCTTTCTCTTTTCTTCCTCGTCTCTCCTCTATCGCTCTCCATAACCCCATCTACCTAGACTTGATCTGTCTGCAATCGCTCAACATGCCCGAATACACTTACAAGAGCTCCGGCACTAATAGCCAGGTACCTAATAGCAGATGCTCCAGTTTTTTTTTATTTCGAAATATTATTCTCTGACCAGCTTCTCCCAGGGTAACCACTACTGCGCTCGTGACTACGGCAGCAGCGCTTCAAACTCCAACTCCTACCACTACTCCAACCAGTAAGATGCCACCAGCCCCAGATCGTCGCCGATGCGCGTCTAACATGGAGATTAGGAACGGCTCTTACTATTACTCCAACCCCAGTGGTAGCACTTACTACAACAATGGCGCTGGAAGCTCCACATACACTCCGCCCAGTGGGAACTCCTCGCAGTCCGGAAGCGGCAGCAAGAAATAGTGAGCGAGTCACCTTAGCACGTTGTAAGAGCCGTTGAGATGGGAAATACTGGGCTTGATGCTCGTGTCGAAAAGGAGTAAGGAAGTATTGGCTCGGGCGTGAATTAAGAAAGTTCCAATCCCAGTCTAGGTTCTAGCCCAATAAATTGTAGCATCCTAGACTCCCACATCTTTCTATGATGCTAGTGCTGTATGCTTCACATCTGTCGCAATCAAAAACATGCCTACATGCACGGACAATCACCATTTTTTCAATGCAAATGTGATCAATTTGATTTCCCTACATGACAACAATGACTAAACGTTTGGTTCCTAGAGATTTCCTCGTATCTCGTCAAGTATGACCTGAATCCTGAGCAGAACTGTTCATCCTCCAACCCAGCACTGGTATATAAAAAGCAAAAATCCTCTTTAGCCTAGAAAAGGAAGCAAGAAAATGACGATTTCCCTGAAAAAATAAAACCGAACAACCATCATTCGATCATCAGGTCTGCCGTGAGATGCAGATTGAAATAAAACAAGCAGGATATGTTCGCCATGTTTGTTGTGAGATGCGGCTTGAAAGAACAAGCTCAAAGATGATGGTCTGGTCTGCTGTAGGACGTGGCTCGAATAATGAACAAGCACAAGATGGATACCTTGTCCGATGCGAGATGCGGCCTGGAAAAAAGAAAAAGCACGACATTGCCATGTTGTCTGCTGTGAGATGAGGCCCGTAAAACCGAAAAGCGCGACATTGTCTTCATGTCTGCTGCAAAATATGGCCTGAGAATAAAACAAGTCCGAAATTGTCATGATGTTTGCTCTGAGATGAGGCCCGGGAAAAAAAAAGAGGGAGGCCCGCGAAACTGTCATCTTGTCCGCCGCACTTAGAGTTTGCCCGAAAAATGAAGAGCCATGAAGACGATGACAATCGTATACACAAATATCTCGACGAGGAGCTGCTGTAGGAGCATGCCACGCTGCTCTTTAGTGAAGCCTTGCGTCTCTCCAAGGGCATACCAACAAACGGTTGAGTCGAATCTGCCAATCAAAGCCAGCAGCCCAATCAGTGGGAAAACGATTGAAGAAGCCATGATGCAAATGCACAAGATTCTGCGCTTGCGCTCCGTTTCCTCAGGAAATCGGCGACGTTCCATGATTTCTCCTCGAGCGGATTCAATCAAGTCAGCCTCAGAGGGAGTAAGCACGCCTCCCGTTTCATTTCGGGCAGCCCATTGTTGGCCATTGTCGGTTTCGGGAGGAGGAGCCTTGATTCGGAGGCATTTAGCTCCCAAGGCCGCTGCGGCTCGGAAATGTCCAAATCGGCTTTCTTGGGCTGGCTCTCGTTGCGGATTCAGCATCGATCGGAGAGAGCCTAGGATAGCAGACGACGGGGTTGGAGTATTATCGATGAAGTCAAACTCAGCTGGAGCCACGGTGTTAGCAAGACTTTTATCTATTTTTCTCTCCTCAGGCGGCCAACTTACCAGTGGGACGGCTATGAGCCACTTGGTCACGAAATACTGCAGTAGAGGGACGCTCTACGGGAGGATTGCCAGAGCCACCGAGGCGGTAGGCACTAGAAGAGGATGGGCCGGCCTCGGCAGAGCTTCCTGACCAGAGAGGTCCAAGTCTCGCTCTCTCAGCCAAGGAGTTGGTTTCATCCGCGCTGCGATATCGCTGAGAGCCATAGCATTTGGCAGCCTCTTCCAAATCGATTAAACCGAACGGGAGGCGGGAGAACACGTTGGCAGAATCATCGCTTGGCAGAGTTGAATCACCGACTTGAGTTTCGCAGAAAACCTGGTCGAACTCGTTCACCGTTTCCTTACGACGAGGTACTGCCGGCCAGACAGTCTCGGTAGAATCATTGCGCGTCAGGGGAGGAGCAATTGCCTGCTTTTGAACGGTCTTCTTCAAGTCTTTATCCTGATTCTCCTCAGGGCTGTCATCCAACTCTATAACTCGGCCTGAATTTTTCCAGTCTGGAGGGGTCCGAAAAGGATTTGATAGTCGCCGGCCAGAGGGCCCAGCAAGCTCTGGAAAGACTCTTTGGCGACGACGGCCAGCGTTTGAAACTCCTCCACGAGCATTTCTGATACGAGGAGTGGTCCACGCAGCATCTTCGACGAAGAATGCCTCACGACGGTGGATGGATCGATTACGTTGGTGCGAAATAGTACCAGGAGCTCTGCGGTGCTCAACCGGGTTGGGTTGTTCCTCCACAATGTCGGAGACATCTGCAAGGCTGCTGCCAGTGCCCTTGATGAGATCGAAGTCGGATTGATTTTGCATCTTGCAGACTGGTCCGGTAGTGACGGTTTGCCAATCAGCGTCTGTGCCAGCATCATTGCAAACTCGCGGCCAGCACTCATAATCGTCTTCTTCGACGGCAGGCTCAGAGCCATTCTGGGCGCTGGGTTGGTAGCGGGTCTTCTGACCCCTATCAACGGGAATTCGTACCTCGTCATTGACCTTCTAGGTCGACTGGACGGCGGTCGGATTGTAGAAAGTAGTGTCATCTCCTCCTTGCTCTACGTTGGTTCGTGTGATAAAGCCTTCATCTTCGAACACAGCCGCGGGTCGACGCTTCGAGGTTTTAGTTTCCCTTGTGCTCGAGGGCTGCAAAAAGGTCGAGTAAGCTTCTCCATCGTATTTGAAACGATCTGTGCTCTCGTCGCTCGAAGTCTTGGAGTTGATGGGGAAGGCACCAAGTCCACCCCTTGCCCGAGATGGACCTGCACTTTGGCTAGGACCTCCATAGACAGGCTGTCTCACAAATCCAGTATGTCCACAGTAAACGACAGATGGATGGGTGCTCGCCTCCATGTCCATTCTGAGAGAGCGTGGCTCAGGCATTTCATGGCTCTTGGAGAAGCCGAATGCATTAAATGGAGTGCCAGGTCTCGAGAAGCATGGCTTCTTTCCTTTGCCCTTGACATCACGGGCATCGCTGTCATTGGCATCGTAATTATCTTCGCCATCATCAGTCTCAGGCACGAGTCCCAAGCTCTTCAGTGTCGCCTTGGCTGTCGATGCATTGGCCATTTGGCCATCATCTTCATCGCCAACGACAGTCTCCCATTCAGAGCGCGCTTCATCGCGATCCGCCTTGGCAGATGGCTTAGGATGAGTAAGATTGCGTCCCATACTCCATTTGGAGCGGGTTGGATGTTCTAAAACATAAGGTCGACCATCCTGGCCATCATAAGGAGAGCCATCAGGAGGCGGAAGTTCATTCCTAGCACAAGCAACGAATGGATCCTCTTGGGATTGGTTCCTCGCAACGTATTGCTGATAAGCAGTAGGGATTTGGATGATCGTTGGCTTGCTCCATCCATATTTTGGGATGGATGTCTTTGGAAGTTAGTATTGTGGCGATGGAGAGGAGTGATCAAGGAGGGAGCGTACCTCGCCAAAGTTAGGCATGTTGAAATATTTTATGATCCGCGCACTCCTAGAGTACTTTCCAAATGCCTTTGACCTTTCTTCACGATAAAAACCTCTGTGAAGTTGATGGTTGAGATGTTTTCTGTCTCCAAAGGAGGAGAGGGTTGGCGGCAAACAACTCGCAACTGGGAAACAACTCCAGAGATGGAGGAAATACAAGAGCTTGAGGAGTCGCCGATGGCTTTGATAGAAGTCCTCTGTTGATCTTTGGAGTGCAAGATGCTGGATGATGCCTGATGAGATCACCAGTCTGTGTCGAGTTGTGATGATGATGGGAAAGGATGGATTGAAAAAGAATCAGAGTCCAAGCTCAATATTAGGAAAAGAAGGATGTGCGATAATCACGTGCACGCGTTTTCCATGAGAAATATTAGCACGAGGCAGAGTGACTTGGGTGCAGAGATAGATGAATTGGTCAAGTTGTTTTGGAGGTGGAGGAGAAAGCAGGAGTTCCTGATGGTGGGTGTCGAGGGGGGGAGAAATCAGTACGAGCCCGCCAGCTGGCAGAGGGGGGAGAATGTTGTGGGCAGGCAGAAATTCAGGCGAAAGCCCTAATTGGTCTGCTTCCTCCTATGCTGTTCAATGTTTGTTTACAGCAGACACGTCTAATGTTACTGATCCTTTGCATTGGATCATCTGAATTTCCAACACGCCTCGCGTCTTCTTTGTTGTCTGCATCTGTATCTGCCCAATGGGCCAAACATCTACACTATGGAGCAAGACTTTTGTTGCTGAATTACATTGAGACAGAACTATGTCGACCGTTCCTATTATATCGTAGTCAAAATCTCTGTGACACTCGCCTCCATCTTGGGATTGATAATGCTTATATTAAAAAGAAGCATCTGGCCCCATTGAGGCGTTCGTGAACCTGATGCTACTGCTATTTTTCGTGTGGAGTAAAGGCGTGGTTGCTGGTACCATGCGTTGCTACAATTGGCTCAGCCTCGCAAAGGATCCAGCAGCCTATGCCGACACACAGACCAGACATCAATGCTATCTATATCATAGAGGCAGCTTTAGCACACAAAGAGAATTGACTGGTGAACACAATCGCTGCATTGGGGCATGTTTGGCAGGATGAGGCATCATATTTTATCAAAGGAGGTACAAAGATGGCCAGGACTGAAGTCTTTGCAACAGGCCCTGTTCTTCCTATATGGAACAAAGCATCATCGTGAACAATTGGCATTCTCATTCGCATCTTCCATGCTCTGTTGGCAATGCCTAGAACTGCCGGAGCGTAGTTGATCGATGTGCTACCATTGGGCCGATGGAATTGAGATGGCTTGAACTGGGATCGGATGCTAGTGCTAGTAGCACGGCTTCTGCTTGAGCTAAAACATGGAGCCCAGCCCCTTTTACCTTATCCGTCGCGCGAGCCAATCAATTCCCCAGCCGCTCTTTGACCAACAAGGCATTCCCCAGCGAAGCTCTTAACGTTCCCCCAATCAAGCCCGCAGCTAACTCGGCACCCGAGGTATGGAACCGAACCCTTGCTATTGGTCTTACGCGACATTACGGAGCAGAGTGCCAGGAGTTTGTCACTCTCTTACACACTAGCGAGGCCGGCACGGGCAGGTCCCTGTTAAATCACGCTTGAGAGATCTTCGAGCCCGACCTCTTGCCATCCAGTCCAACCTCCGGCTCTTCTGTTCCATCTCGGGCCCCATCAGCGAGGTCAAAAAGCTCATCTCGGCCAGCCTGGCTTTTTGCTCCTCCCCCTTGCCAACGGTAGGCAACATTGAGGCTGGCCTCGGAGGCATTTGCCATGGCTTCGTCCGGTCGGTCGTCGCGTTGGGACGAGCTTCCAGATGAGATCGTGCTCCAGATTCTTAGCTGTAAGAGATCCACTCGCCCCTCCACTATCTTGTCGTCTCCGTAGACTGGGAAAAAAATAACGAGGCCTGTGCTCAACTGACTCGATCTTTGTTGCCATCAGATCTGGATCCCTTGCACATCACCAGATTGCAGCTTGTATCGCGGAAGCTGCAGAAGCTCTGCCTCGACGATGAGCTGTGGAAGCGTCGCTGTTTCGAAGAATCGCCGTGGTACCAATACCTAAAAAACCGTCGTCGACTCTTCTCTTCCAGCGAATCCGAAGGCGAAACCCGGGATGGGGCGGCATTGGGGAATCCAGAAGCCGCCGGCAACACCAACGCTGATGACCAAAAGACTACCACAGATGGAGAGAAGAGCAGCGTTGAACCGGGAAAGCCGCAGCGGAGGAGTCAGCGATGGCAAGAACTCCAGGACATGGCCAACTGGGATCCGACGTTCCCCAACGAGCGTGTCTCCTGGTACAGCGAGTATATACAAAGGAATGGGCCGACCTGCGTTAACTGGCTGGAAACCCCTCGGATCCGCGATCGAGGGTACGAGGCTATGATGGAGGCTCGTGGATTGGAGCTCTATTATCCATACGACGGAAATGATGGCGTAGGCGCGATGCTTGCCGTATCGCCGCTCGACGATGGCTCCATCTGCTTGTGGGACGTCAAGGGAACCAGGGGCAAGGCCGGCTCTATCCTTGCAACCAGCAAGTCTGACATTCTTTTCATCGATGGTCCTGGGAGCATAAACACTCGACGATCCAAGAGAGTTGATACAGGGGTTACGGAATGCGTCAGCGTAGACAACCATAGACATCGTGCATATTTTGCTGTACAAAGCCGTGAGTAAAACAAAACACCCCCCCGACCGGCAGGCAATCTTTTCGGGATGCTGACGGCCAGCTGCAGATTTAATCGAAATCGATCTCGAACGACTAGAAGTCGTCAGCCGCGAATCGTTCGAATGGTCCATTACGGCTCTTTCAAAAATCCAAAATGACGTTCCTTTGACGGTGGGAACGTCTCTTGGAATCCATCTACACGATTTCCGTGCAAGAGCACGTGTAACACAGACGGCCGTGGAGCAGGTAGACCAAAACGACATTTTTAAATCAATCTTTGATCCAACACCGCTGCTTCCATACGCGTCTCTTTCTCAACCCACGCCCGTCAGCATCATACACTTGCCCATACGCGGATCGCCAGATCTAGTATCAAATGATATTTACGTTGGTGGCAGATTTTCAAACATCCTGCACTATGATCGACGCAAGTTCCCCGTAATTATGGATTCAATCTACTCAGGGGCTACGATCAACAGCATGGCAGCAATGCCTCACCCGTTCTCGTCGCTGGATAGCGAAGTACGACGGCACGGCGAGCTCAGCACGGAGCAGGTCACAAAGTCCAAAGAAAACGGCGAGGGCTGGACACTGATTGCAGGGGGAACTTACAAGTCTAAGGGTTCCCTCGAGATCTTTGGCCTCACCCAAGCCATTGCAGACCCAGTTGGTCGCGAGATGATGCAGAATTCCACCATGAAGAACAGGCAAACCGCCGCGTCTGCCTCCATCCTGTCAGTAGCCAACCACGGCACTAAGATTGTCTTTTCAGATGGAGCTGGCTCCATCAAATGGTTTGAGAGAGATGGCCTGACAGAGTGCCGTCGACTGAGGATTGGCCACTGCGAGGGCGACGACGCTCCATCGCTATTCGCCTCGATGAGTGCAGCTGGCGAGCTGGCGCGGAAAATCGTGTCCACAAAGTCGAGAGAGGGTCCTGATCGGCCCAATGACGATAACGTCTTGTTCTGGACAGGCGAGAGGCTGGGGCTCATTAGCTTCACGCCGACGCCACTCTATCAATCAAAGGATTTTGACGAGGAGCCGGACATCGACGCAGCGGCCGAGGAAGAGGAGAGGCGGCGCTATGCAGAGCAATTGCGCGAGGCCCTGGATTGGCATGCAGACGAAGTTAGATTCATGAATACATTTGGACACGGAGGGCTAGGCGAATAAGGGGGATTGCCACTGGCCAAGGCATTACCTACAGAGTGGCTATAGCAGGATTACTGTACTCTTACATTGCATGTACTTTGGAAGGGAAATTGCTGGACGGGGGGACCATCACGACACTTGGCCGCCCGTCTACGGAAGGGAAGAGATTGACTACCTACTTAGTAGCTTTACATAATTTCATGACGGCCGACCAATATGTATTAATCAAAAAGGCGGCGATCAAATGACCCATGATGGCCATGGCCAAGTCTTGAACTAATAGCAATCCAGACCCCTTTGGAAGCATGAATCTGCTGCGACGCTACCTCGTACATACATATGCCTCTTGTCAACTATCCATGCTGTGATTCGTTCTAGATTGGATAAAATGATAGTTGATAGGACAGCGAATCTGCGCCTCGCGCGCAGACTACCAATAAGTTCCCAGGTGGCGGCAGCAGAAAGAGGCGAGTGAGCCAATAAGGCGAAAGACGCGGCAACTCATCACCAACAAGCGAAGGATTGGCGATGAGCCAGGATTGGAGGTTCTTTGCATCCGGCCTCTCGCCCCTTGTGCGTGTATCACTCTCAACAAGATTTTTTTTTCTTCCTCCCTCTCCCGCTTCACCGCAAGCATGCATCGGGACTGGCTCGACGCCTGCATAACTAGGTTACCTTGCCTTGCCCGTTTCCCATGTGTGCTACTCACCACGGCGTGATGCCACCATTTTTACAAGGTTAATGGCCGAATTCCCTCAAGGGCCGGCAGCAGTGGGCGAGGAGACAACAAGGCAGCCAATGATGGGGGTGCTAGAGGTGCATTCATGTCCAATGACGACGTGGCCGGCGCTGGACTTGTCTGTCGACAAATCGGTCTGGAGAGGCGACGGCACGAGAGCAAATCGCCGTGCCTGTGTGGCTGGACGAACCATGTGCTTGCGTGGAAGTAGCACCAGTCTGTAACTGTAGCACCGTGGTGAAGAGCAGCAGAACAGAGCAGCTAAAAACTACGGTAACGGCAACCGGGACGCCCGCCCTTTGGACCAGCTGGAGTCCTAGGATGATGTTGGATTTTGGCGTCCAGAGTCAGTCATCTGACACGAGACCCAAGACCTCTTGCATCGGTAGCCTGGTGTCGACTGCCGGCAATCTCTGAGACACAGGCAGACGAGGAGCTTGCAGAGCGGCCAGAGTCTATCCATGCGCAGGACATGGGAATAGCACGAGCAAGGATCTCTGTGCCAGCGCGGTGCTGCAGCCGCCACCTCCACCATTGTGCAGAACGAAGAGGCGCTAGCAGGACCAGCGGCTGGTAGTGGCAGTTGTGGTTGTGGGAGGCGCATTATGTGCTTTTGTATGTGCGTCGTTCTGCTCGTCAGTGCTCGTGCAGAAGAGGAACCTTGGTGTTGCGGCAGTGGTCTTAGGTAGGGAGGCGGCTCACTGCCTGCTTGTGCCTCACCACCATCTCCAGACCTACTTGTCTTCACCAGGGTGCAATCACGGGCGTTTGGATGGCTTCATGTAGTCAACCCACCTAAACAGATGTAAACAGAGCGCAAACACTAGCACCAGCAGATGACCGAAGCGCCTCGTATCCCACAAATCTCTAGAGATCTACTCGGTCTGGCAAAGCAAAGATGGCCCGGCTTATTATTAGCTGGCTCCTACTAGCCACTGCTAGCAACCGCCAAGCATCCGGATTCCGGATTCCAGAGACCCCATGGCATGGCAGCGCCCTCCCAGAGCTCCGTCGGTCCAGAAATGAAGCGATAAAAGGGTACGCTGTGCTGTTCTCAGAATCGCCGCACAGAGGCCTGGAACTCACTAAGCGGCCCTGGACGCATGTCTGGTGCATGCTGCATGCTGCATACACCGCTGAATGGCCCAATGGCGTCTGCCCACAGGGCGTGGATTGTGCCAGCAGCGGGCCCATGGACGGGGATATTTTTTCTCGAGAGCTGCAAGGATCAGAGCAGATGAGGGGAGGAAGAGGGGCAAAGAGCCATCCGGTGAGTCTCGGCGAGGACAGCGGGAGAGTGCCAGCGAGTAGGGGGGAATTAAGGGAGACGGAGGCGAGAAAAGAGTGAAGGAAGGGGGGGGAGAGAGGATGATAGGATAATAGGATGATAGGATAAGGCAATGAGGGGAGAGGAAGAGAGAGAGCGCGGCGGAGAGTCAACCGGAGAGTTATCGTGCCAGCCAGTCAATGTCCGATCTAGAGCAAGCATGAGAGCTCCATGAAGCATCCAATGGCATGGGGAGTGGCCGTCTGAATCTGCGGCCTTGCTCGAGGACAAGCATCGCGAGCTAAGCCGGACAGCCCTGGATCGGATGATTTGGCCATGCCTCACTGATCGTCCCAGTGTGGGGGGCGCAGAGGGAACAAGCATTCTATTAGTAGGTGTAGGCAGACAGAGGAGGTGTGTGGTAAACGATGGTAAACGATTGAGTGAGTGAGCAGCGTCAAAGCAGGAATTAATTCTTCAGGTCTTCAGGATATAGTACTCCAGGCCAGGCGGTAGTTGGTTATTGGCAGAAACCCCCGAGTCCCACGAGCTGATGCGAAGACATCGTACATGAACATGAGGTGAGCTTCTGTCCTCTCCTCTCCTCTCCCTCTTTTCTCCCTCTCCATTCCTCTCTCCATCCCCCACCCCCGGCAATCAATCAGATCACATGAATCAATCAAAATCAATCAAAATCAATCAAAATCAATCAATCCGGTCTGCAAAAGAGGCAGCGATTGCATCATCCGCCTTCAGGCAATTAATATCCATTAAGATTACACCCTCGACAGACACACGCACGCCACGCCACACACTCATGCGCACATAGCTATTACCACATGCACACGCACAAACCCGCATATCACGCCTGTCCACGCTGGCTGGCATAAAAGAGCCAGCGAGGCGATGATCAAGTCGTGTCCGTCTACGGCTGGCTTTGGCATGCAGCCTTCTGCAGCTGCCTCGACAGAGACCCAGGACCCTTTCGCTGCATGACTGACTGAGGCGGTTCCCTGTCACACATTTTTTTTTTCGCTCCCCCCCCTGCGCCCTCGCTTTCTCAGCATTGCAGAGCATTTCTGGTTAAACAATTTTTTCCTTCTCTCCTTTCCTCCTCTTCTTTTCTGTTTTTTCCTTTGGTGGTTTCTGCCTTCTTTTCCTCGGCCGTTCTTGATGGCAGTCGGGAGGTGATTCCAGGTTGTATACTTGAGGTATCTACCCCCAGTCCCTCCCTTGTCGTTGCGTCCACACCGACGGCGGTTTGTCTGGTCTCCCCGGGTCCGGTGCCAACTCAGACTTGCCAACTCACAAACTTGTCCCATCCACCTCCAATTCCCACCAGAGCCCACTCAGCTCCCATCCAGCACAGGAGAGAACGAGAGAAGTCCAGGAGACAAGAGACGAGAAGCGAAACAAGAAGAGGGTTGACACGACGAAGCAGCATCTTGCATCGCGCCAGCTGTCCAGCGGAGCAGTCGCCTCATCACCACAACTTCGACCACATCAGCCAATACTGCACTCCATTGCTGAACTGGTCCTCTGGTGGGTGGACTGGAGCTTATGCTGTCCGATGGCCTTCTGGGTGGTAGGCGGGGGAAATCCGCTTGGTGACGCTGCCGCTTCGTCCACTGCTGGCCAGGTGGCTGCTTACATCAAGCGCGGCAGCTATGCCAACGGCTCTGAGGCTCTCGGTCCCAATGGCAAGCGAAGGGGCTACGAGTATGCAGATGGAACCGCGTCTGCCTGCAGCAATGCGGGTTGTTACGGCTTCACCAAGAGGCCGCGGCTGGACGACTGGGGCCAAGTCATCGGCTACCATGGCAAGGGCTATCATGTTGCCGGCTGCGAGCACGAGCATTCCGGCGATGCTGCCATGCCCGATGCCTCCTCGATACACGTCAAGAACCTCGCCTTCCTCGTCATCCGGGAACATGAGCCGTCTCCGCCTCCGACACCGCCCCCACAGTCGGACCACCGAACCGGATTCCCTCCGCCGCCTCATCTCGGCCCGTCCTTTATGTCTGCTCCCATGGAACGCACCCAGTCTGGTCTGTCTATCTCGTCGGACACGTCTGCCGTCGAACCTCCCTGTGACCAAGAAGGTGACTGTGACCTTCACGACCACCCGCCGCTGCTGAGCGATCTCGCTGCTGCCCGGCTGGTGCGGCGCCATGTTGCCAACATTCGCAGGTGGAGGCATCGCGATTCACAACACGGGCGTATTCTCAAGGCCCTTATCAACCCCAAGTCCAGAGAGGCTGACTTCCCACTCGACAACGATGCTCTCCGGAGCATTTTCTCTGCCGCTAACGAGCTCTTCTTCGCCAACAAGTTGACGCAGAGGGTCACCTGGGACTGGAGCCACCCTGCCAGTGCACAATACGAGAGCCACATCGTCGGCACCACGGCTCTACGCCGCAGTGTACGCCTGGGTGGCTATGAAACCCTCATCGTGCTGTCATCGCCAATTCTCAAAGACACAAAGTACAACCGCCGGCTCCTCATCTCCACCTTCTTACACGAAATGATTCACAGCTTTTTATTCATCGTGTGTGGCATCACGGCCCGGCACCAAGGCGGCCATACAGAAGGCTTCCGCCAGATTGCCGAGATCATCGATGACTGGGTTGGGAAAGAACACCTTCGGCTGCGTGACATGGAGGCCGACCTTGAGCGCTTCATTCATGAAGACCAGCCTCCCGCCATAGCTGGGTATGCCTCTGCGGGCGGCGGCTCAACCCACTTGAACAATTATCATTATTATGACAACAGTAACAATAACAACAACTCTACCCCGATATGGCCCGTCTCCGAGTGGCACCACGCTGAAACTCGAGACTACCGAACCATCGAAGCGCCTCAGCCCTATACACGATATCCCTCCAACCAGGACGAGTGGGAATGGCACGACAGAGAGGGGTTCCCGGCCCATGTACTCCCTTCTTATCATTACTAATGACTTCACGATAACAGCTTATATGTTTTGACTTTGTTTTTTTTTTGTATTTGTTTAACGATATACATATTATTTGATATCCACCCTGGCGTGTGCTCACGCGTACAGATGACACATTATACTATTTTCTTTGTCACGGCGGAATGAAAAGACGAGAAAAGAAAAACATGACATGATAGTAGATCCTGGGAGAAAAGATTATGGAGTTTTTGCGTTTTTGTTTATTTGTTTATTTGTTTGTTGTATAAAAAATGGTGTGAACGACTGAAATCTTTGTTTGTTTTTCTTGTTTAAAGGATATGTATAGATCTTTGTTTGCTTTGTTTGTTTGCTTTTTTCATATATATCTTATAACCTGTTGTAGCATCCAAGCATTGAACAGTACTGGATACTGTCTTGATTTACACGTTGGACGGTGTTTTAGGAATAAATGTATAAATATAATTCTCGAAACTTTGTGTCCTTTGTGTGTCTTGTGTGTGTGACCTTCGGTTGAAGCTTAACGAGAGGCTCGGTTAAGTCGGTGAGATGCCGCTGAGGCCAGGCTAAGACCAAGTGCTAGGCTATCCCGGGCATCTAGTTCTCAAGCATGCAGCTCCTAGGCCTGGGATTCCTGCATGAGGGGGATCCATGGTGGCCGACAGGTCATTTACGGCTTCTACTAGTACGTCATATGTAGTCAAGGGAGTCAGCTGGCGAGAGCCGGGAGACAGCGACAAGAGAGAGAGGCAAGACAGGACCCCTATTTCCATCTTTGCAGATCGTTCTGCAGTCATCTTTCATGAGCAAATAATCATTTTTACTACAGGAGTATCATTTACCAAACGCCAGTTCCGATGCAAAATCCCAGCGCAACACGTGTGTATATCCAGCGTCCAACGAAATCATCCAAGGGCCATGTATGGTGTGGCCATGGCATCACGGGCCCCCAGAAACTGATTGCCACGTTGATGCCTCCTCCTTTTAATATCTCTTCATCGTACGTCTTTCTCGACTGCGCGCGTACAAATTTATGCATGCAAGAATATATCTCCGATATTCAATAATTTTTTTTCTTTTTAATTATTTGCAGTGCTTGTGGTTTTGTAGGAACTGCCTCTGTTTCTGCCCAGGAGAGGAGACGCTGCAGTAGCCTCGTCATCTGTGGCATCATCGTAGTCTTCTATAGGGCTCTCATCTTCGAGCAAGACTCCATTCTCCTCATTGTCTTCATTGTCGCTGTTGTCTGCGGATGCTGTGGGTCCTTGTCCCTCCACGATCATGAAGACGGGGATGGCACCAATAGCAGAGATGATAGCTAGGAAGAAGTACGCTGAAACGATGTAACCATGCTCAACACCCCAGGAGAATGCCCAGCCAGTAGAAGCGGGCCCGACAGCTCGCCCCAGGCCACTAAACATGGTGGCAAACCCGTTGAGGGTGCCAAGAATGCGAAGGGAGGTGGCAGAGTTGGTGAGTAGGATCGTCGTCGAGGGAAATGCAATGATGATGGCAAAAGCCTTGATCATCATGACTGTGAGGATGGCGGCGAACCGCGTTGCAGGTGTGGGGAGCAGAGAAGTGTACGGGGTAATGAAGTAGACGAATGGTGTCATGACAGCTACCAATCTAGTTAGCACTTGGTGCAGAGAGGGGAAGTGGTTGCTTGCGGTAGAGACTTACAAACAACTTTGAAGCAGTTTAGAACACCATAGCGGTTAACCATTGGCGGATAAATAAGGAATTGGATTAATCCGCAAGTAATACCGTAGATGGTGAAGAGTGTTCCAATAGTACCTGAGCTAAGTCCAAAACCACCAGTGAAGTAAAAAGGGAACTTTGTGTTCTCAGGAGTTCGAGGAATGACGGGGTAATCCAGGAAGACGGTAATGTTCTGGTCATACGCAACCGAATGGAAAGCTAAAAAGGTGTATGAGATGAGATTGACCGTGGTCTGGTAAGAAAACACTTCCTTCATTCCAGTAGGGGCCTTTGGCGCGGTGGCTTTTTTGGGTGTCACTCTGCTCGGGACAAGCGGTGCAGTAGCCTCTCCATCGACAAAGGACCTGCGGCGCTGAGAAATGAGCTGCGGCTTCCGGCGAATAAGCCTTGTGAGGCGCTCCCCAACTAACAATCCCCAGTCCTTGTGCTCCTTCTTGTCAGCCAAGGTTTCTTTCAGGAAAAAGGTCGCGCTGGCAGCAGAGATGAGGAAGAAAACGGTAGCCAAGAGGTTTGGCAGAAGATAGGGGAATGTCTTGAAGAGCTCAATGTTTCCAAAGAGGCCGGGAAACTGCTTGGCTGGCTGGGCAAAGAATCCTCCAAACGCGGGTCCGACGACTGATCCAAGTGACCAGACCAAAGGCATGATGGAGAAGGCTCTTGGCTGCAGCTCCTTTTCAGTGACCATCTCAGCCACCATGGTTCTAATAATGCCAACTGTATGTAGGAGAAACATCACACGTCAGCTCTTTTGCTTGAGAATCAAGGATCGACATTATCTGAGAAAGAGAAAACTAACCGTTGCCGTTACCACCGCCCATGATGGCTCTAACAGTAATAGCCATGGTGAGACTTGTTGACATGCCCCATATTATAAAGCAAATCATGGTACTGATAAGTCCGTAAATGAGCACTGGCTTTCTGCCAAACTTGTCTGACGCCTTGCCCCATGGGACGGCTGTGATGCTTTGACAGATAGAGAAGACGGAAGATGTGACGCCAGCCCATTTTGCCACTTCATCACGCTTGACGCCAAACCCCCGAATCATCTCAGGGAGGTAGGGCCAGACAGAGGTGTAGGCCAAGGGCTCTGCAAATCTGGCGACGGCTGGATTTCAAGTTAGCATAATGCTCTTCATTTATTCATTATCCATAGACTTGCAGCCACGGTGGGCAAGACAGCGAATGCGTTTTGTACGTCTCACTGAAACAGCCGCAGACAGAGCCTTGACCATACTGACGCCACCCAGAAAGGCTTACCTAGAATTGCCAGCTGCTGCACAGGCAGCTTCGGTTTGGATTTGGAGTCTTTCGTCATTTTCACGATCTTGCTGCGTTATCGTACGGATTGCGCTGAAAATGAGCAAGCAACTGAGAAATGGCACGGATAACGAGCGATCAGAGTCTGTCCGTGTAACCAAGGTGAGACGGATACAGATGAGTGGTGAAGGAGAGTGCCACAAAGCTAGAAGAGCATGGCTCTGACACCAGACGAAGAGCTCTCAGTCAAACTGTGATGACAAACTGAAAAGAATGCTCACGGCCCAGAAACAGCGCCGAGCGAATGTTTAAAGCGAGGCAGAGAACGTGAAAAGTTGAAGTCATGAAAACGAAGAAAGCCATTGGTGAGAAAGTTTGTCGACCAGACACACCCCCGGAAGAGTGAATCCCCACCCAGACTAGTCATCTGCACAGGCGGTAGATGCGCTAAAGAAACAGGAACCTGTGTTGAATACGGGCCAAGCAAGGGCCAGCTTCGGCTTCGGAGTCCACTAGGCAGGCTCCTCGGAAACGAGCCGATGCTATGAAATGTTTGGATTTCCTCTCCGTTCTCTGTGATGGAAACAGGAATCACTTGTTTCTTTGTCACATGGTATGCTTAGTGTTTACTTGTAAGAGAGACTCCATCATCTGTCTGCTTATGACTTATAATTATGCACCCTACGGCGGATGATGGACAAAGTATGCAAAACTCCGTGACTTACATGGACCTTCTTTTTTGCTCGGCTCCGGTGCCGTGCTGCAGGTGAGCCGAGATGCATTCATCCGTCTGCAACAGATGGCCGCGGTGTGATTGGACTGGGGAACCAGCGCCGGCCGACCTACGGGGCGATTGCAGACACCGTTCCCTACACGAACTTCACGGCTTCACAAAGCTGACATTTGGATACTGTCACTTTGTGATGAATAAAGAGTCTCATGACACTGGATTGCGTCCGACAGCGGAGACGATCCCCGTAGCCGCGGCGGTTGGTGTGGACGCCATGTCTCAAAGGCTGACCCTGGAGGACTCGAGATGGATGGGCCAAGCTCAGACCGACACTTTGCAGCTGAGGCACGATGCTCCCTGGGCGTCTTTGCGGGCTGCCCCGCGTGTGCTCCCCGAGAGTGAATTAATGGCCGATTCGCTGCTCTGTTAAGCGCGCCCTGGAGGTGGAGAAGGCCGGATTTGTGATGCTCGCCATCGAATTTGATGCAGCTAACAAGGCCTGCTAGGCCCGCCAAGCCCACGAGAGCGGAACAGGGGGGGCCTCCGTTGAAGGTGAGGAAATAATAAAGAGAGAGAGAAAAGAGGATATGGCAATTTGTCTTGGCTGCTGTGGGAAAACGGCTGAATGTGATTCCTTGTTGCAACATGTGTGTGTGTGTGTGTGTGTGAAGACGGGCACTAGTTGATAATCCCAGTATGCCCGTGCCATTTCCATGATTCAGACACGGCGTACAAAGTAGTATTAGCACGTAACATCACTCACATATTGCTTTCTCGTACCTCGTGGTAAGAATCCAAAATATCCCATCAATACTCCGTGCTGGTAGGCACTTGCATACTAATCCTTCGGTGTTGATACAGGCAGATATTGCGGCCTCCATAACGCCCTGTGGCGGTTGAATCGAATCCAAATCACGTCTTACCTAAAGAAAAAGAACAGCTCCCCACATCTCTCCGGCAAAATCAGGCAGGAGCTCGTAGCGCCTCGTAATAGCGTGACGTCGTTGCGTGCTCTCAGGAACCTTTGCGTCAACTTGGAGATAAGATAGGCAAAATGATCCAGATCCATCGTCCCAGTACTGCGATAGGCCTACGGGAGCTCTTGTGCTCCAGACGGAGGCAGCTTTGTAATGTAATTCAAAGACGGCACAGCGATCGTCCTTCTTCTCCCCCTTGCGTCTCTCGTTTCTCCCTTCTTTCTCCTCTCCTCATCGTGCAGATGCTCTATGAGCTGAGCTGAGCTGAGCCTCGAACTGTAGATTGAAATCGAGTCATGGGCAAGGTGTAAGTGTCATGTCCTGCTTGCTACCTCTTCTCCCTCCATCAATCATCTGCCTCGCCACTTGGTCACACCCCCGGGTCATTTAACCTCAAGTGGCGTAGCGAATTATGGCGAGCCTTACGCAACAGCCCCCCCCGCGTCTCATCCAGACGTCGTAGCACAATCAAACATTCCGCAAATGCCTTCATATTCAGTTATTCGTTACTTCAACTTGAAATCTCAAGGATATTAAAACATCACTAACTCTGCGGGCTCCCAAGGTCGTCGACCGCGCCTGAAAAAATGGCCAACGAGTCGACCCCGTTGATCCAGACAGTGCGAGTAGGGCCTCCACGCCGGAGATACCATCACCACACTTGTCGCCGCTTCTGCACGATTGCCTGCGTCAGCCTGCTGCTCTGCGGCTTTGCATCCTTTATTCTTCACGCTCTGTACATCTGGCCCTCTGGACTGGAGCATCGCCACCGCCATCCGCATCACGGCCATAAGCATAAGCACCTTACGCACGAGGATCTGCAAGCCATCCTGCTCGGCACACCATCTGGGGAAAAGGCTGAGGAATGGAGCCGCTATTACACGTCGGGAGCACACCTTGCTGGTAAGAACTATTCACAGGTAAGACAAGGGCACCCAAAGCTTCTTACACCTCATGTGTATGCATGAGATTAGAGTATAGCATTTGATATGTGTATTGCAAGCATACTAAACATGTAACCATAGGCCGAATGGACCAAGGATAGGTGGGAGGAATGGGGTGTCAGCTCCAGTATTGTCGCCTATGACGTCTATATCAACTACCCCGTCGACCACAGCGTCTCCTTGCTGCAAAAGTCAAGCGACGCCAAGTCCTGGAATGTTGCATTCAAGGCATCTCTGACCGAAGACGTTCTTGAAGATGACCCGACTACCTCTTCCAAGGACAAGATCCCGACTTTTCACGGTTACTCTGCCAGCGGAAATGTCACTGGATCTTTTGTCTATGTCAACTATGGAACCTACCAAGACTACGCGGATCTAGTTGAGGCCGGCATCGATCTCGAGGGAAAGATTGCCATCGCCAAGTATGGAGGCATCTTCAGAGGCCTCAAGGTCAAGCGTGCCCAGGAACTCGGCATGATTGGTGTCCTGATCTACAGTGACCCTGGCGATGATGGTGAGATTACCGAAGAGAACGGCTATGCTGCCTATCCTGAAGGCCCTGCTCGTAATCCCAGCAGTGTGCAGCGTGGAAGTGTCCAATTCTTGAGCTCGCGCCCTGGTGACCCGTGAGAAACCCCAATTCTCTCTTAACCTCCGTCGTGGCTAACTCGTACTGCAGAACAACCCCTGGTTACCCTTCCAAACCCGGTGTTCCTCGTGCCCCAGCTGATGAGACGACTCCATCAATCCCCTCCATCCCCATCTCATATGCCGATGCCGTACCGCTCCTCAAGGCTCTCAACGGCCACGGTCCTCGAGCTAGCGATTTGAACAAGTGGTGGAACAGGAACCTCGGCTTGGGCCACAAGGGCGTCAAATACAACATCGGTCCCTCGCCCAAGGATGTTGTCATTAACCTTAACAACGAGCAAGACTATGTAACCACCCCTCAGTGGGACGTCATTGGCATCATCAACGGCACTATTCCCAACGAAGTCATCATTGTCGGCAACCACAGAGACGCTTGGATCGTCGGCGGTGCCTCTGATCCCAACAGCGGTTCAGCCGTCCTGAATGAAGCTGTTCGAAGCATTGGAAAGGCTTTGGAAGCTGGCTGGAAGCCTCTTCGAACCATCGTCTTCGCCAGCTGGGATGGAGAGGAATATGGCCTAATTGGAAGCACGGAGTGGGTTGAAGAGTACCTTCCCTGGATTTCTGACGCCAACGTAGCATATGTTAACGTTGACGGCGGCGCCTCTGGACCACGATTCTCTGCTTCAGCAGCGCCCCTTCTAAACCAAGTTCTTCGAGATGCAACCCATTTAGTTCCGTCCCCCAACCAGACTGTTCCCGGCCAGAGTGTTGGAGACGTCTGGGATGGAAAAATCAGCACAATGGGCTCTGGAAGTGATTTTACTGCCTTCCAGGACTACGCCGGCATCCCTAGTGTCGACATGGGCTTCGGCGGAAATGGCAGTGGCCCTGTGTATCATTACCACAGCAATTACGATAGCTTCCACTGGATGAGCGAGTTTGCCGACCCGGGTTTCGTCTACCACAGGACTATGGCCCAGGTTCTAGGCATACTAATTGGCGAGCTTTCCGATAGAGTTGTCATTCCATTTGGTGCGACCGAGTACGCCGACGCTCTGGATGGCTATCTCGACAAAGTCGAAGCCAAGATCCAGTCCGCTGGTATCGAATCGGCCGCCACCGATGATGAAGTCTTTGCGATTAGAGGCAGTGTTACATCCGAGGAGGTGATTGGAAGCCAAGACGCCTTTGAAGAAAGCCTGAAGAAGGTCCGACGCTCAATTTCCGAATTCAGAAAAAAGGCAGTGAGCCTGGATGAACGCGCTGCCTGGGCGAAGAAACGCCTTGAAAAGGGCCTTCCATGGTGGAACGTTATTGGCAAGGCCAGACTTGCGTTGACGATTATCAAGGTCAACCGTCAATACAAGTACATTGAGCGACAGTTTTTGTTCGAGGGAGGTCTCGACAACCGCAGTTGGTTCAAGCATGTTGTATTTGCTCCGGGCCTGTGGACAGGCTATGCTGGTGGTGCGTATTTGAATGATTCCCTATTCACTACTAGTTCTCTTGACGAAAGTACTGACAATCTCTCTGCAGCTGTGTATCCAGGCCTCGTGGAAAGCATTGACGCCAAAAATTACAGCAACGGGCTCAAGTGGGCCAACATCATCAAGCACTCTGTTGACAAGGCCACAAAGAGCATCCAATAAGGATTTCCCATTTCGAAAAGATTAGACAAGAAATCTGTCGTCATAATATGTGTGGAATGGATATCGTGTGGTGTGAATATTGTCCATGTCCTGTATAATATTACCATTGTTGTAGCGAGAAGCAGTGCTAGTTTACGATTACATATTTCTTTCATCCCCCTTATCTTGGAGCATTAAAAACCCTGTTGACCAATCCTTTGCTTGTTCAATGCCATGAACGGGCAGTGTGTCCTACCAGCAACGAGAATCAGTCACCGCCGTCACACCCTCCATCTCCACCATCACATCCTCCCCCACCTCCTCCGCCACCGCCGTTTGATACGAAGCCGAATATTTTCGTACGTGGCTTCTTGGCTCGAGGCTTCGTGGGAGGGGAGACCTGCATCGATCTGGCTTGGCGCTCGCGCTCGTCGGCAAACGAAGCCCTCTTTTTGAGCGGCTTGCAAGGGAAGCCTGCTTCGCGGTGGCGGTTGATGACGATGGAATCGACGACCCAGGATAAAAAGAAGAGGGCACTGATTTTATTTTGACACGTAAATCAGCATCAGACGTCCATACACAAAAATCGTCGGACGCATCAAGCGTAGCAAGAAAACTTACATTTCTAGACATCCCATAGCGGCGATAGCGTAGAGGGTATCGACATGGTTCGTTGGGATGGGATGCGAGCCACCATGTTGGTGCTCCAATTCATGACTGCCACCCCCAGGGACGGTGCCTCGCTTGGCCACGATATCCGAGGTCTGTTCAACCAAGAGCGGAGCAGAGACGGCCCAGGCTACAAAGACCGAAACGTCGAATAAGAGAGGCGCCCAGTATCTGAAAATTCTGGGAGAAGCAAATTGGGCGATGATGAGTAGGATGGAGACACCGACGGTGGAAGCGGCCTATGAGGAGTAATTGTTAGCGTTTGCAGAGATCGGGCGACGAAGGATGCAGAGGTTTTACTATGACGATCATGACGACCTGAATACCGGTCGGGACGTGGAACTCTTCCAAGGCGTGGATGGAGAGGAAGAGAACGACGAGGCCGATGACGATTTGCAGCACACGCATCCATATCCAGGCCTTTGGGTAGTCCGGGATATGTTCCTGGCCACGAGGGCGCTCGGAGGCCGTCATGATGAAATGCAAATAATCTCTCTCTTTTCTTTGCTTTGCGCAGAGAATATCCGGCAGCTGAGTTTTGACGATGGGAAAAAAACGCGGCCACAAAGGGGATGTCTGGGAGATTTTTAAACAAGGGCAAGGCAGGAGGAGAGTCGTGATTGCATGTCTCGCTCACCCTGAGTCACACAGGGCCACCCAACCCAATAAAGGCTCGGGTCAGACATTTTCTCGTCACCCAGCACAGAAACAACCGCATATCGGCAGCCGACAGAGACACAGACACGTAACCATTCATCTTGTATCCCGCAGAGGCAAACAACCGTCTTGTGGTCCGTACCGTTGGGTTTCCCTCCAGCACTCCCTTGTCTCAGTGTTGGCCGATTAGCAAAAGGCGGCTTCACACCCTGTAGCTGCCCGTTCATGGGGGTCGGAGTATCTTGATCAGACAAATTCATGCCTTGAAGGAGTAAAGTTATTTTTTCATGGAATTTCTAGGAGTATATTCTGGTAGCTCATATTTATTTCTTAGCCGCCTAGACTCTATTCTCTACCAGTGGCAAATTGGTCTATGTCTTTAGTTTTATCGATCAAATCATGCCTGTGTGTCTCTCCTTCTAGGCTCTATTTCTATCACATCAACATGCCGTCTAGAACTTGTACACCTGCTCAGCGGTGTAACCAAGCTCCTTCAGAGATCCGGTAAGCTCGCCCTGGTCCTTGGGGCTAACCTTGGGACCGGAGATGGCCTTCATCAGTCCAGGGGGGCCGCAAACAAAGAGCTTGATGTTTTCGCTCTTGGGCTCGGGGAGAACCTGCTTCAGCAGATCCTTGGAGATGAAGCCGCTGCCGCCGACCCACTCCTTGGGAGCCTTGTCCAGGGTGTAGAATGCGCGGAAGCGCTGGGGGTAAGTGTTCTCGAGCTCGTCAAACTTGCTCTTCAGCAGAATATCCTCCTTGGTGACGTTTCCGAAGATGAGGGTAACCTTGGTCTTGTCGTTGGGGTTCTTGAAAATGGCTCGCACCAGCTGGTACATGGGGGTGATACCAGTACCACCAGCGATGAGGGCAATGTGGTCGTGCTTGTTCTCAGACCACGAGTACTTGGGGAGAGGGCCCTTGATGGCAAGCTCCTCGCCAACCTTGAGGTCGTGGATGTGGGTGCTCATGGGTCCATTGGGGTACTTCTTGACCAAGAGGTCGAGGAAGCCCTTGTCGTCTTAGAATTGGCATTGAACGTCAGCACCTCTATCAAAAAGAGTGATAAATGCCTTGCTTACCTTCATCACTGACGGGAGTATAAGGACGGAGAGTTGCCTTCTCAGCATTGGGGGCCTTGAACTTGGTCAGGACGGCACTGGCAATGTGCAGGCCAGAAACTTGGTCCTTCTCCGGCAGCTCAAATCGAACTCTCTTGGTGTTGTGGTTGACATCCTCCACCTCTGAGACCTTCAGGGAGAGCCAGCCCTGATCGCCGCCAGTAAACGCCGCCTTGGGAGCAGCGCCAACGACCTCCTTGACCTTGCTCTCAGTCTTGGAGCCGCTGAGGAAGTAATAGCCCGCACCAGCGACGGCGACAGCGCCAGCGCCGTAGAGGAGGGTGTTAGAGCTGCCCTTGGCACCAGACTCAGTAGCATAGCGGCGCGCATGCTGGAGATGAGAGTACAATCAGCCCGTCTGCAGCGGCAATTTGGGTTTACTCGTCCGGAGCATATCGGATTGTCGGCGCTTCAACTTACCATCTTCAGCGGCTGGGCCGCACGGAAAGCAGATCTGGCAAACATTTTGAATTCTAGGAAGTCTCTAACCTGCGATTGAGGCTTGTAGAGAGGAATTGGTCCCAGAAAACGACGAGTAGAGGCTTGGATGGATAATCAAGGGCCTTGCAAGCTGCCAAAAACTCCGACAGCCAACTAGATCGGTGCTTAATGATTTCCGAGCGATAGGCGATGAATGACGGCATCTGACACGTGATTGGCCCATCGCCGCTGTCCACTTTAAATGTCCAAGTCGCCTATTATTTCCGAGGCATTAGGCATTATGATGACGAATTGTAGAGCCAAATCGCAGTGCTGGATTGGTAATCCTCCCAATGGTACCATTTTCAGCACTTGGTAAGGCGAGTGGGCGCTATTAATACTGTTCAATTCTCTAGTGTTGGTCAACTGCCAAATACGGGTTCTCTCTGCCCTCCATTCACTAGCAGCTGTCAAAAGTCAAAAGTCAAAAGTCTTGTGGCGTCGATGCGCCCAGGCACCAGGAACCAGGAACCACATCATGGAATAGGCGCCTTGCAGTTAAATGAGCAAGTGTACAAAGGGAATCCAACTCAATTGTAAAGCTATCTGCGGGTTTCTCGGGGAAGTGTAGAACTAGAATGGAGCATGCTTTACGTGACGTTTTCTTTTGGGTAATGAACATGAGCGAGTACCAAATCTGTCATGACTACTGGATATGTGCAATTACCTCCATAAAAAAAAAGAACCTATTATTAAGACCACTGAATACATCGACGATCACTCAATACCAGACAGGCTGTCCACAGGGGCCATGCCATCTCTGTCCATCATTAGAGCCAGAAGGTTGACAACGTTGTTCAACGGGACCGCAACTTTAGTGTCAATATCATTGGCGCATTGGTCGACTTTCTCATCACTATTGTCCAGCCTTGTCTCCAAATTATCTAACCTTCCATTAAGGCGCCTCTCAACGCCCGCAATGATAGCACGCAGCTGAAGAATAGTCATATCTTGAGCAGCTGCTGGCAACGACGAAGCGGAAGAGACGGTTGACGGTGACGCAACTGGTGCTGGGAGAAAAAAAGCAGCTGGGGAGATCGTCGCTGGGATGACTGCGGTTGTGGTAGATGCTGCTATCAACGACGATACGACGAGCGGGTGATGGTCGCGGTAGGCCTCCTGAAAATCGCATATCTCAAGGGACCCAAATAAAGGCAACATATCGTTGTCGAGTAAGGTTCTTTGGGGGTAGATCGCGTGGAAGAAGACGAACTTTGCCCAGGTTGGTCGGGCACGACAAGCTCTGTACAGCCGATGATTGCTTGGTTTACGAAGCGTAGAATTTTGGACTATGTAAAATTTCTTGTAGAACAAAGTCCTATACTCTTGTTGATCTGCGGTCGTCATGTTTGTCGCTTGGCTCCAGTAAGCCTCGACGACAGCTCTAGCCCGCATATAGTGTTCATCCGTGGTTGGAATACGGATGTCTGATAGCTCGATCGCCATCGGTGGGACCCTAGGATTGGGGCATGGATTCGCATGCCATGTTTGCGCGATTTGAGAGTAGTCGATTCGATTTCTGTACCGCGGCATAGTTGACGACGATGAGGGGTTTGACAACGTAGAGCTTGACGTAGAGCTTGACGTAGAGCTTGACGTAGAGCTTGACGCAGAACTTGACGCAGAACTTGACGAAAAACTTGGCGAGAAACTTGACGAGAAACTTGACGTAGAGCTTGACGTAGAGCTTAACGTAGAGCTTGACGAGAAACTTGACGAGAAACTTGACGAGAACTTGACGAGAAACTTGACGAGAACTTGACGAGAACTTGACGACGTTAGAAGAGTTTGACGACGTTGAAGAGACTGCTAACCTTGAAGAGCTTGACAGGAGCTTGACGACGTTGAAGAACCTCACGAGCTTGAAGAGCTTGCCGGTTTTGAACGAGAGAGAAGCTTGGAGAAGAAGAAAAAAGAAAACAAGAAGACTTGAATATTGAAACAAATAAATCGATAACGCGTTCACGCGTCAGGTGCCTGGCCAGCTGTCGAGAGTGCATGGGTAACCTTTCGCCAGATGCCACCGAACCCATGGCAGCTGGCCATGGCTAGGTACATGAATATTCACACCATCCATCATCATACCCCGTATACAGAGATTCATGGTATACCTTGGTAAAGAGAGAATGGGTTGAAGGAAAGAAGAAGAGGGGAGAGAGAGAGAGAGAGAAGAAAGGGAGCTTTATAGAAGAAAGAAAGGCTGCATAGCATCATGTGATACATTTCAGCCTGTGAATTCAGGCCAGTCAGTTGAACTGTTCAAGAAGTAAAATAAAGCTCCAGCTGCCACTGAATGGACCAGGCTCTCTCCTTTCTTCTATTACTTAGTAGGAAGAAAGAAGTAATTTTAAAGTTGCCTGGGCAGTAATGATAGCACATATGAGAGGAATATATAGATAGGAGCAGAAAATAACCACAGTAGCAGGAAGTAACGAGAAGTGCACAAAGTAGTGATACTAGCAGAAAGCAGTAGTCTAGAGAGTGGACAAAGTAGTAAAAAGTAGCAGAAAGTATGTAAGACAGTAAGCTCTGAGGAGAAGCAGTTGAAGTCTTCTCACAACTGTCTTGTCTTAACGTACTAAGTAACGGCTAACAAGATGGATTTTCCACAACCCCATCACCTTGAGCCATATCTCGCAGATCAGAAATCCGAAACAGCGTGAGCTCGTCCAATCCCTCAGACGTCAGTGTAGAATGAACAACACACAAACATGGGGGCCGCGGCCCATCACGAAATATCAACTTGGCTCTGAACTTGGGAAAGAAGCCATCAGCTAGATAGACGTTTCTAATTTTGTTGCGACAGTTTGGCACCAGCGTGTCCAGATATGTTTCCAGTGCCCCCGCGTCGTCATTTCGACGAGCATCCTGCATCTTTTGGGCGTCGAAATTCGGATGTGCGAATACATCGGAGTAGAAGTTCAAGAGCCGCCAGCGCTCCCAGGGATTTACGCCATGGAACCCATAGTCGCCTTCTGATTCTTTACTTAAATGAGTTTCGTGCTTTGAGTGGTGTTGGCATGCTCGTATAAAGCAGCGGCAGTAATGGCCGGAGAGCGCATGCTTTACCTCGGCCATGAGACGATAGATGCCAAATTCGTCCAACGAGGGTTTTTTGAGGCTGGCCAAAAATGGTGTGATATCAATCCCTTTGCTCTGCATCAGAGGCCCTAGAGATGATTCCATCCACGCATGGGCGATTTGTTCCAGTGGAATTCCAATCTTTGCAAGTTTAATATACGCCGCTGCGAGGGCCTCTCTCTGAGAATCGGTCGCACAGCGGACGAAGCCGAATTCGAGCTCCTCAGCCGACAGGGAATCAGGTCTATTATTAAAGCCTCGGAGGAGCTTGCCATATAGATTCAGCATCCTCTTCTCCCCATAAGACAAGTTGCGCCACGTCTCGTCTTCACGTTGAAGCGGAAAAACCTGCTCGACGTAGTTCCACGCTTTATTTTGATATAGGAAAGACCCTTCGACATTCGGTATCTCAAAGCCCTCTAGACGTCTGCTTTGGAACCAATGGAAGCAAGAATTATTTCCCCAACTGCCAGAATGTTTTATATCGCCATTTATGATTGAGTTGTGAATGAAATCGCCGAGCAGTTGTCTGTCTACCATGTGTTGGAGCTCAGACGATTTGAAACTCCGCAACAGGTTCCTATATAGGCACAATAGCTCAGCCACGTCAGAATCATCAACACAGTTGTTAAATCCAAAAATTTTGCATAGATCATCGTCAGAATAAATATACTTGAACAGGTTCTTCCGCGAAAGCTTGTCATGTGATGCGATGGTCCATTGCCTACATATAGGCTTGAGGCGATCAATATTGTTCGGGCGGCCTTTAAGACAGCAGGAGAAGACGTGTCTTTTCCAGTCCCTCGTTTGGCATCTCTTGGAACAATAGCTTGTTCTACACGCAGAACAGCGGAGAGAGGACGGCTGCCTACAGACCTGAAGTCGGCATTTTCGAGGGTGGGGGGTACCTATCGGAGGCATTTCATTTTGTTTTTCGAACCCAAGCTTCGAGCGGATGTAATCATCTTTCAATAGTTCAGCTTCAGATAATAACATTTCTTTCCCGCTATGTTCTCCGCCTCCAAGAATGAATGCGTACTCCGGCTTGTCGGGCATTCTTAAGACCATAATTCCGTCGTCGACGACCCCAGGCATCATCATCATGTTCCTTGAGAAAGTCAGCGAGTTCATACTACTGAATCACATTTTTGAAGATCATCACTCACTCTCTCTCTCGAATTGGGTGCTCTAGTGTCTCAACCTCCTTTTCCACCATAACCTGTGCCGAAGACAGTGCACATGAAGATTGAGCCAACAGCTGCTGCCTACTTGCAGGATGTGGCATTGTGATCAAGTCACGGATGATGTGTTTCAGAAAATCCACAGTGCGTATTTTCGCGAGTCGATAATCCGTCGCAAAGTCTTCCTGAATTGAGGCGCTTAGCGGTATTTCCCATCTGTGCATGACTGTTTCGTGCGTGCCTCTCATTTTGAACCCCCCATAGAACCGAAGAAAAGCGTAGCAAAGCATACAGCAACGCCTACTGCATCCAATATAGGGATGTGTTTGCTTCCTTTCGTCGCAAGATAGTAGGGCATCGCGACTACAGAGCATCTGGATCTCTGCATGAAAGTGGTGTTTGTTGCGCCTTTCCTTGACCATAACGCCAAATTTCTTCGACAGCTGACTCAGGTAATCGATCCCATTGACGTTATTGACGCTGATTCCCAAGCGTTTGCATGCTTCCAAGGCTGTCGACGGCCTGGTAGTTGCATTCTTCGGGGCAGATTGGCGAGGAGAAACTTCGACCAACTCGATGGACTTGAACATTGGTAGCCTCTCCGCAGCTTCGATAAAGGTTCGGACGATTTGGTAAATTTTGGCCGTGAAACAAAGGATCTTCTCCGCCTCTTTCTGTCGTGTTGGGTCTTCGCCACAGTAGCGACGCAGATGAGACTTCACAGCTGCCCGAGTTCTTGCACCCTTCCAAAGTTCCAGAGTCATACGCATCAGGTTTTTGAGCAGACAGTCCTGAGCCTCTGGTATTTCTTCTACACAGAGCTTCTCGATTGTTTGAAAGTATTCGAAAATGCCAACATCAACGTCCTTGAAACTTTGACCAGTCAATACCGCTTCCGAAATCTCTTCGCCTTCACAAGCTGGGTGCTGCTCTGATGGAATTTCGTATTCGAAACCTTTGTCGTCAATCCACACCTTCGTATTCAACCACGGCAGCTTTTTGACCAGTGACTCAGTAAGAGCCCGCTGGGGTTGATTTGTTTGGCGGTTTGCTAATCGTGGGCACTGAAATGTACGCCTCAGCTTCTCCAGATAAGTCGAAATGCGGGGTCGCTGGTGGTTGAATACCAGATCAAACATTGAATCCTTGAGATGTTGCGAGGCAGTTCCTGCTTGATTCAGTGAACGATTCCGAACTGATACTGCCGGTATACTCAACCTGTGTTTGCCACAGCCTCCATATAGATCTTCCAATTACCCAGGAACGTGCGATCCTCCTCGTCAAGCCCTTCATTTTTGGAACACATGATTTTTACCCGCTGCTGATGTTTGTATACGACCATCAAAGTACTAGAGACGTGCTTTGCATCGGGAGATGACCGGTTCTTGGGATTCGTCTTGAATCTAGCAAGAGCCTCTGCAAGGCGATCCAGGAACTTGTTCTGTAATTCAGTGAGAGATTGCGCCTCATCCTTTTCTGCATCGAGAATTGACAGGTCATCTACTTCCTCGATTCCGTCATGAGAGTCTTGAGTCTTTTCGACATCATGGTCAAGTTCCAAGTCCAGAGCTAGACCTAGATCTGGCTGTCTGTCTATAATCGAGGCCAGGAGGCAGATTGCATCCTCAAGATCTCGGTATATGGCAAACTCATTGGAGCTGGATAAATCGCGTGCTTTCCGTCTTGGGGTCATGGTGATCATAGATCATAAAGAAATTGGAATGCACCTAATATTCTGAAGCAATTTTGATGGATATGTACATGTACTGATGTTGGGCAGCAGATGGAGATAATTGGCCGCAAAATACAGTACATTTGCATGTACTTCAACACATGATGCAGCCGCATCTCTCCTCGGCCTCTCTAGGGTAGGCTGCCCAAGTTCAGGGGCATGAACAATGCCATCACGACTTCGAAAGGAAATGCAAGGCCATCTTGAAAGATCACTTGCTTGGGTCAAATAGTTTTCGTTTTATTACATCTAACAACTCAACCCAGTCCCTTGTAATTCACTCGCGGTGTTATAAAACAGCCATCCATCATGGAAGCAGAGCCAAGCCAGGCCCAGCCAAAATACAAAACGATGCCCTGCCCCCTTAGAGTCGTAGGAATTATCATCCAAATCATCGCGTTGCTCCAAATCGCTCTCTCTTTTCCCGCTTCGATTTAACCTTACCTATAATAGCTAGAGACTAGCAAGTCTCTCCCAACCTGCAAAAGAGTAAGGAAACCCATCCTCTGTTGTCCTCTTTACTTTTCTTCTTCTTTTGGCCATCCAAGATACACCAGATCTCCCCCTGTAAATCCATTACGGCAGCCATTGTAAGCGAGACTTAGATTGGCGGCTTCTCTGCCAATGCTGTGCCGCCTTCCAGTTGGGTGTATGTCCGATTTTATGCGTGGGTTTCTCTAACACGTCCCATGTCCTTTATGTCTCTTTCACGATCAAAACACATCGAAAAACAAGAGAATAAACGTAGTAAATCCGGCCTGAGGGTTAAATTCCGCCCTCGCCCTCGCCCTCGCCCTCGCCTCCTTTGGTAAGTTATACGATAGATGTTTCATCACCGCCCCGCATCTGTTATCTCACTCGACGCCTGCGTATCTGTAGATTTCGCGTTGGATTCTTCTTGAGCTGTTGCCGAAGGAGAATCTGATTTGTTTCCTGCGTCTTGGCTTGCTCTCCGTTGAGCTTCAGACTCCTGAAGTTGAGCTAACGTTGGTGTGCTCATCTGGCTTCCTCCTCTCTGCCCATGATAGTGAACAACTTGAGGTGGGGCTTGACCAGCTTGAATGCCTAGCTGTTCCGTGGGGTAGGGGTTGAGGTCTTTGCTCGAGGTTGAAAACATGGACACAACTGGCTGGTGATACCCGTTGGTTGAATTGCTGTGAGTGGGAGTGTGGCCGTACTGGCTGCCATGCTCTGTCTGGGTAGGAGTGACGGCATCATTAGGGGATCCAGATGGGTCCACGAGGGCCCCAGTCAGGCTATTCATGCCCCCTTCAATGTCCCGGAGCAGTCGAACGTATTCTTCGGGAACCAAGCCGCTTTCTTGCGTCTTTGGATCCTCTGCAACCAACCAGCCCTGGCCGTGACGATATGACACCCAAATGATTTGGCCTTCCACCAATGGTAGCTCGTTCTCGTTCTCTCGCTCAAAATCGAACAGAGCCACGGCCTTACCGTGGAACTCTTCGTCGGGAGATGTGATTGTAAACTGATAATCTCGCGAATAGCGCGACTGATCTCCTTCAAGCCCCCCTGGCGAGGATGAGCTGCTCGAGTGATCCGAATCGTAGCCTTCTACATCATGTTCATGTTGCTGCGGATACTGATACGCATGGTTGTGATGCGCTTGGTCGGGCGGATAGGTAACGAGTTCACCGCCGGGCCCATTCGCCTCGCCCCCGTGGCTCACGTAGTACCGTTCACTTCCATCTCCGCCAATTCCCAAGTAGTAGCTCTGGCTATCATCATAGCTAGAGCTAATGATGGCAGATTGGCCTCTGTCAGGATCGCGACCAGTGCGCCCCCTGCCAGTATGGAGAGCCGCTGAAGTTGACTTGTGCTTTCGGTGCCTCGTGGAAACCACTGGGCTCTGTAAATCTTCATCTTCGCTGTATGGAGGGCCGTCGCCAAATTGGATCGGCGGTAGATCGTGGGCCCGGTTGAAGGGGTCCGGAGTCCAGGAATCCCACGGCATCTTCTGGTCCCACGAGACCGACGGCTCGGAAAGCCTCCTGCTCTCGCTCATTGGCGTCGTCAGGCCAGACGGCGGGCCAGAAGGCTCAGGTGGCGGGCCGTAGTGCATCGGGTGCATGACGGGATATGCGAAGTCGCGCACCAGCGTGTACGCCAGGCTCGAGGGGAACATGGGGAACACGTGCGACTGAGGCCGCGATCGGGTGGGGAGCGATCCGGCAATCGAGTATTGCGACAGTCTGTTCTTGGACGCATACGAGAGCGGGCGGGATAATGTGCTGTGGCGATTCGAGGTCGAGGTCAGAGGTGCCGGGCCAGAGTCGATTGAGTCCGACATGTCCACCGGGGACGCTGTTGCTGGGGGCGAGTTCATCGACATTGTTGTGGTCGCGGTCATCCCTCCCAGATCGGTTGTAACTTGGGTGAGATGCTGCCAGATTGGAAGAATTCAGCGCAGGTTGACGGCGCTCGCCAGCTCCACGCCTCGGCTTGTGAATAAGCCAACTGCAGCCGCCGGCAGGCTAGCACGCCTCTATCCAGATTGTTCCAGCGCACGTCGGACAAGGTTGGCGATGTCTGGAGGAGCGTCGGTTTGCTTTGCTATGCAGCGCAGCAGTGTGAGTTTCGGTCAGAGCGATCGGCTTGCGGAGGTGGGAGGCTCAGAAAACCCTAATCTGAGACACGCGGTCGCCAGTGTGTCAGGACAGGGTTGTTGCAGAAGAGGCTCGAGGGAGGCTAGCGGTGATTCTGAAGGGATGCTGGCTCTGAGTAACAGCGAACCCCTGCGCTGCGGGTTTGGACGCTGGAGGTTCTTGATCGAGATTCAAAATGCAAGAGATGGCGGGAGTGCGGGAGATGGCAAGGCTGCCCCCAAGATGCACTTGAAGTTTAGTTGAGTTGTCCAGTGGCAGAATCAGCTTCAATGTACTGCCCAGGTACTTGTACGGGCGTCTGTTAGTGGCGAACCGCTGTCAACGGCCGGCCTGTTGGGTTGATGCAATTCGACGGAGGGCCTGGAGCCAGCGCGTCACGCCCTAATTCTACTGGCCGAGCTGCAAATAGCCAGCGAGTCAGCGCCTGGAGGCCGATCCAATGGCTTCAACGGATCTTGCCTACAAGGACCTATATATCTCTGTATGAGCGGCTGACGGCGCTGAAATAGATGGATCCGGTAGCGCCAGATTGAATGAGCGGCAAGGCAAGTTGAATATGGCTTGTTGCGCCGTATTATGGCGTACTGGCATGCATGTATGTAATACCCGTCTCAGGTCTAAGTCGACGGCTGTGCGAGGCGGGGTGTTTGAGGACGAGGACGAAGGACGCAAAACACGCTCAAGGGAGTGTTATCTCTGTTCGGGGTTCAATGACGGCAAGAGTCATTACGAATAATCGTGTACACGGATATTCATACTGTATGCCTCGGAGCAACTGCTCGGCGTGCGTCGCGGTTGAACTTGCGTGGTTGGTTCTGTTATACGTTGTGTCTTGTGCTCAAACGGGGGCTGCAGCTCTCGCATATATTTCCCTCTACTCTGCCGAGGAAAGGCAATGGTATTTGGATGAGATATTTCCGTTAGATTAAGCCACCATATGGAAGAGAAATGCGAAATCAGTTCATCATTATGCAGGACCAACTACTTTGTAACTCATACTACCCCATCTAACCGCGAGCACTACCTGGTGAACCAAGTAATATTGAGGTACCTGTACCTATGCCTCCACGGATGAGCGCTACCAGAATAAGCATCTGCCTACTCTCTCCACTAGGACAGATCACCATGCTGGCGTTGAATCAATACCTACTTTATCCTCGAGCATAACGGACGATTACAGCAAAGGCCGTGCGAACCGCGGGCCTGGGTTTGCTACGATGACCCCACATGGGGGCTCTGAACCCCAACATGTCCCAGGTTCATACGAGCAGAGTTGGGATCAGAGGCAATTTCGTTTCCGTCAGAGTGTTAGCTCGGTCGGATTGCCCGTCTCAGTGCTGCAATGCTCGCTGGCCGAGGAAAAGCCCGCATGGGTTGCTTGTACAGTCCGTTGTCATGAGCTTGCTGAAACACGGCAGTCCAGGATGAGCAGATCTACTTGAAGCCGTACCAGAAACTCTCCTTTAGAAGGAGGTTACGAGAGAGAGAGAGACAATACAGCGTTAGAACATACAAGTACGAGCGTACTGTACTTGAACAAGCATAGAAGCCATCCCGCACCATCTCCGCATATGGGCATACAAGTACAAAGAGCTGCACGTTAGCAGTATTGCTTCACCAGGAGGATCCACGATGCCATCACATGCATGCGGCTAGCGCGTACGCAGAACAGCTGCATGATGCGTGATCTCTTGCCAAGACCGGACAAAAGAATAAATTAAAATAAAATGAACAAGACGGAATGTAATAGTAATCCCAGGCGCTCGAGACTCGAGACACAGAGACGCAAGACATCATAACACACCGAGTCTCATTTCCCATCGAGTCCATGGACCGAATGCTGCCTTTTAATAGCAACATGAGGACATGAGAGACGCTTCTATTTTTGGACACTGGCGAGAGACAGGGCTTGTCTAAACCAGCCGCTGATTGGAAGACATCCAAGCGTCGTTTGTTTCAGGTTATGCGCGTGCCTGCAGACCAATCATGGGACTGAAAAGGCTGCCGTGGGGCGTCTCTCCAGCGAACCAAATTTCGAGAGCATGCCATTGAGACCAAGATTTCGTGCATGTACTTCAGGTTACATGTACTCGTACTTGGAAAAGGCGCGAGTTTTGTGCTCCGACGATGTATTCGGCGCCGACATGCTTGTTCTTCCAAGCTCCGTGGAGGCTGCTGAGAGTCTTATCGCGGACTTTGCTAATGTACTGTATATCTGAAACTGGGTCGCAGTCCTTAAATGGTACAAGCATGGCAAGCATGGGCACTAAAATCTTGAGGCTTGAGATTCGGAGCAGCACATGGCCGCATTACCTAATAGTACTGAACTATTTAGCCCGCTTTTGATTTTACCCGATGTTTATCCCTCGTCGCGTATAGCTCCACCCTCGAGCTTTTCCTTTCACCTCCACGCTTTGGCGAGAGCCTCAATATTACTTCAGCTTGAGCGAAATTGACGAGCCCCCGCGCCGCACACAGCTTGAATTGGTCAATGGCTACTACTTGATGCATGCATCCAGGTACCTGTGACAATTTGTCCAAAGGTAGGAAACTGAACGCATTCCCCTCCCCCTCTCTCTTCCATGATGAACCTTTTATTGGAGCTGTCTGAGCTACGTGCTCTGATGAAAAATTTTAATTTACTTAATATACGATTCTAGCTGATGAAGAGTCTTATCCCTTCTACTCTGATGCCTGTTGAGATTGTGATCGATTGCTGACGCCGTTTGATCAGGTACAGGTTCACTCACCGCCTGGAGCTTGAATAATGCTACATCTCTCGTCCTGGAGCACTCGCGTTACCTCCTCTCCTGGATAATTGCCCAACATGGAGACCGCGAACGGTACAACAGCGGCCCAGAATGGGTCACCAAATGAAAATGGGGACTACAAGCTCAAATTCTGCACTGTCTGTGCCAGCAATCAGAACAGGTCCGTCCTACTGTGAGGGTCTCGTAATACCCTCTTGCTAATTTGAATCCAGATCCATGGAAGCTCATCTCCGACTCTCCCAAGCCAACTATCCTGTGATATCCTTTGGCACAGGCTCTCTCGTGCGGCTACCGGGCCCTACCATCACCCAGCCGAACGTGTATCAGTTCAACAAGACATCTTATGATAGCATGTACAAAGAGCTGGAGGCTAAAGATCCTAGGCTCTACCGTAACAATGGCATATTGAACATGCTAGGAAGAAATAGAGGTGTGAAATGGGGCCCCGAGCGTTGGCAAGACTGGCCCGTTGGAGTGCCCAGATTGCAGCATACCAGTGATAGAGGCAGCGAGGGTACTGAGGGTGGAGTTGTCGACGTAGTTTTCACTTGTGAGGAGCGATGTTGGGATGCCGTTATTGACGATCTCCTCAATCGCGGCTCACCGTTGAACCGGCCGGTACACGTGATTAACGTTGATATCAAGGATAACCACGAGGAAGCCCACATTGGCGGGCAGGGCATCCTTGATCTCGCCAACTCTCTCAATGCCGCCGCCGCAGAAGAGCGAGGCGCTATAGGGCCAGCTGCCTTTGACAGTGGGAGTGCCGCTGCTCGCGCCAGCTTTGACGAGCGAGTGCCGGAGATTATTGCTGCCTGGCAGGAACGCTGGCCCAATCTTCCCTCGACTTGGACTCTGGCGTGGTTTTAAAGTGAAGATGGGATATTTATCGTTGCATGTCTTTTGTCATCTATGTTACTGATGACGGCTGAGGTTGTCTTGGATTTGGCGTGGCGTTCTGGCGATTGGCAGAAAGTGATTGCCTCGTTATTGTTTGTTCCATACGAGAACTGCCTAAGGATAACAAGCCGGGAAGATGCCGGCTGGGCAGAATGTTAATCTTGCAAATCATCCATGGCTACTTGGATCTAAATGACCTCTCATGAACATTGGCCAATGCTACATATTGGCACCTCCAAGCTTGATTCTGCTGGCTACGATTACAATGGACCTGGACTTACCACTCATACTATCGACCAAGGCTCCGTCGTACTACACAATAGCGAGTACAAGATTGTCTCCTCATCTACTCAGCTAAACAAATAAATGACCTCCAATCGAACACATGAGGTGAAAACAAGGTAACGCTAAGCATTTTTGTTTTGTTTTGCGAATATGCCCGACGGCGGGAAATGTGGCGTTGATCCTCGTATATGCACCAACCCGCGTCTAGCCCGAGTGGCTTGCAGTCTTGTTGGGTGGCCGGCACCAGATCTGCCAATCGACTTGTCCAATGCAAGATCTCGAGTGGCATGTTCTAGATTGGCTCTTGACGAGACGGGGTAAGCTAACGATTGGGAGGGCGAGAGTTGCCTTCGGGAGGCACCCGAGAGGTGGACAAAGAACGCAATTTTGCCGGTCAAGTCGGTCAAGTCTTTCAAGAGCTACAGAGAACACCAGGCTTTGCTGTATCGTTGTTTTATACAGGACTATAATCAATGGAATATTAATCTCGGACAGCTGTTTGCCTGTTTGCCTCTTCTTCTCCTTCTTTTCTTTTCCTGTTCAATTCATACTCCCTGACAGTGGGAGTGCTGCCACCACGGAGTAGTGTACGGCCTTATCTCCCACCCATCTTAAGTGTTCAAACCCTCAATGTGTGGAAAGATGCGCGTTGTATCTAAGACAGCGGCCTCCAGGCGAATAATTTCTGTCGGTGTCCGTCCACGTACGCTCTCACTTGGACGGAGTTCTCGTGGCCCCGACAATAGAACGGGGAGCATCGTGCAGTACGCAGATGCCTGTTGTGCGGGGAGAGTAAGATTTGGGCATTCATTACAGAGTCGCAGTAGAGGGAGCGCTAGCACAGTTATTAGGCCAAAGCCATGGTTGTGAGCAAGGGTGCCTTAATCTACGGACTTCAAGTTGCCTCGATGTGAGATTAGATGCGGGTTCTGTGGAATTGGGTTGCGTACTACGTAGCACGAACTTATATTACTCCGAGAATCTCATGACACACTGACCCAATGTCGAAGCTCGTTTTATAACACTCCCCGAGCATCTGAATTCCGATATCTAGGGAGTACATGGAGAGTACTTATAGGTATATGCAAAATACGGAGTAGCTGCACGTACCAGTCAAGACTGCGGCACGGATCCTCCATGAGCACCGTGCTTATACAGGGCACGGCTGATAATCACCGGAATCTGGCTGTGCTGTATCGGATTCTGGTGAACACAGGACCCCTGGTTGGAGGATCCCGGGCCATGAAGCAGGATCCAAGGTGAGAAATAGAGCGGTTTTCGTGCATGTACTCGTCATCCGTGAGAAGGCTCAAGCGCTGTTCAATTCCAGAGGTCGGTGGAAATGGTCCGAGAGTCCGCGTTGGGGCTGTTGTTGTTGTTGTTGTCGTTATTATCAGTCCAACGAATTGATGACGGCACTCCCTTGGCTTAGTACCTGTTTGATTAACATCAATATGTACTACGGACTAGTATAAACCTTGTGTGCCTATACTTGCAATTGTCTCTTAAATGCAGGCATTATCTTGATGGAGGCCTCGTTCCTGGATCATAGAGCGAAAATCAATCAAGCCCCCCGATCCAGCCGTAGCGCGCGATTGCAGAGCAAATCAGGGCCCGGAGACACCGCAATTCAGGGGAACAAGTCCACTCCCCCAGCTCTAGCCGAACGCTACGCAAATGGCGTTGGCGCCATGAGGCGAGAGGCGAGGCAAGGCGAAAGACTCGCGTCTGGGCAATGCTGGCAGGGTACTGCTGCTAATAATTCAAGGTGTGTAAAAGTATGTTTTAATAAAGATTGGTGGTCAGTAGATCCTATGAATACATGTATGGACTGCAATATGGACTATGCAAGGTTACATCTATGCACTCCTCCCAAGGTAGGATTGAAGTCGTGATAATGCCGCGTCTCTCCCACTAGACGTCTCCACCTCTGCACAAGTGCTACTTGTTAATCATGGTCTGCACACCGACGGTTGGGGTCGGTGGAGAGAGGCTATTCTCATGGCCCAGCAGACAGCCAGTCATGATCGCAGCATCAGCCGAAGCAGCCAGAAAGTCGTCAGCTCTTGGGCCAACGGCCACTGAAGACGGGACATCAAATGAATCAACCTATAGGTACATACTAGTACTATGCCAACCCATACCAGTGCCTGGCTGTAGCGAGATGCGCCACAGAGGGCTATCCCCTGACCCTGTCCAGCGCATATACATCCAGTGCTGTACTTTTACTGCAGGCACGCACAACATTGACAGCACTGGACGGGATATTGATACCTGTACCTTAGTATTAGCAGTGCAAGGACCTCTAATACTGGCTGGCCCGTTTATTACTGCCCGCCGATCGATCTCTGCAGTCGCGTCAGCTCCTCCAAGGCCCTGATTTCCCATCAGCTTTTCTCTCTTCACCTTCTGTCCGCTTCTCTTCCTCTTCCACCCCTGGTCGCCTCAACTCGACTCTTACTGTACGAGGATTCACTTTGTTGTCTCTCTCTTTCTCTTCTCATCCTTCTCCTCTCTATTATAGTCTGCCGAGTGAAAACTTTGGCTTCCCCCGTGCCAAGCTTCTGTGCTTTGTTCCCTTCCCAACTCGTACGGGGCTGTCTGGGAGAAATTGCACTCGACTCTTATTTGCCAACAAGGGCATAGCAGCTCATTTCCGACTGCGCCAGATCTCTCCAGCAAACCTCCAAAGCCCCCCCCTTTTGAGACACCCCCGGACGTGTGGACAATCAGCCCTTTCGATTCGAGCTGGTGCATCCCTGCCTGTGCTCGCATTGCCGTTTCAAGCGCCGTCGCCAATTTTGCCTTCCTTCTGCGGCCTCACGCCACGCCTCGTCTCCTTGACCCAGCCAGCGCCTTGATACAAGCAGCTGCCAGGTATAGACTCGGGAGTGTTTCGATACTACCTACGGAGTATTGCAGCATTGCTACACAGGCTCTCGTACCATACTACCTGGGTTCGTCCGTATACTTGCAAGTCTATCGGGACTCCTCTAGAGGCCTGCGGCTCTCATAACCTATCGGTGCACCAGTTGGCCCAAACGCCCTTCTAGCGACCTCGTGGCAGCTTTACGGTTCACAACTCACATTGAGCACCATCACCAACTCACGGCTGGTCCAGTTTCGAGCCTCCCAGCGCCAACAACGAGTCAACAACGTGCCAACCTGCTACCGGATAGCAGCGAACATCATCTTGTAGGGGTGCCACACTGTGGGGAACGGCGTTTTAGCACAACGACAGGCGCTTTTGGACTGGTTCCGAGTGGCGTCTCTTTACACACGCACTGTCAGGCACGGGCGCAAACCACCAAAGCCTCTCCATCTCGTGGCGTCTGAGCTAGCCGCTTTCCTTTCCCTCCTCCTGCTTCCCTCCCACCATGAGCACCATCAGCGATCGCAATGCGCCGCTGTCTCCAGTTTCTGTAGGCGGCAGCGAGTGGTCCTTCTCACGGTACCAGGCCAACGAAGACGGATCCTATCCCAACCGCGGAAACCTCGTCTCTCCTCCCAACTCTGGAGGCTCCTCAGGGACCATGAGCATGAATGGCTTTCCTCCGGGGCCTACAAACACGGGGGGCCCGTCACCGCCGCCGTCTGTTGGCCGATCCAGCAATGGCATGAACATGTACGCCCGAAGCGAGGCCGGAGGCGAGTCGCCAACCGCAGCCAATATCGATGAGGGCATCCTCTCTGAGCATTACGTTGCCCTGAGGGTTTTCCTCACTTCACGCGACCCGAACGCCAAGCAGCAGCCCAACAAGGCCCGCGACAAGTTGCTACGACTCTCCCCCGTCCAATTCTTCGAATTGAGTACCGATGTTTACGACGAGTTGGTGCGCCGCCAGGCCGCAGCTCGAACTCCTCCCAATGCGCCCAACATGCCGCCAGCCTTCCTGTTACCAGAGAAGACGTTCCATCCTAAGCGAAACCAGGCTCGCCAAAGACTCTCATCTCTGGGACCTCCCCGATTTCGAGATCTCGCTGCCGATGTGTTCCACGAACTGGAGCGCAGGTTTCCACACTTTGTGGGCAACGACATCCCACGAGGTGGAAGCTCCATGTCCAATAGAGGCGGACCAATGAATCGCACAGGAACTCCAGTCAACGGCGAATACCCGCCCAGATCACAGAGTCGCATGCGAAGGCCATCCAATGCCAGCTCGATTAGAGGGCCACCACCCATTGACTCGTACGGTGTGCCTCCATCGCCCAGCATTCCCAATGGCAACTACGCTCGGCCAATGCCACGACTCCCTACACAGAACAATACTATTGTTCCCAATAAGAGTACAATGATAGAAGAAGACGACGATGGTGCTGACGCATACGGATCCGCGGATGGACCCGATAATGGAGAAGTGAGTTTCTTTTTCATTCTTCAACTTGTGATGTTGTGGTCCATGGTCCAAGTTCTAACTCATGATAGGCGGAAAAGAAGATTATCGAAGAGTACGAGGCACAAGTCAAAGATTTGAATTCCAAGATCTCAACCATGGAAGAAGAGATGAAGAAAAAGGAAGAAGAAATGCAGAAGAAAGAAGAGGAAATGAATAGTTTGCGCGATAACCACCAGTCACAGGCCGCAGCTAAAGATGAAGAGAAACAGGAGTGGGCGGAAGCCCGCTCAGACCTCGAGGGAAAGCTGACAGAGGCAGAAAAGCTCAGCAATTCGCTGAAAGAAGAGATGGAGCGCATGCGCGAAGAACACGAACAAGAAACCAAGCAGCTTCGGGAACAAGTTCGACAGAGCGTTAGCATGATGTCTTCTACAAGTGTAAATGAGGATCTGCAACGAGAAAATGATGAATTGCGACACTCGCTCCAGCAACAACAACAAGTAACGGAAGAAGCGCGAGCCGAAGCTCAAGAGTTTCTACGCGAGATGCGGCAGCTTTCTCAACAAAGCGGTTCCAAATACGAGAAGCAGGTTGCGCTTGAAAAGACAATTGAGCAGCTCGAGAACGAGGTTCGGGAGTGGAGAGAGCGCTACGCAAAAACCAAGACTCAGATCAGGAGCCTGCGAGGTTCTTCCGCCGGATTCAGCGTGGATGGAGATGCCACCAAGCTACCGAGCGACAATACCCTGCTGGATGAGAATGGGCGAGTCAAGGATGTCCACGTCACCAAATATCAAATGGCCATCGACGAACTCTTGCAAAAGGTCCGCGATGATCATCCAGAAAACGTCATAGATGCCATGAAAGCAGTCGTGGTCAGCGTCCGTCGAATTACGAGAGACTTGGACGAGTCCGCACCGCGTGGAAGTGAGGCAGCTCAGCAGCAGCAGGGAAAGCTCCGGGCCAGGATTTCCGCCACCGCAAACCACTTAATTACCGTCTCCAAGAGCTTCGCTGCTAGCTCCGGCATTACACCAATCTCTCTTGTTGACGCTGCGGCGTCACATCTCACTGTCGCCATTGTTGAGATACTTCGAGCTGCCAAGATCCGACCAACCCCTGCCGAAGAGCTGGAGGATGAGGAAGATGGAGACGCAACCCCCATCGACTCTAGCGGCTTCTTCTCGCCTCGCAGCGTCGCTCGAGGATCAACAACCCACGAGGGTCTGCCTCCGGCTCCTGCTTTCAAGAACCTCGCCAATATCAGGGCAAGCATTGAGTCTTCAGCTTATAGCCCCGTCAACTCTCCCCGGACATCCATGGATGCATATGCACACGCAACTCCCAACGGACACGGTGAAGAACACCACGACGGCCAAATCGAGGGTCTGAAGGTACGGGCTTAGGGCGACGCCTAGTTTTACAAAAACAAAAACAAAAATACGACCCACAGCATGACTGACGATGGCCCAGACGTACCTTGAAGATCAAAACGCCCTGTTAATACCCGAGATCCATAATCTTGTCAATTGTGCTCGCGCGGATGATGATATTCGCCAAATTTCTACGCACGTCGGCTCTATCAATGGCATCGTGAGTAGCATTGTCTCGGAAACCCAGAAGAACGGTCGTGGCAACATGGTAGTTCGCCTAGGCGACTGCCGAGACCGCCTTGTCGAAGCCAACCGTCGAGGCCAAGAGATGGCGGATTTGGAAGTCGATGAAAAGGAATGGAAATCTTGGACCCTGACATTGCCACCGATTGCTTTTGAGATTGCCCGGGAAGCCATGGAGCTTGTTGAGACTATGGAGGAGCTGGTAGCGTCGTCACAAGATGCAGATGATTTTTCATGAGGTTGACGAGCTGTCATTAATCATTAATTCAGCATAGATGGCTTTTTTTTTTATTGGAGGAGAGGCAGGAAGGGGTTCATTGAAATCTCAAGGGCCATAGGCGAGTCCCCCCAATGGTGTTATACTAGATGCTTCTATTTTCGATCCTGGCGTCACTCCTCCCTTTGTTCTTTTTCTTCCTTTTGGGGATGGGAGGAGTCTCAATACCCCTTGTGTATATGTTTCTTGACAGCAAAGCTTTGTTTGTTGTTTGCTTTTATTCCACATAATATGGAATGGCTTGTTGCCAGGTTTACCGGGGCTGCGGGAAAGAAATGCCCTGACGAAGTTATGCAGTCAGGAGAAATGTGCTGGTTGGTTTTTGCGGTATAAGATGAAGGCATCGCCGCGCAGGTGGGGAGTGGACAGAGCATTGTTTTGTGCGATGGAGGGATTAGGTTTCTAGCCTGTATACAGAGAGAAAGAGTAAATACCACGGCGAATTGAAAGCTGATTTTCTTGATCTTTTTTTTGTATCCCTTGGCAATTGAAGCCAGAGTCTTTGTAGACAAGTATGAATAATCAGGCGCTACTGCTCTTTGTACTGTATGTAGTAAAGGACCATCTAATTGAACTGCCCGAAATTCAATCGGCTCCTCTGCATCTGTACATCTGTACACTCCATCAATTGACGTCACACAGTTCCGAGGGCCTAGGAAAACAAAATAACATCCAATCCCATTGCTGAGGGGACAGTGTGCCAGATCATGTAGTACAGATTCACGTCCAATGTCTTTCCGCCGTGCTACTCGCCAGACCCCTGGACGGATCCCCCGCGTCACGAGAACGGGATCTCATCCAAGATTGGCAACTAATCCCTGTTCCCGCTCTGGTGGGATGTGGACGGGACGCAACCAGCATTGGCTCGATGTGATGGCGCGTCCACTAAACAAGCAAAACATCAAAGGCGACAGAGTGAGCAGCACAAAGCATCTGGCTGCTTACAAGCATCAATAGCTAGGCCCCTTTTGGGCGTGCTGGCGAATGGATTGGCAGAGGCGAGTTTCCGCATTCGGCTCTGCTGATGCGCAACATGCGCGCTACGCCTTACAAAGCGTTCTTTGTGTGACGATGAAATCGTCTCGTCAAGGCGGTGGTGTTGGTCCAGCGATGATTACCTTGGACAGGCTCATTTCCACCTCGAGGCTTCCCCAAGCAGTCCTAGCACACCGACGCAGGTACATGGAGAAGAGCCATCTTGGGCAGGTGAAAGCAGGTACCCTTTAGCACCGCCGGGAAAAATGAAAACGCCCCCCAAAGAGCTATTGCCACCACCCTTTTTTTTTTTCCTGCTTCTTTTTTCCCCCGGCGTCTCTGCTCAAACTCTCTTTCCTCCGTCTCTCGTTGTACCGATACACTCTGCTTGCCGCGATTCCCGCCTGCTTCTCGACGTCAGCTTGGTAGCTGGTACCCGGCTCGTCCGTTGCGACGTCGAAAATTTTGCGATTTGATTCCAGCTGGGGGAGTTTGGTCTCCACTGGCTCGACTTGCCTTCTACAAAGCACTACCTACCGAAGTAACATCTTTATTCCATCGCTCTTCAGAGAGACATCACGCCCTTCGGCTTATTTCCCCCATCTCTCTCCCCTTTTTTGGATTTTTCTCTCCCTCAAAACGACGAGGCAGACTTTGGAGCGACATTCATCTCCTGTACCTTCGATTTGATTCTTTGCGCCGTGTTTGTTAGGTGCGACTAGCCGGATCTCGTGGGGCGGAAACCTCCTCTGAGGCCGGCCTGTTTCAGCCTCACTCGAAGGACAGCGTCTTTTCCCCTTCGTTTCTGCGGTTTATTTTTGGTTCACTTGGCGAGCAGTACAACCAACAACACAGCGGATCAGTCCACGTTTCAGCCTTTGCGCTCGAGGCCGTTGAATACCGTCTTTTGCGCCTGTGGCCGTTTGGCATCGGAGTGCCCGAGAAACCCTGCCGCCCGCCTTATATCCCGGCCACACACACATCCAGTCGTTGCAGGGTACGCTGTGGGTACTCTGGACCGCTCGATGGAGGCAGAGCCTCGCTGCGAGACCATTTATACGACCAACAAGGTGTATGTAGGCGCGAAAGACCGCCTAGAGGAGAGCCCTGCACAAATGGATGCCCCTCAGCACTTTCCTGCGTCGTCGTCATGTGCGCCTCCTGAGAGGGGCTCCGAGTGCGCATCTCAAGAAGTGGCAGAAGAGCCTCAGCCGCGAGACGACAATTCAAATACCGAGCCTGTCGCTCAATCAACGGGGAATTTCCAAGAGCGGCTTACTGCGCCAACCGACAGCCTCACATCGACATACCCTGAATCTGAAGCACCAATAGCTGCAACCCTAACCCCGGCGGAAATGTCTGCTCCAGCGCCAGATGTTGCAGAGGAGTCAGCCCAGGCTGCGACTTCGCAATTGCGAGATGAGAACCCAAAACCCATTGGCAGCCCTTCTCCAGTGCTGGAGCTAGAGGCTTTGCCCGATGACGAAGTCGATCTGGTCAGGTTTTGCAGCTCATCAGAGAACTGCAGCTCTCCAGTTACAAGAAGTAGTCGGGCCAGTTCGCCTCTGAGCGAGCCAGACACGCATGGAATCGCACACTCATATGATGGCCCCGCTGGCCATCGAGTGCTGCATCTCCGACCAACGCCCGAGCAGTGGGCTGATTTCCCTGCTCTTCTGTCTTTCGCGCGAAGCCTTCATGCAGAGCTTGATGGATGCTTCAAGATCGTGCTCCCGGACGAGCTTCAGGAACCCCTTCCGGAGAAACAATCCCAACATGCTCCTGCTAATGCCTACCGAATAAGGCAGATTAATCACAGGACGTTTTGGCAAGTCAGCACAGTACCGAGTGATGGTTCCTTTTCGTCTTCAGAGCCGGATGGCGAGCTATCAGGCAGTGTGGAGGACAAGTTCAAAAAGCTCAAGACGCTCTTCAACAAGAGCAAGGATAGGCAGATGCGAAATGTGCGGTATCGAGTCGATGTCCCCGCGTGGACTGCCAGGCAGAGGCGTGAAGCTGGCGTACCAGAGCGAAGTCCCATCCATCCTTTGGCCGGCGATAAATTAGACAAAACAAAGGCCATTATTCCGGGAATACACACGCCATATGTGTACGAATCCGCTCAGCACTTTGGCGCAACGTTCCAGCTCCACGCAGAGGACTTCCGCCTGTCATCTCTGAACCATCTATACAAGGGTCGCAAAATCTGGATTGTGGTCCCTGCAACAGCTGTAGATATTGCTGAGGAGGCGTTGAATCGAAAGGGCAAATGCTCGCAGTTCATGCGTCACAGAGCCGAGTTCTTCTTCCCTGAGAAGCTGCAAAAAATGGGCATACCGTATCGGATCGTGGATCAACGACCGGGAGAAACGATTGTCATTCTGCCAGATGCCTATCACGAGGGATTTAGCACTGGATACACCTTGGCCGAGGCCAAGAACTATGCAGATCCAGACTGGACAACGGACACCTACCAACCATGCGAGTTGAGTTGCCAGCTTGCAACGGCAATACCAGCCGAGTATATGCGGCCTCTGCGAGAGGGAGAAGAGAGACTGGATCTGTGTGCTGGCTATAACGAAGTCAGTACCGGTGAAAAGCAACTACCCCAGCAGCATGTGGTAGATTCGCAGAACATTGAAGCAGTGTCTGTGGATCTGCAATCAATTCACACGCTCAAGCGACCAATGGAGGATGCCATTTCAGAAGAGATGACTGTCAAATATCCCAGACTCGACTAACAGTCCGGTTTCTATTTAACGGCGCAGACAATTTACGGGCTTTAACAATAGCAGCCTTCCTCTGAAGAGAAGCTGGATCTTAATTTTCTTTCCCTATTTGAGCATTTTGAGGTTTGTTCACTGACATGACATGGTAATGAAAAGGCAAAGGGACATTTTTTGGTGGAAGGGGAAATTCAAAGCGAGGCGGTGGATTGATTAAGGGAGTAATTCAGGGCATTGCATTGGGAAATAAAACCGTTGGGTTGATGGTGGAGTTTTTCTGAATGGACATAGACGTCGAGAGTCGGAGTTGGCGTTGAATTTAGTGGGAGAATCATGGTTCTTTCCTTTCCCCTTTTTCATTACGATTTTTGAGCAGCATATTTTGAACTATCTTACCTAGGTTGATATACTAGGACAGGACACATAGGAGATGGAGATGAGCACGGCAAAAGTGCTTAATTCAAAATGATCTATTCATGGTTTTCTTCTACTTTTTCTTTTCGTCTTCTCTCCTCTCCTCTCCTATTTCTATCTCTCTACTCCTCTTTCTTCGTTTATGCATTAGTTTCGTAACGAAATCCATCCACGTAGAATAATTATATAAGGCATGCAATCCAAACGTTATGCTTCATAGATTCATGTATTAGTCACGTCCTCATGACCGCCAGGATCACGATTCATCACACTTCATCACGTTCCGTATCATATCCTTTGTTTTTTTTTTTCTTTCTTTCTTAGTATCCTCCGCGCCTCTCCTGGTTCTGTCGAGCCATCTCATCCCGGAACGCATTCCTGGAGCCAGTGGTGCCCTGCCGCTCAAAGTTCTCGTGGATGGGGGTGCCAGCCAGGCTGCCCAGAGCTTCGCTGTCACGGCGATTAGGAATGGGCGCATCGTGATACTCGCCGTCGTTGAGGTGGTCGTCGGCGTTGTGCAGCTGGATGCTACCGGCGTCCTTGTTGGAGCGGAAGATGTTGTTGCGGCGGGTCTTGCGGCCGCTGTAGCCGTGGCGGGAGCGGCTCATGATGTTGCCGAGTTCGATGCGGCGGGTCTTGCGGTTCCACAAGAAGAGGCCGATGACGATGAAGATGATGCAGCCAAAGGCGACGGGCAGGGCGATGGACAGGGTGTGGCCCTTGGGGACCTGGGGCTCGGGGTTCTCGGGCAGGCCGGGGGGTGCAAAGGCCACGGGCAGGGCGATGGAGCTGTTCTTGTCGTTGGAGCCGCGGGGGGCGACGAGCAGGGTGATGGAGATGTTGTTGAGCTTTTCGCCCTGGAGCATGTCGCTCTTGACCTGGAGGGGCCAGAAGCCCCAGGAAGCGGGCACGCGCTGGTCGTCGAACGTCTTCAGCTTGACCCACTCGTTGCTGGTCCTGTTGAGATAGTCCAGACGGACGGTGATTTCGTAGGTGGAGTTTGACTTGGGGACGGAAGTCTTGTTGTAGTAGTCAGGATCCCAGGTAACTAGCAAATAGTAATAAAGCAGTTAGTCCCTCTGTTCTTTGTCTCTTTTCCCAACATTCAATGCCACTATTCAAACTCACTGTAGTAGGTGTTTCCCGTCGTCAGCGTGCTGTTCTTGTAGGGCGTGCAGAACGGAGCATCCTCGCCGTCCTTGTTGTAGCAGCGCGAAAAGACGCCGTCATTGTTGCTGGACGTGGCGGTGGGATTGGGAGGCCGGCCGGTGCTGGTGAAGATCTCACCCCAGCTGGTCCAGGTATAGGCCGAGGCGGTGATGTCGTGCGGTGCGACGTCGACCAGCGTGGGGGTGCCGCTGATGGTGGTCATCTTGGGCGTGACGGTCTTGACGGGCGTGCCCTCGTCGCCAACGGTGACCCAGGGAGCGGTTGGGTCTGCTCGAGGCCGGAGGTTTGCGCGACGGTGCATCTCCAATTGAGGCTCGGGAGTGGCCTTGGGCATAGCGGTGGCAGAGCCGCAGAGCGCGGCGGCGGCGCCAAGGATCGCGATGGCATGCATTGTGGTGTTGATGCTCTTGTTTCTTCTCTTTTCCAGGTTTGAAATTCCAAACTTCAACTCGCAGACGCGTCGAGAGATGGGTGTGGGCCGAGACAAGGAGAGATTAGTCTCGCGTCCAGCTAACGAATGTGATACAATTCAATTGCTGCAAAAACGAAAAAAGAGAGGGGAGGAAGAGGACAAGACAGGGAGGAAGAGAGGGAGAGAAGGAAGAAGAGAAGAGGGAGAGGGAGAGAAAAAAAAGTTACTCGAGGCAACGCAAAGTTTCACGACGGCAAAGGCCAAGACCAGCTTAGTACGGAGTTTCCCGGTCTCTCTCCTTGTTGCATTGCAGCTCAATTGATCTTGCTCACCACAACTAGCACGGCGACTAACCCGCCAAGCTCACAAGGTTAATTCAAAGCCAATTGCCCAAACGGGAACAGCGAGGCTTTTTCTCGACGCTCTAATTTGATAGTGAGCGAGCAAGAAGAACAAAATGCCGCTGCATCTTAAGCTTAGCGTTTGACTTGTCAGTTGGGGTGGAGCAGGAGGAAGAGAAGAGCACCAAGGGAAAAGGGGGGGAGGGGGAAGCTTTGTGGAATTTTCTTCGTATTTTTTCTTCGAATCTTTGTTCTTTTCTTCTAGCCTTTCTCTGCTACTATACTTGCTTGACAAGATGCGGTGTACGATGCATTGGTTCCCCCTCTTGTAGCAGGTTTAGCTTGGTAGCATCGTAGACTTTGCGAGACGGGAGTCGCAGCAAAGACAAAAGTTCGGCTTTTACCGTACTTGGCGCACGAGCACCTGCATTAGCAAGGGGTTTTAGCGAAGCCGTGCTTTCGTAGCGACGAAACCTGGAAGCCATTCAGTCACTCGTGTTTGCTGCAAATCATTGATGCCCATCATGCGGTTCGCCAAGCTTTGGGTGAGACATTATGATGCGCATCAACAGGCGTTTATTGATAACGTAGTACTCGCAACTATTTCAACATATTCACTCCATTTCATCAGTCACAAACAATTGTAGCGTGATAAGAAGCAGAGCTGGTGTGGATGACCATGTCCGTGTTGGCTGATTTATGCGTTGGGCATCTTGCGAGGTCCGCAAAGGGCCCATAAAAGGAATCCTGGTACTTGATAACAAGCACCTATTGTCTCTGGTTTTTTGCAGTGTTCGCTAAAGGTTGAAATCTCCAGGAATATCATCTACGTACGAGTCATGTTTTTCAAGTTCTACCGAGCCGATCATGGGGGGAACGCCTATCATAGGTGCATAAGATATGCCTATCCAACAACCTGGGGGATGCCTTCATCCTGAACATTCGCATCGTTATTCATTAGTAGTAGCTAGCAATATATCGGGCTTCAAACTATTCGCATGCATCTCTCAGTTTAAGGCGTTATAGTGTAAGAATCATCCTTCATAATTCCCTTTCTCGACATGTCCGGCTTGCTAAATTGCCCTTCGGCCTCGTCGGCCTTTGAATAGAATGAAGCTCATGTAGATAGTCGTTATTGAGACCTTGGCGCGTGCGCTACCAAAAAAAAAAATCGTTTCAACATCGAGCTGACTGTCCCGGAGGCGATTGACGTCTCTCTGGTATTGATTGGACAATAGAAGCAAGTCGATCATGCCAAATCATCACCCTATGAAAGCTGTTAGACCATATCGTAAAACATTTTCGGCGGAAAGATGGGCGACTCACCGTTATCATGATCTTTTGTGCTTTGCAGACAAGTCACCAACTGATGCTGTTGAATATAGCCCGACCCATGGCCACTGGCTATCTGATTCTGTCAAAAGCCCCGAAACGTTGAATCCTAGTCTAGTCTCACACCCTGGTAAGATGCCCGATATCTAGGGCGTCACCGTACGGATAGGCATTCCGTCATCGCAAAACTCAATGGCCCTTCCCCTGCATTTGCCTGCGCCGCTGCCCTTGATATCAATTGCCCCGATATGCTTGGAAAGGGCGGTCATTTCCACCTCGTCTATCTCCATCTCGTCCGATGCAGACGAGAAGATATCGTCGTCGCTGTCTTCGAATACTTGGCTGTGCATGGATGTTGCAATCTCCTTGCCTTTTCCCATCAGGTTCGTAAGCGTCCGAGCTTGCTCATCTTGCCATTGATAGGGCTCGCCACTTGACGATCCAGCAATCTTTTGTACGGTTCTGCGTTAGACTCGACCTCACAAAATCCCCGGCCGCAAAAGCCATGCGAAACTTACTGGGAGCTGCATGGCTTGCGACGAAGAAGAAACGGCAGATGCTGCGGACGCATCCAAGAACGACTCGCGCCTCTCGCTGAACCTCACCACGGGCAGCTTCTTGAAATACTTTGCCGCAAACTCAGCCTTTCTTGCCTTGTCCTTTGCTTCCCACTCTGCACGAGCCTTGGCCCAAGCAGCTGCTCGGGCGGCTTCAACTTTGGCGCGCTCTTCGAAAAGCTTGGCCGCAATCTCGGTGCTTTTGCACTCCTGAACAGGGCATTCGTAGGGGGTCATTTGGCGCTTGATTCGCTGGCGGTTGTCTTCTGGAAACATTTCGCATTCCGAAGGATGCTGGGATGGTAGGCCAAGAGCGCAGCCCTTCTTGAGGAGCAGTCTATTCTCGCCGCAGCGATCCCAGCTGTAGTGCTTCCAGTAGCCGCAGTATCTACATTTGACAATGTACTCTGCACACATCTTTGTCTCGGTTGATAGTGTGGATGGTGGGGATTGTTGAGTTGTGATGGCTTCGTGTTGCTCTTTTCCTAGTATGTGATGCCTCTTTAGCATAGGAAGTGATGTTGGCAGCTGAGGATGGGGGGAGCAGAAGGAGTAGGAGGAAATTCTTAGAGGTGCACTCCTGGGGGGAACTTCATATTCACCTCTAGGAACCATACACCAAGCTTTGCGGCAAGACCAAGTGCTGAACAGCCTGCAGTTGTCAGCCTACTGCGTACGATAGCTGCTTCACAACTGCTAGAAGTTATCGGCCAAGGGGCAGCCATGTGCTGGAGTGAGTCCCCCTAAAGATGCCTGGCAGCAGACACATCAGTGTTAAACTACCTAGGTAGGTAGAGAACACCCAGTAAATAGAATCCTGCTCACTTCATCTTCACTTTCGACGTTTGTCGTCAGAAAAGGTCACCAGAGGCAGGTAGTCGTGTAGTAAGCAGCTGCAGATGGGACGAATCTGAGCGTTTGCTTGTATTCCACACGGCGGCTACCTTGTTTATATCCCCGGTCTGATGGCAATACTCATTGGTCACAATGCACCAACATGTGTTCTATAAACCTCATCATCCTTGTTCAAATCATGTTGTTCATTTGTAACTATGAAAATGACAAGCACGCGAGTTCGATATTGCCACGCGTGTCTAGAAGCAATGTCTGTCAAATGTTCAAGAGTTTTATTTATATTTCCATGAAAGAATAACGATTCCACAAAGAACATGAACTTTTCTTTGGCAGCGTGACACTCTTCAGCCAAGCTAGTGCTTTGTTTGGCTCGTTACCAATTCGGATATGTAAATATCTAAGAGGATATTACGTTGTTCTTACGGGTTTGTGCCGTCGCTTTGCCATTGCTTTCAATAGTCTTAGGCTCTAATTGTATTTCGAATTCTTCCGTCGACGACGCTGTGGGTAGAATGGCTTTCCTGCTTTTTGTATAACAGGATGCAGAATACGCTCTCCTCTAAGCATCCGAGGTTTGAAGAAAGCTGATTCAATCTACGAGGCACGTTCAAAGGCAAAAAAGGCTCGCTCGCACACACTCTTTCTATCAATTGTGGCAATTTGAGGATTATGACTGTGTCCAATAATACAGATTATCTCAAACTGGTGTCTCATCAGTAGGCGTGCGAAATATCTAGTAGAATAATTTCCTCACTATCCTACAGAAAGAAAGAAAGGCGTTCTATTTCCAACGAGCCAAGAAATAAAAGAGAAATCGTCGCATCGCCTCGAGCTTCTCTCGCGTCCATCAATCTCAAGCCTGAAAAGAGAAGCAGAGAAACCGTCAAGTAGGGCAAATTCTTGTACTATCATGCCCAGCAAATTCATTTTGTCAGAAGGAATCCGTTGGTCGTTACCATTCTGACTGATGCCAGAGGCTGCCCTTCGGATATTTTGTTCCTCGTTAATTGATGACGACGGCACAGTCAGACTCCGGCGATAAGAAATTTGCGGGCGTTGAATCCTTTCGATTATGATTGTGTGCCGAAAACGATGTGTTTACCCTAGTTATCCATGCAAGGTGCTGGCCACAGCCTCATATCTGCTTGGCTATTAACTTCCGCATAGGTACTTCAAATCCCATATCTGCTGATACAAGGACCAGGTATACGGAGCAGGACTGACGTGTGGAGCATGGCAATCCTACGTCGGTTCTGGCCGAGAGCATCACGCCAAAGCCTACTGGTATACCCGCAAGCCGTGCGGAACGGGCATATCGAGTCTGGTAATGCCGACTGAAGCCTCGTCCCCGCATTGTCCATGCAGCGGCATCCTCTGCTAAGTCTCGGGTGTATTCCGTAGCTGGCTGATCGTCCGTTGATCCCTGCAAATCACACAGGCAAGGGCCTTGGTGTCTGGTCGTGCGGTCGCTCAGCGTCAGCCAGCTCCCCGTAAATCTGACAGAGATAGCTGATGTCCAAACTTGATTAGATGCATCTGCATCTAGTCCTTTCAGCCAGCTCCTTGCCCAGGCAATTTCAAGCAGCGGAACGAGGCCAAATGACGGTTGTAGCAGGTAGATTGCCTTCAAGCTGTGGCTCGCATGGTAGGGCCAGCAATGCCTACATTAGTATGCGTGTGTGTGTGGTTGGGCTGATCACAAGATATCCAAAAAGGAAAACATACATGAACATACATGTAGGGCGCCACTACCACAACGATACCCCGGCAGATGGAGGATTGAGGGAAACCGGGAGGTTTTGACATGTAACCAGGGCCTGCAGCCGCACTTTGACGCTGTAAATCGAGGCTGGAGCTCTCCCTGGTACTTCTTCTTTCTTCCCAATTTTCTTCTTCTCTTCCTCTCTTTTCCTTTTCTTCTCTTTTCCAGCCATCCTACCGCAAAAAAAGGCACATATACTTATTTATTGATTTCGTTTCCCTCCCTTCCTCTTCTTGTGGCAAATCTGAGGGCGCAGGACAGGCAAATGCTTTGTTATACGTGTATCCAGACCGAAACCCTGGCAACCAAGCAGGCTACCGCGAGGCACGCACCTGCTATCAACCATCAGAAAAGTCCATCCTCTCCTCTGTTTCTCTTTTCTTCTCCTCTTCACCACTCTTGACCCCATTTCATGCTATGCTTCCCCTCTCCAAATCCCTCCCCATGCAGCAGCCCATTGAGCCAATACGCAGCATGAATGTGTCGTGCTAACAAGGGCGTTCCGTGGCTGCATAATATTGAGCCAACCGGTGGCTGAGCTTCAAAGAGGGGACATGGACGAGGCGAACAACGCATCGAGGCTCTCCCCCCTCATCAGGCTGGTGATTCTATCGTTCGTCGTTCATTCATTACCATATATGGATATATACCTATGCTTGTACCATCCCTATGCCCATCCCTATCCCTATACAATGCCAACTGGAAGCTGATGTTGGCCGACATGGTCCATTATTAGGCGAGGATTACCATTACCATTCCCTCATTATCCACCGTCCGACCTTCTCAGCTTTGAACTCCCATCTTCTCTCTCCAATCCCTTGCCGCTTGGGCAATCTGCAAAGCCGCAGCTTCGATCCGCCGTGCCCGTTCCAAAAGACTATGGTCCCTACGCGTCCCAGATGGCCGCTTGAGCTGTGCAATCATCTCGAGTACAGCCATGTGGTCCACGACCTTGTCCGGGTCTCTCATGCTCTCTCCTCCTCGATCCCGACTCCCTGACACAGGAGTCCTCCTCCCAGATGCATTACAAGCGTGCTCGACTCCATCATAAAGACAGTTGCTACAGGGCCCCGTCACCCCCGGCGCCTGGCCCATTCCTTCTGGAGATACAACACACTGGGGGGAGATGCCTTGCCCGGCACGGCAGCGGCTGCAGCGTCGGTCGCTGGTGTTTTGCTCTATGCCCCTCTCGTACATCATGATTGCTTCTGCCACTCGAACTTCAGCGAATGCAGGCTCCTCCCGCCACCGCCATCTCCCCCATCTGCGCACGGTAGGAACTGCGCTCAACGCTTCGATGAGATACGACCACGGCCGCGCAGAGGGCGGCACGGACACGTCGTCAAAGACGCACAAGGCGTGCATTTCTCTCATGGCTAGGTCGTCTGGGTCGTCTGGGTGGTCGCTTACGTGCCGCTCCAGTCCTCCAGGCCAGCCTTGTATTGAGGGACCATGATCAGCATCATTGTCGCTCTCTTCCGCGTCGTACTCCATCTCTAGTTGGATCTGATGCATTGAGCGGCCAGCAATGACGGCTGAAGGATTGGGCATTGAGTGGTCGAGGACAAGCGGAGGGAGCTTCAACCCAGGGTCAAGAGCCGGGACACCAGGAGCCGCCATTGCCATTGTTGTTGGCACCGCATCACTTGTAGATGGATCGTTGATGCTCATTTTCAGCACGGCTCGGTAGAGTGACAAGCGAGAAACGACGGCTCAGCAGGGCTCACGGCGCATGTTGCTCCGTCACACATGTGGCAGGACGACAGCCCCAGACCCGAGAGACGACTGAATACCACAAGATGCTGACGCAAAAAGGGAACAGAAGTGGTGACCTCGGGGACTGGGGCATGGTCGTGTTTTTAACCTATTCAAGAAAAAGAGTACGGAGCACGGCAGCGAGGTATATGTACCATTTTGCCGCTCTATTGGCCTTGGTACACGTTGGCTAGCTGTGGCCCTGCACTCCCGCAGCTGCTGGATGCGCGTGGGGGAGGGGGTATGATATTAAGCTGGATCCAACTTGACTTTTGGGCCCGGGAGACCAACAAGCTCTGAGCAGACTCCGACAGCTCGGCGATGCGCCCCCCTTGCTGGGACGACTACCGCTGGCCTGGGCAGAGATTAGGTAAGTCTAGAGTAACGAAAACAGCTCCGAAGCACGGCTCCATCCGAGCAAGGACCTGGTCCCGCCGATTTCTCGCAGATATCTCGCGAGAATGGGAGCCGGCAGCCTGTTTTGGGGGCCGGGCTTGGGCGTCTCTGCCAGCCCTTTGGGGACATGGAGGGCGGGAGGGGCAGCAGAGGTAAGGCCAGCGACTACAGTATGAAGAGGGAGAGGGAAAAGACGCAACGCAACGCTCCATTACCCCGTACTTTGCTGCCGTCTCCGGGTTTTCGAGCTGTGGAGCCTCCCCTCGACCTCGAAGGAGCAGCGCGAGCATTTAACGGGCGCCCTTGTGCATATGTATGCTGCCCTTGGCGCAATGTCACATCCGCCGCTTCTTGGAATCGGTCTGCTTGCTGGAGGTACTATGTACAGCCAGGCAAAGCTCAGCAATGCAGTGTACATGTACTGTACAGGTGCAGTAATGGCATCCAACCTGACCTAGGCCGACTCGAGGAGCTTATTAGCAGGCTAGTAGCACAGCAGACGCACGCCCAAATACGAAGTGCTGCCGATTCGGATACAGCTCAGGCTGCCTCTCCCCCGCATTCGGTCCTCCTCTTCATCTATTTCTCCTTGGGCGATCACCCTCCCAGCTCAGCCCACCTCCCCCAAGCTTCCGTCCCCTCCCGTACCCCCGGTCTAATGTCTTAGGGGATCCGACCGATCGCATGGGATCCACGCCTACTAGCTACAGGAAAGCTCCGTGGAGCAACACACCTGCTGGACTGCGTTAACTGGCACACAGAATGGCTGACGGTGTGGTCCCGTGGGACGAGTTGGCTGTGTGGGGTAGGAAGCGAAGCTTTTTTTTTTCTCTCTCTCTTTTTTTTCTTCTTCATCTCGGCTGCCCATATCTACGGAGAGGAGGGAGTACAGGTACGTACCTGTATGGAGTCAGAGCCAGAGACGCCGTTTTATGCCGGTTTTTATGCACGCTGCTTGCCGAGCCAGTCTCTCCTCCGTGGGGGGAAGCGGATCATGCTTCGCTCATCTCATCTCCAGGGTCTGCCGTGGGGGGACGAATCCAAGCAAAAGGGCAGCCACCCTCTTTACGCCTGTGTTACTGGCGCTCCGGTATCTGGGGATGCCGGCCATTGGTGTAGTGGTGTTGATCCGCGTCGGATCGGTGCTCACGGTGTGGTAGTATATATCAGGCACTGCCCCCGTTGCGTGCGGCTATGTTAACGATGAAGCCCCCCCATGTAACGTTTTGAATTTTGTTGATATAAACGCCCTGCTGTTCAGACGTTCTCTAGTTCCTCTTATCTTATACCAGTAGCGCTCCAGGGCAAACCACTCTTCTTGTTCACTAATATCCATCTGGCTTACCCATCTCACCTTTTTATTTTACATCTATAGCGCAGTTCATATTCTACTTTTTGCCGCAATGACAGCTTCTACGGAAGCTAACGGCTTCTCCAACCACAATGGTTCAAGCCATAACTCTACCTCTACCCTACCGCTGGCTTCAGGGTTATACGTGCCTACCGTGGCATTCTTCACTCCTCAAGATACTATCGACGAAGAGACGACAGCAGCACATGCCAAGCGCCTGGTTGAAGCCGGCGTCACGGGCATCGTGACGCACGGTTCCAACGGCGAGGCTGTTCATCTTGATCACGCTGAACGACAGCTTATCAATCGCATTACTCGTTCAACAATCGATGCTGCTGGCCGGAGTGATATGCCCCTTATTGTTGGATGCGGCAGCCAATCTACGCGAGAGACAATACAGCTGTGCCGTGAGGCTGCCGAGTCTGGAGGAACACACGCCCTCGTCCTGCCCCCAGCGTACTACGGCAGCTTGTTGTCAACAGACCTCATAATGGTTCACTTCAAAGAAGTGGCTGATGCTAGCCCAATCCCATTGCTCATATACAACTTTCCCGGGGCGTGCAGTGGGCTGGATCTCAGCTCGGATACCATCTTAGAATTGGCTGAGCATCCCAATATTGTCGGCGTTAAGCTGACCTGCGGCAACACGGGCAAGCTTGCCCGTGTTGTTGCTGGCACACGTGGGACGACTTTCAGGACCTTTGGCGGTAGCGCCGACTTTGCCATTCAGACCCTGGCTGTGGGCGGGCACGGTGTGATCGCGGGATTAGCCAATGTGGCGCCAAAGGCCTGTGCTGAAGTGATGCGACTGTGGACAGAAGGCAAGACAGAGGAGGCGACGCTGCTGCAAGGGATTGTCGCTCGCGGCGACTGGACCGCCATCAAGGGCGGCTTTGTCTCTGTCAAGGCCGCGCTGATGAGATACTACAGCTACGGCGGCCAGCCACGAAAGCCTTGTGCCTTCCTGGAAGGCAAGGCCTTGGAAGCGCAAATGTTGGGCTTTTCTGAGCTGGTAGAGTCGGAGAAGAAGCTGGAGGCACTAACTTAGTCTCCACCACAGACCACGAGCAGGCAGACGGATATAATAATAAAGAATGGAGAACGCTATGGACGACGATGTTGACCGGCCTGTGGGGCGTGGGGGGAATCTCGAGTCTGACAAGGACAAGAGGCCAAACGAGCGAGGCGAGCGTGGTTGTGGAGGCTCTTTAGCGGGGACGGAATCCAGATCCATGTTGCCGTTGTGCGCTTTCTTTTTGACTATTGCATGCACTTTTGCTCACTAGCACGAAGAAAGGGCGAGAGGTCTTGGCCTGATGAGTTTCGCCGTCTGGGCTAGGGGAACTGAGCAGCATACGAAGCTCAACTGTGCTGGCTGCGAGACGCGGAGAAATAACCGGCATAACAGATATGGGTTTTTGCATGGTGGTTGGTTTGAATCTAGAGCTGCGCACTTTTTGTGCTTGATGGAGTGAGGTGGATGTGAGATACCTTTGGCAGAGCAGATGGCATTCCTAGATTGACTACTCGGGACTAGTTTTGGATACTGTGTAGAGAAGAACATAGTAATAATACGGAATTCAAGGAAATATTGCACAACAATGCTTTGTCTAGGAAGTTACTGATTCGATGAGAGAGAATGGAGAGAAAGGGGTTCAAGATAATCGTGTGTACAGCAACGGAATTGACGAATACGTATTCCATTTCCAATCATTCGGGTGCTCGTTTCTTGTTTTGAAGCGCTCTAGGCAACGAATATTCAATTCTTTTCTCTATATACATGTCAGGCAGCGGCGAGAAGCATTCTCTATCTAGCAACTCTCCCACATAGTCTATCAACTAAATCAACGTTACACTGATCTAAACCACACTTAGACCAGGAAGCCCTCCAGCAGCTTGACCAGGCCATACGCGCCAGGATCAGGACATTCATTCCATCCCTCGGCATTGACGTAGACTGATCGCCCCAGGCTGGCCTCCATGCCCTTTGTTGAATCTGAACCTTTCGTCGCGGCCTCGACGGCCTTCTGAACGTCGAGCGTCTCCGCCAGCGTGTTGACGAACGGTACAAGCGCATCAACCACGGTGCGGTCACCCGGCTGAGCAGGAGTATACTTGGCCAAGCTCTTGAGGGCCGCCTGGAGAGCAGTCGCCCAAATCTGAGGAGTGACGGTGGTCTTTTGGCTGCTGGCCTGGCCTTGGAGGCCAGAAGCCAGGGCGTTGATAAAGATGGCGTAAAGCGCGCCCGAAGTGCCGTCCATACTTGACTCAATGACTTGGGCAATGTTTCGGACAAAGTGCACGGTGTCAAGCTGCCCTGATGAAGAGACGCTTTCGAGATGCTTCAGCACGGCCTCGGCACCCGTCTTGAGGCAGAGACCGCAGTCTCCATCGCCCACAATGGTATCAAATTTGGTGACTTGCGGCTCTGCAGCAATGAGGCTCTTGAGAGCTGATTGCAGCTTGGAAGTAGTAAATCCAGCATCCACTATTCAGGTCAGTTACACGCCTTGTTTTGTTTTCGCGAAGGGGCAATGAAATTTGGAAAAGCCTTACAGTCAAGATTGCTGGGGGCTGAATCATCTTGGGAGGGGGTTTCCTCCTTGATCTCCGACTTGGTGGTGTCAATGCCATTAGCCCAGTTTTCGGGGCGGACGGCCGGTGACCAACCAGCAGCATCGGCGGGAGCATCAATCAAAGGCAAAATGGCCTCATTAGCCACTTTAAGAATCGTAATGCTGAATCCCAAGCCGTTCAAGCTGGTCATGTATGTGCCGCTAAGCAGCCTTGATGGCGTGATTTTATAAGAGGCATCGAGCTGGTCAATGACCTCCGTTGTGATTGCGCCGAGCTCAAGGGGGCTGATACCACCGAGATTGTTTACCATGACAACAACCTCTTCCCCAGACTTTACGTTGATGTAGGCGCGATCGCTGTCGGATTGGTCAAGGAGTTGCTTGAGCATGGTCTCGACGAGGCCCTTCAAGGTCGTCTTAACACGGCCGAAGCCTTCTTCGTTGTGAATGCCCATGCCGATTTCAATTTCATCGCCAAGCTCGTCGGGGGTGATTTCACGACCAGGAACATGGACATGAGCTAGAGAAGCGCCAACGGTGGCAAGATTCTCAGAAGCAAGGGTAGCGATTTGGGAGACCTGCTCCAGAGATTGTCTATTCGCAAGGAAGCCGGGAGGTCAGAAACAAGTTTCCAAACGAGAAATGCTGCTCTGTGTGAAATGGGACTTGAAACTTACCCCTGAGCAGCAGCAGCGGCCGCAATCTTCTGTACGAGGACTGTTCCAGCCAGACCTCTCCTGCCAATTCGTCCTCCACGTTTCCTGCCAACGCCAACGTCGTCTCCCACAACCAAAAGCTCAGTCTTGATGCCCTCAGCGCGAGCCTTCTCTACTGCCATGCCAAAGTGCAGCATGTCTCCTGTGTAATTCATAATTAAGACCAGCACGCCACGCTGTGGCTGCTCTGCACCCACGCGGCGAATTGCGCGAAAGACCTGCTCAGCAGAAGGAGAGGCGAAGACAGAGCCCGCAACAGCAGCGGTTAGAAAGCCCTTGCCGACGAAGCCCGCAAATGAGGGCTCGTGGCCGGAACCACCGCCCGAGATCAGGGCAATGGTAGGCTGAGAAGCAGCATCGCGAAGGAAGACGGTCTTTTGCGCGGCATCAAAGCCAATGGAGGGGTTGGTGTATGTGGCCGAGCGGAGGGCGGCATTGACGAGAGCAAGAGGCTCGTTGGCGAAATGCTTGGCTGAGACGAATGTTAGCCGGAACTTGGGAGTTTTAGTTTATGAAGACTGCGTACATGACATGGTGAGCCAGAGCAAGTTGTTGGTCCCTGTTTGCTACCTTTCTTTGTACTATGATACTCCAAGACAAATCGTATGGCGGGGTCGAGGTTGAGGAGAAGAGAAAACCAGAGGGGATTCGCAACATTCTCTCAGCTTCTTCCCCGCGCTGCGGTCGTGTTATATTTATCCAAAAGCTCGAGAGTTACCCCATTCTCGCAAGCGTCGGCCAACGGCTTGTTCCTTGCGCCTCGACGAGATCCATCGTGAATGGGGGCGACACGCTCCCACGCAGGGCTGTGGCATCGTGGGCTCGTGGCATGTTGCTTACCCTATAAATTGGCTGGTCGGATGGCGAGTTTGGTGGTGGTGACCCCCGTGTAGATGGAGAAGAAGAGGAGGGCGGAGGAGGAGGAGGAGGAGGAGAAGGAGAAGAAGAAGATGGAAGAGTATATCCCACGCCTACCTACTAGGTAGTTATTATTACGGCGTCGCAATCGGAGAGTACATAGCGACTAGAGGTAAGCCGCGGTTACAATCATCTATAATGCCCTGAATCGTCCCCAACGTGACCCCCAACGTGACCCCCAACATCTTCAACGCGAACCTCTTCCTTCAAGGCTTCACATCGTCAACACGGAGTGAGGGGAAGGTGGCGTGCAAAAATAATGAATGCCTGTCCGGCTTTATGCACGTTATGCTTAAGCAGCCACAATGTACGAGTACCTGTACGAGCATCTGTAATGTATTCCTTCGCATCTACAAGTACTCCACGAGGCCAGCCATCATGTGCTAAGCAGCCAATCCTACGGCAAACCCCCTCACCAGTGCGGCTCAATTGCAGTTTACGGCGCTGACTTGGCCATATTGAATCGCTATCATACGGAGTACTAGCAGGCTGATATTATATTATATTATATTAAAACACAGCACGGGCATGCGGGATTCCACAAAAAGACGCGGGGAGCCGAGGAATCGGATGCCATCTCCTGGGCCTGCCCTGCGGAGGGGAGTGTCCATTTCCCCAACTCTTTCCATGTGCTTCGCACGCCTGCTGTTGGGCCAACGCGACGCCCTAGCATTAATTTGATCACATCCACTGCCGAAAACGACGAGATATTGCCATCCTTGCATCCAGACGTGGCTGCTTCCAAGGGCCCCCTTTGCCTAAACGAGAGCCGGGGTGAGACGCTAGGGTCGTGAAGCCACAAGTCTGGTCATGCTGAGATGAAAGTGCCCTTGTTGCATGCAGTGGTTTTGGCCACAAGATCAAAAAAAAAAGGTTTGGTTCTTTTGGGCTGCTCGACTCTTTCGGATGTATGTCAGACAACGGTCGACGTGTCAAGACCCCCTACAGGTGGCTGCATGCATTCAGGTCAACGGTCTTAGTCTTACAAGAGAGAAGGCAAAAGAGAAACATGGTTTTCATATACGAGTACTAGTACCTGGACCCAGGGGGGTTGATTTACAAAACATCTGGCGCCAATAGGTGTCGTGGATGTACAAGTACGGTGAAGAAATGCAGTCTTACAGTCACCAGGCCTCCCCCACACTCTTGGAAGCCGGGGTGCCGTTTTGCCATTTTCACATTTTGCACACCAAACAACAGGGGGCTGCTTACCCTGGTATCTTGGATTGCATTGCTCCGTGTTGGGTAGAATATTCTGATTCAAGGCTCTGTTGTGCTGCCTTTGTGTCTATCATGCGGATTGGGTGTTCGACTGCATCGAGCTGTGACAGGATGTGGATAGTTGTACAAAGCTGCTTACGGAGGAGTGACAGATACGATAGACAAACAAGACAATTGTTGACAAATTTATATTTCAATCGCAATTCAGTTCATACTATCCTATAACCCTGTCCAAAAACACGCTGGCCATGCTATTTTATACATTAGACCATGTACAAGAGATAGACCTGGCCTAGCATTATCAAAGATGAAACCCAAATACACTGAAAGAGACAAATCCAACCAAAAGTAATCATGATGGCGAGACCACATGACGCCAGTGTTCCCTGTAACCTTCCCCGGAACGCCATATCCCAAAGCACCTTGTCACGGGCCCTACGGGTCGCCCTCGACTAGTCTGGAGGTTCTCGGAAGTTCCTCTTCTGGGATGACTCTGGGATTCTCATAGGTCCAGGCCATGTCATCCTGTCGGCCATTTGGAAACCAGCTTTGCTGGCTCAAATGCCAGGAGAGACATTCCTCGTACCTCGGGCATTCCCCGAGACGGAAGCAGTAGATGGCATTGGCTCGCGTGGGGCAGGCCTCCCTTATCTCCTTCTCCGTGGCCGTGGACACACCGATTAAGACCTTGGACCACTCGGTCCGGTACCAGCGGCAGTCAGTCATCTGGTAGACTGTGTGGCGGCAGTACTTGCAATGGGCATACTCGTGGAAACACATTGCGACTGGTCTTGTCAGGTTTGTGTCGTGATGGTATGGTTTTCAAGGGGCACGGTTGATCTGGTTATCCAGGGATGGCTTGTGGTGATTGGTAGGTGATCTTGAGAGACGATGTGTGATAGATGTTGTTTGAATTCTTTGGGCATATAAATGCAGTTGTGCTGAGAATCTGGACTTGGAAGACGTGATGTGGTGTGTAAAGAGTAGAGAAGATCGCTCAAGCTGGGGGGAAGCAGTAGGTTTATATGGAAAGGGCAATGGGCCATAACAAATGGAAAAAAGCCATCAAAGTATAAACATCCAGGTTCGTATGCATCTCCACGCAAATCAGTCGGACTCATCGAGAAGATTCTGTGCGCAAAAAGGTTGTTTGTTGCAAAGCATTTGCGCCCCAAAATGCAAAATTGACCTTCACCGACTATCTGGATGAAAAGTTACTACGCCACCTGTGAAGATTCGTACCTACCAGTCGGAAGATTGAATTTAAAAACTACAAGTGGAATGATCCGTAGTAGACCTCGTCAGGGTGTGGTTTCTTGACTAGATGGGATTATATGTGCTCCAATAGCGTAGTTGGGAGTTTTATAGCTTCGATACCTATCTTCAGAACCATGTTCGTTTTTGTGTTATTAGACTTGAGATAGTGCAAGACAACATTCCATACTGGAGGGTTTCCACTACGCATTACACCCATCAACATGAACAAGATGTTTATATATTGCAAGTGATATTAGTCTAGCCCAAAAAACGCCGCGCCCAATACCTTAACCTTGGTTTTCAGCTATTTGCTTACATGATGTATCTATTTACCCTTCTTCCCCTTCTTGGACTTCTTCCGAGAGTTGTCGCCGAACTCTTGGTCGTAGATTTCCGTTGCAGTCTGGCCTGCCTTTCTCTTCTGCTTGGCCGACTTGACGCTGACTACGACATTGGACTTTCCGTCTTTCGCGGCGCTGCTCACTTGTTTCTCAGCTTCTTCCCAGGCAGGTGCGTCGCCATCGATTTCATATCTAAAGAGTTACATGGTTAGCATTAAATGGCAAATAGGGTTTGTTTCGAAACTAAGATAGGGGATCGCTTACTGATCCAGAGGCAGAGAGTCAATCATTTCCCTCTGCTTCTGTCTTAGGGCCATGAGGGCTTCATCGCCGCCCTCCTCGAGTTCATCTTCGAGAGAAGTTTCAAGAGGAACAAACCGATCATCCACAATCTCGTCATCGTGGGCGCCACTGGCGTTCTCTCGGCTGACACCAATGTTCTCGGCCCTTGGAAGTTCGGCATCGGCCGCGGCTGTGACCAGAGAGTTGAAGTGCGCGGTAAACTTGCGGAGAATCTTGATGAACATGGCAAGAAGTTGCGAGCTTGGCATGGGCAGCTCTTGAGCAATCTCATCCACGCTCTTGCGTTGCAATCCAATGGCAAGGAGAATGGCCTGCTGGATGCCCGACATCGAGACATCGGATTTTAGTTTGCCAGTAAAGTAAAGGTTCGCAATAATAGGCATAAGATCCAAGATGACGTGGTAATCAAGCATGCTGTTCGCGTAGGATGTCAATCGCTTCAGATCAAAGGGTGACATGAGCGCATCCAGCTCGGTCTTGGTCAGGGAAGACAGAGGAGTGGCATCAAGCTGTGCACCGGTATTTGCTGACTGGTCAATGCTTAACGCAACAGAAGCGGGAAAGGTCCTAAACTCGTAGGATAGCAGAGAGAGAAATCTTTTCTGGAAATCCCTGGAGAATGCACCGAGCCATGTCTTATCGCCGCTGCCATCAAGTGGCCTAAGCATGACGCAGGTATGCTCGCCAGTTAGGTCGTTGGCAGTCTGTCGTAGGTACACGGGTGAAAATGAAGAGTATTTCCAGAACTTGTGTAGCTCCTTGGTCAAGCCATAGCTGACACCGATGTAGTCGAGTCGCTCTGGCCTCTTCTCCCACAGCTTGGAAAAGAGAGGGGCCATGTGCTTATCATCTCTGACAGTGATTTTTTCTTTCAACAGAGATTCCTTGGCCAGCTCGGCATCCGTCGCCCGAACAGCCCCATTCTCCATGGTCTGGTCGTCGTCCTCAGACAGATTGGCAAATCGGCCTTCATAGTAATCGACGAGAAGCTGCATAGCTCGCTTTCCGTATCCCATGCCCATGTGGTTAGGGTTGGTTGCGATACGAACAACGCGGGCGCCGGAGAGCGAAGCAAACTCTTCATCCTGGAATTGCTGACTAACAAGCCAGGGAATCAAATCACCATGAGGCCTCTCTCCTCGGCTCAAGCTGTTTAACACACTCTGTCGGCTAATCTTTCCTTCCAGGGCCACTTGGATAACGCAGAGAGGCTCAGGAAGTCTACCACTATTCTCTGAGGTAGGAGCAGTAAGGACAAACAGTTGATGTGCGGGAGCATCGCTCATCAGCTGTAGGTCATCGGGAGAGTTCTTATAGTGGCTGGCAACGTAAAGCGCTACCATCTGTTGGAGGAATGCCTCGGGGATGGGATGGAATGAGAAGAGGGTGTCACGGTTTACCATGAGGAGCTCACATAGAGACGGATCTGGTGAACCACTGGATCCTGCTTTGGGCAATGTTGCGTCCAGGCATAGAAGCTTGTTTAGCCACTTTTCGACCGAGTCACCTTGAGCATATCGAATCGGCTCTGCAAGGGTGATCTCGCGTAGTTTTCGGCTGGCTTGGAATTCCTCCGACTTAGAAGCCCTTCCAGTGGATCGATCGGCAACTTCGGTGTCATTGTCCGTTGCGGTCCGTCGAGATTGTTCTCGCAGCTGTTTGATAAGCTTCAGCGATAGCGATCGACCAGTACCCTCGTATCCGTTGATCGTGGAGGCCATGAAGACCAAATAAGGTCCCATCAGCTTTCGGACAAGAGGCAAGGGGATAGCAGCCGCTTCATCAATGACAACCAATTCGGCCTGGCCAAGTACATGGGCATCCTGGGGGCGAATATACTGGATTGTCTGTCTGTGCTGCCGGTGGATGTTTACACGAACGATGGCTTTGTTGAAGTCGGGATTCGTGCTCTGGATGATGGAGTAATCCGCATGATCGGCATAGCCAAGAGCATCAAAGCCCTTGAAGACAAACTCGAAAAGTGTTTTCAAGTTTTCAGGAGATGGCGATGTAATGAAGATGTTGCTGTATCCGTATGCCACAGCAGCAGCCACAGCAACTCCCATAGCGGCCGACTTTCCTCGTCCTCTGGCAGCTGTCAACGCAACGGTGCTTCGCAGAGTCTTCTCAGCAATGGCGTCGGTGAAAGTCAGCAGGGCCTTTGCCTGATCAACGGTTCTTGCGAGATTGATCAATGATCCAACAGGCTGGCGTTCCTGGTTATCGTCTTTGATGGATTCCAGCTCCAACATCTGAGGAGTCTTGGGCTGATCGGCATCCGGAGGTGGCAAAGCCCTGACATTCTTGCCGCCCGAAATGGGAAGCACATTCAGCTCGTCGTCAATAACCAAGCAAGAATCACAGCCTCCCAAAGACAGAAGGAAACGCTCATTGAATCTCGCTACGACATCATCGTGGGCCTCCGTTCGGTATTTTGAGTGGGCATCCATGGACAAGTTATAAAGCTGCCGCAAACTGTTCATTCCCTTGAGCAGCATAATGACTAAACCGCCACCCTCAACAGTTTCGATCGTTCGAGCCAAAATGTTGGGCGTAACGGCTTCGAAATCTTGCAGAATGCACATGCCATATGTGTTACCCAAGATCTTGTCGGTCTCCTTGTAGTAGGTATAGCGGATGTTGTGCAGAGAGACAAAGAGTTCGAATGGGTCCTCAGAGTTTGCTTCTCGGATTCCGCGTCTGATTTCCTTTTTGATTTTGTCTTCTCGCTTCTTCCGGTGGCTGCATGCAAACCATAGTCAGATACTAGGCTCTGCCAAAAGGCAAAGAAAAAATTGGAAAGGCATGATTTCAGGCTTACCTTGTGAATCCCAGCAGCTTCTTCTTGTATGCCCACAAGACAGACTTGTTCTGCTTAATGTCTACCATGGACATGATATAATGGAGTCGGACAATCACATCCTTGGCCTGGTCTCCGACCACGACGAAAAAGCTTCTCTTCTTCTCCTGTAGGCCATTTCGAATCAGCGCGCCGATGCGCTCGTCACTGTAGGCAGGTCAGCTATGTTGCGACAGTATAATATGAGCACTTTTGCTGATCAATAACTTACACTTGCTTGCGCTGCATCTTGCGAACACTTTGTCACAGCCAATGGTCTGTGGTAAAGAATTGCGCAAGAATTGCTGTCTCCAGACAGTTTATTGCGGGACCTCTTGCATACAAAACACCGTCTCAGCCAAAAAATCCAAAAATTTGGCGGTGGAGCTGAATTCTGCCGGGCGGTGAAAACTATTAGCTGCTCTAGTGCAAAATCCGACCGAACTCCTCACCGAAACGTTGACCGAGAAGGTTTAGTACTTAATAGCTGGGATTGCTATTTTATATGGAATGGACAGCTGAAGAGCAAGGAAATACATCATTTTGGGCTGTTACGAAGTAAATTTGAGCAAATTGGGTTATTCCAAGCCTCTAATGTATCCAAGTAATTTAGATTTTACGGAGATTTATCTACTTGTCTGAGGAGAGGTGTGATTAGGCCGTAACATATTCGGTTCAAATCCTAAAAGATATACGAAGAGAGAGCAGTGCAAGATATTCATCAAATGTGTTGATACATGTTCATCTTATTCATACTAATTTTACAAATTCGATCTAACGGGAAATGGCCGTGTCCCCGGTCATGCACCACAGCACATGACAACTGTTATCTTCGCCAGTCTATGGAAGAGAAAGAGTCTCAGGAGCGCGTTGCGTAACTCATGGCTGACAAAAAGCCGTCAACCCCAGACAGACACCAACCCAAGAACCAGTCAAATCCCAACGCAATATAGGAAAACAATAAATGTGAATGTCTACACGGCCCAAGCACAGCTCCTTAGGTTCGATCCAGCTTGCGGCGCAGGTTTCTTGTTCGCTTCATCAACTTCTTGTACTTCTTCTTCTTCATCTTGAGTTTTCGTTGTCGCTTAACGCTGATGGCGTAGAGGTCGCGCTGACCGCGAGTTTGGTCAAAACGCAGTTGGCGGACAGCCAGACGCTCCAAGAAGCTCCGGGGCTGCTCGTCCTGGATAATTCGAGGGCTGTGGGCGATGATCCTGATCTGGCCATCTGGCTCTGTGGACTCCTCAATGGTGAACATGGCCTTGTAAACTCGGTGGTGAGCTGCCTCTTCCAAAGCCTCAGTCTCAGCCGCAGCTGCATCAGCCTCAACGCCTTGCTGCGCCTCAGGCAACGGAGGAGGGCGGAATGGCAGGAATTCTCCAGACATGGTATCGACCTGGAGGTAGATGCTCGACTCGGTTCCGTCGGGATTCTTGACATCAACTCTGTGCATACCATCGCCAGCCCCTTGATCCTGAGATCCTATTGTGACCTGCGCCATGGGGCCTTCCAGCTGGTCGATGGTGTCAGAGAGCGTTGAAACAGTGTCCCGTATCCTGCTCGACTTTGATCGAGGCGCAAATATGGATGCAAAGTGCTCGTCTGTAACAGTCCTGGGCATGGTCTGTGTGATGGAAATAGGACGGTGGAGTGAGAAGAAGCTCGATAAGCTCAGGGCTATCACTCAAGTTAGCTACGATGAGGATCACTTCGGATATGGCGTCTGCGGCACACACCTTCCTGGGACATGTGGTGAGTGCTGGGGACACTGGGTAGCTTCTTGAAAGCCGCATTTCGGTCGGATGATTCCTTGGTCTTTCGTTTTCTGCTGCCTTTGCTCTCTCCGCGAGAGGTAGATGCCGGTACCGATTGGCCGGCAGAGATATCGTTGGGCTCATCGGATCTTGAGGGCTTCGACGAGGAATAGCGCCGCTGAGGGCGATTCAGAATGAAGCTGGAGGCTGCGACCTTTGGGGCCGACGCGGCGAGAGAAGTCAGCCCACTTGCCCCCTGAGGAGCAGCGGCCACCGCGCGCCGCACCGATAGAGGCAACATTGCGTCGCCGGACTCGGTCTGCCGGGCAGATGGAAAATAGAGAGGAGCGAGACGAAAGAGGTCGATTCGAGCGCTGAGGCTGAACCTGGTGATGTCGATTGTGTTTCGTCAAAGCCCGGACTTGGCCGCTCGTTCGGCAAAACGATTTGCAAGGCGGCAAAAAAGAGGGATGAGTCAGCCGACACTAAGCCCTCTGTGGTCTCGGACGAGGACTGAGTAAGCCCTGCGCTTATCGTGGATTCCGATGCTTTCAATGTTCTTATCAGATATCAGATCTGGATGGGAAAAGCCGGGGGATGACGAGAGTTAAAATGGATCTCTCAAAGGACGAGGCATTGATAACTAATTCGCGGATTGCGCCCCTACAAATATCGCCCGCTCCTGTTGTTTTAGTCCGGGTTTCGTCATATTCCCCCTGAACAAGGCTTATCTAAACCCCCATCATCGGACCCGATCACAAGACCGCATCAACGTCAGCAAGGCTCAGGGGGGCATTGACATGCTACATTCGGAGTACATTTGCATCTATGTCAATGCACTGGTGCAGCTGAGTTGAAGCGATACGGGGAGCATTATTATATTAATAAAGAAATAACAAAGCATCAGACATAAGTGATGATGTGAGGTGAAAATGCACTGTGTCGTCATGCATGATGATTATCGTGAGGTACATCGAAGTTACCGCATTGAGGAATCATCTCTAGCCCTCTATCTTGTCTTCTTTTCCCTCTAACGCAGATAAAAGCAAAGCCACATCAAAACAGTCCCATACCTGGGAGAAACAAAGAGAAATTTAGGTGGCTGGGGCAGCGACCAATTCGTGGTCCTTGCTCTTGTTGCCGCCCTTGCTGTTGACCCAGCTCAGGTAACTGTTCCAGCCAATTGATATGACGTTGGCAAACAGCAGACGGTACTGCAGAGGCAAAAAGGTGAAGTTGACGAATTGCACAGCCGGCCAGAGCACCCAGTTGGCCTTGAGAGCCGACCACCAGGTAGTTTCCAGGCGCTTCTGGGGGCTTTTACCCTCCATGGTGGCCATGCTGCCGAGGAAGACTCCAATCATGACGGGAGCAAACAGCAGCTGGTCAGCCGCCACACGCGCCGCCGTCTCAACCCGAGCATTCCTGAAGGTGACGCGACGAGCTAGGAAGCCCAGCCAGGTAGTCGCAACGGGCCCAAAGACACCTGCAATCCGTTGGGTTAGAAAAAATTTTTCAATGGATCTGTGGTGGTGCTGGCTGGAGAGAGAGGAGAGAGGTGGGTTTAGGCAGCCAAATAAAACCTACATCCACCGTAGAGCGCCATGCGACCAGTTCGGGAGACATCATGGCCCTTGGCGCCCCTTTTCTCGACCAGCTGCTGGGCGGTGATATCGCCAGTAGCAAACAGGACTGCAGTCGTCACGCCCTGGGTGAGATACGGACGGGCTGCGAGCCTTCCATTGTACCTGCGCTCATGGTCAGAAGCCAGATCCTCAAAGTGAAAAGATCGTCTAGCGGTGGCAAACTTACCAACGAAAAAAAGAAGCCATGACGAAGGAGAAAAAAACACAATCTATGCCTCTAGGAGAAACGCCAGCACCAATTTGCAAGGAAAATTGAAGAAAGAATTGAGTAGTCTTGGCTTAGGAGTCGATGAAGGACAGCGGCCAGTCTTTATAAAATGATGCCCGAATTCGCAGTAGTTTGCCAATTTGGGTAACTCCTCTCACTAGCAAGGCTGGGGGGACCGATGTGCGGAGCTGAACGAGATGGAAATCAACAACCCCAGAGACGAGATCAAAGAAATCTGCGGAGTGGACAAAATGGAGGATTGAAACGTTCCAAGCCTAGGGATGTGAGAAGAAGGAAGACAAAAACGAAAAGGTGGGAGAGAAATTAGAGAGTAAAAAAGAGACCTGGTGGTCGATCATTGGAGTTGGGTGTACAAACGGCCTGCGTAGGGGGTAAATCTCGCTAAAACTTGGTGTTAGTTAAGCTCGTCCAAGACACGGCTATCGCGAGATTCTCCATGGGGCACTCCAATTACTGCTAGTAGAAGAGCACCTTGCCCAAATAGTAACCTCCGTCCTCTCCATTGTTCATCTCTGCGGAGTTTGAAGTGTGGCATATCAACGGATGTGTCAAGTAATCAATTCTTAAAGAGCTCCAGCATGATGATCAAACATCATGTCTACCTAATTTCCATGATAACGCTACTAGTAACAGAGCATCAGCTCAAGGTATCTTTGTGTCCAACAACGCCTATTCAAGCCAACCAGCCAGCCATATATTTCCAATTCATCATGAGTCGTTACAGCGTCAACCTGACAGTTATTGCTTCTTCCCCCGAGCAATGAGCTTCTCATATAGTTCAGTCACTACGTTGCTCCACTGCTCGCCCTCAGCTCCCACACTCTTCCCAATCCTAGTACTCAAGAAATCCCCAACCTTGCCAACATTGAATTGCTCCCCATACACCACCTTGGCCTCCGTTGAAACATCCACATTCACTCCCTCCGGCCCGCTAGACCCTTTGAGGTTGAAAGCCACCTCGACTCGCGTTTCCAAAGGTGCTAACAAGAGAGAACTAGTAACGGCGATGCTGGAGTCGGATGTTTTGGTAACCTTTGTTGGGAACGTTACATTGATGCGTCTGATCTCACGGGAGATCCATTTGGATTTGTCCCATGCAGCCCCTATTACGCTGAGGAGATGAGACAGCTTTGTGCGGCTCTGTGACATTGCGCGGATGTGTTCGCGTACACACTGCAGGAGGAATTCATTCTCCACAGTCTTGGGCAGAGGATTGACTGCACGGCTATCAGCGATATACCACAAGTCTATGGGCGAGTTTGGCTGTCGAGGCTGGAAGGACGTAATATCGAGGACAAGTTCAATCTCTCGTTTGTATGTCATCGAGAGCGTGGACCCCGCGATGCCCGTTACGGCCCATCCATGTTGCTTTTCGATGGCCTCCACTCGCGCTATAATTGAGTGTTAGCTTGCTCTGCTTTTATCACAATGCTTACGGATATATGTATACACCCATACCTTTGAGATTGTTAACCTCGGTGCTGGTCCAACCACGGCATTCCTCTCTGATTCGTTCAGAATCTTGTATTTCTGCAAGGCACTGCGTTTTTCGTGCCGTCAATTCCCCTACATCGGCTTCTGACGCCTCAAACTCTTGTCGAAGCTGGGCAATAAGCTTCTTCTTCTGAGCAATGTCATCGTCCAGACTGGTCAATTCTTCTCGGGCGGCTTGAAGCTCGGCAGGGTCGCAGTCTGCTAGTTCCCTTGCAGCTTCTTCGAGGTTGTTGCTTTCTTCCAAGAGCGATTCGTATCGGCTCACGAGATTGGGCATGACAGTTTTCAAAAGGTTCTCCTGCTCTTCAACAACTTTGAGATCGCTATTCATACCGTCAGAAATACTGATAAGGCCTTCGTTTAGTCCGTCTTGTAGCTTCATCCGCCACTCGTACCACATCGCCTTGCTAAGGTGACGGGCATGAGTCCTGACGTTCTTAAACTGATTGTCCATCAATGCCTTGACGTCGGGAGTAGCAGATATGTACTCTCGGAACAGTGGAGGATTATCTTCAAATGTCTCTGTCTCAATCTCCTTCACTATTCTCCGTCCTTCGGATATGTACTTCTTCAGCTCTCGGCAGGAATGCTGATATAGTTCCAACATGGGCACGGTACAGGCGCCAGCCATGACACGCCGCTCTAATGACCGATCTTCCTCCCCATCTGGCAGAAGGCCGCTCTGAGATGTCCTCGGTGCAATTGTGTGGCGTCTCTTCGTCGTATTAAGCTCCATGAAACGGATTGAGGTCAAGTTCAAAAAGTCCTGAAGGTGCATCTGGTTTTCTTCAACTGTCTCCAAAACCTGAAGGTCGTTGCTCGCCACAGGTTGGTGAAATTGGATATCATGAACCGTCTGGTTATCTTTTGTAGCCCTGGGGTACTTCTGGCTCAATAGAGTGCTGCTATCACCGCCCTTTAAAGGAGATGACATGGCTGCTTGAGGCATCTTTCCAGCAAAGTCAAAGCTTAGTCGGGTTGACCTTCGGAGCCTGCCAGTTGTCTCTTCCTTTGAAGGAGGCTGCTGAAGTCTTACATTTTTGACAGGGCTGCCCTGGCGACCCTTCAACCTCTTGACGCCATCATTCTCCTCCGCTTCGTCTTCCTCGTCCGATTCAGCAGGCCGCTTGCCCAAAAGGCCTCTGGCACTGCCAATGTGGAGGCTCTTTCGACCTCTCAGCGGATTTCGTTTGGGACTCATGCTATCAATCATCTCCCTAAGGTTGAGTGTAGCATCTCGACCATCCGATTTCGACCGACCTCCTTCATCACTTTCATCAACCTCTGCCGCCAAGTCCTTGGGGTCGCTGAAAGCAACAGCGCGTTTTCCAGGAACAAATATGCTCGCTGAATCGCTCAAAGACTCTCGCCGGTCAAAAATGGCTGCAACCTGGGGTGATCCTAGGCCAACTCTGTCTGCACCAACTCCAGAAGGTTGCCGAGGAGTAGAGTCCTTCTGCGGTGTTGCTTTTGTGGCATTCTTTCGCGCTGATTTCGCAGGTGAGGGTGTTCGGCTTGCGCTCTGAGATAGCGAAGTTCTAGACGCGGATCGAAGAACCCGGCTCTGTGATGTGGGCGTTTGTGTCTTTGTCGACGATAAAGTTTGTCGAGGAGTGGTTGAAGCTTTAGGGGTTGTTGAAGCTTTAGGGGTTGAAGTTTTGGGGGTTGCTGAAGCTTTAGGAGTTGTTGAAGCTTTAGGGGTTGAGGCTTTAGGGATTTTTGAAGCTTTAGGTGTTGTTAAAGCTTTGGGTGTAGTTGATTTGGATGTTGCAGATGGCTTTGGTGTAGTCGAAAAATTCGGCCTCAGCGGAGTTGTTGAAAAATCAAACAGAGGCTCCTTCGGTGCTTGAGGAGTGGCAGATTGAGCTGGATCTTCTCGCACAGGCTGAGACTCCAACGCTGTGGATGCTGTCTTTTGGAGAGGAGTACGTTCCTCGGTAGATAATTGCGATGCGGTTTCTTGCTGAGGGCTCTCTGGTTTATCTGTTTGGGATCCGAAAAGGCTCTTTCTTAGGACTCGGGAGGTATTTTTTATAATCCCGCCAATAGCAGTGGTTAAATCCATGCCGGTTGTGGCATCCTCATCGCCATCTTCATCTTCATTATTGGCCACATTCTGGTTAGCACCAGAAAGAATGTTTCCAAGGCCAATAGTCATGTCCATTGTTGCATCGTCATCCAAATTCGAAGTCTTGTTCAATGTTTGGCGCCTCGTTGCCCCGTTCTGCTCTCTCTGTTGACGTGCTAACAGCCCCCCCATGATACTGGTGAGCTCCATTGACATTTCTTCGTTTTGGTCAATCTCGGAATCAATATCTGGTAGGTCAGGATATTGAATACCCCCTATCGCAGTCGTGAATTCCATCGTAGCATCTTCCATAGCGCCATCGTCCAACTCACCCGATTGTGAAGGTGCAGCATTGGTTCTATCATTCGAGAGAATGCCACCAAATGCACGAGTTACGTCCATGGAAACCTCTGGTTCTTGCTCCCCATCGATGCCTCCAGCCCCAGACGGCTTTATAATTTTCCCCATAGCAACGGTTATATCCATGTCCATATCCATATCCATCTCTGTGCCATCCTCGTTGTGTTGATCTACCGGTGACTTTGTAGATTCCTTGTTCCCACTAGCCGGGGGCTGCTGGTTTGCTTTTCTCACCCAACCAAGGGAGGGGATGATCTCTTCACCATCGTCAGAATCACCGTCTCCTAGTTGCTGGGTTGCTGCCTGTCGGGCAGCCATGCGAAGAGCCTCATCAAGCGTAGATGATTCTTCTAGGTCGTCCAAAGTTCTTTCAGATGCCACGGTTGTACCAGTAACCTCTTCCGTCTCGACGCTCATCATTGTTCCGTCATCAGAATCGCTGTTGGAGTTCTCTTCTTCTTCCACCTCTTCCTCATCTGTGGCAATCTCTTCCACTGCATCTGCAGGTTCAGAATCAGAGCTATATATAATCGAGGTGGTGTTATCATCTCGGCTTTGGATATCATTCTGCGCGGCGAGCGAACTCCGCTTCCCTTTCGTGTTCTGGTCGTCGGCAGGGAATTGAGGGTCCGTGTTTCGGGCATTCGATCCCGAGTTTGATTTTCTTCTAGACTCAGCCGAATTTTTCTGCATGTACTCTACTTCGTGAAACGTGTGCAGCGTTGCTTCTGCGGCGAATGAGACTCTGCGATTGGCCAACGACTTGCGGCGAGCATCTCGCCTGTCCCGCTCTTCTCTCTCTCTGGCGGCGGCTTGTTGTTCCTCCTCTGTCCTTATGGCAATTTTCGATCCGCTTAATTCATCCTCCGGCGGGCTAGGTGCTGGCACGCCTACTGACTTTCTGGGTAATTGCGATCGTAATGGTGGAATTTCAGGTAGCGGAGAAATACTGGGCTTGAGAATCGAGCGAGGCAGCTTGGGTGGCACAGCAAGCGACTATATTGAAGGTCAGAAACACTATGGGAGTTTGCACAAGGTAAAACAATTCATACTGCACGTCTGTTCCCATTCCCTTGCCTGAGCGCATCCAGTCCGCCTGGGCCCATGCTCTTGCTCCGTGATTTGCGACTGGCAGCCATTGACTCGCCAACATCAATCGTGGCATTTTCCTTGTGCGAACGATTTGAAAGCTCTGTGTGTATGCCGATTGACTTTCTAGTACGGCGCGTCGCCGGCATAGTGGACTCGCCAGGCGCAGACATTTTGCTGATTGTCGTGATCCTGTCACGATTGCCCGAAGCAGGAGTTCCAGCTTGAATCACAAAAAAGGACCCGATGACCGCGTTTGTTTACTTCCCTGGGGGGGTAACGGTACGTACTCCATTGAGTTCAGCCACACTTGGCCCAGCCACTGGGAGTGGGCACTTGAAGTCAAGTTATTCCCCACCATTGAATTGGCAGTGGCGCTGAAAAGTCGCATCACGTGCCGATAAAGAGAGCCCCATTATTTGACTCGCCTAATCAGCCAATCTAAATTTTGCAAGCCCTAAGGTGGGAAAGTGGCCCGAAAAAAGTGCGCCGTTGCCCTACTCCTCCATTCTGTGCAAAACCATCGACATTGTCTTCCCACCCTCTACGACACGCCCTCTAGTTACGGTACCTCTCCGGAGAAGGATAATTCAAGATGTCAGTTTTGCCCGACAGCGCTGCGACAGCTCCCGACGAATATTGCCCGTTACTAACATTCATGCCAGGGCGACCGAGTTGACCGTCCAGTCGGAGCGTGCTTTCCAGAAGCAGCCTCACATCTTCTTGAACTCCAAGACCAAGACCAAGAGCGTCCGACCGGGCAAGGGTGGACGACGATGGTACAAGGATGTTGGTCTGGGTTTCCGTACCCCCAAGACTGCCATTGAGGGCAGCTACATCGGTACGTGCGAACAAATGGTTGAAATTGGACGGATTCGAAATTCGGCGAAATGGAAAAGATTCGAGCACACGAATGCAGGAGATGGGCGCAAATCAGGGCAACGCGACGACAACGAAATGGACACGCACTGAACATGATCAATGGAGCTGGAGTTGCTGACTTTGGGATGATATAGACAAGAAGTGCCCCTTCACCGGCCTCGTCTCTATCCGTGGCCGTATCCTGACCGGCACCGTCGTTTCCACCAAGATGCACCGAACCGTCATTATCCGAAGAGAGTACCTTCACTACATCCCCAAGTACTCTCGTTACGAGAAGCGACACAAGAACCTTGCCGCCCACGTCTCTCCTGCTTTCCGTGTTGAGGAGGGTGACCAGGTTACCGTTGGCCAGTGCAGGCCTCTCAGCAAGACTGTACGTTTTACTCCTCTTGTCCGATGACACATTTTGATGCTGATGCGCTCTCCCCTTAGGTCCGCTTCAACGTCCTCCGCGTTCTGCCCCGAACTGGCAAGGCGGTCAAGTCGTTCACCAAGTTCTAAATTGGGTTTCTCTACTGGCATTTTTGGCGTGATAAACATCAGGGGGGAATAAGTCATCCCCGCTGGAGGGTCGGCATGGGAAGTTGCTTTACAAAATGAGTTGTAGACGCAATCGTGAATAAAAAGGATTCATGACCACGATCTCGACGTCTCAGGATTGTTTACGACGCTTAATTCGATTCCCAATCATGGAGCGCGATGCAAAAGAAATCTTGATGATGAGGCCCTCAGGTGATGAATGAATAAAAACCCAATGTTTAAATATCAACAAAAGGTTTCTCGTTACAGTGGAAGCAGTGATTGCACAACAGGGAAAATATCGCGTGATACCCACGCGCAGGGCTTACTTGGCTACATTTCTTGACGCCTGTATATAATGTGCCTATAGTAGCCTGCGTAGATGGCTTCACGAGGGGTGTGAACATGTCCATCTCTTTTCATGTTTTCCTCCCTAAGATTTCGATTGACTGCTTGTCTTGTAATGAAAAGCCCCTTGCACACAATCATGGATATACAGTAATAATGCACGTTGACATATGCGCCAGGCTCCATAAAATTGCACAGTGCACTTCTGTCACATTATGTAATATTCACACCCTTGTCAAAAGCATCTCCCGAACCTATTCTGTTGGGGGACGTCAGAGCCACCTACTCCGTATAAGCCAAATAAAGATCGGATACCCCTGGGTCGCTTCCTGCGGCTTCAACTCACTCTTCATCATGGGCTGGCTACCTTCTATCTTTGGCGGCGACGCTTCGAACCCCCTCGGAAAACTCGACCCCAAGCTTCGCGAGTTTCTGGAAAAAGAATCGCCGGTCAGATACATCCCCAACCAGCGGGCAGCATCAACACAGCGGCAAGATGCAGGCGCCGCGGCGGAAACAAAGCCAGAGCCGGCCGCGGTCCCAGCCGCAAGTCTCTACCAAGACGGACGATATGCGCATCTGTGGAAGAACTACAGACCACTAGCAGAGGTCGAGGAAGAGACATCGACCGATCACGATAAGCTCATGTCAGTCCTGGAGGGGTACAAGGAGCGCAAGGCGGCAATCGCCAAGGCTGGGCTCGAGAACTGTGCGCCGCAGCAGGAGGAATGGATCAACTGCATGAAGAGCGGCAGCTGGGAGGATCAGCTGCAAATGTGCCGACATCAAGTACGGCGGTTTGAGAGATGCTACACCATGCAATCTGTATGACAACCTCACCACGATGTATCATACGAGGACGATACTGACGGTGAATTCCACAGAGATTTCTAAGAGCACTAGGATATGGATCCGTGGCCGGGCGACCAAGCGAAGTCGATGAGGATATCCAACTCCACGCGGATGCGCTGTTCCAAAGAATGCTCCAACACGAGGCCGAGGTCGAAAAGGCCAAAGAAAACGGCACGCTTATCCCGACTTTCGACCCTTCACTCCCGAAGACGAATGCCGCCAACACAACCAACATAAAGCCATCCGAAGAACTTCAGAAGCAGTGGAAAGAGAAGTTGGACCAGCTGCCAGAAGACGAGAGACCTGCTGAAGAGGCTGCTCTAAGAGCTGACTTGCAAGCCAAGGCAGACGTTGCGCGAAACGTGAAGAAGATTTGGGACGCCAAGAGGGAAGAGAGAGAGGTGCGGCGCGCAGAAGGCCAGGCGACATTCTCAGACACAATTGCTGCTTTGTTCAGCAGAGGGAAATGATATTGCGGATAACGGTTGTTCATGAAGGGTTTCCTTGTTGGGTTCATTTTTTTTACATATATTTGCTTTTGGTGTGTATGGACTTGTATAAGCCATCGCTCAGTTCTTTTTTTTTTTTTTTTTTTTTTTTTTTTCTTCATGGGGTGAATGTAAACTACGGCATCTGAGCGTGGGTGGGATCTCATGTATCAAATCATTATAGACTATAAGGATTTCAAGGCGTGACAAATGGCATACTGTATCATTGAATACTAATAACTATTTCTCTTGAGAGCATACAATGCTCCCTACAAATTGATTTGAAGTTGCCTTTTGTTTCAAATACGCAACTAGACAGACCTCCATTAGCACTTGGATGGAATCTCTGCCCTTCTTTAGTATTCTCTTCGTTGGTCAGTATTCAATCTCCTTGAGCTTCTTCTGACAGTTTCCGTCTTTCTTGAGGGCATACCAATTGAAACTCCATGAGAGGGAACGTTGCTCTATACCCACCCCGTAGCCTAGTAACAATTTTTCCATATCCTTACTATCTATCAAAAAGACGATATTCAATCACAGCTCAAACTTTGACCAAGACAGGACCAGATTCTTCCGTAGGAACATCTTGATAATGCTCTGAGTGACCAAATCCTTCAACAAGAAGCATACGGTTCCGTGGTCTAGTTGGTTATGACATTTCGTTAACAGTTAGTTGACACCACCGAAAAGGTCCCCGGTTCGAGCCCGGGCGGAATCACTTCTTTTTTGCTTTTTGGCCCAATTATCACGATAGTTCGTTTTCCTTTGTCTACTTTTCCATTTTAGTCAGCGACGTTGAAGATAATACTGACGTCAATCTTCCAGTGAGGCGAGTTGGTTGCAAATAGAGAAAGAAGGTTGGTGATGGACTAAATACCGTGAGTCGAAGGAACGGAATAGGAGGAGTTTATTAGAAACAGGATTCTCTTGTCATTCTACAATACTCCTTCAATGGCCAATGTATAGAGCCTAACGAGCCACCAGAACTATAGAGACGACCAAGTCGAGTAACGGTGTCAGAGAACCCTACTATGAAATTATTCTCGGATCGAATCGGAATGGAAAGCAGATTGACAGCTGCAACCCACTGATAATTTAGTAAGAGCATTCAGATCCATGTATTTCAAGGATGATATGAATTGATTTACAGGACTAGGTTAGCAAACACTGGGTATTCTTCAAGACAATCTTCTCAAATGTCACGTTTCGTAGCACGATGGATTACTCAATAATATGGTGAGATTTATCGATTATATATCGACTATCCTCTCCATACTACTGGCGCGAGAGCCGCGCAGCTTTGAATCGGCTAATGGGTTCCTGATCTTCCTCGTCGTGTATGGGTTGGATAGGAGATTCATCCGGTTTGAGGAACCCACCTTCTCGCTGGATGAATTTTCTGCGCATCCGTTGATACTCATCAGCGACCTCTTGGTGGCTCATCATATCGTTGACTTCGTCAGGAGCAACGGCAGCAGCCGTCGAGTCCCGTTCGACCAGTTTATCGGCAATTGTAGCGCCTTCTGGGCCAGTTGGCACTGGCAGTCGATCCTCGTCGACAAATTTCGGCCGGATATCCAAGGGTCCTTTAGGAACAGCACTTGCTGAGTCGGTATTATCCCTGGTCTTCTTGAACCGTGACGCTCTTTTTGCTGGTTGGGCTTCAGGTTTGATCGGCTTTGAAGAGCTGCTCCGTTCCACAATAGTATCGCTTAACGGGTCGACAACGTCCTTCTTCTTCGTCTCGCTGACCACAGGAGCAGAAGGTTCGTTCTCAGGAGCGATATCAAGGCTAGCCGCAAAACGCACGCCTTTCTTTGCTTCAGAATCGCCAATTTGTTTCTCTTTAAGATTCGACTTGAGAGGAGAGGCTTTTGGAGCTTTGGATGATGATGGCGCTGCAGTTTCTCGATTGACGACGATACGGCCAACTCCTTCATCATTATCATCATCGCTTGGCTCATCTTCGTCAACTTTGGGCTGAGATTTCGAGGAATGTGACTTTATGCCAAGCTTCTTCTCCAGTTGAAGCATTCGCTGACGATATTGGTCCGTGACAACACTGCCTTTATAGCGTCCATACTGATCTTCATCGTCATCTTCATCATACTCGTCATATTCATCGTCAAAATCCTCGTCGGCCTCGGAACCTTCCTCCGAATCGCCTTCCTCGAGCTCAAGTTCGGCAACAACGGCACCAACTTCACTCATGCCATACCTCAGCATCTGCTGCCGTAAAGCTGCATCTTCTGGTGACTCGTCCTTGGGTATAACAGCAGCTTGCATGCTAATGTCCTCTTGGTCTTTGGCGGCGCCCATGATTTCCTTGACGCGCTTCGCTCTCCATGATATCTCAGGCTCAGGCTCCTCGGCAGACTTTGTATCTTCTGAGAATGAGACGGTTTTCTTCACTTCAGGCTTCGGTGAAGGCGGTTTAGGTGGGGCCACGGCTTCAAGGTCTCGTTCCTTTCCTTTGAGAGATTTCCCCTTGTCCATGGTTTTACTTGAATCTAGATCCTTCTTCTCAGGCCCAGGCTCCGTATCGTCTGTAACCCCAGCCTTTTCCAGAAGTGCTTCAACACTTCCTAGAGACTCGCCGGGCCTATTCAGCCGAAATGAGACGACATTGTCATCATCGTCCAGTTCTTCGACAATGTCCAGGATAGGTTGCCCATCTTCGTCAGTGGCATCAGGTTGGCTGATGACAGTCGCAGCAGCATACTTATTCTCGGCTGTTTCGATTTGCTTCTGCAGCGTCTCAATGTTCTTAGACACATAATCAATGCGGCGTTCCAGGACATTGACGATTTGTTCCTGGGTCTTGAGGCTTGGCCGGCCGAAGATGTCGTCTATTTCCTTCCCGTTCAGCAGCTCGCCATCAAACTCGGCATGTATGCGATGCAGCTCTTCGGCTTGATCTGCTGCGGTCACGGCCTCGACCTCTTCCTTGAGAGCCTCATATTCGGCATCCCAAGTTTGCCAGTGCTGCAGAGCTTTCCGCAGTTTGCTGACATTATCTTCAAGCCGTAGACGGTGCTTCTCAAGGTCAAGAAAACTATCTCTAGCATCCGACATGTCGTGCAAAATGTGGCCAAGGGCACCAGCAAGCTATAGACAGTGAGTAGAAAATTTGATAGAGAGGTCGAGTCAAGCATAGGAAGTTTGGCGCAGCCGGAATAATATCGGCTAATATCCGCCTCCACCCATATAATTCGTAGATCCGCGTAATGTTCATCTTTTCTCCCTTTTGCCCTTCCAGCTTTTTTGGGTGATGCGTAATCAAGTCCAACTTGCTTAATCAGCCTGTAGGAAAGAATCTCATCTCACAGGTTATGATGTCTCCGCCGGAAGGAAGAAAAATACGAATAGTGACAATAACTGACATCTCCTGGGAGATGGTCGGGAGTGGCTGATTTCGAGTCAGCAGGGAACCGGGACATTTGGCTAAATACGGAAAGTCATTCCTCTACCAAAGCCCGAATAAGTTTGAGTCATTCGGAGCAACTATTCAAACGGGCTTATCTTGATCGCCCAGAGTTTCACTCAACTCGCGCTGATCCGCTAGAGGAGCAACTAAGAAAAGCTTAACGCAGGAAACCTGGAACACTATGAGAATATGGATATGGCAGCGTGAAGAATTGTGAACGTAGCTCAAACCCCCACCTAAGCAAGCCCGTCGGCCTTTACATCTTGTACTTAAAGCGTGAAGCATGACCACTAAGTCAAGACAGATGCTAATAATCAAGCGACTTGTTTCATAACTCTTTGTACAATGGCAGACTCCAAAACTGAGACCAAAACTCTTGAGGCCAAGTGCCACTGTGGCTCTGTTCACTTTACCGTCGATATTCCCAAGGCCTCTCTTCCTCTTTCTCTCTACCTCTGCCATTGCAGCATCTGCCGCTTCACTACTGGGGCGCCATGCATCTTTCACACGTCTTTGGGAGAGGGGATCAAGCCCAACTTCATAGCGCCATCGAGTGAGAAGAGCTTGACCACTTACTCCATCAAGGGAGCCGATTGCACCTACGACTTCTGCTCAACTTGCGGATGTCACATTGCGGGTGTTGCACTTGATAGACAGGAGTGGACGGTCTCCACATCCATCTTTACAGACCATGGCCCTGATAACTTCAAGATCACGACGCATACCTTTAGTGATTCAGCCAAGGATAAGGGCTTTGCTCAGATCTTGACGCACATAGATGGCGTCAAGCTGCCAGAGTGGAATCCTCCAAAAGACGATCCTCGAGCCAAGATTGTCGAAGCAGAGCCAGAAGTCGGCGAGGACGGAGAAGAACGCCTGCGAGCCGAGTGTCACTGTGGAGGCGTCTCCTTCACAATCAGGCGTCCTACACAAGAAATTCGCGATCATGAGCTAATGCACGAAATCGTTTCTCCAACGGATCCGACAAAATGGCTGGCCTCGTACGACACGTGCAGCGACTGCCGCCGCATACACGGAACGCACCTCGTTGGCTGGACGTTTCTGCCTCTCTCGTTCTGCGAGCCAGAGATCAAGAGCGATCTCAAGATTGGCACCTCAAAAGTGTATGCCTCGTCGCCAGATGTCCAGCGATGCTTCTGTGGCACTTGCGGCGCAACCATCTTCTACGCAAACGACCCTCGGAAACTGAAAGGTCCAGGAAACTGGCAAGTCGTTGACATTGCGACGGGTATTCTTCGAGCGCCGGAGGGATCCATGGCTGAGAACTGGCTAACCTGGAGATCGCGCCTGGCTTGGGACGAGGATTGCAAAGAGTTTGATCCAGCATTTTTTCACGGGCTGGAAGAAGGCATGAAGAAGTATGTCATTGGGAAGAGTGGGAGAGAATTGACGAACACGATTAATTTCTAAGTCTGTTGGGGCTGGTGTGGTATTATGATATTGATGATTGAAGTATTCAACCTCTGGATGCACTGATTAGAGCTAGCATTGACGAATTCAACATTAGCATTAAAACATGACTTGCATCGCTGTGATTATTTCGAAATTGAATGTAATTTACAACAAGGTAAATTTCCAGGATATAGACATCACTTCTAGCACAATGCAACCTGCCATTGTGCACCTGCCATTGTGCACCTGACCTCAGATGTCAGATCGACACTCATATTTGGCGATGCCGATAGTATCCGGATAAAAAGACGCTATGATAAGAATCAATGGCACCGTCTTTTTCTCAGAATCATTGATTTTACGAATCATTCTACCATTCAAAACAGAAACAAAAAGAGACCTTAAGAGTAACAAGCCAATCATCAAATTCAGCCCAAGTTAATCGCCGAACGAAAACAAGAAAACCATCCGACACCTCGCAGCTCACCTAAAGCCGACTAATCAATCACCTCTCATTTTTTTTTCTTTCCTCCGTCCAACTAGAGCCGATTCCGGCGATTTTTCTCACTCTGCAGTGGGGGAGGGGCCTGGTTTCCCTATATGAGGTCAATCTTGCGCGCAGTCAACCCTTCAGTAATAGGAACCCTGGACTCAGACCGATGCGTTATGCATCAACGCGGCCAACGACTCTCCTGTGCAAATTCATAGCAATACGCCTCCAGGCGCGAAGCATGGCGTCTACAAGCAGGACTTACAATGTATGCGCGCGCTTCGCTTCATGCTCCAACTCCAACTCCCAACTGTAGCGTCACTGGGTGAAATTCTAAGCGATTGTGATGATAGGATGCGATTGACAAGCTCAACGAGCTTCAGACGCCGTTTGCGGTGATTGAAGCCCGTCGCAAGGCCGGGATTCTCCCTGATTCTGTCCTCGGCATCGCAAAGATGAGGGCGTATCTCACAAGGATCGGATACACAGTCTGTAACCTCCCTCAATGTCACATGTCATTTCATGCAAAACATCACCAACTAACTCTCCCTTGGGCAGCCTGCGGATCTTGATCGCCTCAACATTGTTCACGTCGCAGGCACAAAAGGAAAAGGAAGCACTTGCGCCTTTGTTGATTCAATCTTTTCGCAGTATCAACAGCGCCATGGTGGCCCTCGTAAGACTGGCCTGTTCACATCACCTCATCTCATGGCCGTCCGCGAGCGCATCCGCATAGACTCCAAGCCCATATCCGAGGAGCTGTTCGCAAAGTACTTTTTCGAGGTATGGGACCGGCTCGAGGAATCAAGAGAGGCTCCCGAAGAGGACACGCCTTTCGGATCGAAGCCGGTATATGCTCGCTATCTCACACTTGTGAGCTGGCATGCGTTCTTGCAGGAGGGCGTCGAGGTGGCCGTCTACGAAACCGGAATAGGGGGCGAGTACGACTCAACGAATCTGGTGTCAAGTCCAGTAGCATCAGGCATCAGCACGCTTGGAATCGACCATGTCGCTATCCTGGGAGACACGGTTGAGAAGATTGCCTGGCACAAGGCCGGCATTATGAAGATGGGTAGCCCGGCATTCACGATTGAGCAGCTCCCGGGTGCAGCAGAAGTCTTGATGAACCGAGCAAAAGAGAAGGAGGTCAACCTGCGGGCGTTGAAGATCGATCCTCGCCTGGAGGGCGTCAAAATCAGGCCAAACGCAGTGTTTCAAAAGAAGAATGCGACGTTGGCAATCGCGCTGGCGGAGACGGTCCTGACGAAGCTTGGGCTCTTGAAAGAAGTCTCAGAGTCAAAGCTCCCCCAAGAATTCATCGACGGTCTGGAGAAGTGCGTCTTCCGAGGCCGGTGCGAAGTCAAAGAGGAGAAGAATGTGACTTGGCACCTCGACGGCGCCCACACCGCGGACAGCCTGAAGATGTCATCCAAGTGGTTTGCCAGCGAAATCACTGGCCGGTAAGAAATACCTCTCCAAGGCAGTTTCTAATGGAAAAAAAACAAACACTCACACTTCTAGTAGAACCGGCCCTAGAGTCATGATCTTCAACCAACAAGGCCGCATCGAAGCAATCGACTTCCTGCAGCCCATCAGCACCACCCTGCAGAGCATCAACGAGGACCACGACCGCCCGGCCTTTGACCACGTCGTCTTCTGCACAAACGTCACGTACTCCCAGACGGGCTACAAGCGCGACTTTGTCAACAACACCATCGACCCCTCGGAAATCGACAAGCTCACCGTCCAGCACGCCTTTGCCGAGAAGTGGGCCGCCATCGACCCCAAGGCAAAGGTCGTTGTCTTGCCGACTATTGAGGATGCCTTGAATTATGCTCGGGGCGTCGCCGGGGCGTCGCCGGAGGGAGAGGTGGTCCAGGCATATGTTACGGGAAGTTTGCATCTGGTGGGCGGTGCGTTGGGGATTCTTGAGGAGACGGATGCTTTGTGAGAGAGACATAGATGCATGGAATGAAAAAAGAAAAGCGGTAATAATAATCGAATCAAAACCTGGGTATAGACAAATACACTTAGACTTGCGGACATCAAAAACATGCATTGGAGTGATTTTCTATCCTGCTACGGCTCCAAAACCTGCAATATGCTTCCCACAAGATGCAAACTGCCCGTCACCAAGATCTTCTTCCTCGACCCGTCCTGTCCCTGTGCAAGCTTTCTAGCTTCTGCCACTGCGTCTGGGGTGTTATCAAAGACCTTGATATCACAACCAGGAATCAAAGCGCGCATCTTCTCCGCCGCCTGCTCCTGTACAATCATATCCCTCGCCTCTCCATCAGCCGGTTTCGCAATCTCGTTCCGTGTAAATAACGCATATCGAAACACATTTTCTCTGCCCGCCTCTCTCCTGGCCGCTTCCACAAAATCCTCCAGGAGCTGGGTGATGTTTCTCTCCTGCTGGTTGAATATCAGTATCAAGGACTCGTCAGAACCCAAATGACTCTGAACAGACCACTTGGCCACCTCTTCCAAGCTATCCTTCGTATGCGCCCCATCCAAGAGCCACTCCACTGCCCCATCGTTGACAACCTCGCATCTCCCCCTGAGTGTCGCCTCCTGCAGGCCCTCAATCATCTTCTGCGGAATGTCTTCTAGCTTCACTTGTTCCATGCCGAGATGCTCTCGCACCGCCATGACAGCAAGCGCCTGGTTTCTCTTCTGGAAATCCCCCTTCAGTATCCCACTCACGCCACCCCATCGCTCAACAACGTCGTCTTCAACCTCTACCAGCTCTGCATTCTTCTCAGCCGCTCTTTTGCGCAGCACCTCCATCACGCCCGGCTGATCTCGCAGCTTCATCGTAAACCCCTTGACCCCAGACTTCAATATCCCAGCCTTGTGCCATGTAATCTTCTCCACCGTGTCTCCCAGCATGGCCACATGATCAATCCCCAGCTGCGTCACAACCGCAGCCGAAACAGCCTCCGCAGGCAGCACGTTTGTGGAATCATACTCGCCCCCAATGCCGCATTCAATAACCACATCCTCGATGCCGTGCTTCAAGAAGATATGCCACGCAACAATCGTCAAAAACCGAAAGTAAAACGGCTTCGACGCTGCCCCCTCCGCCTCAACAGCAGACATGCCATCTTTCACAGCAGCCTCCGTAAGCCGGTCCCAGATCTCGAAGAAGGCCGCAGTAAACACATCTCGAGAGACGGGGACGCCGTTAATCGCAATGCGCTCCCGGACATTGACGAGGTGTGGACTCGTGTACGTGCCCACGGCCCGATACTTTGCCAACATAGCCGTCGCATATGCACAGACAGAGCCCTTCCCCTTGGTCCCGGCAATATGGATGTGTCTCATGCGAGCGAGATCTTGAGGCGTGTAGCCAGCGCGGCGGAGCCATGCCAGCATCTCCGGGATGGCCGCTGCATTGAGATCCTGCGGCGTCTTTTTCTCCGGCGCCTCAAAGAGGCTTGTGATGATGCGGTTCGACTGCAGCAAGGCGAGCTTCTCGAGGGCTTCCTTGTAGTCTCGAGCCATTGTGCTGAAGGGCTGGGTTGGTGCTCTGAAGGGGCGATTTACAGGTGATCGGATTAGTGAAGCCACTGGGAAGCGTGCTTTGAGAGCAACCCTGGTGGTCATATTCCAGGTGCGCAAAGATAGATCAAGAGAAGGCGGAGGAAGCGTTACATCATCTCATGTACTCCGCATTGAGGCTCTCCTCTCAATACTGGTAGAGGGTTGAAAGCTGATGCAGTAATCAAGGTATGCGGTATTGATGTCAGTTGGCTGATAAGAGGTAGCCACATGGTGGGGCATAATCATGCTGTCAAAAATCGCATGGAAGGGAATTTTGTTTGCTTGAGGGCTATATCATACTAGGTACTACCTGAATATGTACACATATCAAAACAAAAAATCACACAGTGAGCCTCTTTAATATAGTTACAATGAAATCAAATTTTAAAACTTATACTTGCAAGTATCTATTGATAAACTATACACGGGCCGGAGGCCCTCTACTTTTCTCTTCCCTCTCTGATCAATATACAGAACCAAGAATTCCTCAATAATTTTTTTTAGTCCACCCTCAAGCTCTGTAGTCGAGCCTCTGCAGCAATGACCTATTTCGATGTTATTAGTAAAATATTCTTTCACTTATTTCCCATTAGAAAAAAGGGGGGGCGTCGTAAAAACTTACATCAAGTGCCTGCTGAACCTCAAGAACCTTTCGGGCCTCAGCCAGCCAATCCTTGCTCAACGTCTTTGCCCAACCCTGCAGACCAGTCATCTCTCTGGTCGCAGCATCCAGGTCACCCTCCTCTAGATATGTCTGTGTACGGGTCAAGATGCTCTCGACATCGTCTCCCTCGGCGAGACCCTGCTTCTTGAACATGACGTGGCTGAGAACCCAGCTGGAAGCGTGGCTAGCAACACCTGCATCATCAGGAAGCAGAGAGGCTTTCCGGACTTCGCTGGCGACACGACGGAATCGATCAATCAGCTGAGATGAGGTAGAGATGCCGCGCTGGTACGCCGAAGGGGTGATTGAAGCAATGGCGGCGTCAACGACGGCGTCATCGGTGGCAATCTCCTTGAGCGCAACGAGCTCGCGGATGAATGGTCGCGGGTGCTGGCCATCCTCGAGGCTGGCGCGGACAGCCTCAACAGCGACGTGAAGCTGCTGCGTCTTTAGGTTGGAGTCAACAACCTCATTCCAGCCAAGAGTGAGCTTCTCCAACTCTGATACAGCTGTCGTAAGGTCGTTGAGCTTGCCAATCCGGCTCTCACGCTCCTGCTCGACGCGGGCCTCAACTTCCTTGAGGAAATCCTTCTTCAGGGCGATGGCCTGTTCCAGGAGCTTGTTGTGGAGCTTGTCCTCGTTGAGCTTCTGCTCGCGCTCCAGCAAAAGCTTGACCCTCTCGTCGTAGCTCTCGCGAACAGTCTTCATCTGCTCCTCGAACTCTTGACGCCAGGCAATCTCTTGCTGAGCCATGGTGCCCTCAACTCGTCGGATGAGATCGGAAGCAGCGGTATCGAATTCAGCAACGGTAGATCGGACATCTTCAGCGGCCTTCTTCTCGGCGTCGTCCTTGAGATCCCTCAAGCGGCCACCAATTCTCAGGACCTCATTCTTGGCCTTGTCGATTGTCGAAGAGTACTTGCCATGCGCACCGTCGGCATTGATAACCAAGATGAGATCATTCAGCATGTGGACAAGGTCTCGAACAATGGGCTCCTTGGCATCAGGCAGGGTCATCAGGTCAATGGACCTCAAGGGCTTAGCAGCAGGCTTATCGTTGGCTTCGGTCGCCTTGGCCTTGGAAGTGAAAGTCTTTGGCTGTTCCTCAGGAGTGACCTTCTCGACAGGCTTGGCAGCAACGACAGGCTTGGGCTCAGATGCAGCGGGTTTGGCCGCCTCTTCAGGCTTGCTCTCAGCCGGCTTCGCAGCGGCCTTCTTAGCAACAGGAGAGGCGCTTGTGCGGCGCTCCGAAGGCTCTGTCTTGTCTGCCACCCTCCAGGAAGCTCCGCTCTGGGCGGGAATCCTGACCTTCTCGCTAACATCGGCGTGTCTTGAGCCACCAAGGCTAGCATTGGGGAACCGCTTCTTGAACTCCAGCTCCTCCAGGTAGAGAACAGCCTGCTCGCCAAAGGGGATGTACTCGGTGAAAAAGTCGTGGAAGTTGTCATTGATGCGCGAATACCAAACTCCTCCACCAAAGCCGGCAGCACCAAGCACCATCAAGGTGAAGATGAAGTTCCTCAGCCTCCTGAAAAAGCCCTTCTTCTTCGGCGGCGGGCTGGACTTGGGCTTTGCGCTCTGGCTCGTGACAGGTGGAGGGGGAGGCGGCGTGGGAGGGATCTCAGCCGAAGTCACCGTCGTGTCGACAACCGGCTGGGCGGGAGGCGGAGGAGTGCGCTCAGAGCTCTGGGTCTCGGATGTGGGCAGAACCGGCGTCGTCTTCTGGTCGGCGTAGAATCTCTAGATTGCAGCAGCTCGTCAGTCGCAAAATTTCCCCTCGGGCCCACGATTTTGCACGCCACCTACCTTGGCCAGAGGCGCCTGTCGCGACGCGGCAACAGACCATTGGCGCCCGGCGGCTGCCGCGATGGGCTTGCCGCCTAGCAATCTCGCTGTCCGAAGCGATGATCGCAACATTTGGAAATGCAATCGCGTGGTTGGAGGTTGGATCGGAGTGCCCAGCCCAAAAGTTGGCCCATGGACAATAAACGCTCAGGGCAAAAGTTCGGCTAATGCAAGCTCCAGACTGCCGGCAGGAACCGGATCCGTGACGCAACGCCAAGGTCATGCCAGTAACCGGTTTTGTTACGTCGGATTCAGCAATGGAAAAATCATGCCATGCTTTAATATGGCGACTTCTTTGTTATTTGCGACTTGTTTTTTTATTTCTTAATTTTTTTTTTTTAATTTTGCTTGTTTGAATTGAATAAAGTCATTTAGGCCATGCACACGTATTACTAGACTCGATACAGCCACCCACTCGCTCATGCAAGTTCCCCGGCTCATGCGGAGGGCCTTATCTCACAAGATGCATGTAAGAAAATCACAGCACAGGCCATAGTCTAATCAAAGCAGCAATCTATTAGACGCTCAGTCAGATTCACCGAAGGACAGAATACACATCGTTCCCGTATCTCATAATCCTCCACTAGGCATCCCGTAGCTCAGAATAAGCCCATCTGCGAGAGAATCTACCTTTGAAGTCCCTATGCACATCCCAGTGCATCAAGACGAGCACAAAAATATCAAAGGTGCATATTAAAAAAGAAAAAAAAAAAGAGGAAAATAAAAAAGAGACCAAAAACAATAAATCGTCGGCCAATAACCCTCCAAACCCAAGACTCCGAGAAATATACGACGCACCTGGACTTGCTTGATGCAAGCCAAGGCTTTGAATCACTGCTGTCAGTCTATCCCGGCCTGAACCTGAATGATCCACCCCCATGGATGCATTGCAGGACGTAGGTACATAGGCATCATTAGACGTCCCGCCGCAACCTCTTATCATGTGTTGTCTAGCAGCTGCATGGTCCGTTGACATTAGTGTTGGAATTCTCTGGTGCAAGGCTGACGCCGGGACGCTGCCCGGGTCGAGCATGTCTGGGTCCGACTTGGTCCAAGGGTAGCTTCTTCGCAATGGCGGTGAAGAGTTCTCGCACGTTCTCAGCCGTCTTGGCAGACGTCTCGAAGAAGAGGAGGCCGGCCTCGCGGGCATAGGCCTCGGCATCTGCAGTTGGGATGGCTCGCTTATCGGGCTGCTCAGTGACCAAATCAAGCTTGTTGCCAGCAAGGGCAATGATGATGTTCTCGTTTGCCTGGCGTTGGAGTTCCTTTACCCACGCCTTGGCCTTGTCTAGTGATGCCTACATCTCTTTATTAATACCATATTCATTGTGCAACCCCAAATTTTCAACGTACGGATTGCGTGATATCATATACAACGACGGCACAGTTGGCATTTCGGTAGTACATGGGAGCAAGGGATTTGTATCGCTCCTGACCAGCGGTATCCCAGATCTCGAACTTGACCGTCGTGTTCTCATCGAGAGAGATAGTCTGGGTGAGGAAAGCTGCTCCAATGGTGGATTCTCGGAAGGAGTCGAATTGGTCCTGATGGCTTCATTAGCAGGGTGGTTCAGAGGCCTCCCAGACATTGCGTGCAATCTACCTTGACAAAACGCAGGACTATTGAACTCTGTAACAGGATGTTAGCCTTTTTCTTCCTCTTCTTCCTTCGTTTCTCTCAGCACTGCGGGACAAGAGGTTGCAAGTTCACCTTTCCAACAGCAGATTCGCCTGTCGCAAAAACAACCAAGTCAGCAAATACATCAACACATGTCGATCATCCGACTATCAAAAACGCACCCAAAAGAACTAGTTTAAACTGCGCGAAGCGAGTGTTCAGGCCTGGTCGACCAGCGGGAGGTGCGCGAGCGGCCATTTTGAAGGTTTGTTGATTTGCTGCGCTCTGCCGAGAGTGTTGAGTGGCGGAAGCCGGGCGGGAGAAGGTCCGATGGTGTCGGGATCTGTGGAATTCAGTCGAGCGTCGTAAAGAAACAGCCGAGATATCGCAGAGCGGCAACAGGCGGCGGAGATGGACAGCGCACTGGATAGTATCAAACACCGGACAAAGAGTTGGATTGCCTGGAAATGGAGGTTGAATGCGGCGAATACCAGAGACGGGCGGTACACGTCAGGCTAGAGGGCGGGTCAGATGGCACACTGCCTTAGGTAAGCCAAGGCTGCCGTGGTAAAACTTGGCTTTTCAAGGATGCCTTGAGTGGAACAATCCGGTGTCGACGTTGGCCCACGTTATGATTTAGCCTGATGCTTGCGACCCTGCAAATTTGCGTGGTGTTTGTTTCCACGGCTCAGGTTTTCTATAGAAAAAAAGAATTGATTACATGCATTTGGAGAAAAAATTAAACAATTGAACAAAAATATATACGAGTACATCATTCAAATGGGTCCAGCAAAAGCAAGGTGCTGATCTCATACTCTAAAGTAACAGCGACAAATCACTTGACTCAGCCAATGCACCAACCAAATGACGTACAGGAATACGCAGCCTCCAAACTACTATCTACTACAAAGATACACCGCGTAAAAGCAACATGTTCCAATCTGAATTCATTACATCAACACATCTATATGGATATTGATATTTCCACCCATTTACTTATATATATATACTCCCCCAGTCCTGCATCGCCGCAATATGCTAACAACCCGCCCGTTCTGTCTTTTTATCACTCAGTGTAAAGCATCGTCAAAAACTCCGTGCCCAGGGAATAGTGCCAGCGCCATATCATGAACCCATAAACCCATTATAACCCAACGTCTAAGTCGGCGCAACCAGCTCAGAAAGATTGCAATCGAGACAAGAAATATGCAAAATAAATCATCATCCATGGGGAGCACTAGGGGAGAGCAGCCAAAGCCTGTTGCTGCCGCTCTCGTTCCGCTCGCGCATCCTCTATGTCTTGGACAATCTTCTTCTGCTCATTCTCAGAATATTTATCCCAGTTGCCGGTATCTTCGTCCCATTTCCGGACACACTCGGGCACCCAGTTGCAGTCTTCGACCTGGCCATAGGCAGGGTGTTTGTATCGAGGATGGCGGCTAGGCCAGTTGGACGCGTGGAAGTGATGCTTGACGAGGGCGTTTCGAGCGTTGTGGTTGCCGGAATCCGAATGTCCTTGTCCGGCGCAAAAAGCCTCGACGGTGAGGACAAGGACGCCGCCCACGAGTTTGGACTCGTCCATGTTGTGGAACTTGTCCCAAGTGACCTTGGGCCCCTTGGACTTGCGGTTCATCTCCTCGAGAATGGCTTTGGTAAAAGCAGAAGGGCCCGTGCCGCTGATGACTTGATCAAAGTCAAGCTGCACTTCGCTCAGCGGCACGCCTTGGTCTCTGGCGACACCCTTGAACCACTTCATGATGTTTTCAATCAGACGCATCATGACGGGCTGTTCGGGGCGCGCCGCAAATGTCCACTGGCAAAAGGACATGGACTTTTTCCCCAAGATGGGGTGATCTTTGAAATCGGGCTGGTCAATCTCAACACCGACAATCAAGTCAATGTCCTTTTCGTTGTAGCGCTCTGGTATAAACCGATGAAAAGGCTTCATGGTTTCGACATCAATGTCTGCGTAAATGCCGCCCTCGGCGTACATGATCATATACCGCAAAAGGTCGGCTTTGATGATGGGTAATTTGATCATTTGATAGAACTCGACAATATCCGGGCGGTCGTAACCATTTGGACCATACCGGTCCTCGATATATGCCATCTCGTTGGCATCGGTAACGACTTCGTAGCGCATGCCCGGGTTTTTCTCAGTCCACGTCCGCGCCGTCAACAGATCACGCTCTTCGAAGTTGAGAGGATCGACTTTCCATGTTTGCCAAATCTTTTGCGGAAATGTGCTGCCTGGCACAGGAGGCGGCTTTGGTTGTCGGCGGAGGACTGAAGCGGGATTAGGTATCGCCAGGACCCAGTCAAAATTGAGAATGACAAGAAAGACGAAGACGATGGCGAGGTAGAGAGGGAGGCACCGTCTCATCTGTGTAGGCACCTTGTTGCGGAAAGGGCTGGCAGAGGACATGAGCCTCGGTGATCCAAGAGGGGAGTTCATCGTGATGTGCTCTCTTCTTCCCTTCTTGCGATACAGAGAAAATATTGAAGATCGGCAGAGTTGAGACAATGACAAGCACCACTTAAAGGGTGGGTATCATGCTGTGTACGGCAGCCGCCGCAAGGGAAAAACAAGAATTGAAGAATAGATAGAGAGGTGGCTAAGGTTTAATCATTCGAATCAAACCTCTGCCTTGGACAAAAAGCAGCCGAAGCTTGAAAGTATCCAGGGAGTGCCTTATCGGTACGTCCACTGAATAAGTGCAAAGCCACAAGATCTTGAGAATGCTTGAGATCTCAGGCTCGTATAGGATCTCCCTGTATACAGACACCTTGGTAGCAAGGTTATCAAGATACACTTTGTTGAGGGGGCTGCTTATAGTTTGTCCTGACAAGTGCTGCGAGTATCGATGGAAGAATACTCAGTGTGAGCAAACCCGGGGGAAAGAAGAGACTGAAAAAGAGTCATCTCGCCCGGCCTATGCGCATATTATACTCTGGGCGTATCAAAAGGGCTGTCCGGGCCGTCCATGGGCGCAATTACAACAGCTCGCCGCTGTGCCTTTCCGAATACTCTCCTACCTGCCTTGCATGGATTGAGCCACAAACATCGGAGCATGTACATGTACCTGTACCCAACTCGCAAAGATGAGCTAGTTGGTTAGTTGGATGGCGTGAAGACACCAGGATCCATAACTTGAGTCTGTCGAACCCACACAGCGGTGGATCCCTGCAAATCTGCCAGGGACCTCTTGATTACGTTTAGGGCCACAGGAAGAGGAAACGACGTTACTAGAGCCGGACACAGCTTCCAAAAACGTCCTAAAGCAACGGCACAGAGGTGAGGCCAGTTTGGGGAACATGGGGAAACATGGACAAGGCCTGACAAAGACGGAGGTGGAGGGAATCGGCGAGACGTACCTGCAATGTCCGCAGGACGGCCATACTGTACTCATCGGCATAATAAAGACGCCTTCTTTTTTATTTTCTCTTTGGTGTATCGTACTACATGTGGCTAACAAGATTGAGCACTCAGCTCAGTGCTACCCCTTCGAAACCTTGGTTCGGCAAAGTATAAGCCAGGAGAAGAAAGCCATGGCTGAGTCTTCCGCAATGGCTTGTGATATTAGCCCGCGGACTCGTTCCGTTAATTATGTACAGGTACTCGTATAGTAAGAACATTCGATGCAGCTTACACTTTAGTCGTATATTTTGGAACCAGGCACCTGGATGAAGCCGAAAGGATTTCTGTCTCCAATTTAAGACGGCGCACGGGACTGGACCGACACCGGCAGCGTGTACTTGCACTTTTGTACAAGTACTTTTCAAAAGCCTCAAGATCCACAGCTTTATACGCTGCTATGACAGAGGATATGCAGGATTTTCATTCGTATTTTGAGCATCAATTGCGCCCGAATCTCCGTCTGGGTACCTCTACTGCCTGTGGCATTGCGCCGGCTCGCCATTGCTGCTTCTCGACCTCTAACTCTTGTCGATTGGCTGGCGCAAGAAACGCCTCCCAAGGTCGGAGCTTACGGGCAAATACAAGGTAGCATGTACATACTTGTGCATGTACCTATCTGCTGGTGACATAAGACGTCGTATCGAAAGGGGGGAGAAAATTTGAAATCTACACATAAGCCAGCTGAGTATGCATATTGGTTGCCCGAGCCGCCGATCAGCCACGCACACGATGTAGCTCCCGGCTTGTCAGGTCCCCCGAATGCTTGTCTGCAAATATTCCCTGTCCATGCGTTTGGTGTGAGGGGCAATTCCTGTAGCAACTCCCATGCAAGCCACAGTGCAGGGGTACGCCGTCCAATCCCCAGTTGAGCGCCTTCTTGCCCAGCCCCTTGTCTCTTCGAGATGCGGAATAGTGCACTTGCCAGTGCCTTGAAATCGTTCCTTGGAGGCGTTTTGGAGGCGTTTTGATGGCGTTGTGCGGAGAAGGATGGTGTGGCTATGTACTTGTACTCTCGGCTTTTCCCACTTACACCGGGGGCCGTGGCCAAAATAACGTTTCATGTGATAATTGGCAAACAGGAATACAGGTTCTTGTACGGCACTGGCACATCATGTCCCGGAACAGAGCTGATGGGGCTTCAATTGCCTCCGGCCCATGCGTCATTGCGTGTCTAACTTTGTCCTGTTTTGGTAGTCTTCGCACCACCACCACCCTGGCACACTGGGTCCTCCTCGGCATCAGAAGAGCTGGTCCTTGATATCTCGACAACTTTCTCTCGGGTGATACCGTCAGCCGCAACTGCATCTCTCATCTAGTCAACCTATAGCTCCGGAACCCCGCGTCCATCCTTCGCCTCCGCATGCTTCTGACCTCGGGACGACCTTTATCATCTGCCTCGTGCTTCTGATTTTCGGCTTGTGAAAGCTGGGGAAGCATCTTGCCGGTGGGACTCCCCCGTGTTATCATTCTGATTCCAGATTAACGAGTACGACGTTTGTCCGTGACGCTCGAGATCGGATCGATCCTGGGGTTTGCCGTCTGGGGAAGCGTGGTGTCCTTGTCGAGCAATTACGAGTACACGTACGGCTCGGCCGGCCTTGTCCAGCACTTGCTCCGAGCTTAGGCTTGTGAGATTGAAGCTGGGGCTCTTCTGGCATCCTCTCTCCCTGCGTTCGTTCCTCTTCCTACTGGATAAACGCTATTAATCTCACCACTATCAACGCCAACATGGCCCAAGAAAGCATCCTCAATACCAGCAAAGACTGGGAAGAAATCACCTCTGAATCCGATTACGACCCAGAGCTTGCCAAGGAAGCAAACGGATATACGATGTGGAGGCCATCCAGCTATATCCCCAAGCACAAGCGGGCTCTCGGCTGCATTGTGAATACTCTCTACAAGCTGCCCACTATCTTCTCAGTGGCTGAGAAACTGCGCCCGACCTCATATCTAGATGGCCTTCGAGGCTTCGCGGCCTTTCTGGTGTATTGGCACCACCACGAACTTTGGGCTCACGGCTGGGAAAAGCAAAATTCCATTTTTGAAAATGGCTTCGGCTACGACGGAAAATACTACATGGTCGCGTTCCCCTTCATACGCAACTTTTTCACAGGCGGACACTTTGCCGTCTCAACTTTCTTCGTCATATCCGGCTATGTCCTCTCCCTAAAGCCACTGACCCTGTTGCAAGCTGGCGAGTTCACAAAGCTAGGAGACAATCTTTCATCGGCCTTTTTCAGGCGATGGCCACGACTCTATCTTCCCCTCATTGCGGTTCTCCTTGTATTCATCACGCAGTGGCACATGCTTGGGATCTGGGTCAACGGACAAAAAATGGCGGGAAGCTGGACAGATGACCTTTGGTCCCTGTATATCCAATTCAAGAACTTCAGCTTCGTCTTCAAGGAGGGAGGTGATCCCTGGATCAGCTTCAACGTCCACTTGTGGTCTATCCCAGTCGAGTTCAAGGGATCCATGGTTATCTACGCCTCAATTTTGGCCTTTTCGAGATGCTCCAAGGCTGCACGACTCCGCTGCGAGGCCTTTTTGATCTTTTACTTCATGTTCATATGCGACGGCTGGTACTGCGCCTTGTTTTGCACGGGCATGCTACTCTGCGACTTGGACTTGCTGGCCAAAAAGGGCGAGCTCCCACTCTTCTTGGCCCGCCTCGAGCCGATCAAAGACTTCATCTACTACCATCTGCTCGTTGTCAGCTTATTCTTGGGCGGAATCCCCAGCGAAACCACAGACGTTCAGAACTTGCAAAAGAGCCGCGGCTGGTACTACCTATCCTTGCTCAAGCCTCAAGCAGTTTTCGACTACAAGTGGTTCTACCTCTGGCTGGCGTCAGGCTTCTTGATCGCGTGTATTCCGCGCATTTTCTGGCTAAAGAGGTTCTTTGAGACCAGGCTTTGCCAATACCTGGGGCGTGTTTCCTTTGCGCTCTACATTGTTCACGGCCCCGTGCTGTGCACACTTGGCGATCGGCTTTACATGGCCGTGGGCTGGAAGGGAGACGACCACATACAACACATCCCGCACTGGATGAACAGAATTCCCCTGCCAAAGTCTGGACCCCTTGGGCTGGAAGTTGCTTTCCTCGTCCCCCAGTTGATCTTGCTACCCCTGACTCTAGTGCTCGCCGAAGCCGTGACGAGATGGGTGGACGCGCCGAGTGTCAAGTTTGCCGCTTGGCTGCACCGCAAGACATTGGGCGGTGCCTCTACGGAGCCGGTGCTTGGGAAGCAGGCCAGGGCATGATTCAGATTACACTTACTGTTATTGGGTGGCCATGAGAAGGCGGTAATATGGGTTCGGGATATTTCATTGTACATAGACGGATACGTGATTTGGCGCAAACGGGGACATCGAACGGAGCACTACTCAGTACAGGTGCTGGACATGGAGATGCCGGCGCCTGCACATACATAGTACTGTACTTACTCGTACAAGTGCTTGCAAGGGGCAGTCCCAACATGGAATTGAGCATGGGTTAATGTCATCAACAGTTTTCACTTTAATTAAGTGTCAGTCTTTTTTTTTTCCGGTCTCCCACTCCCATATCCCCCACGTAAAAGTTTTCTTCTCTTGCTCCCTCTACGCGACTTCTACGCCGTTGCTGCTCTTGGATTAGCATTTCCCTGGTCGTGGATCCATCCAATCTCCTGATTTATTGTGAGAGTCGGTTTCATGGTGTTGGTGTTGATTGTAGCGTGGGAAGTTGGTAGGTACAGATACATGCTGACTCGTCGCGCGGATGTGGCTGCACCTAAAAAATTGCCTTCCTGGGTGCTGCCAACCAAGCGATCTCGTCAATCTGGTTGCCCAGCATTGGCGCTGAGCTTGTGCCTGGAGAGGTTCTGTACAGGTACAGGCACGCACAGGCACGCACGCGCCACAGCGTCAGCCACAAAGGCACAAGTTGAAGTGCTTTTCAACAGAGAAGGAGCAATGGAACATAAAACAAGAATCTTCTGCAAACCACCCTCGTCATCATGGTGTCACTTCTTTTTTTCCCCTTTCACCCTCTGCCTTACTCTATCTAGGACTCCCTAATTTCTTCCCTCTTCTTCTCCTTTCTTCCAAAACACAAGGCACGGCGAAATATGCCGTTGAGACCACCACCTGCCAACGGCCGTTTGTCCCAAAGCAGCACAAGCGCGTCGCCAGCGCTTTGCTGGATTCCGGCATTGTGCTCTGCCGATCGCTCTGATCTGCGCAGTTAGTTCGATGCCTGTACCCTGTCAAGCTGTTCGCCGCTAATGTGCGGAGGTGCAGGCCACTAAGACGGCCCCTGTTCAAGTTCGTTGCTGTTCACTCGTGTATGCGTGCTGCCTTTTGGGGGCGGGAAGAGCGAAATTGCGTTTTCCCTCGGCTTCTGCTTTGGCATATGACAATTTTCTGCTTCTCTGCCTATTCCAGCCTCTTGCCAAGTCTGCTGTTGCGGGGTAGCCCGGTTTTCGTTTTCGTTGCTGATTCTGTGTTTTTGTGCTAACGGATAGTCTGTTTCCTTTCCCCCGTCTCGTCTGACCAAACGTCTCAAAGTTTGTAGGCTCTTATCTTCGTATATTAGCGGCCACACTCTGGGGTTACATTCACAATCAAGGCATCCGCCTGCCGGGCTACCTGGCAAGTCCATGGCAAGGCCCGATAGAGGCCACTCTGCTCCATCGAGGGCCATGGGTTGTGTCCACTGCGAATGCAAGGCTGTCCATCTTCATCAAAGCCAGCTCGCTTAGGGATACTTGCCCTCCTACGGAGTAGTCTCAGCAACATTAATGAATGATATCTGTACTTGTATACGGCACTTGTTTGTACTCGTACTAGCAAAAACGAGTACTGTGCCCGTACAAGTTAGTGGTAAGTAACATAAGAAATGGAGGTATCCGGTAATGCTATTTGCCGCCGGCAGCGTGTGTTAGCCCTGGCTCTTACATCATTGTCCTTGAAGTTTGCGACTCAAGACTCGATACATGTCCTAGTCATAAAACTGTGCCATTAATGGAGCCACACGGCTGCAAATGGTGACTATCAGTGTGTCATTGCCCTACACTAGGTTCTTGTTCGCCTCTCGCCTTCTCACCGCCGCATCTCGGACCATAGCTTGGGACAATTTAGCCCTGTAGCTGACTCTTTTCCATCGCCGTTCAACTGGGTCCGGCTTGCATACAAACTCCATCTACGAAGTACCTACTAAGGTAGTGCTATTACATCGTCATTTCTACCATCTACGTATAGCGTCACATCGCCGTGTCCGGCCCGCTGCAGGATCTCAAGCATCTTCTGTAGAGCGTGGCGTAACTAGTCTTTGGCTTGTATCTTTGGTACTTTTAGGTATGGTATCACATTTGGGATTCACGGTGAGATGGCATCACCTTGCGTCTCCAGCCTCACATCAGGCGTCTGTCTAATGGCATATCTCGCATAGCATTACACTCTTTAAACACTACCCATTACTGCACCGCCCGTGGTACTTGCCTGGGTACTAGTACCTAGTATCGTGCCAAAGTACCTAGTAGTGATAGGCATTACTATCAAAAGCCCTGCTTGCTTATTGGGCTTCGAGTTGGCATCGGCGTCGTCATTGAGTGGTGACCTCAAAGTATCATCAGCTTATATCCTGAGGGCTTGCTATAGTTCCCCCACGCACAAGCCACAGGCTCTGGCCAGATTTCGAGTTTACCCTTCTCACTATCATTAAACTTCCATGGCCTAATAGCCTTTCTGCCGTGTTCTGCTCAGATATTCATGCAAATAGAATCTGCATAATATTGCTCAGACGAGTCGAGTGAGGAACCTAACCCTTGTCGCTCAAGACTCTGTCACATCCTAAAACAAGCAACTCACGTCATACCATCCACATTTATATAGGCCAGCAGCTGGCTACAAGGGCTTCACAATGTTCTTCAGAGATATTAAGCGCTTGCTGCTCCTGACAGTACCTATTATCATTATTCTCTACACAATCATCAGTTTTTATACGCACTCCAAAGGAATCGAACGGATCCCGCCTATCATCGACAAATTTGATTCAGGCCAAAGGGGGGAGAATACCGACTTAAGTCATGAACAAGAGGCTCAAGCACCAATAGGTCTCGGAAAGTCGGAAACCTTTGATGAGACTCCGAAAGATGGAAACATTCCGGCAGCAAATGCTCCGCCGTCACATCTGCCCTTGAGCAATGGCTCTGCACCTCCCAATATTCAGGTTTCTCATCAGGAAATCTTCTCAATCTCGACCATGGACAAAAAATACTTTTCCATTGACTTTGGCGAGGGTCACAGGGGAATGAACCCCAACATCATTCCTCACCCTACGCTGGCAGATACGTGGATCGTGGTGGCACAGCTGGCGCGGGGAGCAGACGAACAAACCGTCTACTTTACAGAACTCATGTGTAATGCCGCTTTCCAGGATCAAGTCTTGCGGTGTCTTGAGCCTCCGACAGCACTTCCTGTTGCTCCAACAGAAGGTGGCAAATGTGAAGGCGATCTAGCCTTCTTCACCTTCAACGTCGGCCCTCACGATGCCCGCGTTCTTTACGGACCGGAGTCCCCGTACATTGTGTACGGGTCGAATTCCCAGTTCACTTGCTTTGGCCAGTTTATCCAAGACTTTCGCGAACTTGTTGACTGGACAGGCCAATGGGGTGGCTCAAAGCATTTCCTCAGGGGCACAGAGTTACAGCGACCTCTGCCATGGTATGCCGTTGAGAAAAACTGGTTCCCTTTCTGGGATCCTGCGGGTCAGATGTATATTCACTACGACGTCGCGCCAAAACGAGTCTTTGCTCAAGTCGCACCAGATGGCTCAGCCAGCGTCAACCTAGCAGTGCTCACCGAAGAAGAGGATAACAAGTGTCTGGCGAAATATTTGCCCAAAACAATCTCCGACAACGAATCAGTCCACCAAGCAAGCAACTCGCTCAAGGTTACCATGTGCAAGCGGACAGACGCAATTTGCATTGCCGACAAAAGCAACACCTTTATTTTCACCATCTGGCAGCACAAGTCGTTTTACAACTGGCACGCAGTTTACGAGCCGTACGTTATGCTCTTCCAACAGCAGGCGCCTTTTACCATGCACGCCATGTCGAAGCGGCCAATCTGGATCCACGGCCGCCAGCAGTACCCAGATCGCCTTACTTCAGAGATGATTTACGTTACGTCGATTGCTTGGAAGAGCCCCTTTGTCAAGTATCACGGATACCTAGACGACGAGCTCTTCATTGGATTTGGCATTGAGGATAAGGCGTCTGGAGCTATTGACATTACGGCGGAGGAGCTGTTGTCGGGACTTGGGCTTTGCACTGAGGCATAAGACAAAGAAAAATGGACACAGTATACCCATCAAGGTGCCCTTTTTCGATGCTTATTTCCTCTTTGTATTCTAATTTTATGTCTTAGTAGATGCTTTATTCGTTGTTCTTACATTAAGTGTGATAGAATCTCAGCTGCCCAGAAAGGTAGAGAGTTTACGATGAGACGACTACGCTATAACGCTAATCAAAGTCAATTCAAAATTCCAATAAACACTAATACGAGAATGTATCAAAGATTCGGGCATCCCAGCCTTGCAGTCGCCTCATGGTGCTCCTTATTCAATTTGCATTATACGAAAGGGGGAAGCAATCTGCCTTTTATTTCCAGTTAATACGTGCTCTCTCACTCAGGTACGTACCCGGATGGTTCCTGATTGCCCCTCGCCTCTAAAAGGAGTTGCATATGTAAGCTGCGCCACAGGAATTTCCCCCTTTTGCCTAGCTCCTCCTGTGGCTTTGCAGTGACGTTTGCCCACCAGCGCTGAGGCTGTGCAGCTCCAATATCCTTACGAGGCCTTGCTGGCATTACAACATCTCCCATTCCACATGTGATTGATCACAGGCTGAGACGAAGACAGCTAAGTCGTTTATCACGCAGCAGACGGAAGTACCCGGCTTTGCAAGCTCGAGATTGCGGAGAGCTGTGCCGACAGATCCAGTGACGTTGCGCCTGTAACCGATAGCTATTTGCAGCCATGGCGCACCTAGCAGCAGCCAAGCTGCCCTATCGCGACATCAACCTCAAGATCACCAGCGATGCTTATACCTTTACGTCTCCCTCGTCTCCCGATGCGCCGTCCTTGGTCATTGATCGTCCCATGGGAGACGTCCGGCTGGTCCAGGGCGGCTCCAATTCATCCAAGCGCCCGACGCGTATATCCAGCATCTCCGGCATCCTTGGCATCATTCAGCTCCCTCTAGGTCAGTAGCTGCTCCATGCCCCCAGGCTGTGGTCGTTTATTCTGTTCTGTACGAGCTCTAACCATGGATCAGACAAGTATGTCATCATCATCAACAAGGCCAAGCCCATGGGCAGGCTCAAGGGACAGATGGTCTACAAGGTCATTTCGACCGAGATTCTCCCTATGCGCGAGCGACAGATCCACGACCCCGACGAAGACACCTTCATCAACCTCCTCAAGACCTTCCTTGCTCAGGGACCCATGTACTTTTCCTACTCAATCGACCTCACCAACTCGATCCAGCGTCAATCCCATGCCGATACCTCTCGACCCCTGTGGCTGAGGACCGATGATCGCTTCTTTTTCAACAAGCATCTGCAGTCCGAGCTGATCAAGTTTCGCACTACGGGCTCCCGTAGCCAGCCCGGCCCGCAGCCTGCTATCGATCCCTACATTCTGCCTTGCATGTTTGGCATGTTTGAGATTAAGCAGACCAAGTTCAAGAGCACACCACTGACCATCGTATTGATTTCCCGACGCTCACGGTACCGTGGTGGAACTCGATTCTTTACTCGAGGTGTTGACGAAGACGGCCATGTGGCAAACTACAACGAGACGGAGCAGATCGTCATCCTCAATGATAGCAGTACCGGCCTGGGAGGATTTGCTGGCAGCAGTGATATGCAGAGTGGCAAGTTTGGCGCGTCGGCAGGCCAGGAGATGCAGATTCTATCATACGTCCAAACTCGAGGCAGCGTGCCAACATTCTGGTCCGAGGTCAATGACCTAAAATACACGCCGAAAATCCATGTGCGTGGTACCGACGCCGCCCTTGCCGCCTCAGCCAAGCACTTTGAGGAGCAGATCCGCATCTACGGAGACAACTACCTCATCAACCTGGTCAACCACAAAGGACGAGAGTCCAAGGTCAAGGAGTCTTACGAGAAGATGGCCAAGGCTCTCGTCTCAATGCCCAAGGAGCGGCGAGAGGCCGATCGTCTTACCGACGAGAAGTTCACGACGATCCAGCCGGGCTCGAGCCGCCAGCAGTTTGACCGCCTTCACTATGTCTACTTTGATTATCACAGCGAGACAAAGGGCATGCAGATGCACAAAGCCTACGCCATCGTGGACAGACTCCGGGAAGCTGTTGATGCGCAGGGCTACTTCCGTGGCGTCGACATGCCCGCAAACAACGATGGAAGGGTTGAAGCCCGCAGTCTTCAGACCAGCGTGATGCGCACAAACTGTATGGACTGCCTTGACCGTACCAACGTCGTCCAGAGCATCTTCGCTCGTCACATGCTCGACCGCATGCTGCAAGATGTCGGCCTGCTCGCAAAGGGCTCGTCATTTAAGAACGAAGACCCCGAGTTCGAGGTGCTTTTCCGCAACATCTGGGCCGACAATGCCGATGTTGTGTCCACGGCCTACTCTGGAACTGGTGCCATGAAGACCGACGTCACCAGGACTGGCAAGCGTACGCCGATGGGAGCCCTGCAAGACGGTCGTATTGGTATCACACGATACTGCCTCAACAACTTCCTTGACGGCCCTCGTCAGGACGCCTACGACTTGTTCTTGGGCGTCTATCAGCCTGGTGAGGCCAACGTTGGCACCAACCTCATCTTCGGCGACAGGCGGCCGGTTCTCATCCAGGCTATTCCTTATATCCTAGCCTTTAGCGTCTTCATCGTCCTCGTGGGCATCTTCACCAGGCGGCCTCCCGGTTCGAGCGTCATTCCCATGCGCCTCTTCATTCTCTTCTGGTCCAGTGTGGCAGCCTGGTGCTTCCACTTTGTCTGGACTCACGGCATGCTCTATGTAAGCAATCAACCCATCCTTGTGTCTTTTGCTTCACAAGTAGAAACTAACATACTTTTGCAGGTAAACTGGCCACGTCTGAACCCACTCTCGTACGCTATCGATGGCTACACCGAGAACTTCACCAAGGCCAGAAAGGACGCCGTTATCGGGTCCCTCGTAGCCAGACATGAGCGCGGACTCAGCACCGCTCGCTTCATCAACGCCGAGGAGGGTAAGAAGAGGATTGAGTAGATGTACGCTGCACGAGCTCGGGAGATGTATGATCTACGGCCTCCATTCTACCCTTTTGGCCCCCTGGCCCCCCTTTTTCTTCTGTTCTCTTCGTCGCTGTTAGACTTTGCTTGCAGATGCAGCGTTATTCATATAATCACCCTTTAGCTCCTACTGGGACAATTTACCGTCAGCAGACGAAAAAAACACTTTCCTTGCCTTTCTTCACCTTCTTCATTTGTTGTTACTATTGGTTCTGATTTTTTCTCGACGTGGCCAGCGTCGTGGCCCCCTTTCTACGCGCTACATTTTAATTGAAAAAAAAGAAGAAGAAGAAAAGAGTCTATACAAGTCTTTTTTTAGACAAAGACCATTTTTTTCTCTCAGACAAAAGATGGGAAGAGGATGCAAAAGATTAGAAGATATATAGTCAATATTATTTGCCTAATTTTCTTTAAAATTAAAATAAAAAAGTTTCTCGTTTTGGATAGGATTAAGTAAAAAAGCCTAGGTAGTTGAAAATAAACATACAGTTGAAAAATAAGAGAAGAAGAAAAAAAGGCAAGAAAAAAGGTTTTCTTTTACACACGAGAAATAATGAAAGATGTGCGTATTTTGCTACCTCACTCCATGGCTATGCATCGGGTCCCTTAGTTGCCAACGGCAACACCGAGACAAAATTTGAGACTGTAGAATAATATGGGGTATCAGACAGGAAATAGAAGAGGGAAAAATGCAATAGGAGCGTATAGAAGAAGAGGGCGATTGTGGGATACAGCTACAGTGCTGAAATCCTATGATGATGGTAATGTCATGGATATGGGGATACTGATGCACGAGGTCTTCATCCAACATAGAAAAGAGGTGGAAGGGGCGGTATTTAGAGAGAATAAAGGGGCAGAGTGGGAAAAGTGCGCGGGAATTTACAGCCAGAGAAGCCATTTGACGCCCTTCAAGACCCCCTTGCCTAGACCCAGGAAGATGCGCAGTATCATCACCATGAACCAGACGTACCACATGAAGCCCACGAGAAGCCACTCCACGGTAAGCCAGAGCCCGCGCCTCAACCAGCGGAATCTCCTGCGGCGCGTACGCAGCATCTTGTCCATGGTGTCAATGACATGCTTGATCTTGAGGGGCTGCCCAAGCATCAGATCACGGCTCGTCTCGTCGGCCTCGTCAGCGGCCTTGCGAGCCAAGTCGGACAAGTCATCCGCGATATGCGTGCGAACCTCCCAGACGCGCGTGCGAAGATCGCGCGTCGTCTTGTCCCGGAAGTAGTCTGCCGACGACTGCCACCGCTGGCCCCACGACTGGATGGCGACGCCCAGAGTGCGGGCGGCGAGGGGATACACCTCGCAGAAGGACACCTGCTGGTCATGGAGCTGGAGGCTGAGCTGCGCTTGTTTGGGGGTAAGCCTGGCAATGTCCGCCCAGGGGACGCCGCCGGGTTCGTTGGAGGAGGTGGCCTCGCTCAGGGCGAGATTCTCCCTGCTGAACGGCTGGTGCTGCTCGTTGGCGCGGCGGCGCAGTTCCATCGCCTTGACACCGGAGCTGAGTATCAGAGCCCGCATCCTGGCGACTTCGCGCTTCGAGAGCCTCATCTGGCCAGGCAAACCACGGTCCGCAATCGACCAATGCTGGCCCGGGAGTCGCCCATGTTGGTTGTCCTTGTCGCTGAGCGAAAGGGCCGAATTCACACGCTTGTCTGCAGCATCAGGGGTAGTGCTGTTATTGTTCATCAAGGATTCGGATTCAGAGACGTCCGAGTCTCCTAAAGGTTTCTGTAAAGGAGAAGACCCAGAAGATGATGCGCTCCGGATTTTAATCAGCGGAGGTCGAAGAAGATCAAGTTCAGCGGCATGGCGCCCAGGGGTTTCTGCGCCATCAGCCGCGGCAGCAAGCTTGTCACCACCATTGGCGCCCTGGCGATAGCTAGGCATACGAGTAAACTGAGGCATCGTATCGAGAAAGTTCTTGGGCTGGTGATGTAGTTCTTGTGCCCTGTTAGAGGGTTTCCGTGTCAGAGAAAACGGTGTGGACTTTCGCCCTCTGATTCTATCACTGTCGGATTCATCTGTCGTGTCGAGGTCTGGTGCTTCACCAGATCCCTCCTTCTTACGTATGATATCTCCCAGCTTCGAAACACCACCTCGGAGCACGTTATCAATACGAGGCGGCTTGAACATGCTTCTTAAGCCAACGTTTTCGTCGGATCTAAGCCGCGTGCTGCGGGTGCTTTTACCGCCATCTGTCCCTGACAGCACCTTTTCAGCAGGGCTGGATTGACGCCTGCCTAGAGTAGACGTTGAGCCCGAACGCGCCAGAAACTTATCGCGTTTCGACGATCGCCCTTCTCCATCATCCTCAGCATCGTCGAGCATAGTTGCGTCGTCGTTCTTCTCTCGCATGATTTGCTTAATTTTGCTAAAGGGGTTCCTCGTGGGAGATGTTGATCGGCTCCAAGGTGGCGAAGGATCAACGCTGGCAACCGACTCAGATTTGCCATTGCGAACCGGCAGGACTTCCGGTGAGTTGGGAAACGAAGCTCGTTTGCTTGGAGAATAATTGGCATCAAGACTCTGGCGCGAAGGAGAGCCTTGCTTGAGCATCTCAAAGGCCCCAGGCTTGCGCTCCGAGTCGCTTGTTTCCGCCAGAGAACCTCTCCTGCCAGTGAATCGGGACGGCGATTGTGATGTTCGCCTCATATCTTGTGCCTCAACACTCCGGTCATCAGCGCTCTCGTTCGCCAAAGCCATATCTTCGAGTTCTCTTTCGCGGGCCTCCTTGGCCACCATTTCCATCATTTGCTTCTGCAGCAAGTCGTTTGAGTTGCTAGAGATTGTTCCCTTGCGAACAGGTCGCGCCCTCTTCTTCGGCTCGCTGTCATTGTCGCTGTCTGAATATTCAGACCCAGAATCTTTCTTGTGCCGAAGTATATCGTGGCCATGACTGCCGCTTCCATGCCGATGGTGAAACCCTTTGATGTTCTGTAGCTTCTGCTTGGCACGCTCCTTTGCACTGCTATGAGACAATTCTGAGCGAACCTTGGAGAGCCCAAATTCTTTTCCTTCAGTAATAGTTTCAAATATTTCGTTGTCTCTCGTTGTGAACGGTGAAATTTTGCTGCTGGAATCATCTATCTCTCGAGATAAAGGCCTGCTCAAGTCTGAGGCCGCAGGCGGGAAAATCTTTCGCCAATGGCGGTCTTCAATGAGATGCTTGTGCCCGTTCTGTTCCAACCAGTATGCGTCGGCAATCACATCGCAAGGTTCTAGGATCCAGTCCACTCTGGGCCGTCGGGGCCTCGCCGCGGTCTCCGAGGGCGAGTTCTGCATGTCCACATCTTCGGCGCATTGATAAGGGGGGAGTGAAGGTCTGTCATCGACAAGCGACGTCCCAGCCAGCGACATTTGTCGATACACCGTATCAACCCACATCCTAACCCCATCTACATCGCTAAATCCCTGACGCTTTCCATCAATGACCTTCCTCTCACGTGCCCGCACTTTGCGGTTCCGAATGTACTGCAACGGATTGTACTGCCGCCCTAGTGTTATAGCAAGCGCTTGGGTACCTGGTGCCAGCACGGGAGAGTCTGGCGAGCTACCCGACGATGGCCTTTCGAGGCCCGGCTTCAGGGGCGGCAGCACATCAAGCAGTCGCCTGTACTGCGCCCACAGCTCGAGATGTACTTTGGCCTTGTGGGCTCTGGCTAGAGTCGATGCAGAAAACTGCCAGCGGTATTGCGCATCGTGGGAGGACTCAAACGAGGATTGAAAGGTGCCACTGGTTCGTGATGCGGGGACCAGGGGTCCGGTAGATGGCTCTTGCAGCAGACTGGGAGAATCTGTGCGTGAAAACTTGCGTTGTTGCTGGAGATGCTGCCTGATATTGCTTGAGGAGGACGCGTCCGGTAGAGGTGTAAGTCGTGGGGGCACAGCTGCCCGAGAGACATTTCGTCGAGAGGCAAGGCGGCGCGATTCGCTGAGGCTGAGTGCCATGTTCACAATTTGGGTGGAATCCAGGTCCCCAGCACCGTGCGATTCCAGGTGGTGCGAGTCCGAGTATAACCTGCCATCGGCGGAGTGTCCAGTATTCGGAGGTGAGTTTGCAGGCTCTTCGCCAGATCGCCGAATGGGCGCAGACGTCTTTCGCATGCCCATATCAGGACCGGCAACAGGAGGAGCTTGGAAGGCAGCATCACGACCGCCGCCGAGCTGTAGCTGAGGAGCTGGAGCTGGGATGTGGGCCGCCCGCTGCCGACGAGATCGTCCGCCCCCAAAGGCATCGTGTAGCAAGAAGCCTCCACCAAAGCGACCCTTATGCTTCTTTGGCGTCCGCTCTTCTCGGTGGCCATGCCCGTCGTCGGCATATGGGGAGCCCTCACGGCCAGGACTCACGCCGTCGTCGTCATGGAACTGGTCGTCGTCATTGGGGAAAAAGACATCGTCTCGCTGAGTGGGCGCATTGCCGGGCTTGCCCATCTCATGGCTGCTATTCCGCCGGCGCTCTGGCGTCGCTGTGCCATCTCGTCGTCCGTCTCGGCTCGCTGAGTAGTATCCTGCAGACCGAGGCGCAGGCATGTGGTGATCGGCCATTGCTTGGCCGCCGGTTCATAGTCGCCAGCGCCACCCGTTCTAGTGCCGTTGCGAGTCGTCCTACTGAAGGCTCGAGGAAGGACGCATGGCTAAGAATAAAGAATCAAGGTGTGAAAAGAAGAACAAGGCACAAAGGAGCTGGAGAGCCAAAAGGGGCCGGTTAATGAGGGGTGCAAGTTCCACTAGGGATGAGAAACAGGCGAGAAAGCGGCCGTCTGGCGATGCGCCAGCAGAAACAGGGTCACAGAGTAGCAACCAAGCTTAGCAGAGGAGCTAGCGGCAAGATGCGTGATCGACTATCTGGATTAGCAGCACCACTACGATCCAGTAGCAGCAGAACCTGCATTTGTCGAATGTGCAAATGCAAACTCGGCCAGCGAGGCGCAGCGCAAGCCAACTTTTTGTTGGACGCGCAACTCGGCTCGATCTGCAGCGGTACCCGGCTGAAACTCGGACATTGCAAACAAATTGCTTGAAATGTCAGGTACCTGTCCCTTGCTTCAAGCCCGGTTTTTCTTATGCCGGCATGTCACTGGTACATCGGATCGTGCATGCGAACCACTCATGAGATGCACGGTGATGTTATGCCGCCTTCAGTCGGAAGCCTATTTGCGCCAAATCCGTCAATTCCATGCTATGAACGTGCAGTGATCTGCGTCGCTCACAAACACCGTCAGCTCGTATAATATAAAAATCAAACGCCACCAATTTATTCTCTAGATTTTCTTCTCAGTTCTGTATCAATCGCATCTATCGTACATAGGTATACCTTATATAACCATCAATCGAGGGGAGTACGCTCGTACATTTATTTATATACACACACATACCGGTTTATGCAGCCATCACCAACGATTTATGAAGCCGTCGCTGCTGTAACGTCTTCGCATCGCCCACACAGTCCGTCCTCTTCCTCGGCAACATATCGCCAGCACCGGGAGCATTTGCTTTGCTTCGGCGGTAGGACATGCACGACGCCCTGCATGCCATCCACTGTAAACTCCTTGGAATAGCACCAGTCATGATTGTCGGGCGAAAGGGGGCTGTTGAGCTCCACAGAAGATACCACAAACATGGCATCAAGCTCGTCTAGGTACTCCTTCAAAACGGCCGCCAAACGGTCATCCGTGACAGATATGTTCAAGGAGCACTGAAGAGAGCTGCCGAGCGCTTTCGATTCTCGGCCCTGCTCCAACCCCGCCTTGACTGCGTCGTGCACGGCGGACAAGATGGGCAAGTGTAGTCGTAGCTGTGCTTGATCCAGCGTCAAGCGCGCGGGATCAATCACATGTGAGTTGTAAAGCTGCCGTGCCGGGTGTTCGAATGACCTGTGTGAAACTTTGTTAGACATACCTAGTAGGCAGACACTAGCGACAACGAATCATATGCACGCAGGACTTACGCATCTTCTACCATCCATGATGGCCTGTGAGACCAGGCCTCCTCAACCAGCATCGGCGTGATTGGAGCCAGCATTCGCAAGAATCCAACCAAGATGGGCACCAAGACATCGCCTCCATCACCGCAGTACAGGCGGTCTTTAAGCCCTTCCAGGTAAAACGCCGAGAGATCAGTCGCAATCCATCGGTTAATCAATCCGGCAGCCTTGTGGAATTCGTAGTTGCTATATGCCTCCCAGACCTGAGCCATGACGTCCTGAAGCTGCAAGATGGCGATTTGGTCAAGCTTCGTCAACGGTGCCTCGAGCGCAGATTGGTGCAGTGACCCGAGCAGCATCTTCAACGTCGTGCGGTACTTGATCAGTGCACTGTGTATCGGCTGCAAGATAGACGCTCCCACAAGAATGTCGGATGTAAAGTCGCTGCTTGCCGCCCAGAGTCGCAAGGCATCAGTACCGAGAGCATCGAATCGTGTAGCAGCATCGTTTCCTTTGCTCTTCAGAGGAGGCAGCAGTTTGCCTTCCATGATTTCACTGGGAACAATCGTGTTACCTAGAGACTTGGACATTTTCTTGCCTTGCGCGTCAAGTGTGAAACCATGGGTGATGAGTGTCCCGAAAGGAGGAGCAATGTCAGCTCCAGCTTTGCCGTCTGCTTTTTGAGCTGCCACAAATGTTAAGAGACTGGACTGGAACCATCCTCGGTGCTGGTCAGAGCCTTCAAGATAGACATCCACAGGACGCCCAATCTCTGTCCAGCTACTACCGCTATCAAACCAAACATCCATCGTATCAGTTCCACGCCGATATGTTCCTTTGAGAGATGGCGCAATCCACGCTGCATCATCTGGGGCGTCGGAAAACCATGCGTCTGATGTCTTTTGCTCCATAACAGATATGATGTGCTCAATAGATTCATCCGTCATAACAGCGTTTCCACTTTCATCATAGAGAGCAGGGATGGGCACACCCCAGGATCGCTGTCTGGAAATGCACCACTCACTCCTACCTTTGACGAAGCTTTCCAGACGAACTCTACCAGATTCCGGGACAAAGCGCACCTGACCCAATGCCTGCAGAGCATCTTCCTTAATGCTTCCGACATCTGCGAACCATTGCGCCGTAGCCCGAATAACCACAGGTTTCTTCGTGCGCCAGTCATAGGGGTACTTGTGTTGAAGTTTATGAGTCCAGAGCACATCTTGTCCAACCAGTTCCAGCACGGCCTGACTTCCACCGTCAAGAATAGAAGGCCCCGAGGTCAGTTTTTCAGGGTCATCAGGATAGGCTTCGGGTGTAAAATGGCCTTCATCCGTGATGGGGGCGAATGCTTCGATGCCCAACGCCGAGCAAGCCTGGTAGTCTTCCTGTCCGTGTCCAGGTGCCATATGAACGAGACCAGTTCCAGAATCAGCAGATACAAATTCGGCATGAACAATGGGTTGCAAAGAAGAGGCGCTCCCCCTCAGCTTGTTCCGGTACAAGAGACCGGTTAGCTGAGAACCAGGAATCGACTTTGCAATGACCGCCGCAGAAGGAATGTTCTTTTGAATTTCCTCAACACGGCTCTCTGCGACCAAAATCCCATCGTTGCCGACCTGCAGTAACACGTAATCGAGCTCGTTATGCACAGCAATTGCTTTGTTGGCGGGAAGCGTCCAGGGGGTGGTTGTCCATATAGCAGCGTACAGTTGACCTTTGAACTCGCTCAGACCGGGAATCGAGCTCCAATCAGACATAATGGGGAATCTAACGTAGGCAGCAGTCGACACATGATCGTCGCGGTATTCCAACTCGGCCTCAGCCAAGGCTGTGCGAGACGACGTCGACCAGTAAACGGGCTTGTGCTTGCGATATATAAGGCCGCTGCGAACCATCTTCTGGAACACACGAAGTTGCCTAATCTCGAAGGCCCGATCCATGGTTGTCCATTTATTATCCCATTCGGACATGACGGCAAACGACTGGAACCCTTTCATCTGATCCAGAATCGTCTTGCTCGCCAATCGCCTAGCAGACTCTCGAATCTTGGGTGGGCTTAATCCCTTTGTGCCACTCTCCCCAAGAGCCTTCATCTCAATGGGAAGGCCGTGGCAGTCCCAACTCGGTCTATACATGACTCTTCTACCACCTTGCACTTGTATCCTGTTGATCATGTCCTTGAGAGTCTTGTTGATCGCATGGCCGGCATGAAGCGGCCCGTTGGCGTACGGCGGGCCATCGTGGAGCACGAACGGGTTCTCTTTTGGTCTATTATTCGTCTGCCACTGGTAGAAGCTATCGGTACAGTCGCGCAGGAGCTGCTGCTGCAGCTTTGGATTCGGCCGAGCTCTAATTGCAAGTCAGCAAGTCCATCTCGAAATGCCGTTTCTCTCCTCCGCATGGCCAGCTTACGGGAAGCTTGAGCGGGGCAGCCTCAGCGTCGATTTCCATGACTTTGACATGATCGTACCATAACCATGCCGGACGGCTGGTACGCGCTGGGCTTGAGCCTCAGTGGGCAAGATGCGACGGAATTGACGCTTTCGCAACGGCGACTCCAACAGAATGAAGTTTTTTTTTTTTTTAGAGAGATCTCGCGACCACATCACCTCCCCGCGCCAATTGCGATCAATGCTTCCAGGTCCTCCAATTGGGTCTTGCGGCGGGAGCTTACAGCGGCCTTGGACCCTATTTTTAGTGGATGGCGCGGGGCATCTGGCGCAGTGCTCGATTACATCACCAAAGCTCAAGGCTCCCTTTTTCAATATTCACGCTCCCACGATACAGCACGTAGTAAAATTGGAACAAAGATGGCACCCATACGCCGGTACCTAAGGATTACAAAGTATTCCGTTCTTGAATGCAGGATATACTTGGACAACCCGGCTCTGGCACAGTCATGGCTTTTAAATCCTCGAAATCCCATTCTTCCACAGGTCATGGAAGCCATCCGACCACTCGTGATACCCAAGCTCCGTGAAGAAAAGGAGAGAAGTAAAAAGAAGAGCACAAAGAAGAAGGCAATCAAGGACGTCGTCGTAAAGGGTAAATGATTATCCTTCTCTTTTTTAATGTCTCCGCAGATGTGACTTGATCCCGAGGCAAAGACGGATTCTAACCTGCCAGCAGATGACTTTGAGGTTTCCGTCTTCTTAACAGAAACCAGCACGCGACACTCTCTGCTCACGAAGCAAAAATTCTTCCATGAAAAAGGCCCATCTGCACTGCAGTCCAATGCGTCAAAGCTCATAGCAGAGACGAATGCGAATCCCATCGACGTGGATGCCAGTGACTTTGCCCCAATCCGTATCGAGGAGGACAGTGACAACGAGGGCGTGGCACTCAGCGATATTCCCTCCGCCAACACTCGCCGGCGGGCAAAGCGCCAAAGGAGCAATACCCTCGAAATTGACGATTCGGACGAATTCGAAGACGCCGGGGACGATGATTCTGCCTCGGTTGTCGACGTGGATTCCGATGGTCGTCAGCCTCCGCCAAAACGCTCCAGGGGGCCTATGAAACCACCAGCAGAGCCAGAGGGGCAGTTTCACGATGACTACAAGAAAAAGCTCGCAATGGACGTGTCATATGAGGGTTTCGCCATTTACGGCCGCGTCCTATGTTTGATCGTCAAAAGGAAGGAGAACAAGACGCAGCAAAGCCTTGGGGGCCAGGCCAAGATGGAAAACTGGATCACGTCAACGCAGATACCAGTTGGCGAAGAGGCCGCATGACAAGGTGAAGGGGGGGGGTGGTTCGGCCAAGAAGGCGTCGTTTATAATGCCAATAATTATCGCATAATGAGTATCCGGAGATGGGGGGGATTGTTTGCGTCTCATCGTGGGCATGGCTTCGCAGGAAGCATCCAATTCGGGGCGCCATTCACTGAGCAGGGCAATTTTCGCATTGCGGAGACTGTGTATCCAGGCGCATGCGGGCAATTGTGAGTTCAGAGATGCAATGCAATGCGATATGATGCAATGGCGCTCTCCAACCAATGTACTGGCACAACACTCGTACACCCGCGGGTCAGTTGGTATAATATCGGAACACCAGCGGACTTCCTGATCATGGAGAAACTGACATCATTCTGGGTCCATGTCAGCGTTGAGAGGTCCCTGGGCACATGTCTGCGGTTTCACAAACCCCGGGGTCCTTCTTTTGTTGTCTTTCTCTTTTTTTTTTTTTTTTTTTTTTTTTTTTTTTTTTTTCATCAAGTAACACAAAACAACATGGGAGTTGTTATCTGCCTCGGCACGAATTGACCGAGGAATGGATCAAGAAGGGTCTGCTATCGCACCCATGCTCACTTTCAAACGTTTCAAACGGATCAACCCGCTCACCTTGCTCCGTATATCTTGTGCTCGTAAAGGCATACCAGTAGTACTACGAGTAAGGTAGCAGCAACAATATACGTAAAGGAAAGTGGTGGGGATACCCCCATTAATATCGCACAATGGCTACATGTGCGGAGGAGATGCTGGTCGCGGCAATTGTCGTCGATTGACCAAATTAAGTGTTGCCCTGCCATGGTCGTGTCTGAGGTTTGAACGGGTTTCCGGTGAGAGTCCAGATCCGCCCACGCTCCGCACGATAGGCCGAACAAGTCCCCAGACGGGCCGTGATTTTGATCTCATACATGTACCTGTCAGAGAAAAAAAAGGCACAAAGCGCCGTGATTGGCCGGTAAAGACCTAATTGCCTCGTCTCGACCTGCCACGTGAGGCGCCATGACAAGGCTGCGGCGCGTCTGATTGGTGTGGTCGCAGGCACGGCATCTAGCCTCAATGCCATCCATACCTCGTCTTGATAGCCTCTGTCTTGTCACTTTTTTTCCACGACAGAGAGATAACGCAGAATTGCGCCAGGATATCTCGGGGCAATGGATCATGTGCGCAGCTCCCGTGTATGAGGTGGCATGTTCCAGCCGCGACGGGCCATTGGTGCAGTCGCAGCACATCACGTCACCGCAACTTTGCGGGCCGGCATATTGCATTCCAAGGTACTCCGTATGTATTGATCAAATCTGCGGTGCCTCGGAGGACGGCCGCCATAACAGGCCGCATCGCAGCAGCGGGCATATCGGCCGTGGTTGGCGATGCTGCCAGATAGCGCCGAGCCGCAAGTGTTGGGCGCCTATCGTAAGACGCCTGATTGGCTACCAGGACCCCCAACGGGCAGCTGTCAAAAGCGGCAGACATGGAAGACGAACAATCCATCGTACGGTTTCCATTGTGCGTGCAAACAAAGTGATTTCAATACTACATTGCCTGGATTGCACGGCCCCCGCAGAGGGGGCTTTTTTGCAACGGCGGGCGGGAAAAGTCTTGTTCTAGGTTTGCCGAGAATACCGCGGGCCCTCTCCCCCAAATGCACAAAGTGCGAGATGTCCGGCATCTCTGCTCGCATGACAGCACCGAAGATCCATGCATTGGCCTGGGGACTCGAGGTACTTTGGGCACAAGTATCGACCATCGTCGCAACTCAATGCCCTGCAGGCATCCCGCCGCTGGGGCCTGAGTTTGGCACGATTTGGCTGCTCAATCTCGGCCATACAGGCTTCGTCGCGCTACACCCTCTTGGCGCGCCTCCCCCTCAGTAGGCGAGTTGGCGAGCCAAAGCTGAAGCCATCATGAACCCCAAGGCGTGTAGCTCCCGGACTAGCGCAGGCGAGAGCTTCAATGACTCTATCAATACATGGCCCTTTTGCCAAGACGTCGAAAATAAAGTTTTTATCGGAGCATCTCTGTGCCGAAGCGAATCAATCAAATCATCGCTGTCGCTGCCACGCTGCTCCTCACCTTGCGATACGAGGGTTGAGGCAATGCCGTATTCGTACGTCTCCTCGTGGGGATTTGACAAGCGCCGCCCAATGCAGAAACCCTACCCTGTAAAACAAACGAGAAAATAAGAGCGAGTGTAACACAAGCGCCTCGACGCACATGGCTCTTCTCCACGATCTGCCCACTATAGGGTAATTCCAACACGTGTGATGCCGTGTCCGTTTTTTTTTTTTTTTTTACGGGTATTTCTGTGGTGAGGTAGGAGACAAATAACCCGTCGCCGAGTTGCAAGACGATGTTAGTGCACACGTACTATGTAGACGCCGGACGTCTTTCTCCGCACGCTGTCGTCATATATCTCAGGCATGAATGAGGGGGTAGACACCATCAGCAAGGAGGGCAAAAAAAAAAGTCAATGCGACGACGGCGCGGGACGGCGCACAATATCCATTCATCCGCTGCGTTTGCTGCCCATTATCATTCATGTCGTGTCGTACTTGGCAGCATCTCGAACCACGACATGGCGCGAGGGGGTGGCATGCAGCAACACAAGATGCATGTATGAAGCCCAAAGCGGCGCAGTTGTACAAGCGGCTGACAATCCTACGAAGCATACATGATACACCACCTGTATGTGATCAGTGACCGACTTCAACCAGCGCCCTGGATCGCTCGCCTCCAGTCTTTACTCCAAGGCGAGGTGTGACATCCTTTTGAGCCCATCGCTGATCGCCAGGGGTCCGTCTTTTGGGCCGCCACAGCACCCCTGTCCACCACGTGGAAAAGTAGTGGCTTGACGGCACGACTTCTCTGCTGGTGGAGCTGCGCCTGGTCACTGCGCCCCCAGAGCTCCCCACTGCAGGCAGTCCTCGTACCTGTACAGTGATTGACCAATCTCTCCAGTGGATTGAATTGACTAACACTATACGGTACAATACGAGAGCAAAAGGAGTTTGAGCGGCTTCAATCCAAAGCCCCACTCCTCGCTCTGACTCAAACTGTATTGACTCAGCTAATAATACCCCAAGTGCGAGTATTGATTCCTGCAGCTACTACTAGTAGCGCTGGCAAGGCTTGTACGTGTATGCTTCGGGGCTTAATCAGCTCCCGACATCAATTTACTACAGTGGACAGTATACTCGTATGTCCTCGTACGATAGGCGACAGACATAAGCAGACCATGTCGAGTCGGCGATACTGTACCTCAGAGCCTTGCTGGCATGTAGGGCCCCAGCCAAGTACCGAGCTCTTTGTCTCCGAGCCGCGTCATACTGATAGTCGAGTGTTACAGTAACAGTCGATCTGCATCACTCAGGCAATCATGCCCGAGCGAGCCGAATCCATTACCAAGCACATCTTTATTAAGCACATCTTTATCAAGCACAGAGGCAGCCGTGTCAGCCTTTTAACCATGTAACAGAGAGGATGCTTCTCAAAAGTCGCCTTGCTGATGGCGGATCCGACGCAAAAAGCGGCAGGTGTATCAGGTGAAAGGCACGATATCGAATATGGGCACGTCATGCAGTGGAGGACGCTGCAAAACGGAACGAACACCTACATGTACCTACTGCACTTGTACGGCATGGGTTAAACCCTTTGTCATGACAACAACGCACACGCCCAGGGTACATGATACAAACCTACCCAGTACCTAACTTGGTAGACACCAGTAAATCCTCATGTAAGGCATCTGCACAAGGCGCATGAGGGATGCCGCAGCGACGGTACGGCCCCGTTCCAAGACCAATAGCAGCGCGGCCTCGCACGGCTCTGGCTTGCCCGTACCTGTGCCTGGTTCTCAGCTTTCAGCTGCGTGGCTGCGCCGTGGCCCCTGCGCGACGGGAGCCGTGCGGCTGGAGACGAGGGTTCGCAAGGGAGCAGCCGCCGTCGCATAGTCGCCGGAGCCGTCGTACTGTAGTGCTGCTATCGTAATAGAGAGCGGCTCACCCAAGAGTCGACGCACATGGGCACGCGCATGTACGAGTACAGTATGCACTTGGTGCCAAGGGCTCATTACCAAATATATGCACGCATGTAATCCTCTCCCGCAGCTGCGGGCGTCACTGGCATGGGACCAGCTGCATGAAGCGACTTGGATGCTTGACTCGTCCCAGCACAACGGTTTCGCCCGCACGGCAAGGCTGAACAGTCCTGCCCGAGCTTCTGTTCCCCCCGGCCCATGGCCCATTGATGCCCAATCATCGGGGTTGCGCAGTGCGAGCATCACAGACAACGCCCTCTGTCCCTCTCGATTCCCAGTAGGGCGGTAGTATTGTATCACGGATCGGGCTGGCCAGCGAGACAGACGCAAGGATCCCCGCAATCACGGTTTTGATCATCTGACGATGGACTAGGGCCGAGCTGCAAATCCTACCATGCACGGTGAACAGCTGACCCAGGCAAGCTGTACCCCAGAGATGGCAGATTTGCAATAGCCTGGACAAATCCATGCCGTATCTCTTGATACAAACTGGCTAGCATGGCGAGGTGCAGTTCGGTGGCTGCGTACCTTGGACAAGGGACGAGATAAGCGGCGAACGTCGACGGCCACGCCGTTTCGCCTAGCTACCGAGCATGCTTTCGTTGACCAACGGCATTGAGGGTAAATGAGAGGTGATAAAGGAGAGAAATGCCTGCTGGACGCTGGTTAGAAGCGAAATGGAACGATTCCACGGCACGCCAGCCGGGTTGAAGCAGCCAATGGCATCCCGCGATTGGCCACACGCCACTCAAGGACGGGAACCTTGAACAAAATTCAAAAGCAGGGCAAAACTGCCAGCAAAGCAAAGCAACGCTCTCGGGAAATGCGGAGGGCAGAAACGGCACCGTGATTGGCAGGCGCCAGTTTGCGCTAGGACGGCCCAGAGGGCTGGAACCAGCCAAAGCCCCCTGGGAGAGCTGGAACAAGGGCCTGGACGGCCGTTTTGATCAGCTTTCACTTTTTTTGGGTTGCTGGGCGCTGCCTCTGATTCGGCCTCGACTCTCGCGATGATAGGGCTATGTGTGTAGGGAGCGATGCTACCCTAAGCTGACCACGGCGAGATCTCTCCTTGCGTGGCTCTGCATGGCATCAACTCCGCACGGCAGGGAACGGCGGACGTTGGCGCCAGGAGGTGGCAAACTTTCGGGCGAGCGAACGGGCGTTGGCGAGCGGTGCCTGGCAGAACTTGCAAGTTGCTTGGGGATTTTTTTTGGAATTGAGTTGCGACGCCGAGGTGATCAGTCAGAAAGGCAGACTGAGGGTGGTGATGAAGGTTTCGAGGTACCTGCATAGGGGGCAACCCTTTGAATTGAATTCAGGTTCGCTTGCAAAAGCCACTTTTCAGGGAGGGCAACGGAAGTCAATTGCGTACCTATCCGTCACATCACCCCCCTGGCACGTTTATAAGACTACAGGTGGTGGTTAATATGCTTCACACCAAATAAAGGGTTTGTGCACTTGTTTATACAAACAGTGATATGATTAGCACCCCAACAAAGAAAAAATTTAACCAAAATAATAATAATAAAAACTTAGATGGTCGCAGGTAATTTTACTGCTAGTGCGTACATGTCATAGACTCGGGACCCCCCATTTAGCCGCGATTGCCTCATCTTACAGGTTTGCACTAGAATAATTTCTAATTTCTGTTCCCTTTTCTTCTGCCGCCGGCATATCGGCAACCAAAATGACAAATACCGGTGTCTTGATGAGCTGTTGGTTTACTATTCAGGTGTGCGAAATTGCAAAGTAAACGATTGAAAGACAAAAAAGGCCGTGGCCCCCGAACAGTTTCACGTTAGCCAGACATGATGAAACAGCAGCTGTCGATACTGTTCAGTTATCCGATACCCCAGTCAACCCTCCGGGGGTACAAGGTACAGGATGTGGCATCTCAGCGTCATGATCTGGCGTAATGAACTCCTGCTCCGCACGCAATTTTGTCTTGCGTCAACGATATCCGAGACGTTATAGTCTTTTTTTCTTTTTTTCTTTTTTCTTTTTCCCTTTTTGCCTCCAGAGGGGGGCGGATCCACCGCACTCAATTAAACCTTGCCCACCCCAGTCTCGGCACAGGGCCACAGACGAGACAGAGAGAAAATAGTACGGCACAGAAATCTGCCCGCAGCTCGATCAATTCGAAACGGCGGTGTACTACGTACTTGAGCAGTGTGTGACATCTACTACCCAGTGGGTACGTACCGAGAAGAGTGGAAGGCGTGTGGGATGTACGGATACCGATTCGGGTGCTGCCATTTTTGGGAGATTGGGAGGAGCACTAGCCGTGGGCCAGGCGACACGATAGCTCTCGATGCACGGCACTAAGAAGGAAAAAGAAGGGCTACTCGGTACACGTGCTTTCAATACGGAGGCTCTTGTACTGCAATGCATTCCTTCCATCCTGCAAGGCGGATCCTGCGGGTACTCGTACTACAGCTCGCCTTTGTGGGAGGATTCTTGGGAGATGCGGTACGGATAAGCTTGCAGGTCCTTTGTGCCTTGTGCTGCCATGTGATTCGATTACCGGGTAGCATGGACGATCGGGAGAGGTTCACAAGGCATCCGTCTGCCTGGATATACAGAGCATCGGGGAGGACTGTGCCACCCAAGGGCTTGAATCCTTCTTTGACGGGCTAAATTAGTGCTGCTCGTACGGTAGATACTGCTATATACGGTAGTGATAGAGTAATACAGCGACTGCCGATCTGTCAAAATGTAAGACTTGGATACATTAGCATGTACTACTCCGTACTACGAATACAGTACGCGATAATACTGCAGCGGGATCAAGGGCTGCCGGAGAGCCCTGCTGTCGGCAAGTGAAACATTGGAAATACCAAGCTCAGCCGTACAGGCAAAATGTCTGAGCTGTGCCGTCTGTCGTTATTTCGCATCACATGCGAGTACGAAGGGACGCGTAGACGCAAGATACAGACAGAAGGCCAGAAATAAATGAGACAAAAGATAAGCAGGGGGTAGTGGCCCATCAGGCAACAGATGACAGCATATCCACCCGTCAAAATAAACGAAAAAAAAAAAAAAAAGCAAAGAAGGGAAAAAAAAGCCCAGGCCAGGTACCCGTCCTGTCGCGGGGTGGCTCAGACACGAAACAAAAAAGAGGGCAAAAAAAAAAAAGGATGACGCCTTATCCGACTTACGGACAGCCCTGTCGTGTTGTTTGTATGAGTGAGGCGGATACGACGTCTACAAGTAACTACCTATCTTGCCCCGTGCGCAGCCTTTCTCGAGATGGCCCTTGTCCCCGCTGGGTGGACTCTTGTTAAAGTGATCTGATTTTTAATCCCCTTCTGCTTTTTTTGCCTGTGCTCATCTTGGGTTCATGGACATGTCCGGATATATCCGGAGGCTCAACTTTTTGCCCTGCTTGTTTAGTTAGTTTAGGGTGGAGTGTCCACTTCGCGATAAGATCATTTATGTTATCTATGCTGTTTCGTCTTCCTTTTCTTGTTGTGCTGTCATGTCAAGGGCACTGGGAAATTAAACCGGGGGTAATCATCGTGTGTACATAGGACTCGGTAGTCTGTGATCTGTGCCAGCAACCATCAAAGAGAGAATCACACAATGCGAGCTGTCAGCTAGGCTAACCCCAAGGCAGGCCATGATTGTGGCGATCCTGGGCAAAATTCCGCGAACGGCCATTAGAAGAGATAGAAGGCAAAGAAAAAAAAAAAAGAGAGGACCCCTATGATTTCATCATTGCCCCGCCCGAATGACTCTTAATTTGGAACGTGCATCGATAGACGCATGCATGTGCTCACAGTAATTTAATCCCATCATGGGGGGAGAGCGGTCGGGCTATTTTCTGGCGGGTAATGAATGCTCCGAAAAAAAAAGAAAGGAAATATTTTGCTTACTGCTTCTCAACATCTCAGATGTCCCCACAGCTGTCCTGGTAGGACTGGCATTAGGGTGGCATTTTTTTTTTGGGGGGGGAGGAGGAGCTCTGGATTGATGAGCATACCCCATGTTTTGAAAAGCTGTGGCTAAATCGGGGACTGGAACTGTCTGACAGCTCACGGCTCGAAACTCGCATGTTGAAGCTGCCATGTGAGTCATTTGCCCAGCCGCATGTTTGAAGCCCCAATGATAGACGCCGCCGTGCACAGGGATGGCGGTGTTAGTTCCCTTGCGAGCCTCACGCACAAGAGAGTCAGTCCGTGATTGCTGACGGCGAACCACTGAGAGGCCGACTCAACCATCCATTCCAGGTCCGTGGGAATATGTCAACAACGTGGGAGGATAAGGCTGCAGGATGTGTGAGTGAAACGGCATGCTACTGGCCAGCCGATGGCGTGAACGAGTACATGCGAATGGGCGAGCAGCAGCACCTTTGCCCGAGTACATACTCTTGTTGACGTGGTGCTTTGTGTGACGGCCGAACATCTAGACACCGCATGCCACTAACACGGCCAACAAAGCACACTCTTGACCGTCAAAAGTCCATGTCATCATCGACTTGTGTTTACCTAGCTCGTTCTGGAGCCTGGAGCCTGGCGGTCACGAGCACCCGAGCGGAACGGTGGGGGGTGCGTCTTACTGACTTGCCCGTTACCAAGCAGTCGGGCGGCTGTATGAATTTTTTTTCTTTTTCTTTTTGCCCCGGGTCTTTCTGTCCCCATCGTTAGGCTTGATTCCCACAGAGAGAAAAACCCCCGATTGCCGATTTTCACGTCACTTGGTGCTGACCGAGGTCTCGGCTCTGCATCGTCCCGCAATGCGGTGAGTAGCGAGCTAGGCGCACGGAGCCTGCTCGAGTCGTGATACCAAGCAGCTAGTATAGCAGCCTCGGTCTCTTGCCGTAGGCATGGCCAAAGAAATCTTGCTGCTTTTGAAATTGGCGTCTTGTCCAAGGCGCTCGATGGAGCAAATGGAAGAAAAAAAGAACAAGCACGGGCCTTTAGCCTCGTTTTTAGGCATCTTTCCCATCGGGCTACATCTAGCACCGGCGATACTATGTATTAGCAATACTCGTAGCATGAGTCTTGATGTAATAGTATACCGGCTTAAAGAGGAGCCCGGTGTAAGCGCCCACCGGCGTCAATGCTAACTCGGATGTGCCAGACAGTTAATCATAAGGCATGTTACATACAAAAACGAGCACCGTTTCACTCTCATCAATGTGTTACAGCCAGGGTATAAAACGTCAAGCATCAGAGGGCAGCTGACGAGAGAAGACGTCAAGTCCAAAGGCTGCCGCCCCGCAAATCGCGATCTGCTTCTGTGGCAGCCCTGCAGATCACCCAGAAGAAGACGGCAGGCATCCTCAGCAGTTGTTGTTGGCCCTCTGACGTCGTACTCGTACCATGCGAATCTACTACACCGTACCACTGCATTGAGAGGGCCGTCAAAAACCGGGGAATAAGACCCCCAACTTGACCGCCAAGGCCCATAATCGGGTATCAAAGAACGCTAGATGCTATTTTTTTTTTCTTCCTCATCTGCTTCGTAGCGCTGCTCCATTTTATCCACCGGCCACTTTTCATGCAAAGCAGTTCTTGAATTATTTACCGCCTGGAATGTGATTCTGGCGGTCAACGAGAGGCGACTGCAGATATGCATCGGATTGCCGGACGGGGTCGGGCTCTTGAACCGCAGGGGCCAAGACCGCCAAGCCCCGCCCAGAACTGGGGCAATTCTCCCTTGGGAGAGGCACCTGATCACTTTTGCTTGCTGCACAAACGGCTTTGTGTGTGATTGGCGAGATGTAGCCAAGTCGGCCACGGTGTGAATCACACGCACACACACCCGCATATTTCAGAATAAATGAAAAAAATGACAAAAAAGACGACGGCGAGGACTGAATTGTCTACTACATAGTATGTTGGGGAACGAACCCCTGTCTCAAGGCCCTTTTCCCTCTCTCAGCTCTGCAAGCTGCGGTCCTGGGGGGGCCGGGCCACGATGCTACTGCTTTCGTACGAGTGCGCAAATCCAATTTGAGAAGTGGCCCTGCGCCCCACGATTTTGCGCGCACCCTTATTCCGTATTCTGATGCCAGCTGGTCCTTGCGCTGGCTGAAAACGAGGGTGAGATGAGCGAACGGTCCTGTGAAAATTAAGGACAGGATGAAACGTGCTAGGCTCTTCTCCACAAAGGTGGCAGAGAAGACACAAGGAAGAACTTTGGGCGCTAGAAAAAGCCGGGCTTCCAGAAAGCTTCCATACGGTGGAGCCGAAGCGTCTGGGCGCTCCGTTAAGGAGAAAGGGAAGCGTTGAGATGGCGAAAAACGGAGGCGAGTGGGCCGGGATATGATCATGTTCCTGGCCTTGCTGGGCCTCGCAAGCCTCCAAGTTACGGAGAAGAGCGGCTAGTCCGTTTCCCAATCGGTTCGCATGCCCGGAGGAGGGCGCTTGCGAGAGTCGAGATTTCGTGGGTCATATTAAGAAGGCAAAGTAAAAACACATCAATGGATACTACCTGTATGTACAAGTATACGAGTGCGGCGCTACGCTATTACTACGGTTACAGGTACGAGTGGTACTCCGTACGTGGAGTTTGTATCGTACGGACGGAGTACCTACCGGCCGACAAGTCTTACACTGGCCTGACTGTCCGGCTGCAACAGGCCAGTGTTGGAAACGGAAAGGGGGCAGGATACGTGTACACGCACGAGTATGTACGGAGTACATGCGCTGCTACTACTGCTTGGCTGCCCGTGTGCAAGTACTGCAATAGACCTACTGTAATAGGTACATGCCGGTAGTGCTATGGACAGGTAGCATGGATTTGATGGGAATGGCGGGCGGCAGCCTGCAACAGCCAGCAGCGGTACCTGCAAACGATGGCAAATGCAGCCAAATTCCGGTGAGAGGTGGCAGCTGTTCGTGTACTTTTGCTTGGCCGGGCCCCGGTGCAGGCAAGGGAGGCTGCCAGCGCAATTTCAACGCGCAGCGCGCTCTGGTTGGCCGCTGGAACGAGGCCAGGGCCGCCTAGAATAGAACGGATGGAGGGATGGATGGATCGCGAACAATCAAACCTAAAAAAAAGAAAAAAGAGGGAAAAAAAAAAGCCACCTCACCGTTTTCTGGTTGCCTATCTCGGTATTACTGATGCTAAGTCGACTAGAATGCTAGGCAGAGCTTCACTCTCAGCCAGACCGTGTCTCTCCAAAAGTCAATCCATCCCACCGCCCTCCCTGCATTCAATTAGCAGCAGGGATCAGGGCTCGACAGTGACTCCCCCCCCTGTGCCTGTTTCAATTTCCTACCTGGCCCCGCTGGGCTGGCCGCTGCGTCACCAAGCCAGGGTTGCATCAGCTGTGAGAAGCGCCCAGCGCACACGGGAAGGCCTGTGGGGGCTGCCATTTTGCGGTCTGGCTTTTTTGTGCTGTGGCAGAGGTACAAGCCCCGCTGGTACTCGCAATTCTGGGCTGACGTATGTGCAGCAATGCATGCCCGTCATGCTCAACAGGTACCCGCGTCGATTGTATCTCGTACTCTCAACTCTTGCTCACACACCCCTCCCCCCCCTGCTGGGTGCCTACTGAGACGCCCCCTGGCGCGCTACGATACAAGTGCGCTCTCTCGTCAGGTTTGCCTTTCCATTGCCTCTCCAAAATACATAAGGACACTTGCCCTCGCCTCTCCCCACGAACTGTCTACTCTCCAGATCACCAGCATCAGACAAGAACAACAACAACTACCACTACTCTTGCACACTAAACATCAACTTGAACTTGCTACTCTAGCACTCAAGCCCGCTCATCCACTCTCGACCAACCAACTTACACGGGACGCCGCTTCTTCCGCCGTCCTCTCAACAACAAACTATCAAGCTTCACAGCTTCAACAAACCCTCACATCCACAATGCCTGCTCAGCGACCTTCTCACCTTCCTCCCTGCCCGGGCCCCCCACCCAGCCGACCTCTTCCTCCTCTGCCCAAATGAGAGCCGCGCCGCTCTGAGGAATAATCTTCCGAGTATCATATCATACTCCCAACTTTGAGACAATGGCTACACCTCTTCCTTGGCTGAGCCTTTCTTGGCCATGGTTCTATCCGGATCTTCTACACAAGGTTTTTCCAAATTACTTTTCTGCTTTGACCGCCACTGGTCGCCGGCACATCGCGAGCAAATCTGCTATGCTATGCGAAGCGGATCTGAGCTGCACGTCACTACTTCTGCTGCTACTCCGTAATACAAAGCCGTTCCAACCACTGCGGGGCTGGACATGACACAATCTATATGCAACCTGCTCTCCCGAGCTGGACATGCATATTCGGGGTCATCTGCTCGCGGCTGAGATGCGGCAGCTCCCCCCACCAAACCGAGCCCGGCCTTTTTGGCGTGTCGACATCGAATCATCAACCCTGCTCTCATCGGCTTTTCAATGACAACCTGAGCGTTTCTCTCAACAACAACCACCGTCATAGCCGCCAGCATTCGAACGAGGCCCCACCAAATCTCTCAACGCCTGGCCACATGACAGGCTGCGTTAATCTCTCTCCACATCGTCCTCGCTGGCTCGAGCACATCCTTTGTTTCGATCATCGACTTCGCTTGTGCGGTGTATCTCATACACGCACTTTTTTTTTTTCTAATACTATGTAATACTTACTTCTACTTTTTCTTTTTTTCTTTTTTTCTTTTCTTTTTCTTGCAATCTCACTTTGGCGTCATGCATTATATCAACCTCTATGAAAGGTGGCGGAGGGGACATCTACTGGCATTGGGAATTGGAAGGGAATCATGTACTACTACTACCACTACTACGGAGCATTCGTGGGTGCGTCGCGGAATACCCTGGGAATGTTGACGACTGGTTTTTTGCTTTTTTGGATTGGGTCGGGATACGATGGGCAGAGATAACGATTGAAATGTGGGATTGACACTACCATCTTGCCCCGTCTGGCAGTCATAGACACTACAATGAAACTTGGCATTTTCTGCTACTACCACTTTGTTCCTCTCCTCGTGCTGTAAGCTTGTCTTGGGTGCTATGATCTTGTTGGGTGATCGTCCGATGGGCAAAGTGACCTGTCGGCCGCAATTTGAGACATGCTATGGGGCATGTTTTATTAACCAAACGAACGAGTGCTACGTTCCGCATTCATCTCGTGGCCGCTGCGCCTCCGGAATGCCAGGCTACTTAGGCAGAGCTACGACTTAGTCGGCGGCTTATCTCCGAACGAGACCCTGGCCGAGGCCGATTCTTGTCGCCCTTGTTTCTTTGTAAATCACTCAGATCATGCCAAGCCATTGCCATCGTTGCCGTACTCCGTGGACTTCCGCACGCATTGGGACAAGGGAAATACTTCCGTCTATGTCTCTGTTACAGCGCCAAGAGAGGGAAGACAGGAAAGGGAAAAACAAAAGGGCAGGTGTTGCGGAATTCTGGGCACTTCCGGACTCCGCATAATTTGCCTTGTTTTTCGTGGCGGTGGATGCTGGGATGTGGGGGACGGTAAAGGGAAAAAAACACAAGGGACGGGGACGAGTCGACTGTTGACTGCTGGCCGAGGCTATCACGGGGAGGCCGCCATGGTCTGTTTTTTTTTTGGCGGGCTCCATCTTGTTTTTTCCTCAAACATAGTCTAGGTAGTCTACAGTAGATACATCGATGGAGAAATGATTTTGACTGCCGGCTTTTTGAGCTCAGCTTGCTCGGTGGACGCCATTCGGGCTGAACCGTGTCGGGATACCCTTGCTTGGGGATTTTTACCTTTAGTTTTTATTTTTTTCAACGAGATTTGATGAGTGCGATGCGGTGAACATTGGGGGGCCCCCATCGTGGAGCGGCTAGCACGCCCTTCTAAAATGAGGCTATCCATTGAATTAGAAGAAAAAACTTCTTTTTCCGGCTTCTAGTGGCGAGTAGTGCTTCCCACACCCCTTCTATTATTTTTTATTTTCTTGCTTCCTGTCCTCTAGACTTACCGCTAATGGGTGTTTGCCGCTGAGCCGAAGTGGCGGTGCTGCCTTTTCTTGGCCATTTATCGAGTACGAAGACGATGCTAGGTTGGAATATGTCGATTATATTCGTATTTAGTGTGATATTCATGACTCGAGGCTGATTGGTTTGGGGGCCTTGTTGGCTGTGTTCAAGTCGGATGCTTACATGTACGAGTACGCTGGACCCTTTCGGAGATGTGGCATCTAATAATTGTGTGGATAATAATTAATTGATGGGAACTTCTAGTTCAATATTTCCACGTACATGTATCTGGATATCCATTACGACCTGACTGCGGCGTCGGTGGCAAAAGGAAAGCAACTATTGGAGTCGTATTATCGTGTAAAATTACATATGCACGGCTTAGGGGGAATTTATCGATCGTGCAATATAACGCCACACAACGACAAATCAAAACGCAGCACCGTGTTTTGATACACACAAGGCAGATCAGCATCAGCAATTAAGCACGGGGGGGTCTGATCTTTCAGGGGTCCTCCAGAAGAAAGAATATCGAATCGAAGCCCTGCCCCGATGTAAACATCATACATAGCATAGTACTATGTACTGCCACTCGTAATATTCCTACATGTACAAAGTATGCACGCGCACGCTATTGGCGGTGGAGCTGGATTCTCACAGCCAAAGAGCCCCCTGTATCCCGTACGACTCTGCAGTGGCGATAACCGCTTCTGGCGACACCATCGTCAACTACAGCAGGAACCCGTCCATCTAGTGCCAGGGCTGTGGCGAATTGAATGTTTCAGAGTCGGGAGGCCCCCTTTGAGAGCGCAGCGCAGCTTGGCTGGGCAACTGGGCTGCTCCCAATAGTTGGACGGAGACGCCGTGCTTGGCCCATTTGCACAGCGGCGTTTCAGGATGCTCAACCAAGCGACGCGCATGTCTGCATAGACTTGTCTATTCAAATGCAATGCATTGGTGTCTGCACCTTGTCTTGAGACGCAGGAGATATCACGTGTCGTCGATCCTCGAATGTTTTTTGGTTTCCTTCTTCTTATTGAAAACGAGTGCGGCTGGATACCTGCCTGCCACGTATCAACGGATCCCTGGCGGTTAATATCGCGAAGGCCAGGGCCCTTTTCCCTCCATGGCCGGGGGGAGCCGTCATGATCATCGTTGGCTGATGCCATCGGCTCAGTAGGACGCTCGATCCATGTCGCCAGTGAGTCAGTCAACCGATGAACGAATGATTGACACGTTCCCTTGCTTGCGTCTCAGCTGGCAAGGGTGCGTGGCAAGAAGAGCGTCGTGATGGGCTCGTACCACAGCCGTGCTTTGTTGGTGCCACATGACCTTGTGCGTGTGTCTTTGTAGAGTTTGGCCGTGTTACTGGCTCCTTGGCGATGGATTGTTCTGAGAAGCGTCATGCAGTATTACATGGCTCTGATGCGAACACATGAGCATGCTTGTACAACACTTGTACGACACTTGTACGAACACGCCTTGTGTTTTCGGCAAACACCCTAGCTATGAATACATACAAGTAGCAAGCATGGCACAGACTCGCTTCTATATCAGGAATGCTGTGCTTGCACTAGCAGGCCCTTCCTCCAAGGCTGAAATCTGCCTGCTGTACAACCAACCAACGGTAGTAGTGTACATCTGCTTCTTTCGCTACTCCGTGCTGCTAGTAAGATTAAGATGTCTTGGCATCAAGTCTTTGTGATAGGTAATATACCTTAACGTGTTTACGGCCTCCATCTCGGTCAAGGGTGCCCCGGATTTCCTTTCACCCTATCAAGCTACTTCACATGCGAAATGAGGACTACCACGTTTCTAGCTCTTCTTGTCCGTCCATCTTCCAGCCGCACTTTATAGCCGAAGCCAAGTCTTTGGCCTTGCCATCTGCTAGTCCGAGTACGAGTATGTAGCCTTATGCAGACAGATATGGCGCCAATTCGCGACGCTTTAGAACAGATTGGGCATGCGGCCTCTTGGCTGAACTAAAAGCGTACGTCTGACAAGATTGAGTGACCTTCCAAGCTCAGCTGATATGATCGAATACATGGCCTCACAGGCAGCGGGGAAAAGTAGCCTTGGTTTGACCAAGCATGCTATCCTGCTAAACTGTATTAAATCCGTAAAGTACTGAATCATTTTTTCTGGCTGCTACCTAGGTAGTAATTAAAAGAGAATGACTTGCCGTTTTACTTTATAGTTAATGGAATTTGGACGCATAAAACCTGACGGTAAGTGATGCCTTGCATGGAATATTGTTGTAGCATATTCTGAGCAATAGATACAACGATGGTGGTGGTTGATGAATGAAATATCCACACGTAAAGATTATAGCGTATTCGCGCTTTATATCGATTGAATCGTCGTTAAGAGTATAATCGCCTTTGCTACGATGTTATTATTCTGATTGGCCGTGTAGAGACATTGGAGTTTGAAGAGCTATGAAACTGTGCTGCAACACGCTGGTATAGAGAGTTACCCCAGCCAGCTCAACAGTCAATTATTAGAATACTATTTTGAGAAGATTGTCAGTTTGAATGAGGTTAGAGCGCCTATAGTTGGTTGAATACTCGCAATACTCTCACATGGACGCCGAGATACTTGCCGGAAAGGTGTTTTTGGTATTGAAGGCAGCATATGTACATGCCATGCCCAGTTAATCTAATACAAACAAAACATGCGATGGTGAATACAAGTTCGCCTGTGAGAATACCGTCCTTTCATGTCAAACGTCGGTACATGCCCCTTGGTATGGTACGCTAAATCATGCATAAATTGACGTTCACTGAATGGCCATTAAATAAAGTGCACGCCTTATGGCTTTGACGAGTAGTGCAATACATATAAAGTATGGATAGCGCTTAATGACTATTTTTTTTTCTAATTTTACATCAAGCTCTTTTGCATTTCATCCTTTTCCGATTTGCGGTTTCGAAGCCATGCCCATCTACCCCAATTGTGTGTTGTTGAGCTTCAGTCTGTGACCATGATGAATACATCGCCCTGAGTGAGAATATAAGCTTTTCTCCCAATGTTCAATCCTTACTCCTAAATACCTAGTGCTATATCATCTTCGACCTTGAACTCCGCTAATTGCCCAATAACAGAGCTAAATGATTGTGTCAAGTATCATCATGTAGTTCTTGGTGGTGTATCTCAACACTAGTGGGGCCCCCGAAATAGTGGGTCTGTTGAATCTTTCTTGGGAATCGATGCCTTGTCTCGCAGTCTTGGGCATTTTCATGATCAACGACACTCTTAGTCAGCTCGCAACAGCAAATGCTCAACCTCCATCCAGTTTCAATTCACAGAGACATATTTTGACGACGCATTTAGCAAAGCCTCACAGCTCCATAAACCGAGGAGACACTTTCTGCCCTGCATTGACGTTGGAGTGGCCACAGAAGCACTTCCGTTGGAGCACTTGATGCTTAGTTGAGATGCTGGACCTTCATGTTTGGGGCCCGGCTTTTGGCCTGCCATCCATTGACGCAGAGTGTCTGGCCATCATAGCGTACTTTCACAATGCACTTCCCTCATCGTCATGGCGTCTCATCCCCAGCAATGATCCGGCCGTCAGCCCATCGAGTAAGTTGTCAACTACGTATCAGGTGGCGAGGTGATATGTCTGACTCTCAATTTTCAGATCTCTTGCCAGCTTTGCAACATGAAGGCACCTGGACAAGCGGATTCCAACCAATTGTCCAATATTTAACCTCAGCTGCCATCTGTGACGGCCTGGATGAGACGCTCAGCTCCATCCAACGGGCAGACAGCGTCGCTTATAGCGCCTATCTGAGAGCCCACGCGGGGCCTCTGGTTGATCTATCCTTATATGTTTCTGCGGCAAATTGGGCCGCCACCACCAGGCCCGCGTACAGCTCACTACTGACGTTTCCCCTGACGTGGACCGTTCCGACTTTGATCAGGTCGGAGGCTATCAAGCGTGCGGAGCATCTTGGCCTGGCCGAGCTGGATACCGATTTCGACCCCAATGGCGGCCTCCATCTGACGGCGGGGAGAGATGCCTTGCCCGAGACGTTCCGGCGGCATATTCCTTTGATGACCAAGAAGACTGTGCACGAGGAGATGACACCGGAGCAAGCTACGGCAATACGGTTATTTGGATTGACCGAGGACTGCCTTACGGTGCTGGATGATTTGATAAACGCTGGAGATGAAGATCACCCTCGATTTTTCACAGATGCCGCGGTCTCTTCGCTGGACTGTTTGGCATTCGGGTATTTGGCTCTCATGCAGAAGCCAGCTGTGCCACGATCTTTCCTCAAAGACTGGCTCGAGCCAAAAGCCCCCAGATTACACAAATTCGGCGACTCCATGCTTGCCGCCATCACCGCACGCGGCGATCTTCCCTGGGCAACACCCGATCCAACATCCGTTACTCGCTTTGGCGGCCGCATTCTCGACTCCATCTTGCGCCATATTCCCAACCTGGGAGAGCAGTACGCGGCCGAAATGCGCCACAGGGCTGAACATCAGAAGAAAGGCTTGGACCAGAGAGCTCTGATGCTAATCATGGGCGTAGTCCTTGCCGGATTGGCGACGGGCTATGGATTCCAAACCTACAGGGCGATGCAACCGTTTGGAGCATCGACTCAGTCGTGGAAGCCCAGGCGGATGCGCACAAGATTGAGCGAGTTTGGGCAGCTTGGGACAATGCTCAGCAGTGCCATGGGTCCCTTTCAGCCTCTCCCGAGCGGTCTCGATTCAGGAGCTCGAGATCATGGAGGGCCTAATGGGAAATTAGTAGAAGTAGATTCCGAAGTAGATTGAAAAAAAGAAATTCAATTTCGGAATACAGTACATTGACATTTGATCTTGTCCTCTTTACGCCATGGTAAATGCTACCCTTTCCCGATAAGCCGATCTACCGACATCGTATTTATACATATTGATCCACCAAAGATAGCACATTCAGTTTACATCTATTATTTAATTCCTGCGGGACGAAATGCATCCGTTCTATATTTGTCGAATCTCCTTGCCCACCATCTCTGGTCTCTCCACTTCCCACTCATCTCTCAAGACTGCAAATGTCAGATCAGACACAAACAAACTCTGACCCAAACTCCACACCAGTGTTATAGCATAAAAGAAGTTGGCATTGCCGCTGCCAGCATATATCCACAAATGATAAAATGCAGGGCCGAGGAACGTCGCGTAGAGCATGGTGGCAGAGGCAACGTAAGTGTATCGCATAATGGGGTATAAGTGTCGGAATAGCGCCAACATGGCGAGGAACAAGCTTGTGTCCGAGATGGACGGGTAGGGCTTAAAGACAGCGAAGATGCCCAGAAGGATCGTCAAGACGGCCAGGGGCTGAGTGCGAAGTCGGATGGAGAGGCCGCCAACGTATATCACGAGGTGTAGCCAGAAGACGGCGAGGAAGAAGGCTCGGAAGGAGTCGAATATCTCGATGAAAAAGTACCACCAGAGCCCGACCGTGGGAGTCAGATCGGACAAGGTGAGCTGGATGCCATATGTTCGAGCTAAAAAGTCCCACGAGTTGCCCGTGAGCGCAAACGACATGGCCAAAAGGAGGGATATGCAGGCGGCTGCGATGAGAATAGCCCTTATCGAGAACTGGATGGCGGAGTCAATCCGCCGCTTTTCGGATTGACGGTCGTATGCGAGGAGGACAAGAGGCGGCAGGAGGAGAAGCGGGTACATGGAGAGGTAGGAGGCGAACGAGATGGCAACCATGGCATTAAAGGGAGAGCCGGACAGAGCCTTTGCGATGGCGAAGAGAATCGCGCAGTTTGTGAATACGCTGGTTGATCGGCCAATGGAGGCGGCGATTGTGTACGGGTTGAATAAGAAGCTGCATGGCCCCAACGTTAGCACCGATTCCATGCTTCATCAAGCCTTACAGATGGGAAACCTTACGCTGCAGCGACGAGAAGCCCCGAGGATCTCTTGGCTCGTCGAGGAGAGGTGAAATGTTTTGACTGGCCGGCCTCTCCCGAATCTGCAATCACAAGGAGCGCATATGCGCTGAGAAGATCGACGAGGATATACAGCAATGATGTAAAGATGGGCCAGGTCTTGACGTCTGGGAGCAGCGAGAAGAGAGGGAGGAGCAGCGGCGCCTGGTGGAAGACGCCGCCATCGTAGGGCCAGACATTGTGGTTATACAGGAACAATCCCTCCTGCACTACGGAAACAGTCAGTGCATCGGACTCAATGCCGCCTCTCAGCGCTGGGATTTGCGATGCGCCTTACATCGTTTGAAGCTCGTCACGGGGGTTGAGATCTCGACGCGGCCCGTCAGCAGATCCGGCAGGCTGGGGAAGGCGGTGGACAGGACGAGTCTCAGCAAGGCGGCGCCAGCGAAGACGCCGACCTTGCTCTGCAAAGTCATGGTGGTCGACATGGCATCTCCTAGGCCATATTGGAGGAGGATCTTGGGAATGGCTCTACTGAAGCTCGGGCAGATTGGAGGGACCAGGATCGAGGCCACTTGGCCGCAGTTGAGCCTCGCTGGCCAATCACATCGCCAGCTGCCTGGCTAGAGCTGTTCCTGTTCGACGCGAGAACGGGCAGCCTCAAGAGTGGCTTGTCGGTGGCTCGTGAGTGGCTCAAAGTGGGCTGGGCGGTGAAGCAGGACATGGGCTGCTAATCCTGTTCCAGACAACGGCGTGGGCGGTGGCGCATGGCATTAAAATTTCCGGGCTGGTTGCAAGAAAAAAAGTTCAAACAATTGGCGATTTACTGCCCCGCGGACTTTTTCCCACAGAGTATCAAAAGCTTCGCCATAGCAAATCGCCAACAGTCAACACAATGGCGCGGATAAAGAAGAAGGGACAGGCCGGTGCGGCCAAGAACTTCGTGACGCGAAACCAGGCGATCCGAAAACTGCAGCTCAGTCTTCCCGATTTCCGAAAGCTTTGCATTTGGAAAGGCATCTACCCCCGAGAGCCTCGCAGCAAGAAGAAGGTTTCCAAGTCTTCCACTGCCTCGACTACCTTTTACTACACCAAAGACATTCAGTATCTCCTTCACGAGCCGCTGGTGCAAAAGTTCCGTGACCACAAGGTTCTGGAGAAGAAGATTTCAAGAGCATTGGGCCGAGGAGATGTCAGCGATGCCGCTCGACTGGAGAGCAATGCAAGCCGACCAGACAAGACTGGAAAGCCGACCTACACTCTGGATCATGTTGTCCGCGAGCGCTACCCGACGTTTGTCGACGCATTGAGGGATCTGGATGACTGCCTCTCTATGCTCTTCCTCTTTGCGAACCTGCCCTCGACTTCCATGGTGCCCGCTAAGATGATTGCCCGCTGCGAGCGATTGTGCCTCGAGTTCCAGCACTATCTCATTGTCTCCAAGAGCCTTACAAAGTCCTTCTTGTCTATCAAGGGTATCTACTACCAGGCCAACATCCAAGGCGAGGAGGTCCTGTGGCTGGTTCCCTACAAGTTCAACCAGAGAATTGTCGGCGATGTCGACTTCCGCATCATGGGAACCTTTGTCGAGTTCTACATGACGCTTCTTGGCTTTGTCAACTTCAGGCTTTATACTTCAATTGGCCTCAAGTACCCGCCCAAGTTCGATGCTGTCAAGGATGAGAATGCTGCCGAGCTGGGCGCCTTCACCCTGGAGGGCAAGACTCTGGTTGGCGGTGAAGAGCAGAGCAAGTTGGAGGACGTTGCTCACAAGCCGGACCCCAAGGTTCAAGCTGCCGTCAACAAAGTCCTGAAGAGCATGACAAATGGAGGAGCAAATGGTGCTGCTACTGACGATACCGCAATGGAGGACAATGAGGAGGCCGACCAAGACGCCGCTGGTGCCATTGACAAGTTCGAGCCAGCTGCTCCTGGAGGCGACGTTCTACCCCAGCCATCATACAGTGGCACTAGCCCCAACTCCCTCTTCTCAAACTTCACAATTTACCTGTCCCGTGAGACTCCCCGCCAGCCCCTAGAGTTTATCCTCAAGTCATTCGGCTGCAAGCGTGTCGGCTGGGACGCCGTGCTCGGTGGCGGCGCTTTCACAACGGATGAGCTGGACCCATCAATCACTCACCAGATCGTCGACCGACCCCCGATACAAGCTTCAATGAACGAGGATGGTGATGGCGAGGACAACCAGACGGCGCAAAAGCTGGCAGCCAACCGACGTGTGCCTGGCCGGATATACATCCAACCTCAGTGGGTCTGGGATTCTGTCAACGATGGTGAGCTGAAAGAGCCTCATGTGTATGCGCCAGGCGCATCACTGCCCCCGCATCTGAGCCCCTTTGTCAGAAAGGTGCAGGGAGCCTACGACCCGACAGTGTCCCTTGAGGAGCAGGAGCCCGAGCACGAAGCCCTCGAGGCTGGCGATGATGATGAAGAGGCTGATGCAGATGAGACTGTAGAGGGCATGGATGTTGCAGAGGATGATGAGGATGAAGATGAGGACGAGGATGAGGCTGAGGATGAGGATGAAGCTGAGGAGGAGGAGGATGAAGACGAAGATGACGACGAAAACGAGGCCCTGCAGAGACAGATTGAGCTTGAAGCTGAAATGTCCGGCAAGGCAGTCAAATCAAAGGCTGCTAACCCCAAGACCAAGGCAAAGGAGGATGCCCGAAAGGCCCTTGCAAAGAAGGCCCGCGAAGAGGCCGAAGACCTGGACCGGGCCAAGGGAATGCTGAGCAAGAAGAAGAGAAAGCTCTTTGAGCAGATGCAGTACACGAACAACAAGAAGAGCGCAGAGGATGCCAAGCTGCGCTCCAAGAGGAGAAAGCTGGAAAAGGAAAAGGCCAACGGCAAGGCGTAATTTTCGGGATGTACTGTTTAATATACTAGTAAATAGGATTCAACGGCGTATATGCGATGAAAATAAAATGGATTTCTCTTTAATATTAAATATTTGAGATTGAAAAACTGGCGTAATGATGCTTACGAGATTGACCAAGTTGTGTCAGGGTGCTTTGATAGTGATGATTATCTACAGTAGACTTGAAATTTTCCTAGCACGTGAACTTATACTTTTCACCATGAGCCTCAACCTCAACTTTTCATCAACATTGGCATCAAGCGACCCTCCCGTCATTTGCGAATCCGATTAAAACCTTGTTCTAACACTATTCTTGAAAAAATTAATCGTCAATACACCTTAATTAACTCATACATGTTACGAAGCAGCTACTAATCTATCGATGGTGAGGTGATTGCCAGGCGAGGCATGGATCGAAGCTCTCCCGAGTGGGATCTCGACAGCGACGAGATCGCATCTGTCACATCCCAAGATCTGCACGACAACCGGCCAAACCGCTGGACAGGAGCACAAAGAACATGGCAGCGCTTGACGGTGGAGGAGCGGCGGCTCTGGCAATCGATGGAGGCTGTCGAGGGTCAGGATTTGGCGATTCACTTGTACAACGCATATGCGCTGAAGAAGAGCGGAAAAGACTCTCAAACGGCACATGATGTCACGGTTACCCTGGTACGCTTCTCTTGTATTAATCTCATTGACTGAGCCACCTGTCCCTTGACTCATGAGCGATGGGCTGACATTGGGTGACAGGAAAATGGAGAGCAGGGTATATGGGCGCCCCCCAGAGTTTGGACAGCGTGGCCATTGAACGAAAAGCGGGTGCCACAGCAGAAGCACATCCGGAGAGAGGATGACGATGGGCATGGCAGATTTACATTCCGCAAGGCGGAGAGACAGATGCCTAGCTCCGAGCTGCATGAGGAGCTGGGAGCGACTATATTGAGGCTGGCTGGAGAGCGTTTTCACAAAAGCAAGGCCAGAGAAAAGAGGCAAGTCGTGTTTGAATCTATTGAAGGAAATGCGACGCCTTTCAATCACGGCGAATCTCAGAGAGAAGACCAAGAGACATCAGGTCTATCGGATCCTTCTTCTGAGGACGAGAAAATGATGATTGATGATGATGGCGGCGAGGATGAGCCAGCACAAACAAAACAAAAGAAGAGAGAGACGACAGAGGCAAAGGAGCCTGTAATGTCTTCCAATGACGATCTATCCTACGAAATCATCCGGCCATCTGTTCGACACATACTGTCACAGCTGGACGCGACCTTGCATATCCTCCACAATGCCCGCGTCGCCACCACGAACTACGCATCCGATTCTTCAGCAACCTCCGACTCGGAATCAGATGCCCATTCTGGCCCTAAGCGTAAACGTGGTCGCCCTCGCAGCACTCAGCTCACTGGAGCAGAAACCTCGCCTCACCCAGACGGCGCCGTTACACCGAATGCTCGCCAAAGCAAAAGAGGTCGTCCACGGAAAATCCACATCCCTCGCGAAGGCGAGACACATGAGGAGATGCTCATTCGCATCGCGCGCGAATCCCACAGAAGGCTTCCGGCACTAACACAAGACAGAGACGCAGCATTCGAAGAATGGCTCCGTCAGGGCGATGAGAAGCTGGCGCGTGAGCAGGCCCTCCTTAGAGAGGAGGAAGAGCTGGGAATCGAGCCGCAGGCCAGCGCTCAGGAGAGACGGCTACGCAGGCTTGGCCTCCGCGACTGGAGCGATGTTGTCGGCGCTGCTGCCCTGGCTGGTTTCTCTCCCCAGGTCATTGCCCGGACAGCGAAGCGATGCGCCAATCTGTTTGGCCAAGGTATGGTGGTGCGGCGTTTGGATGAGGCGCCTGCTTCTAGAGCACCGGCCTTTCATACGATGGAATACCGGCCAGAGAAGATCAAGCTCGGCCTGGACGAAGATTCCGATTCAGACAGCCAAGCGAACGCCGTAACTGCTGCGTCATCCCGCAACACGCTCTCCCGCCAGGCCTCGCTGGGCCGTCTCTCGAGTCGCGGGCGCAGCTCATCCCCCTTCCGCGGGCGCTCCTCGCCTCACTCGGCGTCTTCTACCTTCGGCACGCCCAGGAATCGCTCACAATCGAAATCCCGCTCGAGGTCGCGCTCCTCGGCAGGTTTCCACCTCTGTCCGGTCCCTACGTGCGAGCGCTCGGCTACGGGCTTCACGAGGAGGCAGAATCTACGGCGGCATATGCAACTTGTGCACCCTGGGCGGGGAGATGAAGACGAGGAGTGGGATAGCGAGGATGAGGTGTTGGGAGCGGTGCACGTGGATGGGTTCTTGAAGCCGATTAATCCTGCTAGGGGATGGAGGGAGAGTGTGGCGGCGAGTTCGTTGGTGATTAGAAAAAGAGGAAGAGAGAGGCGGACGGGAGAAGATGACGATGAAGACGATGACTGATTATAATAGGGGTTCATGACGACGATGGCGACTGAGTTGGGATACGGTACTTTAGGTAGAAAGCTTCAAAGGCACAGGAGGTCAAAAATTAATGAAGTACAGGCGCTGACACAAAATCAATGCCGAGACCAGCACTGATTGGTTATTTCTTAAAATTTGCTATTTGGTTCTGATGCAGTCCGCTTCATGACATATGTCTATACCCAGTGACGCCCATGTAGTATACAAAAATCCCGACTTCTCGCAGCCTTGAGTTATGCTTATAGAATCGCGAGATGAATGAGTAGCCTTAAAGGAGAAAAGGAAAAAGAAGGAAAGAAAACGAAAATAGAAAAAAAAGAAGGGAAAAAAAAAAGGGACAGGACAAAGAAATATGGCTAGCTTCCTTATGTTCCCATTTTACGTTATAAACCAGTAAAAGAAACAGTTGCTCCCGCTTCGCTTCATCCTCACTTCTGGCATCAGTTATCGTTGCTCGTCTCGGCGTGCGTTTCGCCGGACGTCTCGTGCTCTGTCTCACTCGGTGTCTCAGTCTCCGCTTCACTCGGTGTTTCGAGCTCTGCTTCGCTTGGTGTCTTGTTCTCTGCCTCGCCCTCCGTGGTTCTCTTTCTGGCCTGTTCAAGCCTTTCCACGGCATTCTTGATAATGTCATACTGCTCACTCAACGTCGTTTGACCCAGCGCTCCAGGCCCCTCTTCCCAAATATCGGAAGAGTCATCGTTTCGTTTGAGCAAATCCCCCAGATACAGCTGGATGTCCTTGAGCTCCTCAATTAGGGACACGAGATGAGAAATGGTGTTTGCATACTGCGCGTCCACCTTCTTCAGCAGCACAATCTGCTCGTCGAAATTGCGTGGCTCCTCCATGAAGCTCCCGATATAGGCCCAGATAGTCGAGAGCAGTGAGTCGGGTTTGGCACTCCCCGCTCCAGGAAGTTGTTTGGCTTGTTCATTAATTACGCCTAGCTGGCTCTGGCTCTGGTGGAGGAGTAATAAGAGGGCCTTCCCTTCATCGAGGAGTTTCCCTAGCCGATCTTGAACGAGAGTGATGTGCTCAGAGTATTTATCCAACAGGGCCTGATCGTTTCCAGCCTGTTCTGATGATCTGAATAGACTCAGCGGTCGGATGGCCCAGGCTATGACTGGAGGTAGTGAGGGTGTCTCGGGTTCCATAGATAGGGAATTGATGTGGCGCAGGGTCCAGCGATTGATATTAATGATGGAGTCGACGGTTGAGCCAATGTGGATATAAAATGTCTGCAAATCCGAGCCTGCTCGGCCAGCTTTTTCAATATAACCATTGAGCTCCAAAATGAAATCTTCTCTAGCCGCGATTTCGGTCTCCTTGAGGAGAGCCCTTAGGTTTCGGGTAGCCATCTCTGAACTCTTGAGTTCAAGAGGCATGGTGAGGCCATACGCGCTCTTATCGAGCACACTCTCAAACCCAGATTGAACCTCCATAAGACTTGTGAAGTCGATTGAAGAAGCAGCGGCACGGTGAGATGTCTCGGCCTCGAAGAATGGAATTTGGAAGTTGGAAACACCTGTAATATCCTGCAGAGATGTAAATGAGAATGATTGGACCTTGTCGCGGGCGTCTTGGACAGAGACGCCATTGATATGAAAGAGATATGCAACAAGGACGATTGCGACGGGTATTATTGTGTAGCGGAAGATTTGAAGCAGTTGCCAGGAGGGGCTGGATGCTGATGAGCCTGGCTTGGTGTGGCCCCAATTAACCGAAGCCTCGTTTTGCTCCTTCAAAAGCCTGGCATATTCTTTTTCCGACTCTTCGTGCCAATTGTCAGGAGCCTGTTCCTGCTCAGAATCCCACACACTGCCCTCCTCGCTATCATCATCGGTGGTTCTGGCGGTCCGTGAGGCTTCGCTCGCAACGAGATTGTTGGCTTTAACGAGAGGCATTCGGAGTTGCAGCTCGGGCTGCGGATATGAAGCACGCTGCATCGAAGTGGCAGCACTCGAGGGAAGCGTGGGGCGGAAAGGCTGTCGCAAGATGACGTCTTCGTCGTTCTGGAAATTGGCAAAGTCGCGGATGCTGTCCTGAGATGCGAAGCTCATGTTGTTCTGACTCTGGGAAAAGGATTCCTGGGTGGGGAACCCGGAAGAGGGCATGGCGCTTGACGGAGGGCTGAAGTCATCCCCGGGCAGAGGATCAATAATGCTTGTGTCGAAACTGTCGTTTTCACCGTCGACGAGGCGCCACGAGCCCTCGGCGGGGATTTCTCGCCGACGCGGTGCCATATTCTGTCAGAAGTCGGGTGGGGGAAAAAGAGAGAAAGGTCTAGAGGTGTAATTGTGAGGTGACAAGGAACGATTATGTATTGTAGCTGTTCGTCGTTTTGGTGAACAGCGAGGTGGCGGTGTTGGGGTTGATCGAAGATGGATCTAATCAATCTCCCGTCTCCAGCCCAATCCCTCGAGATGGCGTTGAAATAGGCCGGCCTAGATATCGCAATCCAAGGCCAGCCACGGAGCCTGCAGACAAACCCCGAGCCGTGAATCGCGAGACCGGGATCGCAATCGCGCGAAAGAGGCAGCAGCTGTTGATATAAAGTGCTTTCGATGGACGTGATTTGGCGGGTTCGCGTCGCGACGGGCAATGAGTCACACAGATGATGGCGAATAAGAAAGCAGCAGGCCCAAGCAGAAGCGCAAGCGCAAGCACGACCCCGAGCAGCGACTAGGCAGATGCGGCCGTTGATGAATCCAGGAGATGGAGATGGTGGATTTGCAGTGATGAAGCTCCGTCTAAAGCTAGGCTGCATCGAGGGCGGGTCAGGCTGCTTTAGTGCGGTATGGAGAGTGTGGAGGGGCGGCCGGGGAAGATCAAAGGCATGGATGGATTGCTGTTTTGCGACGTCGACGAATCCGATTCGTTGCTCGGGTTCTAGAGTCTTCATGGGTTCTTAAGACTATGATAGGATTTTTGAAGAGCGCTGTAGAGTATCTGCGCGGAAGTAGAGAGGCCGAGTACTGGGCAAGTTGGGATGTTTGTCATGTTCCCAGTAATAATATGTGAGATGGCTATTGTTCCTCGTGGGCTTCATGCTGTATCCGGCTGATAAACTGCCTGCAGGAAGGAGTTAATCGAGGAACAACCTTGTGGCTCTTTTTGAACCAATGCGATGGTTCTTAGGTACTCGATATAACTAGGCCCAGCGTGAAAATCCTCGAGGTGGTGGTCGCAATATCGATTCACAGCATAGGTTACCAAGCGCCGTTCAGTGGATTTATGCAGTACTGGTATGTTCGAAGAGGGCCAAATGAGGCAAAAGATTATGGATAGCGAATCTTTTGAACAAGTTTTTCCCCCAAGAGGATTATTGCGTTCGTTTTGTAACGATGCAAGCTTCACTCGGATTCGAGGCAACCGGACATGATAAATCGCTGGCCTTCTTTTGTCGAGTCCCGCCGTCTGTAAGCACCTACAGCCATGTGTCTGGCCGGCACATGAAAGGTCTTACCGGCCATGTGGTAACGCTCCAGATCCCGTGCATCCTTGTGGCTGACCAGCCTCGAAGGTGAGATGATTGATTCGAAGGCGTTTTGTTTTTGCGCTTTGTCAGCACTATAAACGACCATGAAATGGCCCTCTTCAAGGAGTAGACGAGCCAGCATGGAATAGCGGAGACGAAACAACAAAGTTACGAAGCCGTTTCCAAAGGATTCCCCTTCAAAAACCCCGCGAGGAGGGGTCTTCATTTGCAAAGCGTGTGGGTGGGATCTACGAAGCACACCAGATCATATCGACACCATCCTCCCGAGTACGGCACCGCATCACATGACGAGTATTTGAGCATACGGCTGCTTATCTCGTGACCATCTGCTATCAAATATCGCCTTTAACCAGCAAAGCAGCCATTGTAATACCACCTACACAATTCCAATTCATGTGCTTTGCGTTGCTGCCGATTGAATTTCTAACCTAGGCATTTGCCTCGAGTGCTAAAACCACGGCTGGTGGGCCCGGCCTATCACCGCAGATCCACGAGCCGAAAGCCACCCCAGCTAGACCTCGGCTCGGGTCCTTCAGTCAGCTTTCATAATCGCATCTCGACATCTCTCAACTCTCTCAACCCCATCGCGCTCGGCATGAAGTCTTGACACACGACCGAACCCGCATCCCCAGATTCAACCCTCAATGCCGCCTCCATGAACGACTCGAGCTTCGTCCAAGCCCAACAGCGCGTCGCTGCACGACGACAGGCCCGCGAGGCCGAACAGCGAGCCCGAATCGCGGCTCAGCGCGAATCGTCTCGCGTGAACACCCAGCTGCAGCGGCTGCCCTATCCCCTCAACCGCCTTGCCGGTGTCTGGGATGCAGCTGCTTCCATAGAGAGCACCCGGCCTGCATTTCGCGTTGCGCAGGTTGATGCCGAGCTCCTGGATGAAGAGCTGCTGGACCTCCTCAAGGGGCAGGTCGGCGAAGCCCTCAGATACTATGCCGGCGGGCATCTCAAAGACGACTGGTCTTCCGAGATTCAGCTGGCGCTTAGGGCCATCCTTTTCAAACTGACCGTTTGGGATAACGATGCAACGTACGGAGCGGCTCTACAAAACCTCAAATACACCGACGCCAGAAAAGGGGGCCCCGTGCTGTCACCCCCGACGAAGCTACAAAAGTCACTGTATGGCCTGATAACGGTCTTTGGGAAATATGCCTGGACCAGATGGGAGGACTGGCTGGTGGACCAGGACGATGGATACAGCGACCCCAGCCCCCGAGTCCAGAGGCTGTCTCGATTAACATCCGCACTGACAACGGTGCACTCGGCCGCGGCATGCGTCTCCTTCCTGGTGTTCCTATTCCGTGGGCAGTATCGCACGATTCTCGACCGTGTCTTACGCATGCGACTGGCACCTCCCACGAGCCATGTCAGCCGCGAAGTATCCTTTGAATACCTCAATCGACAGCTAGTGTGGCATGCCTTTACCGAATTCCTTCTGTTTGTACTGCCCCTGATTGGGATCAACCGCTGGCGGAGATGGCTGAGCCGTACCTGGCGAAAAACAAAAGAGATTATCAACACAACCCAAGGGGGTGATTCTGCTAATGGCGAGTTTGGCTTCTTGCCCGAGAGGACCTGCGCCATCTGCTACCAGGATCAGAATGCCGCAGCATCATCTGAGTCGGAAATCATGGCAGCAGCAGCATCTAGCGGCGTTATCGGATCATCACAAACCGATGTTACTAATCCATACGAGGCCATTCCCTGTGGATGCATCTACTGCTTTGTATGCATCGCAACGCGTCTAGACCGGGAAGAGGGCGAGGGCTTCACTTGTCTGCGGTGTGGAGAGCACGTCAAAGAATGCAAGCCGTGGAATGGAGATGTGCTTGAGCCGTCCCGCAAGTCAACATCGACAAAGACGGTGGCATTTTCAGATGATGTGATTGGAGGCTCTGACGATGGATCCGTCATTTCAATGGAATAAGCCGTCGAGGTGAGATGCTGAGAGCCATGAAACCATAAAGCTCTCTCTATACCATGCCGCGCCTTTATTGGATAGAACAAGACTTGGCCTGTGGATGTTTAGCTAAAAGGGCGTGGCTCTGTTTTTGGGATTTCTTTGTATTGTATAACATGATGTATTGGGTTGATGGGACATACATTTTTTGTTGGAAAGTTTGGCAGCTGGGCGTGGCGCCTTGCAGAATTTGGACACATTTACAGCGTATTATTGCTTGTTTCGCTATGCTCATGAACCACCAACCAAGCAATAGGATTAGCTCCTTGATTCATAATAGACAGGATTGGAAAAACAAGAACAAAAAAACTGTGTTACTTTCCCAACGAGGGAATAGCTCGATGTATAGCAATTTATTCGTGCATGCATACGTATGTAGGCAGTGGCTGAATACAGCGTCCAATAGCCATCAATACCATCCACAGCTGCTTGTGTCACCAAAACATTGAACACACCAGTGGACGTTAAGCTGCAAAGCTCCCGCTGCTAGTGATGTCATTTGCTGGCACACCGCTTTTGTTTTGGCTTCCAAGCTTCCAGTGGCTTCAGGGGTCTGGCGGCAACCGCGTCATTCTGCCGCAGCTGCGCAACAGCAGCACTAAATCTGCTGGAATCTGCTGTATCTGCTGTAGTGCCGATTCTCCAGCATCTCAGTGCTTCGCAATCCAACCAAAAGCGCCCGACAAGACCCGCGGCATCATGCAGCTGCAGGGATGCCCCTCTGCGCACGAGACCCTGCTGTAGGTCATTTACGCTTCCACATGCCGGCTGGCCCTTTGTTCTCGTGCGAGCGAGCGAATCGCATTCCAACTCACCTCACTCTGCGGGAGCAAACCTGTGCTGTGCTGAGCTGAGCTGAGCTGAGCTTGCAAAAAAGGACGGGACGAGCAGCAGCAGGGACGGGCAGCGCTCGCCGCCTTGCATCTCTTGTCTTGTCTTGTCTCGTCTTGTCTCGTTTCATCTGCGTCCTCTCGTCTCCTCTCGTCTCCCCTCAGTCGGAGGCAGCCATGCCCGCCTTCTTCCAGTTCACACAGGGCTCTGAATCGCGCGCGCGGCCTACGGACTCGTCGCCTTTGCTCGGTCGCTATCGAGCCGTGCCTCCTCGCCCTGGCATCGGACCGCGTCGACCGAGCAGCCCCTTGGGATTGCTGGCCGGCCACTATGGAAACGGGCGCGAAAGCATACACGTTGGCTACGGAGCGGTGATTGCGGCCGAGATCGAGGCGGGGCTTCTGAGTGACGGCTCTGGGGATGCTGACAGGGCTGTTGGCGACTCGAGGTGGGAGAGGCTGTGGCAGGGCTACTTCATCGATCTCTTTGTTGATCCAAGGCCCTCGGCGGTGAAGCGTGTGGTGGACAGGTGGTGGAGCCGATATGGACTGCTCGTCTTCCTCCCCGCGGCGCTGGTAAGTTGATGCTGCTTGCTATTCATGACCTCTACGGGTGAGCACTTTTACACTGGGGCCCAAGGCTGACACATGCGTCCATCCAGGCCGTTGCGTGGTGTGCCGTGCCTTTCCCGCAGTACTCGTTCCCAGACGAGGGCAACGACGGCGACCAAGCGAATGGCATCTGGCAGCGACTTACACGAACCACGGCGACGTTCGACAGCAAAGTCCCCGGTCACGGAGCGGCCCGTGTGCAGGTCAACTTTTGGTTCTTCCTCTTCGTCTACTACGGCTTCTATAACCTCAGTGCTCTGATTTGGATCACCAAAGTATTCAATCTTTACAGGTTGAATTGGTATGCACACCTACCCTCAGTGCCTCGCGTTTTATGTAACCTGGCTGACGTTTTCTTAATAGGTGGCCACAGTCTTTTGGGTTCCCAGTAACAATCTCTCTTCTAGCAATCATATCTCTTGCTGTGCCCATTCCCGTATATTTCGTCCCTTCTACTCGCTTCCTCACCGTTCACAACACTGCATGGGTATCATGGACGTTCATCGTCATGGCCATGCCAGTCGCCATCGCCTTTCTTATCCTCATGACAAACGAACGACATATTGGGCTACGGCACTCTCTCTCGGAGACACAGCGCATCTTTACGACCTCGTGGTGGACAGGGGAGCCCGACTCGTTTCCTAACCGACAACGCCGGCGCCGCGATCTCACCGACGACCTCTGGGAGCAAGATGTTTTGAGAGTTCTGCCCCCTTCTGGTACATCCAGAGTGGCTCTGCGGCGCCGATGGCTGCCAGCAAGCTTTGTGAGGTTTCTGTGGTTCTGCGTAGCGCTCTTTATTGGGTTGATGGCGTATGTTCTGGGAGAAGCGTATGCTGAAATCTACCTCCGCACGCTGCCTCACAACAATTTTGAGACTGTCGTATACGTATATGGCTGGGTAGTAACCGTGCATTTGCTGGATGCTCTGACGGGTTGGGTGCTGGGCATCAGGGAAGGCGAGCGCGTAGGGAGCTATCCTTTGAGCTGGGTTTTTAAACTGTTGGTCTTTCCCCTTGTCTTGTCCAATCCAAAAGCTCTGAAATGTGGTTGGAGTCAACTCGCTAACAATCAACTCGCAGCTATTTTATGCTTACCTACCAGACCTACGTCCGAGCTCTATACGCCCGCCTTCGCTCGCCGTCCCAGTTCGTTATCCTTCAAGTTCTCTCTTCCACAGGACTGGTCATCATATCGCCCATCATGATGACTCGCTTATTCCACAAGATTCTCACCATCCTAGGCCTTAGTGGGCTGACGTATGGCACATATCAAAAGCTGCAAACTCGAAACCTCTTCATCCGCTTCCTGGCCGAAAACACATCCATGGCCACCTTCTTGGGAAGCATCCTGGTGCTCCACTTTGGCGCCAACAAGGAGGTGTATCCGTACTTTGCCTTTGACAAGGCCGAGGACCAGACGCTGCAGTACGACTTTAACCTGACGTTTTACGCTTCCATGGTGACGTGGGGGTGCGAGCTGGTCGCGAGTCTCGTCGTGCGGGGGCTGATTGCCCTGATTTTCAAAATCGACGTTGGGCTGGAGGGCAAGTTGGATCTGGCCGTCTGGCCGGAGCTTTTGCCTACCAGCGTTGCTGTCATTCTCCACGTTTTGCAGAATATGCTCTTCTCTATTATACGTTTGCAGTTTCGTACGTGAAGCGAAAAAAATTATGTGCTGGGGGCGGGGGGGACATTGTCAACCAATTGTTGGTTGACTTTGACTTTGTGGATGAGGGAAAGCAAACAAGACAAAAGCAATTCTTGTTTCTTATCTGCGCTCTCTCCTCAGTGGCCCCTGCAAGATGTTTGGTTTTCTTTAGACTTGTGATTTGATTTGATTTGATTTCAACGAGATAGATTTGCTAGCGACTGACTACCTGCCTCTTCCCCCCTCCTGTTGGCATCCTTACGTACCCAAGTCCCCTCCTTTTTGCTAGAGCACTTGAAGCAGTCTGATACCCCTGCCGCCCACCATATCTAGTATTGCTTTCTTGTTCTTTATAGAGCGTTGGGAACTTAATGCTACAGATCTAGATCTACTTGCGAGTGCTAGCAATTTTTGAGCAGTCAAAGAATGGTACGAGTTGAAAGATAAATTACCCCTAAAGCATGCTATCAAGTTGTTTAGCTGCACAGCATCTCGTTAATTGAGAGTATCACAAAGAAGGCGATAGATATCAAAAATCCAGACAAGTTGGAGTGGAAAGTATTGAATTATTCCAAGTCAAAGCTACAGCTTAAAGTTACAGTTAGAGTATCCGCCTATGAAATTATATCCCGCTTCTCTTGAAAAGCATTAGTTCTTAAAAGTGACCGTCTTCGTTCTCACCCACTCGTCCAGCCCAACGGATGAATTGAAGCGCCCGAACCCACTTGACTTGGTCCCTCCATGTGGCAGAGCTGGCTCGTCATGAACAGTCATGTTGTTGATGTGAACGGCGCCACAATCAATCTCCCTCGCAAAACGAAGGCCCCTCCTGAGGTCTTCGGTGAAGACGGCCGACGTAAGGCCGTAATCAGCGTCGTTTGCAAGCTCCAGAGCCTCCTCCTCCGTCTCAATCTCATAAAGGGACACAGTTGGGCCAAACGACTCCGTCTTGTATAGATCCATACCGGGCGCCACCTTGTCGACAACGACTGGGCGCAACTCAGTGCTGCGTGACTCGAGAGCCTTGATGTCTCCTATAATCACCGTGGCGCCTTTGGATGTGGCATTTTCGACGAGCGCCTTGTTCCGCTTGACGGCCATTTCATTGACGAGAATAGGAGCGGGCCCATCAGACGGGAACATGTCCTTGACGGCCGCCGTCAGCTTCTCTAGGAACTGGCCCTTGATCTTCTTGTGAATAATGATCCTCTCTGTAGACATGCAGATCTGGCCGCCGTGAAGGAACGCGCCCAATGCGCATTGCTGGGCTGCGACATCTAGATCCGCGTCCTCCCAGACAATGGCCGGTGCTTTGCCGCCAAGCTCTAGAATGACTGGCTTGAGGTGCTCGCCAGCGAGCCTTCCGATGACTCGTCCAACGTTGGTGCTGCCCGTAAAGTTGATCTTCTTGATGTGGGGGTTGGCAATCAAAGCCGTTGTGATCTCAGCCGCAGTATCCCGGTCGTGGGCAATCATGTTGATGACTCCGTTGGGCAGACCTGCCTCGTGGAAGACGGATACAAGAGCCCTCATAGATTGCGGCGCAAGCTCTGAAGCTTTGAGAATAACTGTGTTTCCTGCGGCAACAGGGCCAGCAATAGAACGAGTGGGTAGAATGTAGGGGGCATTCCTAGTTTAAGTTGTGAGACGGAGCGGTTGGGAGTGCAGAATTAGAGGTATTGCAGCTTACCAAGGGGCCACAGACAGAACAACTCCATAGGGCTCTCGTAGGACTATGCCACTGGTGTTGGGATCCATCAATGTAGGAAATGAACCTTCGATAGCAGAGGTTCGGCTGGCAGCGTCTCTAATCAACTCTGCAGCGGTGTTGATGTTGAAGAGAGCCCATGGCGTCGCAGCTCCCGTCTCATTTGACATGATCTCGGCTAACTCATCGCTCTTCTGCTGGATAATATCGGCGGCCTTGAGGAAAATGTCACGTCGTTGAACGGGTGTTGACTTTCTCCAAGTCTTGAAGGCCGCGGCAGCGGCATCAACAGCAGCAGTGGCATCTGCGAGAGTGGCAGCGCCACAGCGGTGTACCACTTTGCCAGTCACAGGAGATGTGACATCAAATGATCTCTCAGGATAGTAGTCCTCGCCATTGATGATGAAGGGCACGACCTGCGCGTCCTTGGCTTCTCCGAGGAACATTTTATATGCAATGATTTGGTCTTGCTAAAGTGAAGGGAAAGGAAGGGAATGAAAATCTTTTTGAGGCCTTCAGATGCAATGCGAATAATGCCAAGGCTTTCTGCAGCGGGAACCAACAACGTGTTCTCCCTTGCTTTGCTTGTCGACCGCAACTATTTATCCCACTGGATGGCTGGAGCAAAGAAATCCGGCCAACCCACCCCGTAGCCGAGCCGACGATAGAATTTGAGATGGCGATCTACCTTGGTCTGTGCGGGGTCAGTTCCAGATCCAACAGCACACTACTGTTGATAGCGTCGGCTCCGAGAGACGGCACTGTACGAGTAGCATGAGACGCGGCAAAGAGGCTGTCGTAACCCCCCAAGCCTCGTGAGTAAGTTCTTTGTGAGCATCGAATCCCTTGAATCCCCGGGGAGCCTGGCGTATCACGGGCCGAGATTACAAACCGGCGCCGACCATTAGTCAGGTGGCTTCGGAGCCAGACGCCAAGTGATGTATCTCCGGCCGAGAGATCGTGAGTGAAGCCAATAAACCCGAGAGTAATACTAATCGGATATTATTTGTGTTTCATTTCCACTGCTCCAGCTTCTCCGGCTCCAGGAACGGCTGCGGCACCGACGTAGTGTTGATCTGGATGATTTCTAGCAAGCCATGTAAGTGATATGTGCTGGGATGACGAGTCAGCGCTGCACCCACCAGGCTCCGGCAAAGAGCCGAGAAGGGCAAATTGATGAGAGGATCTCGTCTTGGAAGATTGCACACGAGTCCCGTGATCAGGGACCGGCTTCAACACCCTTTTGACGGATTGTTGCGTTGATTTGATGTCCGTCATGATGACAGGCGATGTCACACAAATGCGTCAAAATGGCAATAATGCACCCGGAGAAAGAAGTAATACTGGAGAGAGCAAAAACGGCTTGGAATTCAATGCCAGGTCAACTAAGGAATTGCCGATTCAGGAACCATGTGTAGATAAAAAGGAGAAAAAGGTTATAAGGAATAAGTTTGGCTTTACCCCCCGCTTCCAGAAGACAGAAGAATTGGGGCGCCAACAGAGGATGCCTGGCTAGGGAAAGTGTCTCACGTTTTCCGATTGGCGACAAAGCTTATTCGAGCTAATCTCACGTCAGGCACAAAGCAATTCGGAGCTTGACTGGATCAATGGATGTCTAAGGCGGTGTCGAGACGTGCCACGTTGGCTGATGAGACAGGCGATTCCGATTTGTCTATGATAAGATGGAATGAGAGCAGAGACCAGGGGCTAGCTCCAGCTGGCCGGCACTACTCCGTATTTGGCAGATGCAGCACGATCCACAGATGCCGAGGCTGGCGCAGGGGAGGAAGGAGAAGCAGCAGTAGAAGCAGTAGAAGCAGCAGGGCGATCAAGTAATATTTGGTGATGGGTTAGGGAGAGAGATGGCATGATGGAGGCTTCTGACTTCTGGTAGGTACACATGCTGATTTGACGAGGGTGGCCGAGCCGTCTGCTTACTAAGATAAGGCGTCCATCATGAAACAGAGCATGCTGTGCAAGCAAGAATTAGTACTCGTACCTGGGCCTGGAAAGTACCTTGAGTACTACTCGTATAACAGGCTAAGCACAACAGGTCATATGAATTAAGCTACATCCGGTAATATTCATTGCTTTACTGCTAAGGTATGTAGCTTTACTAATACTAATATGGTAGAAAGGCAAAAAGGAAAGACTCGCCCCTTGCAACTCTGGCTGTGGCTAATATCACATGGAGTGGTTGTGTATGAGTACTCCGTACTTGGTCCTTCGTATGCGTGCGAACCAGTCACTCGTAATACGGACCGCATTGTTTGTGCTAGCTCGTGTGTGCTTTTTGCCTCGAAATGCTGCACGTCGTAACCTGGTACCTGTGCCGCCACCCAAGGCACAAGTAGACATCAAGTACCTTCTCTGGTGCAGACAAACTCAGTAGCTCCGCTGCGCACAGCGGCATTAGTGCTGCACCTCGCCATGAGACCGACGCCCTCCACCTCAGCCGGCCAATCAGCAGCCGCAATGGCGGAGGATTCCCACAGTCGCAGCTTGATGATACCCCGCTTCAGAATATTTTCGGCCGGCGCTGATTGGTCCGGCGGCAGAGCCAGCCTCCTCACGTGACATCCCATGCGGCGGCGAGCCAATCAGGCCTCGTGGACCCCACTGTGGCTGCCCTCGTCTCTTGGACTCCGCGCCTTGTGGGCTTTTCTGGTGCAACGTCTGGGGGGGCCATTTGGGCTATTTGGACCATTTCTGGGTCGCTTTGGACACGGCCTGCAGCTGGGGCGGCGCCGGCGATTGGCAGCCACGGCGCATTTGCATGCATAACAGCAGCACGGAGCAGCAAATTGTGGCTTTTTTTTTCTCTTCTATATAATACACGGTCCTTGTAAAAGTATCCAATAAAGGCATTCATATATAGACAGGTGTAGAATAATAGGTATATAGAATAGGGGAAACCCCCCCAAGAAAGACAAACCGCGGGATTTGAGCAGCATCGAGCCAAAAACCAATAACTTGTAATTCGCCGGTGGTGCATCTTGTCACGGACTGATGTGACGGCCGGAGCGCTGCAGCTAAGCAATTACGGAGTACCTGCGCTGTACTTGATGACGGGGCCTGTCCCTTAGTGACTTGGCGCCGCCGGCAGGTACCGTCTGGTTCCAGCACATCAACTTTTTGCCAGGCTGCGGGTGCAGCTTTTTGGACTTTTCCCTCCGCCATCACCAAAAAAAAAAAAGTGACTATCCTGGGCCATTCCAGCATCATCATCCGCACTCGGCCTCAGGACCAGCCAATCTATCCTTATACTTGCTAGCCCCCCATTGCATCCGGGCTACCGCTGCTGTTCCGCTGCAGCCTCGCGCGACCAGCCCGGCCGCTCCAACCGCCAGTTGACGTCGCCCTCAGCTGGAGCGGCGCCCCCTCCACCGGCCTCGCACCGCAACAGCGTCTCGACTGCTGCAGACGCCGCTGCCAAGCACCGTCCCTTGGCTAGCAGAGAGGCAGAACAGATCGATCCCAAGCACGTTCGAAAACATCGGCATGGATGGCTCACCAGGTGTTGGCCGGGGGGCCCCTTCGATGAGCCCAACCAGCCCTGCCAGCTCTCGCCACGGTAATGGCATGCCCAAGCGCAAGAGAAGCGGCGGCATGGGCCTCGAGAGCAGCCCCGGCAGCATCAACGAAGACGATCACGGCGACCACCATGACAACGGCGAGCACGACAAGAAGCGACAGCCCGGTGTCAAACGCGCGTGCAACGAATGTCGTCAGCAAAAGGTGAGTCAGCCCCTCCAACCCTGGCATCTCCCCTCTGGTCCTCACCTCCCCCACCAAGCGAGCCGCCCTTATGTTTTTAGATACACGATGTGCCTGGGAGAGTCGATGCTTTTGTTGCTCTGCTCAGCTCGGCTCGGCTCTGATCTGATCTGATATGATCTGATACAACATGATTTGCCCTGCCTTGTTCCGCCTTGCTCTGCCCTGCCTCGTCCGCAATTGATTGTCCTTGTCATGTTGGCTAATTCGTGATGCAATTGCTGCGCAACAGTTGCGGTGTAATGTCGTCCAAGAACCGTTCCAGAGCTGCTCACGGTGCAACCGTCTAAAGCTCGAGTGCAAGATTGAATCCAACTTCAAGCGCATTGGGAAGCGATCCAAGCATGCCGAGATGGAAAAGGAGATTGACCGTCTACGGCGCAACATCGCCCGCGCCCAGGCTCAAGGCTACATACTCGAAGATGACGACACTCTCAACTCTCCCATGGCACCGAGCACCGCGACCTACACTCACACGCGAAATCCTTCTCTGATGGGTTCCGACGAGGCGGTGTCATCCCTACTCCACCTCAAGAGAGGAGGCTCATATAGCATGCCGCGCTTCTCCCACGAGCTGGAGGGGGTCCAGTTGACAGACGAAGCAGTCACCCATCTGTTCAACGAATTCTTCGCCTTCTACCACCCTTTTCTTCCATTCTTAAATCCTCAGCAATCCCCGGATCAATACCATCAACAGCACCCTCTCCTCTTCTGGTCCATTGTCGCCGTTGCTGCTCGTCGATTTAGCCCTGCCAATTGCGCCAACCTCATCTCCAACTTGTCTGGGCCGCTGACCAGGTTCCTGTGGACCACCATCGGCGAAGTGCCTAGCAATTACTACGTCGTAAAGGCCATGTGCTTGCTCTGCGCCTGGCCGTTGCCCACTAGCACAACCACTTCTGACCCGACTCACATCCTCTGCGGCGTCATGATGAAGACGGCGACGGGAATCGGATTGCATCGCCCCAACCACATCCAAGACTTCTCTCGAACATCGGTCGATCTGAACAAGGAGCAGCTTGCCGATCGTGTCACTACGTGGGCCGTGTGCAACATTGTGGCACAAAACATCGGCACTGGCTACGGCCAACCAGCTTCTTCCTTGTATGACTGGACCCTGGCCCTCCGACCCGGCGACGACCCGGCGTTGCATCTCTCTCCTGAGTTGGAGGCCCGACTCCAGATTGAGAGATTCTGTGACAAGGTTTCCAAGGAAATGTATAGCAACGCAAGCGACCCTAGAGGAGTCGCCGGAGATGAGCACAGGGCAATGCTCATGAGGGTATACCGGCGCGAGTATTCAGAGTTGTATGCCTCTATCATGTCTCAGCAGCTGGGTTCCGTCGTGAATCTGCACTTGCGTGCCGCCGCCCTTCACATGAGGCTGGCTGGATTCTTCGACTCTAGCAATACCCCTGGCTACTTGGACGACTTGATGGGTTTATGGCGGGCCACGGTCAGCTTCCTGGATGATCTCCTGGAGGTGGACAAGGTAACATCTCCCCACGACAATATTGGGGGCACCTTTTTGCTCTACGCAACCAACTACATACAGCAGATGTTAGTAGCTGCTGCTTTTACCTTGCTCAAGTTGATGCGGTCCTTCTTCTCCAAGACGATTGACTTCCAACGCGGGCGAAACCTCTTCCACCGCTCCATCCAGGCCATCCGTGCCACCAGTGTGGTTACCAATGATTTGCAGTGGCGTTTGGCCGAACTAATGGTGCAGATGTGGAACGGCGCCCGTTTGGACCAGAAGAACTACAACCGCGAAGACGATTCCCCTATCCAGGTCGACGACAGCTTACAGCTTAAAGTACGATGTCGTCACAGTATGAGCCTTGTTTTCGACTCCGTTTGGCGTTGGAGAGAGGAGTATCAAGCTTTGGGCAGAGGATCGCTCGAAGGTAAGAGATACATTTCGGCCTGTGGGTACACCAGCTGCACTTGAAACCTGCAGGATAATCCCCCCTTTTTCCTTTTTCCTTGTTTCGACGAGAAGCGAGTGTGTTTTTTTTTTTTTTTTTGTTTTTTTTTTTGGTCGAACTCATTTGAAAGCTAACATGTGTCGTGTAGCTGCCTTGAAGCACCCTACCAATCCGGATTCGGCCAATGAGTCCTCAGCCGCGTCCTCGCAACTTGACAGCACGTTGATGCCATCACACACTCTCCCTACGTCCAACAACCTGCTTACTGCGAATGGTGTACTAACACCAGGCGCCCCAGGCTTGTCTGCACCTACAACCGCACCGACCAGCATCATTGGAAACATGAATTATGGCGACACCAACTATGACTTTTTCGATCCCCAGCACTGGATGCTGGATGGCCTCCTTGACTTCAACTATTCGTTTGTACCGCCTCTCGAAGGTGCATAGAGTGACCAAGCAAGTTCTGAATCTGAAGGGGTCGGGAATTTAAATCCATGAGTCGGTTTTCTTTCTTTACTTCCCCCCCCATTGCTCCTAATCCTCCTTTTCTTGGTACCGGAGAGGCCCCAACCTAAATGGCAAGCTTGCAGAGACGACAACTCAAAAGACCGCTGGGATTAGATCGGTTGCATCCGGAAATGACTTCGTGCTGTGATTTACGATTGAAAAAAATTGATACTTGGCCGTGCTACATGTGGAGAGGGGGAAGGGGGGTTTCATAAGTGAGTTTTGTTTTATACCAGAGTGCTATTTATACGTTTGTGTGTATGCGCGTGTTGCATCATTTTGCTTGGGAGCTGGGACTGCCGCGTAGACGTCTCTCGCGGGAATCATGCCTAGGTCGTTTTCTTATGTCAGGCTATGGGGATGCTTTGTTTATATGTGGCACGACTTTTTCTTTACTTGGATTTTTCATATTTTCTTTTATTGTGCTGCCCGCGGGAAAATATATATTTGGGGAGGGAATGGGGCAGCTTTGGATTGCAATTTGGTTTCGTTTTCGCACTTCGGAAAAGGGGCTCTGGCTGTGAGATACAGGCATACAGGCAAATATGTAGGTAGTGTAATGAATAACTGTATATTGGATGAACTTTCACCGTGTTGTTTTACGCCTTTGCTGCATGTCGGCGATTGTTGACATTTCGTGTTTTCCGTTGTCGTAGCCTTGTTACCCTAGAGTTGACGGTATATGTATACCTTTTCACCAAATCATTTTGCTTTAGTTGAGAGACTTCAATTAATACCTATGGATTTTGGTTTGGAATCGGTGGTCGGTTATTTGTATCTTGAGTATTCCTCAAGTTTTCTTCTTTGGGTAGCTGTTGTTTTCCGACATCTGCCACAATCTATAGGAACATCATCATTTTCGCGATCGACGAGCACCAACGTTTGATGAAAAAGTGGCACAAGAGAGTAAAATGTTGAAAGCAAAAACACGACTACAATGTAACCACTCCATATTAATTCCAATCGACATATCTATATTAATCTCAGGAAACACAGGAATAAAGGTCGTCAATGAAAGTCAGCCCTCAGCCAAGATAATTTGCCCAGGTAATTGAAATATAACCCCATTCCAAAGAACAACGCGTCCGCTTCAAACGACGACAGAGTATTAATTAATATACGACAATAACTGGTCCTTGTGAAATGATACTGAGTGTTTCTAGATTCTGCTTTGGAATATCATTATTCGTGATGGACTTGCATGAAACACCAAGCATAGATTGGTAGATACATACGAATAGCATGAACGCGCGAGGAGAGAAGAGAAGAACGAGGAGACTAATGTTTGGTCACCCGTATACCCCACGTTTTGCGCTTATGAGATGAGATATGTTTACCGTCTTAATGGGAATAAAGCTTGGAGACTTCAAGCGACACCGCTACAATGGTATTGACGAGTGTCTTACATTAGAGTTTCACCGAGACAACGCAAAACGAGGACTGAACTATACAGCCGGCACTGTAGAGACAGGGTATATAGATTTCAAATAACCAAGCAAACAAACATAACATTCACAATCTCGCAAATCCTCTGGGCACAAAAAACACCTCGCGCTTCTCACGAACGAAACAGCAGCGCAAAAAGCAGAACACCACTGCTTTGAATTCCCACACGCCATTTCCAGCATTCGCAACCGACAACCACAGGCATTCCAACGGGAACAAGCGGACACAGCAGCAAAACACGAACACTGATCCTTCCCCTTCAAGGGTGCTAAACGAGATTCTATCCTGCTGTTGGTCAGCCCCCCGACCTACAAAAAAAGGGGGGGGGGGGGGGGGGGGGGGGATGAAAAAACTACAAGTCACTCTCGGCTGTAGACTGTAGGACACCAGCCTTAATTCTTTCATTTGCCCTGCAAACCTCGCTTGGATCGAGTTGCGAATCCTGCACCAGGTTAAAGTTGGTAAACAGCCGAGGCCACTCCAAGATGCCTCGTAACGTGGAATCGATCCTCTGGCCAACTGCAGTCTGTGCCGTCTTGCAATATTGCATTTACCCGCCGCCATTCGTCCAATACAGGGTATCCTGACCTTCCTCTCAGGTAAAATAGAAGAAGGAAAAAAAAATATGGATGCGTGTTGGTCGTATGTCCCGATCACTTCACCGTAGCGCTATGCACGCTCACATCCCGTTTTTTTTTGCCTCTCTTTCTCCCGGGCCCAGCGTTGAAAAAGGCCGTTGTGTTAGTCCTCATGCCCAACACCACGATGGCGGGAAGAGCGGATGAAGCCGCCAACAGAAAAGGCATCTTCCCTTTGTGCATTTGCCATGATTCCTAGATGCCGTTGTGCCTAGTTGCCGCCTGTTCGCTTCATCCACAACAGCGCAAGTCTTGTGAGGATCCTCTTTGTATGCTGGCTGTGCCGTGGCGTGTCGTCGCGCTTGGCCGCCCGAAATGGCCGTGCCGAGGCCACAAAAAGAGGCCGGCCCAAAAACGAGACCGCACAACGACATCTGTTTGAAAAGAACGGTTGACGTATAAAGAAAGGCGCATTTCGCACTTCAACTTTTCCCCCATCTCAGATCGGAATCTGCCTTGGTTGAGGCGCGGATTCTGGTCAATCATGCTTGAGATGAATGACGATTTGGGGCCACAATTCGCTCATCCACCATGGCTCAATCAACACTAACCAGCACACATCACCCCAATATCCGAGACCGGGGCGAAGGGCAAATTTGCCATTCGATCCAATACCGTCGTCGAACGATGCCCATCGGCTCTCTAGCCACCTCGTTGACTAGCCGGGAACCAAGACTGCACGCCCCCCTCCGTCTAAAGGAACCTTGCTGGATGTCTCCTCCTCCGAGTCATCTTCTTCCAATTTCATACGGAGTACATCCTGCTCTCTAAACAGACTAAGGAAAAAGCCTTGGCCACTCTTTGGTATTGACCACGAAGGTGAATTTGATTTACCCAAGTGGGGGAGATGGAGAGGGGGGGTGTTGGCGTTTGTCAAGTCTAAAAACGATCGAGGGAAAATCCATGTTGGTCAACCAACAGCAGAAAAGGACGCTGTTTTCATTCCTGTCAGATGGGGCGAAAGTAAGAAAAGAAAAGAAAAGAAAGAGTATGAGAGAAGAGGAACAGCAGGGCTTTCGGTGATTCGGGAGGGAGCCAACACGGACGATGAGAGCTCTGTGGTTCGCCTTCGCCTCCGCCTTGATCCAGCGGAGAGTTTTGGGAGGCAACAAGTCGCCGCCATGCAATCGAACTACCGGCAGGACTTCGTTGAGCGCGATCCATCCAGAGGCCCGGAGATCTACGAGAAATGACAGCGTTGGTGTGGTGCCCTACCCGCGCCCGTAGCTAGACGTTATAACGTTGCGCCGATGGGTTTTTGTTGGCTTGAGATCCGCGAGTGGGAGATTAAGAAGATAAGATATTGGCCATCGTTGGTTTGAAATTGTAAACTCTTCGTATGAATGACCGTGTATACTCTTCTGGCTCGCAGTTGTCAATGGAAGAGTGACAGACGCACTTGCGACCTAGACAACAGGGAAAGGAAGTGTCATGTCCGTAGTATGGTATGATGGAATTCTGGACTACTCGTACTCAGTGGTCCTAGACTGTTACCACATATCTTCCAAGGACTTTGCCCCTTTTGTCAACTTAGGGGAGTAAGAACCTACCTGCTTGTAATGATGAACCCAGTCGACCTTTGGCGGAAATATCCCGTGATAGAGACCGGTGTCAAGCATCCACAGTCTATCTCGTCGACGGAAGCGAAAAGAAAACGGCCCTTCTGCCCCATGGCAAAGCAACTTGGGCGACTCATGATGGGGGGGACTGGGAAACTATCCACAATGGCCGATAGACTTGAAAGACGCACTGCCCACTGGGCGTTACTTGTCACTCATCTTCTCGCTTGGCACTTCCTCGCTTGGATTAGACTACAAGCCTCATGAAGAATGCAAAGGCTCTCGCCCCCTCTTTTCTCCGGAACCCCCTCCTTTAGATACATACAACGATGCACGGAGGCGTAGATAGCCGGCAATTGTTGACTGGCTTGGTCATTTGCTATGACCATGTCTCCCTTCTTGGTCTTGCTTTGGATTGCTCGGAGAGTGTGGGTGTGCGGGCATCCAATGATCGCCATCGAGAAGACGCGGCACCCGCACGATAGGCACGAGCGCTGTTCTCGGCTTTTGGTGACATCCGCCTAGATCCATCAGAAAAAGAGCATGGCGCACTTCGTAAAGAAGCTAAGACGTGCGGGTGATGTGCAATCGGCGTTTGGGCTAGATATCCGCTCCCTAGAGCGGGAGCCTCTCGCCGGTACAGATGATGCTCCGTGATTTGCTCCATTACTTTGACAACATCACAGGCAGCGGATGGGCTTCCATCCATCCATCAGGCAGATCTGGAAGCGGGGGAGGACTCGAGTCAAGATGGATGGAGTAGCGTGATTCCTTGAGTGCTATTGGCTGGCTGGGTTGAATGCTGCTCGTAATCATCTCATACGCTTGCAAGGAAAGGGCTGGCACTGAGGTGAACTCGGCAGCAAATTGGGCAACGCTGAGCCGTGAATTACACCGTGGGCTGCAGAGGTTGGCGCCAAGTGGGCAGCACCGGGTGCGGCTTTGGCCCGTGAGCTCCGTGAGAGGCAAGAAAAGCACGCCCCCAGAAAGCAGCCCCATGGCAGATTTGCAACCAGGGATAGGGCATAGGGCGAACTAAGCAGGTACAAGTGAGTGTTAACAGCAAGGGATCACGGATGGGGCATGTTAGAGGACATCCAGGGGGAGGTGGAGTTGCTTCGTCGAGTTCATCCTCCTCTCTCGCACATCAAGCATCGACCGTTGATCGGAGCGACAAAAGTACCAAAGCACATATGTCCCTAGAGATGGGCAAGGCTCTGCGGAGTTCCTAGCGGTCGGATGGAGTCAAGATACTGTAGTAGAGTAGTCAAGAGCCCAGTGTCCGGCATCATCCCATTTGTCAGTGTCTCCACCCACATGAACGTTGCAAGAACGAGCGATAGAAGAGAACCAATGGAAGGATGATGAAGCGGTGCTGTCATTCGCGCTGCCCTCATTTTCTCCAAGCATGAGCCAGGATGTGTATGGGCCGAAACCGCAAGCGCTTGAGTTCTGAACTCAGGGCTGATCGCCTCTGTTCCTGAGCCTGATCGTTACCTCTCATTCGACACTCTAACTCGACACAGAGCGAATTCATCAGATCCAGTGTTTGCGTGGCAATCCTCAACATGCCTGAGCCGTCTCATCCCGAGGGGAATGGCCCTAGCGTGACAAGACAGGTGGTCAGCACTCTGACTCCTCATCTGAGGAGAGGCTAGGCTAGCTAACAGTGTGACTCGTCTCGCCATAGAGTTTGTATGGAAGACTACTCAAGTCATGACCTCATAACCGAAGTCCCTGGTTAAAAATCTTGAAGTATAGTTCGCATGTGTAGTAAGTACCCTTCTTCAATAGGCAGGTACTACTGGGTTTACCAAAGGTGAGTATATTCAAGAATACTGTGCAGGGGGCATTGAGATTGACCGGGAAAGGAGGGTGTACAGTGTCGTCGCGAGCGCAAATGTTGATGGGTGCTGGTGCTGTGCCTAGCTACCTCTCAAGTAGATCAAGGGTGGCCATGCTAGCAGATCACAAAGAGGCCTTTGAGTGGCGAAACTGCAGGCTTGCAGATGGCACACTGCAGGGGAGGAGAAGTAATGCAGCCAAGGTGCAGGATTTAATAGCGCAATCAAGTGAGAATTGATTACGCGGCGGAATCCCCTTGAGTTGTTGAAGAGATACGAGATGGGCAAGTTGGCTACCGGCTATCTCACGCTTTAACGCCTTGCGGCGGACGTCGTAGAAGTATATTGTTTGATTTCTCAACCATGGTTCGTCAACAATCAGGAGCCAGCAAGCTGACAGACCATGCAGGATGCAGACACATGGAAAAAAGGAGATTGAAAACGAGTGTGTGAGTGGAGAGGCACGGGAACAGAGGGCGAGAAGAGCCAGCCACAGCAAGGCCCAACAATCCGGTAGCGCCCAGCTTGCATACACATATGAATTATCCAGATCGATTGCAAGGTCACACAGAGCTAGCGAGTCGAGTAAGGCAAGCACAACTTCTGTTTTCCAGCGTATCATTCGATCGTTGGTCGCCTCGCGGCTAACGGGATGACTTGTACACGCGGCTGGAGCAGCCAGGTGCGGTAGATTCTTTGAAATACAACAGAAATGGGGTAGAGCCACTGTAGAAATGGCTGCAGAGCCGGCGCTTAGATGTGAACAACAACAATGATTAGCAAACGTGAGGATCCGCCATCGAAATAGCCGCCGGCTAGGCCACCTGATGAACGATGACAGGTAGAAACAGAAAACCCGCCCCAGATATCCGCAACGGCGATAACGCAGAGGCGTGGGAAATGCGAAAGACCTGCGCTCAAAGAAGAAAGAGGCGCAGAAACGAGATACTTCTGGCAGGGCAGATGCGTGTTGGTTGGGACACAACGTTTCATGCCTCTGACCAACAGCGGCCGAGTGCGAAGAGCGCAAATCACGCAAACAAGGACAAGAAGAGGCAAGGGGAGAGATCAGGGGCAAGAAAGGTCACTGGCGACAACCAAATTGTACTGACGGCGTTTTACTTGCGCGAGTTGGCGAATAGAATGACGACAGTGGCATTTCTCAAACGGCACCAAGTAAGGCAGGCTGTGGGATGGCTCAACGCAAGGCTGTCTTGATGGGTTTGTGCTTTGCAGAGGTCTCTCAGTGCGGCCAGGCAGAGTAAGGCCGCCGCCAGGGGCCGCAGATCGTGCAGAAGTGCAGTAGACCTCGTAAAAGAAGCTGAATCCAAGTATTCGCGTGACGGAAATGCGTGAAGCCCCGGAGAAACACCAGATGGGCCGAGGCCAAGACAGCAATCGCAGGAGGCAAAGCAGCAGCTGAGCGCTGAATGCGGCACCGAGAGCCCCCCGACAGCGGTGCCGCACAGAAGGCGGACATGAGAAGAGAAAAAGGGTGTTGGCCAAGAGACAGGTCAGTATCAGGATATGCTTGGTTGTGTGTTGGCTGTGCAGGAGGAACGTCTGTAGTTACAGCACAGGCTCGCTTATGGCGCTGTCGGTACCCAATGGCAGGCCCTTTCACAGCGGGTAGACGCGCGCGTAGGTGGTCTGCTTCGGGCCTAGCGCGTAAATCCGGAGAGGTCGCCCATTGGCTAGGCAGGGGCTGTGCGGCCACTCGCAGGGATTCCTGGCCAGTGGAGGGGGCGTGCGCTGCTCTTGGGCCAATGCGAATCGACTGCATCCTTGCTAGCGCGTCCCGACGGGACGGATCGCACTATCTTAGTGCGCAGTAGAGCAGTGGAGCGCTGCGCCATCAGATGAGTGGCCAGACGCGGGGCCGAAGTCTCTTGTTTCGTCCGCCTGAGCCAGCAGTGCGACAGCGAGAAAAAAAAACTGCTGCGTCTCGGCCAGATTGGTCTGCCCCCTACCCGGCCTCCAAGTCGGATCATACATGCACATGGGCTGGCCTATCCCTCTCGGCATCTTTCTCCCTATTGACGGCCTTGCTTGGGCAAGTGATTCATTCATCCCACTTCGGGTTTCCCCTCCGTCGTACTGCCACCACTCAAATGCGTGCAGATAAGGGCATGGGAGACGGTGTGGCGCCACCGCCCATTCACTGTCGTCAGTCGGCGGTCATCTCTCCGACTCCCCAGGCTGGCCCTCCACATTTTGTGATGTGCCGTAATTGGAGCTGCGGTGCGACCATTCTGGAAGTGTCGAGCTGTGCGGGCAGCAGGAGCCAGAGACAGCCTTGGCTAACGGCACAGGGACCTGGAGTGTTGGCACGATCGCGCCGGCAGTGCCATGAGTGCCATGAGTGCCATGGGCTACCATAAGTGCCATGAGTTGCCATGAGCAGCCATGAGGGCCATGCATCTCGTTGGTGAGCTCTACAGCGGAAACAAGGAGAGACAGACCAACCGCAACCGTTGGCCACCAAACTGCACTGCACATCCCAAGCCCAGGCATCTTCCTCGGCCACTGCCACAAAGAGCACCACTGCTTCTCGGACGAAGTCCGCGTAGTTCCCCATCCGGACTGGCTTGTTGTGGCCTAGAACCAAAAGTTCATTACTCCGCCGCCGCGACATTTGAGAATGGCACGGTACGGTCCCGACAGCGTGGAAATTGAGGCAGGGTTGCTGCGTTGATACAACTTTGGACGGGGGTATCGGGCAGGATAGGATGCGACGTTTGAAATCTCGAGCAATGCGTACAGGTGGGCCACGACGAGTCCCTATCCGAGCCACTTGTTCTTCTCAAGCACCGAGTAGTCCTGTCTGTTTGTCATGTTCCTCGCGCTTAGGCCTTAAGCTTGACTCGGTCAATGGTTGACGGGCTTAGCTCCCTCTAAACGTGAACGCCGCACTGTCCGAAGTGGGACTTGGATATCTCACCAAGTGTAAACCAAACCAAGAGCTGAGCGCTAGCATCTTGACAAGCAGCCGTGTCTGAAACATGGTCTGAATTATAGAGAGTGGAATGTTATTGTACCTCTTATAAGAAGACCGTAGAAGGAAGCAAAGGAAGCAAAGGCAAACAGTAGCAGCAGTAGCATACTCAGACATTCTGCTGGTGTTGAAGAATGGCTGGCGTTTGATTGAGGAACAATGCTGCGCTAGAGGCGTCGAGAGTGGTTTTGCGAAACTGTGCGCCTCAGCACGGAGCGTGTCGTGGTCGGCTTCCGCTTCACTAGTTCGCCTTGGCACTTATTGAAATACACAATTGCCCAGGCTAGCAGGCCATTGAATGATGTGATGCGGTTGATTGAATGTCGTGTGAATGAGCGAGCGACAGACTTAGCATTCCCTTGGCTAACAGCCACGATCCACCAGACGGACGCCGGGCAGCTTAATTGATCAGCACTTTGGTGCCGCCGTGCCCCTTTCAGGGGTATCCATTCGATAGATACTGGCGACTCTCGTCATTTTACAGTTTGTATCTGGGCAAACCCACTGATCGGAGCCGGGCGGGGAAGAAGCGTCGATGAGCGTACCTCGTACGCACGATACTAATCGTAGACGGTGGATTAGACAACTAGTCCACTATGTAATAAGCATACATAGTATGCCACCGCCTTCCGATCGTACGCGAACGTCACCCACGACGGGCATTAGCTAGCTGGCTTCCATGATCGTCTCTCTTGCAAGCCGATTGCGGGTAAGTGGTCCGGAGACTCTGTCGGGGACATTCGTCTAGCCATCGATGCTAGCTCACTAGACGCGGAGTAGAGGCTTTTGAGACTTTGTCGCTGTGCTGGCACAAGGACGCTAGCGGCACTGTGAATGAGATGCTAGCTTGAGCAAGTACTCGTATCAAAGGGCACAAGACACAATCGAACGCTAGCCATGGCGTAGGACACCATGGCTTCCATTGTGGGATGGATTTTGCGCTCGAGTTACCGCGAGCTCTGGCGGGCCTAGCAAGCAAGCATCGCCGCAGAGGGTTTGCGCGCAGCAGGCGCTGTAGCAGAGTGTAAGCTGTGCCGTAGGCCTGAAATACGGAGTTGGTGGTAAGCTGTCAATCTCGAAGCAAAGGGGCCGCAGTTTGGGCCGCACTGTGGATGAAGGTCAAAGGCAGTGCTGAGCTGGGTTCTGGTCAAGGCAGACTGGACGAGATTTGCGCTTTACTGCCTGCACGAGTACGAGTACAGTAGCAGCACACGCATTACAGCACCTGCGCAGGTACTCGTACTTGGTGGTTTCTTTCCGCCGGCTGTCGCGATATTGGCGCGGAGTCCGGAGTAAGGCAAGGCACGGGTAGGGAGTACAGACAGGTACGCTCCTGCGGCCAGGACGAGCCGTGGAATGAATGTCCAACGTCCCCGGTACTAAGTAGCTCCAGCGAGTACTTTTATCCGTTAATTTCACCGGCCGAAGCCCTGGTACCTCAATTGTACAGATACCGCCAAGGAAGGAGTCTGCGAAAAGTGCCGAGGCCAAAAGAGCGTGAACCATTACTACAGTACGTACAGGTAGCACGTCCAGCCAGAGGAAAGGCGCTAGCCCTGTTGAGGCAGCCACTTCAGCCAAAACAAAACAGCCCTAAACTCGCCTGAATTCTGATTTCCAATTCTCCACAGCAAGCGGATCCTGATCTCTGCCACTCGAAGCTATTGAGGCTCCCTCACTTTCTGCCCATCTGTCACATTCATGCTAGCAGAGCGCTCGCTAGTACGATCTCGGCAATCGCTGTGTCTGTCTTTTGCTCTGCCTCTGATGTGATGCGCTGGTCTCTGCCCTATGCCGGGGGCTTGATCTGCTAGCCCACGAATAACTTGCGCACCCTCAGCCTGCCTCCAGCTGGTCCCTCGTGGCGGCTGCCTCTGCCTTGGATACGATCCCCCCCCGCCGTTATTTCGAATCTTCTTTGCCGCCTCTTTCGAGCCTGCTGAGATTTCAGAGAGATTAAGTTGTTCCTTTTCTTTCCACCGGCTGCATCGGGCTCCTACGGTATCTCGCTGCTGCTTTGGCCCGCCTGATGATGCTACATCCAGTTAGCCTCGACGCAAATTCGTGATGGGTTGAGGGCTGGCGGGCCTGCTTTTAGAGATGGCAGGAGATGAGCCAGCTTCTACAGGGACCACTTGATTGTGGACTCACCTCAAACCGTTGGAAATATATCTCGACCGTATTGCGAGACGACTTACCGGATACGTCAGTGGCACCTCGGAACGTTTCATTTTCATCTCTCAGCTGCCCCAGGTAACCTTGTGTGTACGAGTATATGCTCACCTTAGCACCTTGGGTAGACGTTATCCATCATCTGGCACAACCCCTCATGCCCTGCCTTTCGTCTTGTGTGGCTCTTGCTAGGCCAGAGACGCAAGCTTCCGTCATCCAGCCGTTATGACCCGAGGCCGTGATGCAACCAGAAAACGGCAAATTAGGTCTGATATTGGGGCACATTGGCAGTCGCCCGTGCTCACTGATCTCTACCTAGTAGTCCGGGAGATGGCAAATTCATCATGGTCCTAGTGTCCCCGCTACTATTGATTGTTCTCTGCCTTCATCTGCTGCTTATTACCTTGCTATTGTCATGTGCCCACCGGATACGCTTGATTTTACACTCGTCGCACTCGATACAGAGGCACACGGAGTCTCCTGGAGAAGGCCCGCGCACGCCCCTACCGTTTCTCCATCGAGGCCCTGCAGCCATCTCGAGTTCTGCACGCCTCGGCGGCTATCTCATGCACAACAGTGTCTCCCACTGTATGTACATTATCCACGGCCAGCCCTGTCCGTCGTGACCAGGGACCCTGGCCCAAGCCATACAACTCTAACGACACTCCCCGAAGCCCCTGGTCAACTAGGATCTGACGCTTGATCCCTGCGCCAGGTAGCACACGCTAGGCCACGTCTCGTACTTGCACTGATTCCCGTGCTTGTCGACTCACGGCCCTGGATCCTGGAGAGCTCTCACCCGGCTTTTTGATCTGAGCCTCCTCCATTTATACAAAAAGTCTTGCCATCTCCTGTTCCTGTCGTCCTCACAAGACTCTCTTTCCTCATCTGCCGTTTCTGCACCTGTCCTGGCTCCCCCCGCTAGATCATCTCCAACTTTATCGTTATACCTTTGACCAACCACGGCCGCGGCCAAGGTAGGCAGATTTCTTCAACTTTTGGCGGCTCGCTCTGCTGTTGCAAACTTCCCACCCCTCCTCCGCCTCCAATTCATCTTCTCTCAAATACATAAACGTGCCGCGTTACGAACGGTTTCCTTCTTCTCACAAGTCGGTTTATCCTTTCATTTTCCCACCTTGCACTCTATTCTCCTCTTTGGTCTCCCCCTTGGCACGCCGTCCAAGGTACCAAGTCATCTGTCATCTGTCATCCGTCATCGGCTTTTGCGCCATCGCAAACAACTTGCTGTTGGAAAAGCCTGCTTCGCACGCTCTGCAGCTGCATTGCCGCCGCTATCCAACCAAAGAGTGTCCTTGGCTGTGTTTTTTTTAAACGCCCAAGGAGCCCTACCCAACGTGCCGCTTGCATGAACATGGTAGAGCAACAACAGTATATTCCTGCAGGTCTACCACACACAGGTGACCTGGCAGGATCCCACGGCTTGTCTGAGGCCAGATCCATCGCGCCTGCAGGCACTTCAGCCTATCCAGAAGTGGCCCCCTTCTCAGCAGTGAGTCTTGCTTGCCTTTTCCCTTTTTTACGCAGCGAGCCCCCCAAAAGAGATGAATGCTTGATCCTCTCCCCTCTCCCCTCTCCGTTTCTCCGTCTGCTCGCCATGGTTGTAAGCTTACCAATCGCCAATTTCGCAGGTCTCTTCTTTCAACATCCCTGCCCCGTGCGACTCTAGCCTTCTCACTCCCATCTCCACGACCAGCTCTCCCCCACTCCATCAGATCCGCAAATTGGCACCGCAGTATCCTCCTCCTCCTAGCACCCCTTATACCCAAGTGCCAACCCCTCCTGGAAGCTCCAAGATGTATCACCAGCCGTGGAACAACCAGTTCGACATGCACAACCAGGGCGCGCAGAGCGGCTCGCCCTTGAGTAGCCAGGTGCCGGTGGCATCGGACTTCTACATGCCTGAAGATCGCCGCACGCCCAACCCTCCGACAGAGCCCTATTTCGGGTCCTTCAGCGTATCTGAGGGCCCGGAAACTCAGTCAATCCACCACCAGGGACCGCCGTCATACTATGTTCCAATGGAGATGGGCAACCAAAACTCCATGATGATACGCGAACCCCGTCACCTGCCCATGGAGCCGCACCCCCGTGACGGCTCTCAGCCATCATCTCTGCTCGTGCAGCCTCACTCATCGCATTTTCATAGCATTCGGCGGGCCAGCACAGACGACCGCAGCTACAGCAGTCGTGCCGATACCGTTCGCCGCTCCTCCAGCGGCTCTCCTCGTCGACGCTCTGCGACTCAGGGCAGCACGCGAGTGAAGAAGTCAAGGTCCTCCAAGAGGCAGGGTGCTTCTCTTCGCAGCCAGACCGAGCCCGGCGATGAGCACAAGAACTGCTTTGGCCAAGAAGTCCCTCCTCCCATCAAAAAGGGGTGCCCCGAAGAGGAGCGCTGCATCTTCGAGTCTCGATGGAAACACCGCAACCAGCGGGGACAAGACATGTGGGATAGCATCCAAGCCGACTTTGAGAAAAAGTTTGGCAAGAAGCACGGCAAAGAAATGCTCCAGATGAAATTCAAACGCGGTCGATCCAAATTCTATGACTGGCTTGACGAAGACGTAAGTACAGCTCCACCGCGTTATTGCCTTTGAAAATGCATGCGACGCTAACCATTTTGTCTCACCAAACAGGTCAAGTTACTGCAAGCCGCTTTCAAGAGGTACGAGAGAGAGAGATATCAAAATATCCTCAACTACTTCCTTGAGATGGGTGGTTCCCGAAACATGCTGTTGAGCGCCAGCGACATTGAGATCAAGATTGTCAATGACCTGAAATGGGAAGATGCCATATACATCGAAGGCATCGACGAATGCATCCGCCGCCGCCGCAAGACCATTGTTAAGAAACGCTCCACCGGCCGAGGAGAACCGGGCGGGGACGTTACCGTGAGCGATGACATGCTGCGGATTTCCCAGACGCCCCACAACGAAGACGATGTGATCAACCAGGTATACGCCGCTCGACGCGATCGCTGGGATGAAGACATTGCTTCTGTAAACGGCGAAATGATGGATTCACACCTGTGGGAGAACCGGGCTCCCATGAAGTTGGAGCCTGACACCTTGCACAGCAGCACAAGCAGCCACCCCATTGGCGGCCCTTGTATCCGGCCGGTCTCAGTGTACCACCCAGCACCAAAGGCAACTTGATGCGGGCTCTTGTATGGCATGGGACATGGCACGGCAGTGTCTAACGGGATGGGACGGCACTGGATGGATGGCTTGGCTGAAGGCTTGGGACGGGAATGCCCGAGACGTCTCTTTTGTTTCATTGGTTAGAATGCTTCAATCTTCTCGACGAAGAACCACCACTCCTTTTGGATCACCCACAAGTTTCTTTTTTTCTTTTCTTTTCTTTTTTTTTTTTTTTTTTTCATATTTCTGTGTTATTCGTCTTTGTCTGTATTTTCCCATTTCCCCTGGTTATCTTTCTCTTCACCTGGTACCTTTAATTTCTTATCTTGTTCATTTCTATTTCTAACTTTCTTTTTCTCCTTCCTCTTATTGGCGGTCGAACAACCAAGGAATTGGGGGGAAAACTCGGGACGGCTCAAGACGGATACAATCTCACGATACGCCTGGATGCATCATGTTGGCTTACTGAAATTATGTTGCCTTGCCTATAGGCACTCGGTCCTTGGGACAGAAAAAATACAATCGCATAGATGATTAATCAATACAACCTCTACACTTGACCAAACAAGACTATTGCATTGCGTATATGTGACTGAACCGGCGTGTACAAGATAGTACGAGATAGCTGCGGGTGGCATCGGAGTTGGAGGGCGGCTAGGCAAGGTAGCAGTGCTACAATCAATGGATGGGATATTTTGCATTACCTATGCCGTCTGTATGTGTCCGACGTGTTGATGAAGGCGAACTTGTGGGCCGGCATCGTCGCTGCAGATGAAGCTCTGCTAGCTGGCGGGGATTCTCCTACGTGGCCGACTTTGCGCACCTTGAAACAACGCAGAATGGCGGAGAAGCATCACTAAGCAAGACGAGCGCTCGACGAGTGCTCGACAAGTGCAGGTCTGGATGCGCACTGTACGGCATATACTGTGTGCTGGCCACGGGAAGCGTAATTCTGCCCAAGGCGGTACCGAGTACCTACACATGCCCTTCGGAGCTGTTGCTCGGCCCCGGCCGTGTGCATTCGAGAACACACACGACCATATGGGAATGGGCTGTTGTGTCCGCAGCGCCACCGTCGCCAGGTCCTTTTGTCCTTTTTTTCCCCCTCTGTGCGAGCCACGCCCTCCGAGCAAGACAGGTGAGTACAGTACATTACTAAGAGAAAAAAAAATGAAAGAAAAAGAGAAAAAAACAAGGGGGGCGACCAGGTTGCAGCATGTCGAAATGCAGGGCTAGGTGAGATGGCCAGGCATCTCGTCCATTCATGGCATCGAAGAGGCGCCGAGCGGACACCGTCAGGCAGGCAGGCATGCAGCTGCGGGCTGGCTGGCCAATTCGCAGCGAGACCACACCACCAGTTCCCAATTCTCGGGATCGCGCCTTGCCCGTCGCAGAAGAGGCTGCATCACGAACCCTGGAAGGGGGCAAAAGGACGACGAGGGGGAGGTGAGAGGATATGTCGCATGTACGGAGTACGGAGTGCGAGTACAGGTGCACAGTACAAGGGATGGGAGGTCGAAGCAAGGGAGGAGGGGAGAGGGAGACGCAAGGGAGATGCGGCTCTGTGCTCTTGGTTTCTTTTTTCTGTGCGGCCGAGATTGAGCTGATGGGGTGCTTGTCTTTCCCTGCTGCCGAGGCGTCTTGATTTGTCTCGGTGTTTGGGGCCTTTTATTCATCCAGTTGAGCGTCTCGCTGGCGGTGCGGCGGGCAGCTACTCGGTAGCTTTTCAGCTGCACAGTACGCCATGTGCCGCCAACGCCGGTTTTCCACACTGTATCAGGTACTTTGCACATGCAGACGTACGGAGTACAGACATACAGACATGCGCCTGCCCAGCGCCCAGCCAAACACAAACCATGCCGCCTGCCTACCCCCCCGTTTGCACAGTACGGATTCCTTGAGTCTTCAGGCCGCGGCATTCTTCTCGTACATCCGTGGCTCCCCTTGTTCCGGCGCTCGCATTTGCCCACCGTCCTTGTGCTCCATGCTACCTTGGAGCAATGGCACGCTCTCGCCCCAAACTTTTTGGCCTGTGCCGCTTCCCCATCAGCGTCAGGTTGATGGGCTGAATGGCGGTACTACTCCAATGCTCGTACTACTACTCTACGGTATGTTGTGCGTCGCTTGCTCCTTTTCCTCTTTGGGCGGAATGGCGCCAGCAGATTGACAGGACTTCCCGTCTGAGAGATGGCCCTACTTGGGTAGGATTGCGGGAAAACCGCCGGCGCAGAGCTATCCAAGAGATACCCCAAGCATGGCGATTTCGTGTTTCCGCGCGCTGTCCCGTTTGGCTCATCACGACAAGTCAATGCGAGATGGGTTTGCCACGAGGGTGGTCAGCAGCACATGGATAGCCTGGAATCGCATCGCTTAGGAACCTGCTACGATCGCTGTAGCCTGTACTATAGCCCTCCAGGCCGAGCCTTGACGCTGTCCTGCCCGGGGGGGCCAGTGAGTTCAGGAACGGCTGGGGCTGGGGGTCCGGGCTTGAGAACCATGATCTGTCGAGATGCGCTAGGCGGGAGGAAGCACCATTGCTGTGCTGAAACCCGGATGCTGGGGCGGGAAAGACGGCCCCCGGCTCTTTTATTTGCCCATTTTTGCAACGTGAATCCTTTGGCGCTTCATCTGTCACTTTGCGAACGGCACATGACGCGAAGGATACGATACAAGAGATAGGGTGTCAGATGCGCCCACAATGCAATGTCTAGGTCTACAGTAGGGCGGAGGCGCGATTCGGAGCTCGCTAGGACGACAGGTCGATCTGCCAACCGGTCTCCAGACGTTTAGCCGCTGCAAGACGGTGGACTCGGACACTGCAGTGCTACTTGTGTCCTCGATGCGCGTTGCCATTCCGACGGCCCTGTCCCCTTTGCTGCTGGCATTGTTTTCTTCTTGCTGTTTGCACTTTTGCCTGCATTTTCGGGCGGGTTTCGCGGATGAGCACAGCCGCACAGTACGGAACACCCATGCCTCGCCCACCGCCCCTCCGTCCCGACAGTCTGGAAAATGACGCGGTGGAAAGTGGATTCGCAATTTGGGGTCCAATGAAGCAGCAAAACAAGTCAGAACGATTGGAGGGCATGACTGACGGGGAGTAAGGGGTTGCCCTGCTCCCTTCGTTCTCGCTTTCCCTCCCCCCTTGCCTCTGCGCTTCTCCCCCAATCCCCCTCCTCGAGCGAGCTCAGGAATCCAACGTTTGGTGTGTATATGCGGCGGCGTGACGTATTCGGAGGCCAAATGGGCACTTCGGCTGGCGGCCGTGCGTTTTGCTCTTGTTAACGGCGCGCCCCGGCCGGTCGATCTACGGGTCGCAATGCGGAGCCCGTGTCATCCTGGACGGAGTAGCGCTTCAAAAGACCGAAAATGGTTCCATCAGCCAAGATGGTCCTACTACAAGTATGTACACAGCGCTGAGGACGGCCGCCGAGGCTAATTTGGCCATTTGTCCATTTATGGCCGCGGACGGAGCACAAGAGCACAAGAAGCCCAGCGGCATGCAGACTACGGCACATATGGGCGGATACTACGAGTGCAGCAGCGTACAAGCAAGCATTCACGGAGCAGTCCTATTCGACGCGGTCCATATCCATGAAATACAAGTATCATCAAGACGGCCCTTCGTATACAGATTCGCAGGGATTGTAGGGCCTGGCGAAAGAGCCAGTCCAATTTATCCACCTGCACACTCGCAGGAATGATGCAAGCATACGTGTACTTGCAGTACCATGTGCTACGTGACAAGCGAGCATCCTGAGCTCTGCTGAGCAGCTTCTCGAACATGGCACAGAGCCCGTGACGAAGCCTGAAGACGGCGGACGGGCTGCGGCATGGGACGCGAAAGTGCCGGTGACACACACATCCATGCCTCTGTCGTCTACTTTGTGGAGTAATTGCCCTGGCCGGACAAGGGAAATCCAAGTGCAATGCCAATATCGGATGAACGCAGGCGAGCGAACACTACGGGGCGATGGCTACAGGACAGGACAGGGCCATCGGAAGAAAAAGGCAGAAAGACCAGACAGACAGCAGCAGGTTGCAGTGGCATGGCATCTGCATCTTGCCCCCCCCGACCGTGCCGTTTGCTGCTCGGGAGTTGTTTTGGGGGGCTTCAGGGGTGAGTGGCCCCGGGTAGCAACGAGGTGCCGAGCGTGGGCGGAGAATGGCGCCATGTGCTGAGATTTGCGCAGCGCAAATGGCGGTGCAATGTCGAGTTGGAGTTGAAAGTCGCAGTCTTGGTGACGACGATCCACTTGGCGATGAAATCAGAGAAGGCACCGCAAACTACAATTTGGATTTCAAAGCATCCATGTTCGTCCGCTCTGCAGCTGTGTACGGAGTATATCGAGGTCTATATCCGGCCTGCATGTCACTGGCTGGCTGACGCTTCGCCTCGCAAGCGATGGCTGTTGGCCGTACGTATCAGTCGCCCGAACTGGAAATTGTTTGGAAAGGATGCCATCTATCGACAGAGGAATGACGAGCCATTGCAACGCTGCTTATTATTAAAGGATGAATTGAAATCCGAATGTTGTTTGCAAAGCAAAAGGCCCGTGACAACGAGAATGATTACTAGAAGGCGGATTACGCTACGCTGGCTCTATATCCGTGCTGCTACGGATCTGCGCCTCCCGCAGATGGACTGACGGGGTACCTTGGCGATAGCTTGCAGGGTCCGTCCGTGCCTGAATGATGCGCTTTGCTTGCCTTTAATGTAGCACCGCGCGGACTAGTCGAGCCGGAGTGAGAAGCTTCTTTTGTCGCTCGCCCAATGCACCACTTGGTGACAAAAGAAGTGGTGCATTGTTATATCCCTGTGATCTTCTTGCGCTAACAGAAAAGTGGTGATGGGCCGATAATTTTGCTACCCCATATTCCTTGGGCGAGAATCATGGGGGAAACGTCGAGGAGAGACAAAATAAGCTGTGCATCTAGTCCTTGTGGTTTTCCCGCGCTAGCAACGAATGAAACGGAACGGATATTTCTGTCACCCCATAGTAATCTGCATAAGGCGACAAAAGAGATGATGCTGTCAAGGTCACGCTTGGCTGATATGAGCCATCTCAGCCACCGGAACACAAACCCCGTTCGTTTCTTTTTGATCCATGCACTATCCAGTTAGCCTCCCGATTCTTTGCGGAAAAAATAGAAGGACATGACATCTTCTTGCGCATTACCGTACAGCGACGGTGTTTGCTCGGCATTTTGACCCGTGCTCCTCCTCCCTTTTTTTTCTTATCCCTTTTGACGTGGACGAATCCTTCGCCGGCCAAGAGCCCTTGGAGCAAACGTTAAGCCGAGAAAGGCTTCCAAGCGAGAAAAGTTCTCTGTGCAGTACCTATTATTCATCTTGCTGCGCTTGTATTGGCGAACACCTCGTCGCACCCCCTCCCCTCCCCTCCCCCTTCCCTCCCCCAATCCCCTTGCTTCAGTTAACGCAACCCCCCTCCCCTTGCCTTCGAAATCCGGCGCTTGTCCTGATTGAAGTGTTCCATCATGGGGGGGAGGAATCCTTTGTATTTTGTGCATTGTACTGGAAACAATCGCGGGAGCAGTTCGCACTGTGGGTGGGATACGAAGAGGAAGGTGGATGGGCGAGACACTCCCCCCCTTGTTTCTTTTTTTTCTTTGTGTTTGCTGTCTGAGGTGGGGGACGCTGTAGGTGTTGGAAGTTGTCAGTTTGTTTCATTCTCTTTTTTTTGTATGCAGCGGTTTTTTTTTCTTTTCTCTTCCAAGATTATTTTATCATCATCATCCCTTTTTTTTTTAATTCACTGATATTTTATATACTTCCATATTTATTGAAAAATAAACATAGCATGCTGGTATTGTGGGTTGTAGAGGGGGCGTGCAAACAGGTCAATACTAAACCTGCTGTACCCTCTCACTGTAGGTGGACTGCTAATAGCCGACAACCGCCAGGCGCTGGGGGTTCGTACTATGTAGAGTAGGGGCTAATGCCAACGATATCGGCACCCTCTGATATGACAGAGATGAAAAAGGCATCGAAGGATCAAAATACCGCTAATACTGGAGAGAAATTACGGGTACTAAAATTGTTGACGTGTTTATGTGGCTTAAATACTTTGAATACACTGGTATGGTGTATGGGGCCTATTGTAAAGGCGCCTTGTGTCTGCCAACGTTGGATACACGTACCAGTGTCGATCAAGCATCAAAGACACTACAAAACACAGTCTTGGACACGCGTTGCTTAACTATGCTTTTTCTCTCTCTCTTCAATGTCATTATGGACTGGCGTATCTTTCCCACTTTGTAACACATGAAAGAGCTGGAAACTTTAAGTTAAGTCTCCGTACATCTCCCCGTAATGTCTCATTTGCTTCGGCTACGAGCAGCAACGCCCAAAAAAAAAAGCTTGATTTGCCGCTTTAGGAAATGAACAGACACTGAATGCATGTGGCTGACTTTGTCTCGGGGACTGGCGGCCAAAATGCCGTTGCAATTGGCTCCTTTTTACAAATCATCCTCTCTCACCCCCTTGGTGGCTCCTTTGATGGAGGTAAACAGGGACAAGGTGCCAGGCAGAGCAGAAGAAGGAGATGCAGGAAGAGTACAAGGAAGCTGTCGTGGAAATGCGAACGAATCAGATATTTCCCGACCAGAATCTTCACTACAGGGGGAAAAAAAATCTGGGTGAGATGGTTGGTTGGTGGCTTGCTTAGATACGTCCTAAATGTGCCGAGTCAAGATTCTCTGTGCCACCCTGACCCTGCAAAAGTGCTTTCAAACTCGTACGAGTATCTTTGTACGACGACGATGATAGCCTCAACACACACCCCCTTTAACACTTAGATAATCGCAGATTGCAGCTTCAGGGAGCCGCCATATGCTATAGTATGCAGGTGGCGATAGGATCAACGCGGTGCCTGGATCATCAACCTTCAACAGACGGAATACTCGCGCCTGTTCCCACAAGGCTGAGTGGGTTGGCTTTTTAAGTAGACTTGAATGTAATGTTACATGTAGCGAGTTCGGTCAAAACAGTTAGTTATTCCGTAGAGCGTAGAGCTTCACCTGCGCTTCGAATCTGACAACACTGGATACAGGTGTCTACGTATCCGGCATTGGCCTCCCGGCAGCAAACTAGAAGTAGATGGACAAAAGAAGTGAACGTCAAAAACCACCTCGGCCACTTGAGTCGTGAATGGGACCCAGAATCAAGCAGATCCCGTCCTCTCTAGTGGCCCTTTGTCGTTTTTTTCTTTTCTTTTCACACCCCAAAGGAAAAGAAACCTTCTAGTAGCATGGAAAGAACCTTGCAAGCCTCAACGGTGCTCCGAGCCCTCCGCTTTCGCCTTTGAAAGCCCATAGTGTACACAGTATGGGCGCTTTCTAGCGGGAGAAAATCATCGCGCGCTAGGGGGGAGGGAGGTTGGGGGGAAACTTGGTCCGCTTGGTCAATAAGGAATAGAAAGAACTGTAGCGCGAGGAGAAAACATCAGTGGCTTGGGGAGGAAACTCTGGAGAAAATTGAACTTGCGAGAAAGCTGAAGGGGAAGGGTGAATGTCCTAGTTTAGTGTCGACACACCTGTGGCGGCTTCGTTTCGATGAGGCCACGTGGGATGGGGGAAAGATCAGGGCGGACGTTTGAGGGTGGCTTTTTTTTCGCATTGGCAAAAAATAACACATGAATATAGCCTTACTTTCAAGCATCCTCAGAGCACTATTGATGACAAGGCACGAGGAGGAATACGAAGCTGAGGGCTGGGCAATGGCTGTATTCAGCGCCCCGTCTCCCCCTCTGGGTGTGGAATACTCGAGGCGTGAGACATTTAGCGGCACCGTACTGTTTTTCCCTTTGGACGAGCTCGATTGTTTTTTTCATTTCCAGGCATCCCCACTGCCAATGTCCGGACATTAATGTTGAGAACGCTCATGAGGTACACCTAGGTAAAATCAATGTCATAGTTTTTCAAGCTCCCCCAAGAATCCCGACTCTCCCGTATCCCAAATCTCTACCTACTTGAAAAATCCACAACAGCTTCCGTCTCCGGCACAAGATTAAAGGGCATTGATGATTTCGGATACCTCAATACTTGAACAAGACCAGCCAGTTCTTGCGAATGGAAGAGGCCCTGGGCTTTTCGTGTGTTTCACTAGCGCTAGGTCGATACGGGCCCTAAATGCCAGGCTATTGTCCATCACCCGTCGCTCGCTGCAGTGCGGATCTGATTTAGCCCAAGGCAAATGGGACTTGATACAATTCGCTTCGATGGAGTGAGTGAGGGTTGTTAGTGGCTTTTTTTTCGTGGCTGCAGTAGTCGCATGTTGCTTCAAGCCCCCGTTTATGCTCGGGGGTCCGGCTCGGTGTAACTGGAGGAGTTACTTCTGGGCAAAATTAGATCAAGACCGTTGAACAGCTGCAAGGTATGAAGAATGCCGTCCATGACTCGACACATGCAGTGCCGCTGCCACTCCATCAAAGGTGCTTCGGAAAGAGTCCATCCGTCGGAGAAAAGGGGGTGGGATTCAGCATCCAGTATTGTTGAGGTACCGTACGTGGACGTTCTCTTGCAATAGGAACTGAATCCTCTAGCCCTCTCTTCTCCACACGATGATCACCATCCCCCATAAAACAGGGCGATCTGTCAAAAAAGCCAACATGTTTCAACGCCTGTCACCGTCCAAGCTTGATTTGCACTGCGCAAAGCCTCTAGGCGCTCGCAAAACAGTGTTGGAAGCCGGAACCACGAATGCTCATATACAGCGTCCATATGTGGTCAATATTCGCCGTGTTTATTCATCATCAATCCTGGTCGGTCCTCCAAAGTTGCGGACTGCCCGATATCTTCCCTCTCCGCGCGGCATCTACACCTCTAGCACGCAGGGCTGCATGACAATAGCAACACAATACAAGTACCTTGGTAAATCCACTTTGCGGGTCGTGAATACCCTCTAGCGATACGGGAGTGAAGTCATCTGTAAACTGTAACAAAGTCTAGCCCTCGCTCGTCTGGCAAACAAAAGAGTAAAAGAGCCGACCACGAGGGCGTGTGGTGGAGGTGACAAGATAGCCCCGGGCGTGGGCGCCACGAGCTTCCGGTGCGAATCACACAATCTCTCGTTTCTTGTCTTTTTTAACCCAAGTCGTTCTCCACCACCCTTTGAGAAGGCTACATGGCCCATCAGCCATGTGATCTGGAGCCGCCCGACTGTCGTTCGTCTCGCCAGATCCACATCCGCGACAAACGCACCGGCGATTGCCAAAGAGGGATGAGTCTTTGTGCCACAATGGATGGACAGGTGTGCCACAACTGAACTGGGGATTGAAGGGGAGGGCCAAGAGCAAGATATGGAGTATCGGTATTACCACCCCTGGATCATCATTGGAAGGAAAAAAACAGAGTGACGATGTCCGCAGGAGAAACGGAACGTGTCCGTTGGCGGGCTCATACTGGATCGGTCGAGGTACAGATATAGATCCATCCCTCTTCGGCAGGGCCAAGCAGGCATCCGATCGCTTGTGCGAATGAAGCTCGCCGCGGAAGACGAAAAACTGGCGCCTCTTCTGCGGGCAAGGGGTCTAGCCTTGCCATGCCATGCCATGCCATGCTCTCATCCATGGCCTAGCCTCAGGAGGGAATGGATGGATGCTTCGACGAGGACTCCAACTTGATGATCAGCCTTCTACCCCCCTCCCTTGCTGGCGCCCCATTGTGAGATGAGACTGATCCCCTGACGGCTTCATCTAGCCAAAGTACTCACAGTACGGATCGCAGACGCCGTGGACTGTGGCGCTAATCTCGACTCCCGGGCGAGAGACCTTGTTTAGATTGGGCTCTTCGCGCCGGCCACGAGCAGAGACTCCAGCAAGCAGCAGAGAGATGGCGCGACAATTTGACCGGCTGCTGTCCTAGTGTGAGATGCTAGCACAAAGATAATCTCCTAGTCCACAGCCGTGCCACGGAAGATGCGTGGAAGCCTTTTGGACTCGCTGCGAACTAGGGCTAACGGGGAGAGGCATCCGGCGGATAGCTGGTTATTTTGCCTGGCCTGGTTGTTTTCCATGTGTGGAACAAGACGGGCCCAAACCCTTTTGCGGATTGCCAAGCAGGCATAATACCGTTTTGCTAAAAAGGGCGCGGAGGTAATGTGATGCTGTGAGAAGGACTTACAGTAGTCGATGCAGAAATGGAAAAGGAAATGCGTGGCATCCACTGGCCCAACCGATGCCCCAGTACTCCTTCCTCTCCCTCTCTCTCTCTCTTGCCTCTTATTGGAAAGGGTCCTAAAGGCAAACTGAAAGGCGGAGTCGGGAGCGCCTGGAGATGGATCTCGTATGGCAGTATTGCGCATCGCCAGGCCCGTTCTCGCGACCCGATTCGCATGGATGACATGAATCCGTCAAAGTAGAAACAAGAGCAAGTTTCAAACCTTCCAAAAGCTGCTGCTGACAGATTAGCCCTATTCCACACACTCTATAGCATCTACATCTGCAAGTACCGTGCCTAGGCAATGATTACCTCCATGCAGGCAGGCACAATGGCAGCCGGAGTGATCCTCGCTCTTCGGATGAACCACAAACCCTCCACAGCAACTGCAATCCCAGAAGCCTCGTGGGCAATAAACCGTCCGAAGTCCGTGTGGCTTGCCTTGGCCAGCCTCGTACTCTCTCGTACTTGTACATGGACTCAATTTCTTTTGTCTATTTCCTAGCGCTGTGGAGATGAAGGCCGGGGAGATGGCGGATTTGCCCATTAGCAGCAGTTCGTGGCCAGGGGTGGGAGATGCGGAGCGAAAGCGAAAACCCTCAAACGGTCCAGGCCACGGGCTGGATTTAGCGCCGAGGAAGTAAAAAAAAAAAAAACCTGATGCTTTCCATGCTTCTCTCAGCTGTGGGGGATGTTATCGCTGCTCGTACTTCGTACCTGTACTCTTGCGCTGCCATGCATGTGCTGCTTGATACAGGCTGCTTGGAGCAAGGCCGTAGGCTTACAGTAGCTTGGGGAGAAATGGGCTCCATCACAGGCAAGGTGATTCGAGGAAGTACACGTACTCGTACGAGTAAGGATTCTCCTGCTGCGCTGTGCTGAGCCGAGCTGTACTATGGACACGCCCACAGCATCATGGATGACAGTTTCGATGCCAGAAGCAGTGCTCTGATCCCTGTTGACTCGTCTGCTCGCAGCTCGAGTAAGATTTTGGCCAGCTGGGCAGCTTGCGTCCCCCAATTCCATGCAGCTCCTGGGCAAATTTGCCAGTAGCTGCCTCTGACGTACATGGAAGAGTTGAAAATTCTCTTCCATGTACAGTACTTGGATCATTTACTACGAAATACATGGGCTCAGACTCCCCAATGGCTGCACCGTGTGTTATTCGACGCACTTTCCTGCCAACGCTCACAATCATGATACGATACACCCCCAACGGCACGTCTTCTGATCGCGGCTATCGTCGTGAGACGACTGGCGAGCCTTTCACAGCTGCCCAGACGCGTGTGCTGGCGCAGAAATAGACGCCCGTGGATGGCTGGCTTAGCGCTCGTGTTACGCTCTTCAATTCACCCTCCAATTCATCTTCACACTCCCTGTTGCAAGCAAGCTCTGATCCCTGCCCCGTAGGCATGCGGGTTGGTCGTGCTCGATCCTTTGGAGGCATTCAAGTATTTGCAGAGTTGCCCAGCAAAATGCCGTTTACTCCGGCTTCGCCAGCGAGAGCCGGGTACGTGGACCGCAGCATGGGGCTACGATAAGCCCACAGCTGTTGGACAGCACCTGAAGCGTCAAGTCCGCCTCGCTACATCTCGAACGGGGTTGACTGTCCGATGGCAATTGCACCCTGTACAAATACCTATTATAGACACAAAAGCCAGCTCTCAAACATGCGTAGCGATAAGCGCGCTGGGGGCGTGGAAAATACCCACGTATGAGTGTCTGGTCGCCATGGAACCGACATTAGCGAGGCCTTTGCTGAATCTCCGGATGACTCAGTGTTATGGTATTGCCTGTACTGAGTACTGAGTACGAGTAGTATATCTCGCCAAGACTTTGTTCGTATCTAGTAGACTGTAGGGTCCCCATCGGCTAATATGCCGGGGAGTCTTGCCGATTATTGTTCTTGATGATGCTCTCGCATGAAGCTGTTGGCAATAAGACGGAAACGAAGCCATCTGCAACAGCCGATTGGTAAGCAACTTTACTCAGTACTCAGTAGGTGAGCAGAACACCAGCCACACTCCAGCACCAGCCACAACTGTCTCGTCCTGCTTCCAGACTGCCCGATTCGCTGTGGCGCCGCGCAAAGATGACAGACAGCACATGGCATATGGCGATCAAGCGGCCAGTCGAAGACAGCGCCGTTTGCGTTTGACGACTGCCAGAGAGCAAAGCCGCGATTCCTTGCGAGCCGTCAAGGCGCTCCTCCGCTGTGAGCAGCTCTATGCTGCCGCCTCTCTCCATCGCCTCTCTCCCCCAATGAGTCGCCTGGCACGTGCCAGCTTCTCCGATCGCTTCTGCGGCCGCCTCAACAACTCCCGAAGCGCGGCCCGACATGATGTTGCCAATGGTCGTGTTGCTATGGCTGGGCTGCTCGCTGCTGTGGCCGGTGGGCGCTATGCGCTCGGACTATTTGGCCCAGCTGCGGCAGGATACGGTGGACATGTTCTATCACGGGTATAGCAGCTATATGGAGCATGCCTTTCCCGAGGACGAGGTGGGTTGTTTGTCATCAAGCATCGTGTAGATAGAAAGGTAGCTGACCGGTGCGCTTTTGTAAATGCATAGTTGCGTCCAATATCATGTGCTCCCCTAACGCGAGATCGAGACAACCCCGGGCGAATCAGCTTGAACGATGCTCTTGGCAACTACTCCCTGACTCTGATAGACAGCTTGTCCACGCTTGCGATACTGGCTGGTGGCCCACAGACTGGCTCATATACTGGTCCACAGGCTCTGAGTGACTTCCAAGATGGCGTGGCCGAGTTTGTGCGCCACTACGGAGACGGCAGAGAGGGGCCCTCTGGTGCTGGGATACGTGCTAGAGGCTTCGATCTGGACAGCAAAGTTCAGGTGTTTGAAACAGTCATTCGTGGCGTCGGCGGGCTCTTGAGCGCACACTTGTTTGCCATAGGGGAACTGCCTATTACTGGATACAATCCCAAGCCGGAGGGAGTCGCAGGCGACGACCCCTTGGAGCTTCCCCCTATCTCATGGCCGAATGGATTAAAGTACGACGGCCAGCTGTTGAGGCTTGCCCTTGACCTTTCCGAAAGACTGCTTCCTGCGTTTTATACTCCAACCGGTATTCCGTATCCTCGAGTCAACCTCCGCAGCGGCATCCCTTTTTATGTCAACTCTCCCCTCAACCAAAACCTGGCGGAGGCAATGGGGGAGCAGAGTGGTCGTCCAGAGATTACCGAGACCTGTAGTGCTGGAGCTGGAAGTCTAGTTCTTGAGTTTACCGTCTTAAGCAGACTTACGGGAGACCCGAGGTTCGAGCAAGCTGCCAAACGAGCCTTCTGGGAAGTGTGGCATCGCAGAAGCGAAATCGGCCTGATCGGTAACGGCATCGACGCCGAACGAGGGCTATGGATTGGTCCGCACGCAGGTATCGGAGCAGGTATGGACAGCTTCTTCGAATATGCGCTCAAGAGCCACATCCTTCTCTCGGGGCTTGGCATGCCCAACGCCTCCACGTCTCGCCGACAGAGTACGACCAGCTGGCTGGATCCAAACTCCCTTCACCCCCCTCTACCGCCTGAGATGCACACATCAGACGCCTTTCTTGAAGCATGGCATCAAGCTCACGCGTCGGTCAAACGATACTTGTACACCGACAGGAGCCATTTCCCCTATTATTCGAACAATCATCGTGCCACAGGCCAGCCGTATGCCATGTGGATCGATAGTCTGGGTGCCTTCTATCCGGGGCTTCTGGCTTTGGCCGGTGAAGTCGAAGAGGCCATTGAGGCGAATCTTGTCTACACAGCATTGTGGACTCGGTACTCTGCACTGCCTGAGCGCTGGTCTGTCCGTGAAGGCAATGTCGAAGCTGGCATCGGCTGGTGGCCCGGGAGACCCGAATTCATCGAATCCACATACCACATTTATCGTGCTACCAGAGATCCGTGGTACCTTCATGTCGGTGAGATGGTACTCCGCGACATCATGCGTCGGTGCTTCGCTGAATGTGGCTGGGCCGGGCTCCAGGACGTTCAGACGGGCGAGAAGCAGGATCGCATGGAGAGCTTCTTCTTGGGGGAAACGGCAAAGTACATGTACCTGCTGTTCGATCCAGATCACCCGTTAAACAACCTAGATGCCGCCTATGTCTTTACCACAGAAGGCCATCCACTTGTTATACCAAAAAGCAAGAGAGGAAACCCTAATCGAGAGAATGCTCTCAAAGTGAAGAAGAAGAAGAGCAAAGACGTAGCAGTCTACACGTACTACGACGAAAGCTACACCAACTCTTGTCCTGCGCCTCCCGCGCCTCTGGAGCACCATTTGATGAGTTCAGCCACCGCAGCCAGGCCAGACTTGTTTGCCGTTTCCCGGTTCACAGATTTATACAACACGCCCAATGTGCATGGGCCCCTCGAGTTGGTTGAGATGCGTGACAAGAAGAAAGGACGGGTGGTCGGATACAGGGCCACTTCAAATTACACCATCTTCCCGTGGACTCTTCCACCGGCCATGTTGCCCGAGAACGGCACTTGCGTTGCTCCTCCCGAGCGTATCATATCGTTGATAGAGTTTCCAGCCAACGATCTTGCCAGCGGCATTGCATCGCGATTCGGCACGCACCTCTCGTGGCAGACGCATCTGGGACCGACGGTCAATATGCTAGAAGGACTGAGACTTCAGCTCGAGCAGGAGTTGGACCAAACTACAGGTGATTATAAGTGGAGGATTACACACATTGGCAACACGCAACTTGGACGCCATGAAACCGTCTTCTTTCACGCTGAACACATCAGACATCTCAAGGACGAGGTGTTCTCCTGCAGGAGAAGGAAAGATGCGGTGGAGATTGAGCTGCTCGTGGACAAGCCAGAAACCAGCAACAGTACGCTTGTCCTGTCCGAAGATGAAGAGACGGATGATATGGGGGATGACGACGCGGAAACCGCATCAAACTCGTTATTTCAGTCCCTACTCCGCGCCGTGTCCTCCGTCTTCGAGCCCGTTTACACAGCCCTTCCACAGTCGGACCTCAGCGAGGCCGCCAAGATATACAGCTACGATGCATACACTTCAACCGGCCCCGGCGCATATCCCATGCCGTCTATCCCGGACACCCCCATCACCGGCAACCCGTTTTACAACTTCAAGTACCCGGCGTTCAACTTCCCTTGGTCGACCGTCTATCTCGCCGATCAGGCCTGCGACGGACCGCTCCCCGCGGCCGCGCCGCGCGAGCATCAAGTCATTGTCATGCGCCGTGGAGGATGCTCCTTCAGCCGCAAGCTGGATAACATCCCCAGCTTCTCGCCCCACGAGAAGTCGCTGCAGCTGGTCATCATCCTCGACGAGCCGCCCACAAGTCCAGATGGCGGCGATGAAGACGGCGGCGTGGCCCGCGATAGAGGGGACCTCCCTCGGCCGCTACTGGACAGGGAACAGACCACGCCCAAGGGGATGAAGCGCCTGCACGGCATCCCCATGGTTCTCGTGAGAGCCGACCGCGGCGACTATGAGCTTTTCGGGAGCGCTGCAGGCGTGGGCATGAGGAGAAAGTATCGGGTCGAGAGCCAGGGGCTTGTTGTGGAGAATGCTGCCGTCTTGTAAGGGAGGGGATATTTGGCATATACATAAGCTACACACACACACACACATGCACACGCACATATTAAGGAACAATTACATAGCACACATATATACTAGCATTTTTGCATAGATAGGTACGGATATCACGAGCGTTGCAGAAAATGGACTCGAGGAGGAGGAGGAGTTTGTGGAGTTTGTTATCTGGAAACAATAAAATAGGATATCCCTGAATAATTAGATAGATTCTGATGACATGATGAAAAAAAAAGGTACTCTCAGCAGAACGGGTTTCCCAAGTGATGAACGACATCTCCTGATTGAAACCATGTCCAAATCAAGAGAGCGAAATCCAGCATCAACGTATCATCACCGGTCAAGGGTCACTGATAATTCAACTACCGGAATCATCACGCATACCGGCTCGGAGCCATGTGGGAGCAGTTTGAACATCAGGTAAATAAAAACGAAGAGATGAGTTTCATTGCACAAGTCCCTAGCCGTGATTATTAAATATGCCCACCTTGATCCCAACAATTTTCCATCCCAACGTCTTTTTTTCTCCGTAGCCCACTCGTCCTCATCACCGTTCGAGATTCGTTCCTTTGTTTCCTCATCTACCCCTCCGGAACCCTTAGCAAGGTGGTCTATGTCATATATATAAAACGTATAAGTAGGAATGAGGACAGAGCACGGCATCCACTCGCCATTCCCGTTGAGAGAAAAAAACGCTTTCCATAGTCTATTGGTTTTTTGATTGTAATTTGCGAAAAGAAACCCCCATATTGGAAAAAGATAATGAAAAAAGAGCAAGGAGATATGGATATGTAAGATGGTTTTTAAGGAAAAAGTTTAAAGAAAAGATCCAAGCAAACAACTTTTGATGTATATAAAAGCGTGCCGATAAGGAGGACCACAGGAGTCAAGATCACAGTCCCCCCAACATGAGAAGAATCGTCCGTCTTTGCGCCTTGAGTCGATTGAAAAAGGCATCGAGAAAATGGGAATGTTTCGTCCCAGGCGAGCGCTTCTAGTCGACCAGGGCTAGTGGTGTCGAGAAAATTGCTTTCCAATCATGTCGTCTTTTTTGGTGTTGAATGGCGCCGCCTATCGGAGAGAATAGGACATGAGGGCTTTTTCTCGAGAACGATTTATGGGTTCTCAATGAGGATAGTAGTAGGAGCGCTGAGCTTCTCGCGGCCATTGAGGCCAGGAATCTCGAGAATGAAAAGGTAACCAATGACCTGACCCTTGAGCTGGTGAACAAGATCCGCCGCCGCCGCCGCCGAACCACCTGTGTACGAGTTAGCACCTTGATGTCTGCAGGAGAGGTATTGACGCAGGTAAAATATTGATGAGGTGCACAAAGTGTGCCAATGGGTTCATGGGGTAGAATCGTGTTTATGACCACAGATAGGGTCACGGATAGAAATCACAAATGGCACTTACCCGTCGCAATGATATCGTCAACAACCAACACCTTCTGCCCCTCACGGATGGCATCCTGCTGCATCTGGAACAGGTCCTTGCCATACTCCTTTACATACTCGGCAGTAACGCAAGGGCCAGGCAGCTTGCCCTGCTTTCTAACAGCAGCAAAGGGAATGCCGAGGCGCAGAGCCAGGCCGGGGCCGAAAAGGAAGCCGCGGGCATCGAGGCCGACAATGACATCGGGCTTGGTGGCGCCGAAGGACTGAGAGATTTGCAGCTCGAGGGCCGACAGCAGGGTGGCATGGGCTTCCGGGTTGGCGAAGAGGGGCATGATATCGACGAAGTCAATCCCCGGGATGGGGAAGTCGGGGAACTGCCGCAGCGTCTTGCGCAGGCTTATCTGTGCACTGGCGAGTTGGGCGGCGGCGGAGGAGGCGGCGGAGGGCTGTCGTCCCGAGGCATCTTGGCTGGTGGAGGAGGATGTGGTGATGTCCTGAGGCTCTGTGGAGGCGGACATGATGAGGAGGAAAGGAAGAAGAAGAGAGGGGGAAAAGAGAAGAGAAGAAAGAAGAAGAGGAAAAGAGGAGGTGAGAGAGAGTCAGAGGAGGTTAGGCAGACAGGATGCAGAGAGCAATAGGAGCAGACTTCCTGGGGTGGTGTGAATTTTTTGTTTTGGGGTGGCAGGATAAGCCGAGATAGCACGAAACGGGAATTGATTTTTTTTTTTTCTATGGCGGGCAGCGCAGAGAGCAGCGCGCAAAAAAGGAGGGGTGGTGTGTACTTTTTTTTTTCCTTTCCTTTTTCTGGTGCTTGTGTCTCTCCTTCCTCAAGCCTTTTTGGTGGGGAAAAAAATCAAAAATTCACAGCTGGCAAGAGCAGCCCAGCACAATGGAGGGGGTGCACACAGCAACAGCGCACCAGAACAGAACAGAGCACAGCACAGCACAGCACAGCACGGCAGCAGCAGCGGAGGGGAAGGCACGATACGATGGTTACTGCAGCTCGTGTATCAGAAACATTGGCTACGGCTGCAGCTGCCTTAGTCCAGATTACCCCGTCGGTACCTGCTCCATGCAAGCAAAAGTGATGGGCCATAAAGTCTCGGGCCGGTAGCCAAGCGTTGGGTAATGCCTGTCGAAACGAGAAATATGGAGTATCGAGTACTTCGCTCAAAGCTCGGAGGAGCAACGTGGCTCGTCACAAGCAAATTTGGCAGGCACTTTGCCCATGCCATGATGCTACTGTACTTGTACTCGTACTACAGCAAAGTACTAAAGTATTCGTTGTACCACAAACCCAGCAGCCAGGGACTCATCCAAGTACTGGTTGGGCGCTCGAGGTACCTGCCCGCGGCCGTGCGGCGCACAAGTACAAGTCGAAGCCACAGATACAAGCAGCAAACAAGTTCAACAACGGCTCTGCCTTAGGTACATTAGCTACACGCATGAAATGGAACTCCGGAGCTTTCAAGTACCGTCAACTGTCGGTGTGTTTGCTGGGCTGGAGCTTCGTTTCATCCCTCTTTGGCTCCCTTTTGGCTCCCTTTTGGCTCGATGCTAGCACTGGCTCAGCCGCCCGGATAAAATCACTCAGGTTCCATCTGGTAACCAAGCATCGGAACTACTGTGCGCACTCCTCCCCAAGCCGGCAAAGGGTGCGTGCGCGACAATCATCCTAGCACCTGGTAGAGGTTCCATTGACCTGCTGCTATAGGTACTTAGCTTTAGTATTACCGGGGATGAACAGTGAGGGAGTGACTGTACTGCTGCGACGAGATGAAAAAAGAAAAAAAAAAGCTGGTCGCTGCCGAGCCGGGCCGTTTTGTTGCAGCCCGATATGATGCTGCGAGGATGAGCATCAATGCCCGGGGGCTCCGTAAGATTAGGTGGTAAGCCATGTTATGCTATCAATGCCATGCCATGCCCTGCAATGCCATGCCATGCTATGCTATGCCCTGCTCTGCGACTACCTTAAAGCACCTGCTAGGTACCTAGGTAGGTATTGATGCTATCTAGATGCGTGCCAGATATGCCGTCCATGATAACAGTAGCACGCAGCAGCTAGAGTTGCTGGAATCCCCCAGCACACTGTCCACCTATCTTTATCTACTTGTCTACCTACTTGTACCTACTTACCTGCCTTGCCATCAGACCCAGCTCCGCTATTCCGATCCATCGCCCTCGCTGGCAGCAAATGGCGGGCCAAGACGCTGCCCAGGCGTGAGATTCATTGGCCGCAGAGGCACCGCGCGAATGATATGCATGTACACCTTGAGACCCGCTACTACTGTACGAGTACTCCGTACATGCAGAGAGACTGCCTGTTAATCGATAGCCGCAACGAGCCTCTGCGTTTTTACCTTTTTCACCTCGCTTCGCCCTGTTCCGCCCTGTTCTGCTGCCCTGTGCCGAACTTGCTGTATTCTCGCCAGACAGGACGGAGGAAAATTGAAGCGTTTCGTAGGGACCGTCTCACGGCTCCGGACAGGTTAGTACCTCTACCTGGTAAGTATAAGTGACCAAGTGGATGTTCTTGTCAATGAGCCCGAGCTCGCAAAGCGACATGTCATGGCCGTGACGGCGCTACTGCGTGCTCCGGTACTCGCCATCATCAATTCATTCTCTCTCTCTTTCACTGTATTACGAAATACAACACCAACTCACTCACCGTCTTGTCCCCCTTCACGCAGCCATCAGCCGTGTCGGTCTGCAACTGGGCAAATGAGCTTGAGCTTGTGCTGGGCTGCATCTCACATACTTGTACACACACCCCTTCTCGCCGTCGTCGCTCCCAATATCAAGATAAGGCTGCGCAAGCAAAGCTTACCCACCTCCACAAACGCATCCGTGTCACCACCATCTTCCCGTCTCCCCGATGTGGCTTGCTCTCACAGGTTCGTGTTCAAGGGCTGGAGGGCCGGCCATTGGCAAACCTGGAAAATACAGTACAGCCTCTCTCTTGCTCCCGTCATCCGCTTTCCACCCCTCCTTTGTGGCACGTTCCTGTCGTAACCGTCGTACGCCTATTACACAATCGATGGCGTGAGGACCCCATGCCGTGCCAATTAGTGCTCCAGCCTTTTTGTTCTGGGTGCGACCGTGCCATGCTGGCCCTTTTGGCGGCTATATTTGCTGCTCCAGAAGGTCCTCGTACATTTACATTGCATGCATCCAATGCTCTAAGTTATGTACGGAGTGCCCAGGGTATAATTGACTGCTGGCTGCATGTCTTGGGGAATCAAAAAATCAAGGCGGAACCGATGAGTCAAAGACCAGCTACTTTCAAAATGCAACCAGTCACGCCAAGGCCATGCTATTTCCCCCATGCCCGCCGCCCATTCGTCCATCTGCTGCTGCTCCATCCATCCATCCAATCGAGACTTTATACTGCCAAGGTCCTCATCCTCTGGAGTTGGCTCGAAAACGGCTGCAGCACAGCCCGATGCATTCCAGCCAATGCAAGGTGTTGTTTCTTTTATACAAATACTTACAGCTGCCTGTGCTCACCAGCATAAAGCCATCTCCCTACAGCCTAAAGCAAAAAATCTCATCTTACATGGACGTGTTCTTTTCTCCTTTGTTCCCAACACCCCCGCCAGCTATTATCAGCCACAGCGCATTAGCCTCATCACCTCATTTCTCACTGGTCTGCGGCATCGCGCAAGGCGGTGGAACGCTTGTGTTTTTTTTTTTTTTTTGTTTGTTTTTTTCTCTTGGGAATTAATATTATATAATACCTCTCCCCGGTAAAATCTATAGACCAACTGACGAGGAAGTTCGTTTGCCCCATTCGTCAAAGAACAGGCTCCCTCTCTTATTAATCGTAAGACCATCTCTGAGAGCTTCAAAGAGTAATGAAACCCTTTATCGATAAGATGTTACGTAATCAATCCTGCCGGGAAGGGAAATTTTGCTCCTCTCCAAACCTCAAATCGCATCTCCAAAGCCTGTGACGACATACAACCGGAAAGAGAAAAATATCAACCCACCTCCAAGCACAAGAAACAGCCTCCCTTGCCTCCCAACTTTTTCAAATTCAGAGAAGGAGAAGTAAAAAAAACAAAGCAACCATGTCTTTCCTCGGAATCGGTCGTCCCCAGCCCACCTCGGAGCAAAAGATTGCTGCCGTCGAGGGCGAGATGCGCATGATGGCTGATACCTACAACCGGTAAATTCTTCCACCTCTCTCTCCTACGACTTCGGTGAGAAAAAGATCTTTTCTAAATCAAAACCTCCTTCAGGCTGCAAAAGACTTGCCAGGCAAAGTGCGTCCCCACCGACTACCGCGAGGGCGAGCTCAACAAGGGCGAGTCCGTCTGCCTCGACCGCTGCACCGCAAAGTTCCTCGACACGTCCATGAAGATTAGCGAAATCATGCAGCAGCAGGGCCAGGCAATGGGCGCCGGGCCTCAGGGCGGCATGTTCTAAATGGGAGCGGCCCTCCACCCCCCGTGCACAGCTATAGAATACCAAAAAAACAAACAACAAAAAAGAGGGAGTCAATTGAATATCGACATGTCTTCTTCCTGGCCGTGATGACCATGCAATGTCATGGGATTTTTGTACGATTATATGGGCAGTTGTCTGCGTTTAAAGGGACTTTGATGATATGATGGGATTCATGGATATACATATATCATGTCAAGATGTATAAAGCTATCAAAGACTATACTGAGTGCTGTCCAGGGGCAGCAATCGTCATCGTGACGAGTCAACAAACATCTCCTCTGCGAAATGGTATCTATCCTCTTGCAAGAACGACAATAAAGCGAAATGAGACATGATGATGAGTAATGAGACATGGAAATGAGTAAAACGCCAATGTTCCATGTATCCCGTATGAATGTAATGATTTCCAACTCCAACCCAATTTTTTTCAGCAAATGACGATTAAAAATAATTAAAGCCAAAGGGGGTAAAATAATCAACAAAGGAGCAGGAAAAAAAAAAGAAGAAGAACAACTCCCAAAACGATATATGCTCGTGTCATGATACAGACCGGGTGATATGGGGGCCGGTCCCCACGCCAGTCAAAGTTCTCACAAACCAATGCAGCCAGCTCTCCGTCTCGAGCTGCTTTTTCAGCTCTTCCGCTCGTCTCTCGACATCTTCAACCTGTCTCTCAAAGTTTTGGATGCCGTCTTCCACGTCGTTGATTTTCTGTACCAGCGCATTGATCTCGTAATCGAGGCGTGCCGTGAGAATTTCAATCTCCTTGACGCTCTCTGTCAGGCTTGCACGTTCTTCCGCTAGCATTTCGTCCGAGTTGTACTGGACTCGATGATATATTTCGCTGAGCTGGTGATGCAAGTGTTGTATTTCCACCTTGTCTCTGCTATATTTGTCGTCAAGCAGCTGGACAAACTTGATCTTGTCTTTGACCCAGGGTTCGATATCAAAGACAATGTTATCGATGCATTGGGCGAGTTGACGAGCATGCAAGGCTCGAACTTCGGTCTCCTCCTCATCGTCTGTCTCGTCCATCAAGTCGACAAGTTCTTCCCAGGACAGGACGGCTTCTTCAGCATCGCCAAATGACATGCGTCGTGCCCACCTATTTTCATCAAGTACTCTGCTTGAGCATAGTTCCGCCATATCCCAACTGCGACGCCTTGATAATGCCAGCTGCCGGAAATTGGATCTTTCCCTGATACCGGGACAGATGACTTCAATATCACTCTCATCACCAGTTGATGGCACGGCCGAAGCAGTCCTCTGATGCGAGTACTTGTGCATGTCCGGGCTGAGAATTTCCAACGATCTGTCTGATTCTCTTGGCTTCCTCTCATACTCCAGTAGCCTCGTCGCTCTCAAGTCCGCCGTTGATGAGGGCGAAGACACCGCCGCCGCAAGTCCAGGCAAAGCGTCAGGGTCTCCTCGTTTAATGGCAGAGAGATATTCCTCTGGCTTCGTCTTCCAAGTAAACGCTCGGCTAACCACAGCGGCAGGACTCGGCGGGATGCTAAGGGTCGGGTAGTTGGCAGATCCGTTTCCGTTTCCGTTTTCCAAGACATCCTCTTTTGTTGATATAGACAGTCGTGTTCCATGGCCTCTTCCCCTGGCGCCAACTACGTCCTTGAAACGTCCAAAGCCTGATCGAGCGTCGCTCATTTTTCCAGCAACGCTCTTGAACACAGTTTTGTGCAGCGCATCTCTTTCACCTGTTGGGCCCTCCAACATGCTCACGCTGGGACGAAGAGCAGCCCCAACATCTGGTGAGAGCAAGTCATCTTTCCGTTTCATCTCCAACTCATCCTCCACTGGCAAGGAATGAGTCCGTTTTCCGGGTTGTTGGCTACTACTCGCCTCCGTCTTTGGTAGGGGTGGAACGATGTCTTGGTCTTGATCATGATGTTCCAGAGGTGTTCGGCGCGGCTTGCCATGCCAAAGCCACTTTGGTCTTTCACCATATGCCAAGCTAGCAAATTTGTCAATGTCCACGGTTTCAATGTCGGCAAGGCCACCCTTGTCTTTTCCAGACACCATGTCGATAACCATCTCTCCCCTTTTACCGCCAATTTCTGTGACTGTCGACTTGATGGCCTTTTGCACACCCCAGTCTTCTTTGACTGCCGCTTTCGTAGTTGCCGTGTGCAACTTGAAAAGTGTTTGCTGATCTAGTCGTCGTGTCTTTTCCAGCTTCTGGGCCTTTTGAAAGTAGGAGATGCCCCGCTTGGTGCTCTCAAGATCAAAGACATCCTTTGAGACAGGGGCACCTTGCCAATGCAGTCGGTTTCTCGCGCCCAATAGCATCCCCAGCAGAGCTGCAACGGTCGACGGCCCCAGAATCCCATCTGTCGGTTCATAATTGTAGTGTTCGGCCCCAACCTCGGTCCACCAATTGTTGATTGCCTTTTCCGTGACATCGCAAAGCAGGCCGTCAATGTATGCGTGATCCAACTTGTCGAACATGAACAAGGCAACCTGGCAAAGTTTGATAAGTTCCACCACTGACTGGTTGAATGGGATTCGATCGCTGGTTCTGTAAAGCTGCTGGAATTTAGACTGAGTCGCCTCGGTGGGTTCCGTAAGCGTGAGACCAGATCGCCCCGAGCATCCTAGCCGTTTCAAATCTTCGTTGACGATGAACAGGTGGCGGTGCTGTCGGAGATCTCCATTGGGCACTGCAATGACGGTGAGCGATGACGGGAAACTGCTGAGATTCGTGATCATGAGCTCTCCCAGCTCGGTATTCTTTGGCCGCGCATGGTTTTGCTCCGTCTTTTTTAGGTATAATCGGACCTCCTCGGACAATAGGCTTTCGTCTGCTGGCACCGCTAGCACCCCAACCACGATGGAATCCTTTTCGTTGCCGGTGTAGGTCGTAATAACCAGAGTCGGCGGTCTCCTCGAGCAGGCCCACTGCTCAACAAGATACAGATCGTAGCCGCGGAGGACGCTTCGTCGCTGGACCACTTCCACACAGGGGTCGTTCTCGAGATACCTGGGTTGGAGACAGTCAGTGGCTCTGCAGCCTGCGATCCTGGACCCTCGTCAAACCTACTTGAAAGCGATGGGATCTGGGAAAACCAGGTGTCGCTGCGGCACTGCGGAGCTGGATGCCGCGGGCCTTGAGTCTACCATGTGCATCTCGGGGAGGGTCGAGGTCCCATCTGGCGGGAGAGGTCGAGAGATTCGGCGGTCCAGCTTTGACGTTGACGTGCCGGAGAAGTCTTCGTCTCGATAGACCCTCCCGTCCTGGGAGAAGGACGGCATGAAGGACATTGTGGAGTTGGCCAGCCCCTGGAGGCAAGCTAATCAAGGAGCATCTTCGAAGGCAAGGCACGCAGAGCCAGGCAAGCCAGGATCCGGATTGGCGATCCTGGAATTATGGCGCCTGCAGTCGCTGTGGCTTAGTACGTGTATTCCAGCTGGAGCGGCATGTGATGTAAGGTGGCAGCGCACTATCCAACTATTAACCGCTACTCCAGAGTCGAGACCTTGGTGCCTTGATTGATGCATCTTGAAGCTGCAGCTAGCAGCAATGGCCTGCTTCTGGCTTCCAGAGCGGGGCACGCCTGCTCCTTAACGGGGTTCACCGCTGATCCGAGGCTGCTAGTGAGGCCTCACAATCACGGCAAGCGGCCCAACAAGCTCGCACGTCATTTCGGTTTGCGTCCAAGACCACTTAGTATATGAAATCATATACATGAGATTGAGCTCATGTGTGTCAAAATTGCCATTCGTTAGCAAACGGGTATTTCATTACTACCTAGGCACTATGGAATAAGCACCTACATGTAATTTATTTGATTTTGTACCTGACACAAAGAATGTCTGAATCACAAGATGCCAAGGTCCTAATTAAAACTACAGCACCACACTGCATAAGGCGGTTATGCTTATTTGCATAACTCAAACGACGCCGTTCCTCATTCATTCTCCTTGACTCGCCATCCCAAACCAGTCTTGCCCAGCTATCGATAAGGTTCCGGCCGTACTTAGATGACAACCTCCAACCGCCGTCGGTCAACTTCACACCTCAACCTAGCAAAGACTTCTTGGAGAAACCCCGTCTGCAGGGCAAAAAATCCCCTCGTTCGCATCCCGATGACTTAGTTTACGAGCTTTAACGAACGGCTTCATTCAATAGACCTCTACATTGCTTCACAATCAAGGCATTCCGCGAGTGACCATGGCTCCGTTGGGCGGCGACATTGTCTCGCCGTTTGGCCCGCTGCAGGCCGAGCTGGCACGGATGAAGAAGTCGAATCTTACGGCTGCCATCCAGGACGTGGACAAGATTATCGATTACCTCGTGGCTGCCAGAGAGCAGGTTGCTGCTGGTATGGCATCCCTCCTCCGGTGACTCTGGAATGTGGTTAACATGTCTTATCTCGGCAGCCGACGCCGACTCCCATCGAATCAGCATGGCAATGACAACACTTCAAAACCCCGTCAAGGATCGCCTCGATGCCATCACCAATGATCTCAAAGACGTAACGAAAGCACAGCGGAGCTTTGGAAAGGCCCTGGACAAGGTATGCTTCCAGATTCATCCTCCCCGCCTAGCTTACACGCAAAATGCTGACTTTTGATCTTTTCCCGATAGGCCCTGCCGCATAGGGAACTACCGATGGAAGCAGATGCCATGGCCGACCACGCCGGTCTCATAAATCGCGCTATAGCCATGCATCTCGTCCGGGAGGGCCAGTTTTCCGTTGCATCGACCTTTGTCCGCGAGTCACGAGACCCATCTCTCCTTTCACTAGACGCCGCCTTGTCTCCTCGGACGGTGCGGACGGACGAAGATGGCGATGATGATATGATACAGGAAGATGGAGAGGAGGAGGAGGAGTGTGCGGGGCACGGAGCCAACAATTACCCCGAGGACCTACAAGGGCAGTTTGCAGAAATGTACAGCCTTCTTTCGGAGCTGAGAAATAGGAATCTTGGTCCGGCAATTAAGTGGGCACGCCAAAACAACAGCAGACTGGAGGCAACCGGAAGCAACCTGGAGTTTGAACTTTGCAAGTTGCAATTCGTCTGGCTGTTCAAGGGCCCCGAAGTAAATGGCCTTCCGGATGACGAGAGGAATGGGCAGATGGGCGCGCTGAGATATGCAAGGGAGAACTTTGCGCGCTTTCAAACGAGGCATCTGAAGGATATTCAGCAGTTGTGCGGAGCTATGGTCTTTGCACCCAACATTGAAAAGTCCCCCTACCGGCACATCTTTCAGATCGACTCGGCTTTCGAAGACGTCTCCGCCTCATTCACCAGAGAGTTCTGCTCTCTATTGGGCCTGTCGGCGGAATCACCGCTGTATGTCGCCGTCACGGCCGGGTCCATTGCTCTCCCGCGGCTCATCAAGTACACAACCTATATGAAGGAAAAGAAGACGGAATGGACGACGGAGAACGAGCTAGCCTTTGAAACACCACTCCCGCCATCCATGATCTACCACTCCATCTTCGTATGCCCCGTCAGCAAGGAACAGACAACAGAGCAGAATCCCGCAATGATGATTCCTTGCGGACACGTCATCTGCAGAGAGAGCTTGCACAACATGGCCAAGGGCTCGAGGTACAAGTGTCCCTACTGCCCTACAGAAGGCCATTTGAAGGATGCAATCAAAATCACCCTTTGAATGCCCATCTTTGTGTTATACAACATAAAACGACGAGGACCGAGCATCTTTTTTCCTTCTCTCTCTCTCTTCTTTGGTGGAGGGTTTCCACAGTGTGTTCCATGGTAATGGCCTCCATCCCGGTTTTCTTACTCTTATTATTTTTCGTCATATTGTTATTTGGCTTACCAAAGCGAGGATCATACATTCTTTGGGAGTAATTGGGCTTTTACGATAACTCAGCACCGCTTATGTTTTTTTGTTTTTTTTTTTTTCTTTTTTTTTTCTTTTCTTCTTTTCTGGGTGGGAACACGTCAACAAGGTTGGATTGGTAGCATCGTATTTTATTATATTTTTCTGGTTCTTTTCGTATTAGTCCGGTTTCAGATGAGAAACAACAAATCTCGAATAAACAACGTAGCATCACAATAAGCCTCATCTCGTAACGATGTTAGTCACATGGGGTTTTACTGCAGGCATAACTCAGTTTATTCACACAAATGAAAATAAAAGAAAGTAGAGAAAGTATTAACGAGAGGTTCATCACATTAAGGAAACAAATAGATAATTTTTTTCTGGAAAAAGAAAAAAAAACAAAAGTAGCCAAGGAGTGACACGGGTCATCTATAAGTCACCCTTTATATATCCTTCGATATGATGATCACGGGTATCCAAACAAAACTCCCCGCTGTCTTCGGTGGTATGCGAAGTACAGATCCAACGCCCTTCATTGCTGAGCCTACTTGACGAAGCAAACAAACAAAAAGAAAAAAGTAAGAAACTGACAAAGCAAAAAAAATTGGTATCCATTTAATTTACGGGATGTTATCAAAATATCCCCATCCAGCATAGCCTTTCAGAGTTAGCCTTTGTTATGAGCCTACATGAGGCGGCTCATATGTGAAAAAAAGGGGGGCCAACCCGTTCCCTTTCGTAAATTCGTTTCTTTGTACATTCCCATCTCCGCGACGCTTATTATTTTTTTATCCCTCTCCACTGTATGCGAATGACTCCATTAATCGATGGTCATGCGGTTGGCCATGGGAGTCTTGACATCGTTCATGCCGAATGAGTTGATGTCAGACTTCTCATCAACTCTGCGCGGGGCCATCAAGTGGGCCTTGAGGCCGGAGCCGAAGTTGTGCATGCAGATGATGGCGTTGATGATGGTCATGATGATAAGCAGAATGGTGATGACGGCAAACGCTGTGAGGGACTTTCGAACGGCCATGTAAGACTGAGCGCGGCTGGGTTCGTAGATACGGAAGAGCTTGAAGATGAAGTATGACAAGCCGCCGAAGTAGAGGATGATGACGACAATCATGCCGGGCTTGTTCTCTCGCTGAGTGAAGAATGCAGCAGCAATCAGAATGGCAATCGTGACGGGGATAGTGGCAATCGTGAGAGCGAATTCGGGATCCGTCTTTTGAGCGACGACGACGACGAACTGAATGATGAAGCCCAGGAAGAAGAAGAAATCGAACTTGAGCAGGGCGATATAAATCTAGCAATCATGACATGTTAGTTTGCATCTCCGTCTTGTGCAATTCACGACCAGAGCAAGCATACCTGGTAGTGAAGGAATCGCTTCTTCATGCGATAATCAGCACCGATGTTCTTGAGAATATCCCAGGCAAATTGCTGGTAGAGTTTCCAGGCAACATAGACCATGCCAATGGTGGCAACGGCAATGATGACAGGACTGGCAATCAGGTAGGCCTTGATATCACCCCAGAGCATAGCAGAGGTAATACCCTGTTCCAATGAACCGTGGGCCTCGAGGATTCCTAGAGCGACCTGAATCTGCTCAATCTGGAGGGCCGCATAGACCAAGAGCGCCAGGTTGGCGATACAGACACCGATGATCTGAATGGTGTTCTTCATGCGCAGCGCATCCAGGACGATGATCAACTCGTAAAGGAAACCGAAAATAAATAGAGTAAGAAAGGTAGGGATTGTCTTGTATTGAGACTGAACCTGGGGATCTGAGATGTAGTCGCCCAAGCTCAGCTGAAATTTGCCGAAAACATAGCTGTGATAGTCTTAGCATCCGGCGCATTCCTATGAATGTACAAAAGGGGGGATGTTGGTTGACATACGCTTCAAATGCCAGGTTGATGAGAGCCTGAATGCTGGTAATAGCCAGGAAGGTTGTGGGCCATTTGCTTTTTAAGAAAGCAAACTTCTTGCCAGTGCCGCCAGCAGCACCGACTGTTTCGGGGTCTTGATGAAGGCTCGCGTTTTCGGCATATGTGGGCTGAGCATAGGGTGCCTGTGTTAATGAAGCCTGGGGATAGGCCTGGCCGTATTCAGCGCCGTAGTCGCCGCTCTGGCTGACGGAGCGGTGATGATACTGGGCGCCATTCTGGTCGAAAGCCGGGTCGCCTCGGAGCAGGGAGTTCTGAGCTTCTTGTGTGGCCGCCACGATGGGCAACTGGTTGACTCCTGCCGGGAGTCTGCGGGAAGCGACGATTGGACAACGAAGTGCTGCTGGTGCTCCAAAGAACCGGAGCCGACTAATTCATTCCCAAGCTCAAATATGCTCGGGTGGGCTGTCTCGATGGCGATGGCAAGCGATGAAACGACGTCGATCGAAGGATGGTGGAAGGAAAAGTCGAGTAGTGAGAGAGAGAGCGAGAGAGAGATGAAGAGTTACGAGAAGTAATAATAGAAAAAGAATAAACGAAGTGGTACTGAGTAAGATGCGGGAAGAAGTAGAAAGAAATCTATCGGGCTGATAGAAATCACTTAATCGTTTGACAAGAAAGCCAACGAAGGGCCAAACAGAAACATGGAACAAACGAGAGACTCGAACAAAGATGGCAGGCAGTATGAGGAAAAGGGAAAAAACGCGGAAAGCGGAGGCGGCGAGAAAGGCTGCGCAGGACTAGTAGTAGTAGCAGGTAATACTAGCAGGTAGCAAAAGTCGAGATTCTGGGTAGGAGCGCCAGGGGGCAACTTCTGGTCGGGACGAGGGTTAGATGGGTCAAGGTGAAACGCACTTTCGCGAGGCAGGGGAGGCCGTGGCTCTTTGAGCTTGGCCGTCTGGGCAGTTACCTGTACTTGTACTTGGCTCACTTGGCTTTGGCGGGCAGGCGCGGCGGCGGGAGGGCTTTGCGCAGCGGGAGGGTACGAGGCGGTACTTTGAGCAGCCTAAGGATTAGCCTCGTCGCAGCGAGGGCTTGCACTGCATCTGGCCGTTGACACTACGACGGAGGGAGTATCTTTTGCCGGCCATTCTCGTGCGCACAAGTACAGGTTGGTACTGTGCTGGCGCACTCGAGTACGAGGTGACACTACAGTAGAGTGCCGTACTGTACATGTACGAGTACCCATCGCATGTGCTATGCAGTACCGCGGCCGGGATCAACAAAATGGGCCGGCATGATGGGGGCAATGCATGGAAAGCAAAGCAGAGCACCGCAAAAGCACAGCACAGCAGCAAGGGGGGCCGCTCGCGGAAGCCATGCATGCCTAGGCTGGGCTGACTGGGCGGAGCTGGAGCTACGTTAGCAGCTGTTGGCGTGCGATCAGCGCTGGAGCCCGGTGATTAGAATGGTGAGACATGTGTTTAATACGGGAGGACGGAGCACTTCGTACATACGAGCCCCCAATGACATGTTGGCCATGTGCCTTATTAGCATATTGCTACCTACTACTTTGTGAATTGGGCAATGTTTGTGCGCAGCAGCAGCAGAGATTAGATGGTATACTACGGAGTACTAAGAGCTAATGCTGCTGCTAAGTACCTAGGTAAGTACGCGTACCACTGGCTCAGGGTTTCAAAGCGCAGTTGATCCGTATCGTATCGTGATGAGCAATGATGATGACGGCGATGACGGCAAAGTGCAGCGCTCCGTCCATCCATACGAGCACTCACTTAGGCCGGTGCAGCGAAGCGGACCAGTGAGTGAGCGCGATGCATCTTGGTCTGCATCGCATGCATCCACGGCAACTTACTGCTCCTACCATCTGCCTAGAGCCGGACGGGAGTGCAGAGTGCCGTTCTTAAGCATCGAGGCTGTGCCGTTGGCTAACCACCATTCGCTCCCCCCTTGCCGAGGCCATGATCTTAAAAGTAACGACGATCGCTTCTAAAATCGCACCAAGAAAAAAAAATCTTGACATACCCAACTGGTGATCCTCCTGTAGCAGTCTCATCTCATTTCTCCACGGGAAAAAAATCGTGGCGTCAGCCGACCGCGCCGCTGGACAGGTATTTTTGGAATCCTGCAGTCAGCTATCGAGCACCACTGCGTGCTATTTTAATCCAGTGCAAAAGCAGCTCCAAGAGGCTTTTTGCTGGCTCGAGGCTGCAGGTACGAAGTCCCCTCCCGACCGCCACAAACGCTCAATGGCGTGAGAACAATCTCCTTAGTGTGCTGGCTTCCAGGCTACGGATCACCAAGCCGTGCCGGAGTTGCCACGCACTGCCCGACTTGTGCGACAGTAAAATTTGATGCCATTAACCCTTTTGTCTGAGGTGACTTCTGGTACTTGAGGTGCCGGGCTTCCAGGCAGGGCGATTTGGTGTTAGTGGACATGTACCTTTGAGTACCGCTCGTTATCGCACCCGCGGACGCGGTACGGTGGGGCACAACGGCAGCAACGGGTCTACGAGTGCGAAGTTATACGGTAGTCCGTATTCTCTGGAGGTCCCTGCCCAGGCGATGAGTTTTCTGGCGACTTGCCGATTCGGGGCATATCTTGCAAGCCCATCTCATCTTTATACTTAGGTATGTATCCGTAGGTCGTGCTCATGCATGCCGAGAATAGGACATCCATTCGAGAATAAAACATCTGCTGCAAAGCAACCACAACAAACGGCTTGTGCAGCTCAGGAGGATCGTAAGGGATGGTGGAAACGGCCAACACGTTCCTGGAAAGCAGTGGCCGCGCTTGGGAAGGGGGAGGTTGGCTGACACCAGTTCGTCTCAGCGCCACCCCGAAACACGCTGCAAACCCCGTATTGCATGTGCGTTCTCAAGAGGTTGCACAGGTGCGTCTTGGGCCTGCAAATGCGGCACAGCGGTGTTGCTGTTGGGCTGCCATCGGGTCTCAGACGCAGACGGCATCCGCATCGCCCAATGGCATCGCTACCTGTCCTATCTAAGGGGCCTCTCTTGGGCGGCTCGAGGGGTTGGCATGCCCGTGCACACGGACAACCCGCATTATAGTGACATCGACCGTTTGTTTCTTGGACCAAAAACAACGAAGGCGCAGATACAACAGACTGGTCGCTGGTACTTGGTAGGTAGCCAGCTCAGGTGCCAAGGAGACTCTCCCGGGAGACACTGCAGCCGGACAGCCATCACGTTTGGTACGTGTCACAGACTGAGACTCTAGACCTGCGTCTCGAAGGGGTTCGGTCTGGGCAGACTTGTGCTCCCCTTCCAGAGGCGACCAGAAAAAGGAAGATATCCAAAGGCATCGTCATGTGCGTGTACTACCAAGATGTATACAGCAACATGGGCAAGGCATTGATCATCTCGCTCGCAGCCGAATTGCATGTGTGCAATAATCAAAGTTGATAGAACAGCCTCCACTAAAAACGTGGCTGTACAGGGCTAGAAACGCATGCGCCGTACTGACAGAGGCCGCCAAGCTTTAGCTTGTTCTCACCTCCCCCAGCTGCCCGGCACATTGCGATCTTAGCAACGCCTGTAGTGCCTTGTTAGCTGCCATTGGGCCCCTCCGAGATCCGGTAAAAAATATCATCGCATGAATGTGCGTTTGATGAAATGACGTTTGTATGGAGATTGAGATCTCGCTGTGCATTTCAGGGCCTGTACGGGGTGCGTCCTGACTAAGGGACATTCTCCATGTCGGTGATTGGACGCGCGTCATCGTCGACGGACTGCGTGTGGGTAAAGCCCGGCAGAGACACGCCGGTGGTAATGTAATGCGATGGATCAATTCATTCGAACTAATTTGTGCACATCGTTGATTGATCCCTTATCCTCAAACCGGGGGGCATGCAGACGAGGTGCAGCGAGCTGAAGAACCATCAAATGCTCAATCTCAGCCTGCTGTCCAGTACCTGATGCTAGGCACAGGCAGTTGTTAGTACCTAGTTGGCTTCTATGAGCCACACAGAAAGCCACTCATCGTCACCACTCATACAGAGAGCTTCTGGTTCGCCCCTTAAAGACCCAACGGCGACACCCCGCAATGGAAAATGGCCCCTCATGTTGCTCGCCCATAGTCTCTAATAGCTCGGCCTTTCAGCTGGGCCAGGTTCATCTTCTGTTGCAGCTCGCCAACTTGGCACGGCGGGGTAGTTTGCAGGTGCATAGAGTGGCCTTACGTAGTTCCGTATATATCCATTCCATCCCATTCGATTCATCCTCTCGACCATTGATCATTGCATTCAAACTATACACGGCCGTATTCCCTACTCTTTTCTTTTACTCTCTTGTAACATCTCCCACCGTCTGGATTTAACATAGCAAATATGGACTCCATCTTCAACGCCGGCAAGGAGTATCTCGGACAGCAGCTCCAGGAGCAGCTTTCTGGCTCCCACGGTCAAGGTATGTGCCGCATGCATTGTCTGCCACCATCAGACATAAAGCTTCCCAATCACAGAAGCAATACTCTACTCTACTCATGGTGATTTGAAAACTGACAAGTCCCTCCAATCAACAGGAAGCCAGCTCCCTCCCGGAAACAGTCAGTTCCCTCCCCTACCCCTCGTAACACATAGACTCCGAAGCATGTCATTCCTGACTCGAAACGATGTCGCGATTCTATAGAGGCCTACGGAGGCAATTATCCCGCTGGCGGCGATTTCCACCACGACGACGACGATCTGCGCACTGCGCACCAGCAGGCCTCCCAATACGCCGGCTCATCTGGCAGCAGCGACATCTTCTCCAACGTCATCAACAGCCTCGGCCAGAAGAAGAGCAACTTGGCCAACAGCGATATCGATGAGCAAGGTTAGTCAATATCAATATCTAATGGTTGGACACGCTTGTCATACCTGCTGTGAAGAATCCCAAGTACATGGATAGGGGGCTACATGCTAACCATTGAAACCCCCCTTCGAATATAGATGCTATCCGCAAGCACAAGGAGACCTACGAGCAGGACGCCGACAACCTAGATTCCCACAGCCTCGGCTCCGCCGCCGCTCTACAGGCACTGAAGAAGTTCACACAGGGCGAGACTGGCGGCAACCAGAGCCAAGGCGCGTTCCTGGGCCTGGCCCTGTCCGAGGCCAGCAAGGTGAGATACTATGGAGGGGGGGAATAACATCCTGGCTACCTCCCATGCTAATGGATCACCAGCTCTTCGACAACAAGGCGGCCGATGGAAAGGTGGCATCCGATGCCAGCAAGGAGTCTGCGATCCAGCAGGCTGGCGAGATGGCTTTGAAGATGTACCTCAAGAGCCAGGGAGGCAACCAGGGAGGATCCTCTGGACTGATGAGCATCGCTTCCAAGTTTTTCTAAAGGGCTGACAGCATGCCTTCATGTTTTCATGTATAAGTGTGTTTTATCTACGTGATTTTAGCAGTCGTTCAGCCCCAAGAGGGAGACTTGATCAATGATGAGCTTACGAAGATTTGACGCCCCAAACTGATGAAAATTCCCAACAGACTTGTTGTTTTGTAAACATTGCTTTTTTGTCACTCAAATATGAAATGTGGCCTGCCTAGGTATATATGATGTGTTTGATCCCCCTTGCCTTACTGTTGGCCTTGAGCCAATGCCATCACATCCACCCATGTATCAGGCCGTCTACGTCCCTCAGGGTACGTCTCGTGTAAATACTCCTCGGCCTCCCGCGCCCACGCCAACAGCTGCTCTTCGCTCCCCCACTCGCCCGTGGCGAGCAAGCTGACAGGCAACTTCCCCTCACCCTGCTCAGGATCGACATACCCTACCGGCGCTGAGAGGGAAGGGGTGCCTGTCATATTGGCCAGGAATACGTACGACATGTTTCTCATGGTGATGTTGGTGTCGCTCATGCCATAGGAGTCGTCACCGGGCGACCGCGGCCATCCAATCAGCGGCGTCGCGGGCGTCATAATCAACAGGCCCGGGTACTTTTGGAAGAGAAAGGCTAGATGATTCATCAAGACGGTGCGAAGGGAGTTTGCCTTGAGATAGTCGCCGCCGGACACCTGGGCGCCGATGGAGAGGAGGACTCTGTTGGCCGGGCCGGCCAGGGACAGGTTGTCCGCCGGGTTGGGCGTCCTGCGGCGGTTCTTTACAGCCATCTCGCTGATGCAGAGAGCGGCGTGGGCGACCTGGGCCTCGGGGAGGAAGGGGATGCTGATGTCGACAATCTCGTAGCCGCGCTTGGAGGCGAAGTAGTCGAGCGCCCTGTCGCACATTTCCCTCACGGGGGGGTCGGCCTTGTTGAACCAGTCGCGGAAGACGCCCATGACACGCTTGGCGGACGGAGCCGGCGGCAGCGAGAGGGCGAAGCGGCCCTGTGTCGGGCAAGAGGCGTCGGGCTGGGACATGAGGCGGTAGGCGATGGTCAGGTCGGCGACGTTTGCGGCCAGAGGGCCGGTGACGCACATGGTGAGCTGCATGACGTGGGTGCGGTGGTGGGTGGGCTTGAGGCCGTAGATGCCGTTGAAGTTGGCCGGGATGCGGACGCTGCCACCGGCGTCCGTGCCCACGCAGATGGGCACGACGCCGGCCCCGATGGAGGATCCAGCTCCGTTGGATGAGCCTCCGGGATAGTAGGCCTTGTTGAGGTGGTTTGTGGGCGTCCCTTGGGCAACCTATATGACGGTTAGTATGTCAGTATATCATCTACATGTAAGTAGGTAGCCGGTATATGTGAGGAATTACATTTACACCGCTGGTATCTGTTTAGACTTGATCAGTACACTTATCAAACAACTCAAAACACATGAAAAGCAGTGGCTGCTACTGTACCTGATCCCAACTCATGCATCTTGTTCTTGCCCAGTACAATGGCTCCGGCCTCCTGCAGCTTCTTCACAGGCCACACAGTCTCCTTCTGCGGCGCAAAGAATGGAAGCGAAGCATTGTACTTCAAGCCAAAGTGGCTAACGTAGCCCTTCACCTCCGTATCATCCTTGACTCCAATCGGCACGCCATCCAGGACGCCCAGCGGCTGTCCCGCAGCCCACCGCTCCGTCGACGCCCTGGCCGCCTCGAGAGCGAGCTTCTCGGCGCCGTGAGCGTCCGCCCAGGCGTCGCTGTACTGGCCCGCGCCGGTGGTCAGGCCGAGCAGCTTCTCGACCACCTGCAGCGGAGTGGCGTTGCCGCTCTTGTACAGGGCGTGGTAGTCGCCGGCGGAGTAGTATCGCGCCTTGGACGAGGCGTGCTGGGAGGTGAGCAGCTGCGGCTCGAACTCAATCATGGGCCCAGTCTGGCCCAGCGGTGTAACGGTAGGCTGCAGGCACACAATGTCTCATCATCAGCCAAGACTCGGCATATTTTTCCCCCACCAGAATGCAGGATTGAGAAGGGGTGGCGGCGTGTACGTACATGGAACGTAGGTGAAACATCGTCCAAGACTGGCATGTCTTTGATCTTGGTCATGCCAGCGTTGGCGAGAAAGTACCTTGAAACAATACCGCTGCTAGATATTCTGCAGAGGGATACGGATTAGCTTTCGGCATTGTAATTGAGCTTCTCTTTTTCTGTCTTTCTCTCTTGATTTTTTTAAATCTTGGTTTTATGAATACATACATTCCGGCGCCTAGGACAAGAGGCAGCCCCCGGAGCACCGGGTTATGATCTATCCTCTGATGGTATCCAGTGTCCGGTCCCTCAAGGACATCAGGGTAATTGGCGAAGCTCTCCGGAGGAGCCATGGTCGGTAAGTGCTAAGCGACGAGTTTCAAGATGTCTCGGAAGATTTTGGGGTGTGTGGCAGCTCACAGCTCGGTGAAGCGCCAGACCTGCGGGTGCATGTTCAGTCATTTTCCTCATTGATCATCCCGTGCTTGGACGAACCGTGACAGCTCAATTACCTGGTATGTAGTATGTTGGGCGCAGGGCAATCAATCACTGGAGTTGGTATGTGGTATGGCGTGAAATTGGTCAAAGCACAAATTGAGAAGAAAAAAAATACAAGCTTTCTTTTCTTTTCTTTTAAGCTTGATGTATCATGTTGATCGCTGATTGAGTGAGCTGATGGAGGTCAGCAAAGAGGCACATCCGAGGCTCTATGGCGCTGTGGAGATTGAATCCAAGGCTAAGCACAGAGTCTAGCGATGCGGGAGCTGCATCGAGCAAAGACGCGGGGTTGTTCTGCGGTTAATCCCGTCTAGAGAATTTCATGTGAAAGCAATTGGGACAAAAGTTCGTAAATCATCTTTCGTTCTTGTTGCTGGTCGGTGGGCATGGAGGCATTTTGAAGACCGATGTGACAGCTCAAGCGTGTTTGCTTGTTTGCTTGTTTGCTTACCCGGGCATGTGCATCTTGAATGACCGTAACCGTAATTCTTACACGGCCCCAGAAATTTTTATGCTTTTGTTTTTAAAACCTTGTTTTGTTTGATAGCTCCCTCTATTTCCCTTGAGTCTATAGGTGAACTTATGAAAGGGCTACCTGTACTATTGTGCGTGGCCTAAAGCATCTTTTTCTACCACCGATTAGGTAGATAAGTATTCGAAACGACCAGCCTGAACTACCTGATAGCTCACACAGAAAGCAATAAAAAAAAATTAAATATCAAATAACATAAAGAAAGCCTTATTCTATGCGTGTATTTCCAAGATATCAGCAGAAAACGTGAGAAGCCAATTGGTAGTTCGCCACGTTCATCCATTTCCGTCTAGTTCTGCTTCCAATTGTTGCCTCCCAATGGTATCATATTCGTGTACAGATGCCCATGCCCAATTTCATACAAAAGAAAAGAAAGAGAAAAAAATCCACCATGCATTCCCCACCCCCAGAACAATAACAACAAGAACAGTATAGATGTAAGCAAGTCCCCGTCGCCAGTGGTGTATGCGTCTTTGAACCCAACCAAACTCCGTATCAGGATTCCGTCGTAAAAGCAGTCAGCGAGGCTCCGGTCCGGTCGCGTTGTATAAGTATTTCTCGTCCCTTCCCTCTCTTCATCGTTTTCTTTCTGACCAACATCTTCACCCGTTAGCCCGGAGTTGGCTTGGCCACCGGTGTGCTGACGCTGTTGCGCTTCTTTTCCTTCTTTGCCCATCGCAATCCGCAGGCGTTACAGAGTGTCTTTGGCCCGTTGGGTCCCTTTCGCCATTCTGGAGAATCAAGAGTGCCTAGAAAATTTGATATTAGCAGCTGGCTCGATGAGGATGACCGGGTCATGAGGAAGGGAAAAGAACTGAAAATGGGGGGAAGGTTATACCGCAATCTGTGCAGACATATTCCTCTGCCAACTTGAGCTTCTTCTTCTTATCGCCTGATCTAGAATCCCTATCCATGGGCATGGCAATTCCCGCATCACCCTTGATAAGAGTAGGGCTCCGGTTGCCGTTGCTCATCCGTTCCCCATTCTCTATGCCTGTCAGCAGAGCTATGGTATCCGCGGAGGATGCTTCGAATCGAGCCATTTTATCACGCAGCGAGTCCTGGCGACTGCTTGCTGTGACATCTTCTAGGTTCTTCCTGGTCAATGCTCCATCGGTATTTGCCGATGATATGGACTTGTCGGTAGGCATGCTGGGGCCTGCGTAAGCTGTCGAGGACGATGCACCGGCATCCTCAGACGTAGTCATATCCGATCTGCCCTGCGCCCACTGTCTTTGCGCCTCCTCCACTTCTGCCTCCTCCTCTGCCCGCAGCTCGGCTATGCGACGCCGCAGCCTCTCATTTTCAATCTTGTGCTCCAAAAACGAGTCTAGCAGCGCGGCGTTTTTGGTCGGATAGAGGCGTGCCATCATGAAGACGGCCTGGCAAAAGGGCGACTGGTTGTTTGGATTTGGTGCGAATCGGGCAGCCGCAATGTGGGCGTGGCCCACGGCTTCGAAGATGGCATACGTCCCATCTTTCTTCTTCATACGGTAGAACATGCGCAGCGGGTTGCCAGTTGCGATGGATTCGTGGAGCTCAGCGACGAGCACGCCCTGGTCGTCGGGATGGATCAGATGCTTCAAAAAGGTGTCTTGGACCTCCTCCACGGCGTAGCCGGCCAGGGCGGTGATGCTGGGCGACACATATCTGATGCGGCCGTTGGAATCGAGAATCTGCAGCAAATCGCGAATCTCCTCGACCACCTTTGCCGGCCAGTTGCGTCTCTTGGTGAACTCGGTCAGCGGGTTGTTGCTGGACATGGCGGGTGGTGCAAAAGCGGCTGCTGGCAACGGCCCCGCACCGGGGATATCGTTTGCGGCGGTGTTGAACTGATCCTGGGCCTTGAGGATGGCGTCTGGAGAGATGAGGTCGCTGGCGTCTCCGTCCATGAGGGCTGCCATCGGGTCGGTGTTGAGGCTCATGTCTCCGCCAAACTGCGCCATCAGGTTGCCCTCGAGAAGTGCCATGGCGTCGTCGTCGTCGTCGTCGAGCCGCAGCGCATCAGAAGCTGGAATGCCTTGGCTGGGGCCTGCTCCCGGGAACATGGGCAGCACATCGAGGTTGCCGAAGCCAAAGAAGTCGCCCTGGAGTGGAGGTGGGCGGGCCATGGTCGCGGTATGCTATACCACCAGCTTTTGAATTCTACGCATCAAGGGCGAGCCAGGTTAGCGGCAGCTCCTCTGCGTTCAGTGGCGCTCTGGGGGCTTTTGTTTGGTGAGGGGCCGCGGCTCATGCAGCGTGCTTGTCCAGGGAAGCTGTCGTGTAGCGCGTATTGTGTCTGTTGCTGGTTGGCGGCAAGGAAGGGAAAGGGAAAGAAATCCGTTGAGGGAGAGGAGCGAGATGCTGTATATACTGTACAGCACAGCACAAGGAAGCACACGCACACGAGAGAATCCAAAGCAAGGCTTTTCAGATATGTATGGATATGGATGCGATATTTCAGCTAAGCTGGGGCCAGGATTTTTGCTAGCAGGGCAGCGGGCTGACTGATGGCAGGCAAAGGCAGGCAAAGGCTGGGAAAACCACCACGCAGACGCTGTTCTTGTACCAAGACATGAGCCCGGCCGGAGAAATGGCCCCGTGAAAAGCGGGCTTTGCAGGTTCTTGATTGGGGTTGTTTCAAGGTCTTGTCCATAATTGCTTTTTCCTCTTGCTAGCCCCCTACTACCAACCACTAATCCATACTACAGCATGTACCACGAAACACTCCCGGCTGCCAACATAGGGATTGATCGCCTGGCTCCGCTAGCAGCAACAATGTCTGGCAGCAAGAAGCCTAGCGGGGTTGAAGAGCTGAGCCAGTTGAGGACGAGCGAGGCCCAAGATGCCAGGGATGACGCAACGCAACCTCCCCAATCCTGCGGCGCTGGCTAGCGGCTGCAGCGGGAAGATGTCGATTACAACGCTAAAAAAGCGGCCCTCTTAGGGGACTAAGTGCTAAGCTGGGCCTTGTTTTTTTTTGATTTGATGTGATGTGAGTGGTCTGAGACATGTGCAGCATTGAAGCGTATGATCCTGTGAGTATTCCATGGTTACATACCTAGAGGTAGGCACTTATTGCTATGTGGTCAAGCAAACACTATCAAACCCTACAGCCATTCCCATGTATAATCAAGGTAGCACCGCAAATCAACTGGGTGCACTGAAAAAAGGCCTGCTGACCGGCGTCGTGCCGGTTGTGCAGGCTCTCACAGCTAGCAGGCTGCGGGCCAAGAGACAAGTGAATCCGATTCGACCACTTGGCTGGCTAGCAGCGTGCATCTCCGGGGGGGGCCAGATGGACAATGCAAGGGAAATCGCTTCCTGATGTATCACTTTTGCCTGTGCCTAGGAGCCAATACGGAGAACAGACAAACGAACGAACCGATACTACTAAGGTTCTACTGCAGTAGGGTATCTCGCTCACGTTGGTACAAGGCTTGGGACTAAAAACAGGTAAGGTACCTAGGCAGTGACAGGGAGTATCAAGTACTGCAGAGCACACAGTACAGTCCTCGTACAAGTTCAGCCACCCACATCCAAGCACGGCGAGATTCAAGATTCACACAAAACAAACGCAATGCCGTTATCGCCACCGTGGTTGTAGTTATGCATCCCTTTGCACACACATTCACTATCCGTGATGCCACATTTCGAGCAGTGGGACGCCCCCAGTCGTCAGTGGCTGCGTGCCACAAGGGCTACCCTTATTTGGTTTTGGCTGCACAGGCCAAGTTTCTAGTGGGCTGCTCAACTTTACGTAGCACTAAGTAATGCTTTAGCCTGGGCTGCAAGAGGGGTCAATCAATCTTATCGCACGTGAGGACGCATCAGTTAAGCGCACAGCGCTCAACGCGTGACCGCTGCCTGGAGCGCGTTCGCAGTGAGTGAAGCCATTTGGGTATCGCCAAGGTATCGCCAGGATATCGCTAGGACATCTGTGAATTCGAACCCCAAGCCCAAGGCGACGATACCGAGGGAAATGCCTCGACGCTAACCGCACAACAAGCGGCAGTTCATCATTGGATCCCACCAGAATCGCCGTCTGTCTCTACAACTGAGGCAATCACAGTTCTCATCATGTCGAGAATAGACAAGCTCTCCATCTCCGGCGTCCGCTCCTTCAGCCCGGCTGTTCGAGAGGCCATTCAGTTCAACACCCCGTTGACTCTCATTGTTGGCTACAATGGATCCGGAAAGACGACAATTATTGAGTGCCTGAAATATGCAACCACAGGCGAACTGCCTCCCAACAGCAAGGGCGGCGCCTTCATCCATGACCCAAAGGTAAGGCCAAAAAAACTTCGAGGCTGGTGTCCGCGCTACCATTGTGTGTTTTGCTCGCTAATGACAAGCGCTTCGTATACAGCTCGCCGGAGAGAAAGAGGTCATGGCCCAGGTCAAACTACAGTTTCGCTCCATCAACGATCGACAACATGTGGCAACTCGAAGCTTACAACTCACCGCAAAAAAGAACACCCGGTCACAAAAGACGCTTGACTGCTCATTAGTGGTTGTCAACAATGGAGAACGAACGACTACATCAACTAGGCAGGCGCAGCTTGATGAGATGATTCCTGAGCGGCTCGGTGTTTCTCCAGCTATTCTCGACGCCGTCATATTCTGTCACCAGGATGAATCTCTCTGGCCGCTGAGTGAGCCCTCAGCCTTAAAGAAGCGCTTTGATGAGATTTTTGAAGCTCTGAAATATACAAAGGCTATTGAAAATCTAAAGGTGCTCCGGAAGAAGCAGGTGGAGCAGCTTGCAAAGCTCCAAAACGACGAGGCGCACAACAAGGTCAACAAGGACAGAGGCGAACGGGCCGAAAAGCGTATGACTGCGTTGCAGGCAGAAATTGAAGCAGCTCGCGACAAGTGCGAATCGCTCACAAAAGACATGGAGCAAACGCAGGATAAGATACGCCAAAAACATGAGCAAGCGAATAGTTTCCTACAAATCGTGCAGAATCTCAACAACAAACGGGAGCAACTTGAATACCGGCAAGATGCTGTTAACGAGCTCAGACAGACGATTGACGAATTGCGTGAAGATGATGCGACCCTCGAGCGCTCATTATCCCAATACGAAGAGAGCATGGGTCGCTATCAACAAGAAGCCGAGCAGAACAAGGCACAGTATGCTGAGCTCCAAAAAGAGCTGGCGAAGCATCGCCAAACCCAGTCGGCAAAGTTGGCCGAACAGGGAAAACACCAATCAGATAAGGACAAGTATGAGCGCCAGCTCAAAGCAAGGGTGGAATTGATTCAGGAAGCCGCACGACAGTACAACCTCAGAGGTTTTGACGAGGACCTAAATGACCAACATATCCAAGCTTTCCAAGACAAGATTCAAAAGCTCTTGACAGAAAAGAAGAGAGACTTGGAACGGCTGCAAAAAGAAAACGCTGCGGAGCTGGACAAGGCCACGGGTGTCATTACAGAGCTTGAGGGTCGCAAGGCAGCCAGAACGCAAGATCGTGTTTCTGCGAAACAGCGCATGGGGGCCATAGAAAAGCGAACAAGCGTCCTCCAAAATGAGGCCGGGAGCATTGATGTTGATGAGGGAGCCAAGGCTGTCCTGGATGGACAGCTTGAAGAGCTGGAATCCAGGCTCAGGCATGTCCAACAGGAAATGGACAAGTCTAACTGGGACCAGCAGCTGACTGAAGCTAATGACAAGCAATGGCAGCTGGAAAATGAAAATGAAAAGCTAAGTCGTGAGCTTGTCGAATGCACAAGGCTAGCATCAGAGCGGGCGCAGCTTGAGCTCCGCAAGAAAGAGATGGCAGATCGGAAACGAAAGCTTGAAACGCTGACAGAGACTTGGAAACCTAAACTTGATAATGTCCTTGGAGCTGATTGGGAACCTGAGTCTGTAGACTCTCGCTTTCAGTCGGTCCAGAGTCGTCAAAACAAAGCCCTTCAAGATGCACAAAAACGTCGAGACCAGACGAGACAGAAGCAGCAAAAGGTTGAGTACAAGCTGAAAAACGCAAGAGAAACGCACGAGAAAAAGACCCAAGAGATGGCCCGGAGCAAGCAAGAAGTTGTCGCTGCGCTGCAAAACGTACGCGACGGTGCTGTTGTAGAAGACTATATGGAAGAAGTTGCTGCGGTTGAACAGCAAGTCGAAGAGCTCCGGACTGATCTTAGTCTCTTTGATGCTCTCTTTGACTACTACAACAAGTGCAGACGAATGCTGGATACCCAGAAGAGATGTACGCTTTGCGACCGTCATTTTGATGATAGCCAGAGCGCAGCTCTCGACCGCCTCAGTAAAAAAATTGATAAGCATTTGAATCCGAAAGGCAAGGTTGATACGGAGAAGGATCTGAAAGAGGCTGTGGACAATTTGGAATCGTTACGTGCAGTTCGCTCAGCGTTCGACACGTATGAGCGGCTTTCAGCAGAGTTGCCTGCTCTGCAGAGCGAGGTGAAGACTACCGAGGGAGAATTTGAGTCTCTGGAGAAACAGCTCGAAGAGGAAGACGCTTTCGTTGTTGCAGAGGAGGAGAAGCTGAGAGATCTCGGAGATCTGGCAAAAACAGTCACCAACATCTCTCAAACGGTTAGAGAAATCAAAGATGCCGAGGCTCAGGTGGACCGCATCGTATCTCAGCAATCATCCAGCGGAGTTTCTCGCAGCGTCGAGGAGATTCATGAGCTTCAGTCAAACTTGTCTGAGCAGCTCAGAAGCCTCAAGAACAAAATCTCCAAGCTCACGGCTGATAAGCAGCGGATGAAGGATCAGATCAACTCACTTGAGCTTGAGAAGAGCGAGCTGCGAAACAAGATTGGTCGCACCGCAGGTCAGCTTGAGAAGAAGAAGGATCTCCAGAACCAGATCCAAACTCTCAAGGAAGATTATACGCATCAACGTGAAGTGATTCAGCGGACTGATGAAGAGCTGGAAAAGATTGAGCCGGGCATTGCAGAAGCACGGTCAGCGCGCGACGAGACTCTTCGTCATGGACGATCCAAGGAGCAAGTCATCACGGATGAGCGAGATGCCATCATGAACTCGATGAGCGAAATCAAGATGGTGGATAACGATATCCAAGACTACGTTGACCGTGGCGGTCTAACCAACCTTGCTTCCAACCAACGGGCCATTGCCTCTCTTGAGACAGCCATCAGCACCACGGAGAAGGAGATTGCTGATCTTACCGTGCGGACGAACAAGCTTAAGCAGGACATTGACAGTGGGGACCGCAAGAAGAAGAACATCAGCGACAATATCAACTACCGCAAGCATTTGCGAACGCTCGATGTCCTACGGACAGACATTGAAGCACTAGAGGATCGGAATGCCCATGAGGACTACGAACGTCTCCAAGCAGAGGCTCGCTCGCTAGAGAACATGTCCAACCGGCTCTTGGCCGAGCGTGGATCTGTCATGGGCACAATGAAGTCCAAAGATGAAGAACTCGGTCGCCTCTTGCAAGAATGGGAGATGGATTACAAGGACGCCAAGCAAAAGTATCGTGAGTCCCACATTCGGGTTGAAACCACAAAGGCTGCGATTGAGGACTTGAGTCAATGCACTGCTACCGTCGACAAGGCAGTGATGCAGTTTCACGCCATGAAAATGGCAGAGGTCAACCGCATCGCCGGAGAGCTGTGGCAGACAACATACCAGGGCACCGACATTGACACCATCCTCATCAAATCAGACAACGAAAACACCACGGGCAAGCGCAATTACAACTACCGCCTCTGCATGGTCAAGCAGGACACCGAAATGGACATGCGCGGGCGCTGCTCGGCCGGCCAAAAGGTACTCGCCAGCATCGTCATCCGCCTGGCCCTGGCGGAGTCGTTTGGCGTCAACTGCGGGCTCATTGCGCTCGACGAGCCGACGACGAACCTCGACAGGGACAATATCAAGTCGCTGGCCGAGAGCCTGCATCGCATCATCCAGACGAGGCAGCAGCAGAGCAATTTCCAGCTCATTGTGATTACGCACGACGAGGAGTTTTTGAGGCACATGCGGTGCAGCGACTTTTGCGATAGCTTTTTCAGGGTGAAGAGGGATGAGAAGCAGAATAGCGTGATTTCGAGGGAGAGCATTACCAAGATCTTTTAGGGGGTTCTTTTCGTCAAGCTGGATGGTGGGTTTGCGGCAAAAGGTTCATTTAGTCCACGACCTTGATTTCACGTTATTCATGGTACTGGAGTTGGCTGCAAGGATATTCCTGGAAGAGTTATTGGCAGCAATGTGCATGTGCATATTTATAATTTATACGGGCTTCGATCAAAAATACAAATAATCGGCAAACTATCTAGTAAGATAGCCAAGAGAAACCATGTCTTTGTCTTGCTAATATCTGAAAACAATATAATAAGATGTAAAACACAATCGGGTATCAGAATGCTCAATAACCCTAAACACAACATCATGAATATGAAGAAATCAACCAAAAACACAGCCCACCCACATCCATCTATCCATGACTGGATAAAGGGGGGAAAAAAGAAAAAAGAAAAAAAAAAAAGACCACCCATAAGTACACAACCCAATCTCTCTCCCGTTCCAAGAGAAGTGCATCCAACCCAAGGCTGCATTTGTATAGCCCGACAAAAGAAAAGATTGCGCTTTGCACCGCTCATGACCGACCTTGAAACTCCGTGATCCTCCCCCCTTTTTTTCTCCTTGAAAGGCATACAACGATAATGATAAAAAGGGGGCAATGATGCATGTATGCCACATGCACACACTACCCGAAAATGTAGGCAAATCAGATTCCTCCCCCCGTAAAAGTCAAAATAAACAACAAGGCCGAATCAAGTTTTTTTCTCTAACCAAGTCATTATATCAAATCTCAGTTTGATGTCATTTCATTTTTTTCCCTTCTTTCTTTCTTTTTTTTAATTTATCCGCGGGCTCTTTCTCCTAGCCATACTCTCCGCTAGAGCCGTCAGGGGTAAATTCTCACGGCCCTCGCCAAGCACACTGCGCTTCCCCAGGCTCGTTCGCGCGGAACGGGTGCCGCGCTTAAACAGCGAATTGTCCGATGCGAGAGAATTGATGCTTGAGCTGGGCTCAAAGGAAATGCCGCTGGCGCTGAGATTGGGGTTGACTTCTCGCAGGCTTGCAGTCCTATCTGAGATACTATCAGTCGATGGACGATCTGGTGTGCTCGTCTTTCTTAAAGAGGCATCTAGATCGGCAAAGACAATAGTGTTGTTGTCGTCGTCATCTTCAGTCTCAGTTAGGCCAGAAAGGTCTTCATCAAGCTTCGAAATGATGACATCGTGCGCCTCGGTACGAGGCAAATTTGTCGGGAACAGATACTGTGCTTTCTGAGGAGTTTCTCCCGTGGGGCGATAATCCTGAAGTGCCGTCTTGCCAATCTGGTCGCGCAGGGCCGATAGTGGTTGGCATATCTGAGCCGTGAGAGGCTCGAGGCTATGTTGCAGATCGCTGGCGTCAAGGTCCATGACCTCGCCGAGGTTGTTGACGCGATCAAACGTGGTCTTAAAGTGAGCGGAAATATTGCCAAACGATTGATCCACTGTGTTGGACAGGGCCTGGAGGGATTGCGTATGCGTTTCATGATGGGCGCTGCTCTCAGACTTGGCACGAGCCACAAAGTCGTCCATAGCTTCCATCTGGATATCCAAATCATCAATCTGAGCACCCACCACGCGCACAGTCTCAGCATGCACCTGGTTCGCCTTGGTTCGGATGGCGGTGCTGCGTTCCTCTGCCGAGTTCCAGTCGTCCTTCAGCTTTGTCTTTATCTGATCGCGCGACTTCTTGACTTCTTCCAGCAGCTCACCCTCCTTTTCATCCCAGGCATCCATGCCTTGGCCGTATTGACTAATTGCCCCCTCGAGAGAGGTGTTGTATTCGACCATGTTCTTCTGCATCTGCATGGCCCTATCTGCGAACCGGTTCTCCTGCGCTTCGGCCTGGGTCGTGACCAGGGCCGAGATTTGGGACAAAAGTTTTTGGCGTTCCTCGGCCGCGTGCCGCCTCTCCTCTTCCAACGCCTCCTGCATGCGAGCCGATATATTGGCATTCTGGAGCTTAATGGTATTTGTGGCACTTTGCAACTGCCGCCTCAGGTTGTCAGACTCACAGCGCTGGGTGGTGATGTGCCGGACGAGATCCTCAAAGATGGACTTGAAGTCCTTGCCCAGGGAACTGTACGAAGTGTGAAGCTGTTCGTGGAACTCGCTCATCTCGTTCAACACATCCCCTGCAATCTTCTCCGCGGCATGTGATATGGCTTGGAGACTTTCGCTGACTCGTTCCTTGACGTTGTCGCGAACCTCCTTGATCTCTTCCAGTACCTCGTCCATGTCCTCCTTGGATTGTTGCTTCTGCTCCAAGAGCAGTCTCTTGGACTCTGCAAAAGTGTCTAGATTCTCGTCCAAAAAGGCTTGTGTAGCAGATAGCTTCTGCAGCTCTTCTTCGACAAACGTCTCCATCCGTCTTGATACACTCAAGATTTGTTCTTGCTGCTCTTCCTGGAATACGCGGACCCGTCGTTCCACCATCGACGTTATCTCGGCAACCTGAGACTGGGATGAGTTCCAAGCCGTCCGGTTCAACAAGTGCAGGTCTGATTTGCGCTTATTCTTTGCGTGTAGGCCATTGACGTCTTTGACTGTCTTCTGCAGCTTGTCAATCAGTACACTGCCAATCTCCGTAAGCTTCTCCTCCGTCTCCTCGTGGGCCTTGCGCAGCTCCGTCTCCTCTGCCAGAGTCTTGCGAGTCGCCGCGAGGATAATGTCTGTTTGGTCAAGGACTCCTTGGGTATCTTCCAATTGTGCCTTGGTAGCCTCGTTTTCCTTCTTCATGCCCATGAATGAAATGTTGAGGGAAAAGAGCTCCTGGACCTTGTTCCGTAGGTTTGTTTCCAATGTTTCGAGTCGCGCTGTCTGTTCCTCCAACACAATCCTCCTTGATTCGCTCTGTGCAGTCATTTCTTCATACATGTCGTTGGAAAGGTAGACGCCGTTGCGTTGTCGTGTGGCTATTAATTCGCTCTTTAATTTTTCAATCTCAATGGTAAAGTCCCGAAGAAGCACCTTTTTCGTTATCATATGAAGCTGAGGCTTGTTTCGGATATTCTTTGCGCGGAATGCATATTCGAGTGTAGATATTGTTTCTTCGAGGTTGCTTTTTGAGGGAGAAATGGTGGCAATGATGCATGTTTTCGTCCGGCCACCAAGCGAATCTTGCAAAAGACGAGTCAATTTGGACTCTCGGTAGGGGATATGAGGGCTGCGATCCACCAGAGCGTTGATGACTCGGCCTAACGTGAGCAGCGACTTGTTGATCAGGCCAGCTTCAGTGGCCCGCTTGTTCTCTGCGCCCGATCTCTGAATATTTTCGCTACCAGCCAAATCCACCAGGTTCAATTTGCCGGCACTCACAAGCTCCTCCGCTCCTTGGTCGTTGGACTTTTTAACATATGCCGTAATCGTGAAGACGGTGTGGCCTCGAGAACTCAGGTCGTTGCACTTGGTCGCCGCCACCTGACGCCTCAAGCTGCCCTCCTGGAGCACCTTGATTCCCTCGGCTGCGTTCTTGATGTGCTTCTCCTCCATGCCCTGAACGAGTGTAGTGGCGTGGCCTCGTCTTGAGGCGTCATCGAAAATCTTTAGCTTTGCGTTCTCCTCGAGAGAGAGCAGATCTCGGAGATCTTCGTTGTATAGCTCAATGAAAGAGCACTTGACGCAATTGTCGCTGCCTTCGATCTCGAGTTTGTTAAACAGCTGCTGCAAGACACGGGGAATGATGCCGGCCTCGTCTGAAAGCATGCCTAACGTATCTGACATGTCTCCCGACATTGTGTAGGTCTTCCCTGTTCCTGTCTGGCCGTAGGCAAATATCGTGCAGTTGTAGCCGGCGAGCATCTGGCCAATTCATTAGCAGATGCCAATACAAGCAAGTTCATGCGGCTCCTTGGACACCAGGTCTGGAGTGGGCTGCACAGAAAAACCAACCTCTTCCAGAATAGGTTTCACGGTATCATCAAACACCATGGACTGGTCAGCGGCAGGCGAGAAAACACGGTCAAAGCTGTATGTCTTGTTGCTCAGCGCGTTGGCCCCCATGGACAGCTCAATCACCTTTCCCTTGACGCCATCCGAATTCACCACCACGGCGCTGTTCTCTTTGACCTCCCGCTGGCTCCGGCCTCGGCACCGCACCACAACATTGATGTTTGTTTCCTCGCCTCCACCCACCACCACGTCGGCCTCAAAGTCGCGCTCCTTGCGCTTCGTCCCAATCGTTGCCGTAGAATTCGCCCGTTCCGTAGGGGACATGGCGCCTGACCGGTCGGCCCGTGACGCGGCGGCCAGGTGTCGATTTGTTGCGACGGCTGAGGATCTGGCGCTGCCGCTGGTGCTGGCCTGACGCGTGCCTCGCACGCCGGCGCCTGTTCGCATGGCTGACGAGCTCATGGTAGGCCGGGTAGGGTCTCGATCGGAGCGTGTTCGAAGGTGAGCCATGCTGACGGCGGGATGACCACCACTGCCGATGGTCTTCGTTTTTTCTTTCCAAGGTATGTGTATATGGTAAGTGTGTTGTTGTTGATAATTCCTTGGCGGGGATAGCGGTGGAGCAATGGGCAATTAGGAGGTACCAAGGTACCTCAAGTCCGGAGCTTCTGGTCAGTGCGTATGAAACGCACGCAGCAAAGACCCAAGAAGTTTCCCTTAATAATCGTGGAAAAAAAGCAAATAGAGAGACAGAATATAATAATTATCTATTGTGTCATAAGTTCAATACTCTTTAGCGGGGAGGGGCTTGGGAAAAGATCTGTGCGATGTGGACATTGTGCAGGAAGAGCCAGGGTGCTGAGATCGAAAAAGACCTGTTTACGGAAATACAGACACTAAAGTTGCTTGTACGAAGCAACTTTGGGTTGGTGCAGACAAGCGGCTTCAGGTAGAGCTACAAAGGTTTCACGCTTAAAAGGTCTACATTTCCAAGTACTCGATACCTAGCATAGCGTGACGGGGCAGGTGGGGCTTTGGATGCCGTCGCCACAGCAACGGTGGCAGAATTAAATGATTATGTAATTCAAGATCAAGCCTCATAGATTCACATACAAGTACGGAGTACAAGCACCAACTGTTAGTCTTACTTGGAAATGAGACATGCATTTGCTGTACATAGTATCAATGGCGCATATTTATTAGTGTCGTAAATAGTGACCTCCACCTATAAGCAAAATCTAAAGCATATGAACAATGTACCCAAGAGTGGAGGCATGCTGAACAACTCATCAGCCGATGCGTATATACCCCTGAAATGCTGGATATCTTCTTCTTGCATCCTTCCGTTCCCATATATACAATCAACGCCGTAACACAATGGAAGACAATGGAAATTAAAACTTTTGTTATTGTTGTAAGACAATCATCATCTGCTCTCTTTACTTGGCGACATCCACGGCCTTCTCAACATCGGGTTGCTTCGTCTTTGTCTCCTGCTTGAGAGATTTGAGGCCTGTCTTGTGCTCCGTGTGCTGCTTGCTGAGCGTCTTCTGCTCAACAAAGAGACTGATGAAGAGGCCAAGAGCAACGAAGCAGGTATAAGCGATAAACATCTTTTGCAGGGCATTCCAGTAGGCCGTGGCGACCACCTCTCGCTGATGGCCATTCAGGCTGGCTACTAGGAATACACTTGATGCAGCCTGAGAGCCGGAAAATCTACCACCCAACTCGGGCCCGAGCTGTTGTTGTAGGAAGGCTTGCTGCTTCTGCATCTCGTTGTCGAAGATGACACCGCCAATGACGACAGAGGTGGACGTTCCAAGTTGACGGAGGAACTGGAAGCTGGCAGTAGCAGCTCCAATATCTCGGGGCTCAACGTTGGTTTGCAGGGCAATGAGAGGAGACTGAAAGTTGGGACCGACACCAATGCCGGCAATGATCTGGAAAATGATAATCTTGGCCCAGTTTGCCCTAGAGCCTAGGTCAATGAAGAGACCGAAGCCCAGAGTCATGACCGTCAGTCCAAAAATGATGGGAATCTTGTAGTTGCCCGTCTTCTTGATGAAGACACCGGTCAGGGCAGATGTTATGGACAGGGCCAGGACATAGGGCAAAATGTAGACACCAGAAAGAAGAGATGTGGCACCCAAGACGGCCTGGAAGTAGAGAGGAAGCCAGTAGCTGCCAGACATGAAGGTCATGGCATGCATGAGAGACAGGCCGTAGGCGGCAATGCTGGTCCTACCACGGAAAAGTCGAGTAGGCATCACGGGGAACTTGGCCACTCGGTTCTCATAGATACCAAAGAGGGCAATGGTGATGAAACCAAAGACGATGAGGCAGATGACGGCAGCGGACTTCCAGGGGAACTGAACACCACCAAACTCAAGCCCAAAGAGCAGCATAAGGGTACCGCCAATAATGAGAACGTTGCCGACCCAGTCAATGGCAGCCAGTCCTTGCTTGATTGGCGTGCGGGGGTTGTGCAGCTTGAGGACGAAGATGAGAATGAGCAGTCCAATGCCACCCAAAGGCAGGTTGATGTAGAAGCACCAGCGCCACGAGACCTTGCTGGTGAAGACACCACCAAGAATGGGTCCGATGGCCGAGGCAAGGGCCCAAACCATACCGAGGATACCAAAATACATGCCTCGCTTGCGCATAGAGAAGAGATCAGAGATGCAGATGTTGGGCAGAACGATGGTACCACCACCACCGACGCCCTGGATAGCACGGGCAGCAATAAGCATACCCATGCTGGTGCTGACGGCGCATAGCAGCGAACCGATCCAGAAGATGGTGACGGTAGCGATGAGGGTAGGCTTGCGGCCGAAGATGTCGGATATCTTGCCCCATGTAGGCACGAATGCAGCGTTGCCGAGCAGATAGGCACTTCCAATCCAGATGTAACCGGCGCTGGAACCAAAGTGGTTGGAGATGGTTGGGATAGCAGTGGTGATAATGGTCATGTCAAGAGCGGCCAGGAAAAGGGCCAGACACAGGGCGAAGATGATGAGAAACGTCTCAACCTTCGTCCGGCTGGCTTCCGGGTCTTCTGCGGGCGGCTGTTGCGCCGGGGGGCCTCCGGCGGCCGGTGCCGTTGTTGATGCCGATGCCGATGCCGCATCGTCCTTTTCTAGCGTTGAAACGCCAATGTTGCTCTCTCCGAGCTCCTTGTCGACTCCAACGCCAGCTTCAATGGCCTTGATCTCGCCATCTGTGCTGCGCGCGGGATTGACTGTGTCGTCTGAGCTGGTGCGCCTATCGGGCGTTGTGGCTTGTGAGGCGGCCATTATGAGGCGTCGACAGCTTGCAAGATACAATCGTTGGGTTAGGGTTCGGTGGCTGAGACCTTTGGTGGAGCTGTCGCGTGGCGAGAGGGACGCTGAATCTCGTGGCGACTTGTCTCGGATTCCTCTTTCTTGGCTCTGAGCTTGGGAGCAGTTGATCCAGATCCTCGTCTTGCCAACAGCTGCGGCAAGACAAGGGAGGAAAATCGAGAAGATAGGGGGGGATGGAGAAAAAAACCTAGAGAGGATGGGCAGAGAAGATGGTTGTCCACGGGGGATGCTATTACTATATAGAAAGGTAGCGCTCCGATAGTCTCCCCTCCCCAGCAGAGAAGGTGAGAAAGGAACCTCAAAATGCGTCAAGCATTCGCGTTTGTCATCAAGCGAAAGCTAGAAACAAAGACCACAACTCATCGGCCGGCCCACTAAAATGCCGTTGTTTTCGTGCCTTCGTATGTACGAAGAGTGGGCTGGTTGAGTTCGGCGTGGGCTTGACCCGATTCCCGGAAGCCGGCACGGGACAAGTGCAAGGCTTGGGCTTAGAAACGCATGTTGGGAGAACATCAAAGAAGCATGATGATCTGTTGATGCCTTGCCCGGAGACAAAAATATCGCCAAGAGCAGCCTCGTGCGAGCTCAGGACCCGTGTATCGCCGTCGACGACGCCCCCGTATTGTTCGTCTATGCTCGGCGCGTGGCTTTGTCATGGCCATTGGTGTGGTGTTTGCCTCTCCCGACCCTAGGACGTTCGTAATAATAGCCCATTCTCACCGCAAAGGACGCCTTCCGGCCACTCAGCCCGGTGTTGGATCTTTTCCTCCATTAGTGGGGGCCAGGCTAAGACCAGATTCTCATACCGGTCTGCAGGGCATCGGCCGAGAGCGGGTGCCAGCATTGGGCTGGCGAGATAGGCCAATGGCGGCGTCTGGTTGCTGGGTTTAAGGATTCGGCAATAAATGGGTTTCAAGGTTCTTTTTTCCACAACCCCTTTGATATTGGCCGATGCCTGGAGTGCTCTAGCGGCTAGTATGCAGTACTTCTGCCCCCCGGTGATTGCACAAGTCCGAACAGCGAAGGCGAGTTAAAATAGACTACCACGAGGTGCGCCCTGTGGTGTTTTTGCCTGTATTGGACTGCGATGACAAGATGCAAAGCAAAACACTCGATTCACATCAGTCTGGTCTGTAGAATTAGATTAGCAGCAATAACGAAGAGGTTTCAATTTTTGCACCTAACCGTCGGTAAAAGCTGCCAAGCACCTGCGACTGTAAGTACCTGTTAGCAAGTACTCCGTAATCAAACCGTCACATCATCACATCCATCGCCAAATTTGTTTGCTGGCGGCCCCCCTTTGCATCTCAAATGGACCCGGTCAGAGTCAGAATTTTGAGAGCCCACAAAAAGCGCTGTGGGCTGCCCCGCGCGGCAATCTTTTGCCTGTTTTTTTTTTGTTCAAATCTCGTCCAGACTAGACCCGTAACGGGGAAGCCAAGGCTTCGCAATGCGAACAAAGTAGCATTTGATCTGGATTTTCTGTTCTGCATGTGCTTTGCGGAAGGTGTTTTGATCCTACTCATGCCAGAGAGGCAAAGCCGGGAGAATTCCCGAATCCAGAGAACGGTCGGAAGTGGCTTCGAGCTCGGCCAAACCCCTGCCTGTCACACGTGCATCAGCATTTTTGCTGACTGACCAACTGACTTGGCAATCATCTCACATTGGACGTTCCGTCTATTCATGTCAGGTGCAGCCGAAGGAGTAGCTGAAGGAGCGCCGTCGGAACCTTCCGTGGCTTACTTAGTATTCGTATACCCAGCTCCAGACGGGAAATAGCGACCAGAGCGAGGCAGGCGCTCCACTCTTAGCTCCTTGGGCCGCGATTCACCGGCGTCGAAAGGATTCTTCCGTTCGGCTGTCGCTTGTGCCTGCCGAGAATACGTGAATACGGCGTATTCCCCGACTCCGCTGGATTTACTCCGTACTATGTACTCCGTAATCAGATCTACCAAAAAGCAACACCATCGCTCTTTTTACTATGCCGCAGTATATTCGGAGTATGACTTGGCAAAATTTTGATAGGCGACAAGTTTAGTCTAGTATCTATAGTAGTTGAGGTAATACTGAAATGATGGAATGTTTGGCTCAGTGGCGCAAAAGGACGTTAAGTGTCAAATGTCACATGAGTACGTCCCGTGGCATGGAGCAATTAACTGCACTTTGTCATCACATATTCATCAAACACGATGAAAATGTTTCCAAATAATCACAAAGTATACGCAACCAACAAGAAACAATGGAAAGATACTTGATCAACACCACCAAGGTGAGGTTCACGGAACAAGAGGTTGCCTTGAAATAACAAGCTGATCAAAAGCGCCTACCTATAGAGATTTCATTGCTTCTCTTACATCTGCTCTCGAAGCAGTCTCTTCCATCTGTTACTACCTCTTTTACTACGCAATGCTATAAAAACTCTAGCACTAAAGGCCAATGCTACGCCAAACCGAAGCCGTCATGGTAACATGGGAGAAGAGGAGAGAGCTATTGCACATGAAAATACCTGCTATATAAGAGATGTCAACAAAATTTTCAACTTTGACAAAGAAATGGCCAAGTTCAATGTTGCTCGCGAACTCAGATTCTGCGCCAACATTGTCATACCCAGCAAGGAAAGGGCTCTTGATACGGCGACGAATATTTTTCAGTGTAATGCTGGTCGCCGCCATAGGGTCTTCTTTACAGATGGTTCTACGATCACGACACCAAAATCACTTAAGAAAGCCAGAGCCATTCCATCTGGCGCCGCTGTCGCTTATCAGCCTCTAACGCCTAAGAAAGATAGGCACTGGAACGTAAAACACTTTACTCTAACTAGCCGAGGGCGAGACTCTGCCTTTACCGAGCTCGCTGCCATTGTACACGCTTTAACTTTTGCCGTGATGGAGAGGGCACTTTACTTGGACAATAATAAGAAGACCTCCAATGGCAAGGCCAGGTGGTCCAAGGTGACAGTCTTTAGCGACTGCACCAGCGTTTTGCAAACAATAAGCAAGCTTCGAGAGAGCACTACGATCAACGCCCGATTGCTTGACGATCCCATTATCCGCCATCTCATGGCTGTATCACAATATCTCTGCGATAATGAAGTCCAGCTTGAATTGCGTTGGGTTCCAGGTCATTCCAGTGTGGAAGGCAATTGCCACGCCAACGCTGCAGCTCGTTATGCAGCAAAGCATCCATATGTCGGCATGCATTTAGAGTAAGGATTACGTTAGGAATAAAAACTTCGCCAAATGAGATGGAAACACATGTTCCGCAACAGAAGATGCCTCGGAAAAGGAAAGACTAGATATGCCGAGTACTCAGCTAACCAGTTTTGCTGAATTGATGCCGCGCAATGTATGGAAGCCGCGCAAGCAGTGCATCATGCATGTGCAAAGAGTCCACATGAGCTCAGAAAATACGATTCGCCCTCAAAACAAGGCCGATAACTCAACTAGCCTCCTTGGAGCAAGTCATCATGGAGGAATATTCATGGAAACCCCGGTAATTCCGAGATGGCGCCTTTAAACACCGATTAGGAGATAACAAAAAATGTCTAAATGATGACATTAAATCTTGATGACAATGACACGGGCTTCGTCTTCGGCCGATGGAGTGCCATCGAGAGCGGGGCTTGGCTGTATAATAATAGTTTTGCATATGAAGGATCTTAGTATATGACTTCATTAACAATTTCATCTTGATTATAAATATCACCTCGATTACTTGGTTCAGTAGCACATCACAGTCATTTAGAACATGACCAAACTAACTTATAAACCCATCTGTATTAAAGGGCAAAAAGCTATGAAAGCCAAAAAGCTTCAGCATGTTTACACATACCATGTATGCTATCCCAATCCAAAACACCCAACAAACATCCAAAGCAATAATAATAAAAAAGACGGCCTCAGAAATACAATATTTCCGCTCTCGTAGAATGCTTAGTATCAAAAAAGCCCCTTTCTTCATGCATTACCCGTAAACCTTCCCTCCCCCCTCTCAAGTTCCCAACCCTCAAAACACCGTCAAAGCATTGACATAATCGTTTCTCAACACTTCAAAAACCATGCCAGGGAAGCCATACAGCGTCGTCGTAGAATCGCCATTCGCCTCTGGTCTTCTCGCGCCGCTCTCCTCCCACCCGCCGAGAAACTCGCAACTGCTGCCTGGGCTGTCGCCCCAGCCGCGGTTCAGGACCATACCCCCTTGCCGCGGCTGGGTCTTGTCTGTGGGATACACGCCCTCCCATTTCCTGCTCATGAGATTCTCTATCGTCTTGAATTCCATCTCAGAGTTGACCGGTCCGTTATCACTAGCCAAATCATCCAGGTAGCTAATCTCCCAGCGACACCGACGATGGCGGTTGAATTCGTAAGAGCCGGGGATGTTGCCATGAAGCACTAATTTCGTCGCAACCAATCGATCAGGAGCATGAGCCTTAATTCCATTTCCAATATCGTCCGGTACCTGTGTCTCTCCCGGTGGCAGACTGGAAGGAGGTACGGGCGTAGACATGAGAATGTCAAAGCCAAAATAGAAATAGTTGTAGAAACACTCTCCGGACGCATTGTCTCCTCCTTCATCTTCGACCGCAGCCTCGTTATCCGATTCGTCAGAACCAGTGTGCATCGACGACTGGTCCGTATCCGTTGACTCATCCGGCCGACCCAAATCCTTCACATTAGGGCGGCCATGTGCATTACTTGCGGCTCGCATCTTGTGAATGACCATCTTCTGATCATTCTTGCGATATATCGCATTCGGCGGCCCAAGTTCCGCCACGAGATCCTGTGGCGTGGTCTCACCAAGAATGATCCAGAAAGAGTTTGCCGTCCATTTCCGAAATAGCTGTATCTTTCCCCCACCATGCAGTCGAATCAAAGATACCTCATCGGGGTAAACGTCCTTTCCACGAGGTATAGTTGAAGTCACCTTGACGCTAGGCAGCACATCCGTCCACAGCGTTGGCCGCACCTCTGCCCAAGAATTACCACTAAACACAGCCATGGAAGTCGCAATCTGGGATGACGATGCAGAAAGCAGCGAAACGACGTCTTTATCGGCAGAGTACACCGAGGTGGGCACGGAGAAGTTAAAGGCCACGCCGGGATACGACAAGACATACGTCCCGTTGCCCTGAGACGCCGTCGGAGGAATGAACTCGCCCGCGTAGGTTGGTCCCAGCAGCCGGTGGTAAATGTGCCGAAACGTAGGTCCCGCCGAAGACTCTCCTGGCACTTCGGGAGCAGCGGCGCCTGCCGGCCGTACCAGATCCCGATCCTTAAAGGTGATGTGGCTCTTTGTAAAGTCGATGACTTCGATCAAGCGGAGGCGCTGCTCAGGGCCATCGAACCGCAACCTGACGCCGTTTTGCGGCAGAACGACGCACACTGGTTCGGTGACGGGCTGGTCTCGGGAGTAGAGGACTTCGAGTTTCGGGAACGCTTGCGGCTCTGCCTTGACCCGGGTCAGGACATCGTGAAGGGACGCGCCAAGGGCTAGCAGAGAATGGTGAGTCTGGGATTCAACAGAGTTTCTGAGCCAACGTTGGATTCTGCTTACTGAAAAACCCGAGGGCCCGTCCGGGATGAAGCTGTGCGGTAAAGAGCGACATGGAGAGAGATGATGAAGACGCGACAGACCCAGGGGGGCCAGCGGGGTTGGAATCGCAGTGACAACACTCGGCGCGAATGAATGGCGGGGCGGTTTACCAGTAGTCGGTTCTCTATTGAGTTTCTCTGGGGCGAAGAAGATACAAAAGCACTCGTCGAGAGCAAGACGATTTCGGAGAATTTGCTTATGCAGCAGTTATGAAGGCATCCAAGAGGTGCTGGAATGTTGCTTATTGGGGCTGTCTAGCAGCTGGCAATGTCACGAGCTTGGAGTTGGCGCAGGGACCAGCAGCGTGTGATTGCCCCGATGACGGCATAGCGTGGGGCGGGAGCTTAGATAAGCGGGTTGATGCCTGTGGCTTGTGACTTCACTTGTACAAGGTGCAGTTCATATAAAGCAGAGACAGAGAGGGTTTGATATTGCATCTCTCGTCTAACAAAGTCGGTGCTTTTACAGATACACACACTAGAATATAATACAGTTTCCCATCGAGGGCCTCGTGATGTCTACCTCATCAGACTCCTCATTCAAGGCTTCACCACTCTTTGACCTCGCCAGCCTTAGGCTTCTGCGCACGAACAACCTTGTCGCAGTTCAACAAGCACAGCGGATCAAACGCCTTTTTGATCTATATCGCCATGTTAATATTTGCACGACAAAATCGAGTGTAGGAGAGTGGCTCATGCAGCTTACCTGGCGCATCGCGTCCACCGTCGTCTCGCCAACTTCATGGGGCAGATAGTCTCTCTTGCCCAAACCCACGCCGTGCTCTCCCTGTCAAGAAGATCAGTACCTAGAGTCTTTTATCTTTTGTCAACCAGCCCTAAACTTACCGAGACTGTGCCCTCAAGCTCAATCGCCCGCTTCACCATCCGTGAGACAACCGTTTCTGCCTTCTTCCGTTGCGCATCGTTGTACAAAAGGATAGCTTTTCCCGCAGTTAGCAACGTGCTTGGCTCATTCAAGTATTCCGCCGATTCAACTTACTGTGGAAGTTTCCATCACCAACATGCCCAACAATCGACGCAAACAGCCCGCTCTTCTGGATATCTTCCTTGGTCTCCTCAATCAACTGTGGCAGCTTGCTCATCGGAACAGCCACATCTCCAGTCCAGACCCGATCGCCCTCCTTCTTCACCGACATGGTGCTCCAGAGCGCCTCCTTTCTCGCACTCCACAGCTCTTCGCGCTCCGTCTCGCTTCTGGCAAACTCGAATGTCTTGCTGCCGGCCTTTGAGGCGAGAGCCTGGACCTGCGCAATCTGCTCCTTGATGCTGCTGGGGGTTCCGGTAAACTTGAAGAACAGCGTCGGAGCTTCCGCCCATGTGCGAGAGGTGGTCTTGGAAATATTGATGCACTTCATCTGGTTGTCGTCCAAAATCTCCACGGCCGCAACAGGGATGCCCTTGCCAACGACTTTGCTCACACAGGTGGCTGCATGGTGAATCGAGGGAAATGAGCAGATGGCAACACTTGTAGACTCGGGCTTAACCGTGAGCTTGAGCGTAGCTTCCGTCACCAGGCCGAGAGTGCCCTCAGATCCAATGAAAAGCTTGGTTAGGTCGTAGCCGGCAGAGCTCTTGCGAGGACGCTGCCTGGTCTTGATGATGGTGCCATCTGCCATGACAACCGTCAGGCTAAGAACCCACTCCCGCATTGTACCATACCTGTACGCATTGGTGCCGCTGCATCCAGTCCCAACCATGCCTCCAATCATGGCTCCTGGGCCAGGGTCCGGAGGGAAGAACAGGCCCTTGTCCGAGAGCTCGTTGTTGAGCTCCTCCCAGCCAACGGCAGGCTGAACAACCACATCCAGATCATCCTCATGCAAGGCCAGAACCTTGTCCATCCGGGCAAAGTCAATGGAAATGCCCTTCCTCGTCGGCGCAAAGTGTCCCTCGAGACTGGTCCCTCCACTGTAGGCGGTGACTGGAATCTTCCTCTTGTGGCAAATCTTCATAATCTCCGAGACCTCCTCCGTTGAGCCGGGATACACTATGCAGAACGAACGGTCGTCCGGGTCGGCCTTGTGCGTCGACCAATCCGACGTGGCGTGCGCGCTGACTTGGTCCTCGTCCGTGCTGACATTGTCCTTGCCGACAATCTTGACAAAGTCTGCCCACGCCGCCTGCATGTTTTCCAGCTTGATGTTGTGCGCCGGCGGCCTCGTCTTGGATAGCGGCAGCGTCGAGTTGGGCTCGGGTTCTCGTGGCCAGTAGGTGCCCAGCCAGTAGGAAATGCCAACGCTCGATAGGAAGACTAGCAAAACCAAGGAGTCAGCATCAGCATCAGCATACAGAGACAACCACGACGTCACATACGGAAAGTGATCATCCAGTTCCTCGCAGGGTCGTTCATGTCTCTCCACTTCTCGTATTGCTCGCGCTGCTCGCGCTCCCTCCTCAGGCGCGCGCCGATACTGCCCATGACCTGGCCCTGGAACGACCTCCCCAGCTTCTGCTCATTGCCCTGCCGCGGCGCCTTGGGCCGCTCCGGCTCAATCTCCGTTGCGTAGTGCCGCGCAGCTCCGGGACGCACCGCCGCCAAGCTCCGCAGAGCCTGTGCGCGGCGCAATGGATGCGCTGCCGAGCCGGACTTGAGCATTGGTTTGCGCTGTCGATGCGATGGACCCGTGGCCTGGGACTGGGAGGGTTGAGACGGCTGCCACAAGCAATTAGGCTCTCAGGCGGGAGTGAGGTCGGATTGCATTGAAATTATCGCGATTGCGAAATGCGAAGCTTAGCTTTTGCCATGGTGGGGGCGGGCCAAAGGATCAAGGCAAGGCCAGTGCTAAGAGTCTCTGACGACGTTAGCGGCGGGTCGGTAGATTCGGCATTTTGCGGCAGTTCATTTTCCCGTGGCAGCGCAAAGCGGCATGTAAGAATCAGAGTTCCAACTTCATCAATTCGTTGTTGTAATACAGCTACCTATACTCAATACATATCAATACATATTAATACATAAGGTATTAATACATAAAACGCTTCTAGGTTGCCTAGACTCTGCGTCAAATTAATTTGCTACAAGTGTAACAATACTTTCGTAGCGTTAACACTTCCCTCTGTGTATCCCATCCAATACCAATCCGTGACGCCAAAACACCGAAAACCAACCAATCCATAGACTAAAACCGAGAACCGTCCATCCTGGCGGGTTCATGGGTATCTGAATAACAACTGCTATTTAATGAAATGACACCCACAACGCCAATGTAAATGCAAATGGAACCGGAACCGGAAACGAACATGCAAAAGAAGGAAACATCCCAAAAAACCAACCCGGCATCCTTCAAGCGTACAGTATACCCAAAGCCAATCCTTGTCGGTAATGACACTGAACACAGGTAACATTCAATGTTCCCAGATAAGTATCACCTCAACAAAAAACTCTGGTAGGTAACCTTGAGCCAGATAACTAACCAGTGCTGTATCGGTGCGTATTTCCTGATACCGCCCTCCAAAATTGCCCAGGAAACGCCGAACCTTGAGGCCCCCCATATTGATGAGTTTACCCACAGCCTGTAGGAGCCCTACCATCGTCCTTTGATAGATCATAGCTATTCCTGAGAGAATTGAAACTTGCAGGGCTGGCGATGGGGAAAAAACAAAATTTGCCAAGAATGGTTCTGAGAGGGGAGAGTCAACACTCTGGATCATCAAGGGATCAATTTGGAGCCTTATGCGTGTGTCTGCCTGGAGGTGCAGAGGCTGATACGCAGTCACCTCGTCTGGCAGTACATTCGAACCCTCAAAAAGACCAGGAATCTGTTGTTGAGTCCAGGGCATTATCTGTTGTTGGCCCACGGGGGTATCTTGAGCGCTGGAAGAAGCGGCAACAGGCTGATCGGGGGCTGTTGCGGACTCATTGGACTCATTGGTGGGCCCATCGGCGAGCGTATTATTGAGCGCATCGGTGTGACCAAGGGATTCCGTACTGAGGCGATTCTGGTCTGAGTCCGGTGTGTTCGACTCAGGTGGCTGCTTTTTCGCCTGTCGAGATGGGCGATCATCGCGCAGCCTCTTCAAAACGTCCCGTGACAAAACATACAACGCCCTTTTTATCTTCGAAGTGTCTCCTTCATCACCGTTTGTGCCATCCAAATTGAGTCGTGTTACGCCTAGAGCATTGCTGATTTTAGGGCATCGTTCACCCCAGAATAACATCAAGTTCTTCCACTCATCAAGCGTAGGTGTCGCATTGAACTTATTATCAAAGCCGTGATTTCTCAGCAAGGCGCTCAAAGCATCTCGTACATCCCAAACTTCTTCAGGATTTAGTCCCAAGGTGTTCTTGACCTCCAGTTGGGTCATCTTGGAGTCTTCGAAACGCTTTGATTTTGCGACATTCTGGCAGATTGTGTCCAACTTCTGCTGCGACTCCAAATAGTCACTGTGTGTCGATAGTTCGTCATATAGGCTAGGTTGCCGGGCCCCAGCTCTAGCAGCGGTCTTTTTGATCCCGTTTCGTCTCGTCCCAGTGGCTGAACTCGTACCGCGTGCAAGTTCTGGTTGATCGGAGTGATTTGACCGTGCGGAAGCAGCTCGAGGAGGCGGCATGGCTTCATGTCCTAGAAGAGTGGTACTAGAATAAGATGACCGCGAACCGTAACCTTGGCTAGACCTGGACTTGGTTCTGTTGTGCATCCGTAAGCCGTTGGTACTACACAGCTTTGTAACGGCTTTTTGGGTGACCTGAAAGCCCTCTTCTTGAAGCAGTAGGGTCATCTTGGGCCGCGACATGTTCTGCTCCCAAAGATTCCTGATTCGACCCAATAATTGCAAATTGTCATCCGGCCTGTCCATGGTTTCTTTTGACTTGATGTTGTTCGTCGACTGCGCTATAGTGTTGGTACCTCTGTCACTGACCACGTGGCAAGGTATGAGCTGCTCCATGAGATGCAAAGCGCGTTGTGCGTGATGTTTTGATTTGGCTTTACCTGCCCAGGGCTAAATTGATGTATGTTTCTCAAAATATATCTGGCTGAAAGATCGCTCGATGGGTGTCTAGAAAGGTTATAAAGAGACATCAAAGCCGACGGAGCGTCGGGTAGGATCTAAATACTCAATCGAATCGAGACGATCTAGCCTGTTGGGGGCTGAGAAAACTGCGTCGTACATGCCGAATTAGATACCAGGCTTTTTTCTTGGGCAGTTAACAGGGACAAACCTGTTTTGAGTTACAGCAACTGGAAATATGCTTTCACCACTGAGAGTCAGGCGCAATATACATATATCAACAGTCAGGCACGAATAACAATCTCGAGTTCAAGTCTCAAAAGGCAAAGAAATGGATTCTCTACTTAGAGCCATAGATTCCCTAGCCACTACTTGGAGCATGGGGGTCTCGTAGAAAGGCGCATTGTGAAGATAGATGGTGTCTTCTCTCTAGTGCTCCACTGAAATATATTCAGCCCACGATGATTCAAGCCAGCCATCTTCAAGCCTGATTCGTCACTCGAGGAATCAACTCATTCCTTTTCTAATGCGCCTACTTATCAAGCAGAAATACTTATACCTATACCAGTGAATCAAATCTCGGAAAAACAACTTCTTTCCTCTTGCTGAAGCCATTGTAAGTGATAATATGAGCCAACGATGAGGCAGACGAGCGTTGGGCCGGTATGAGGAATATCGACGTAGGAATAATAGGGTCGTGGACTGCGATGTTGTTATTGTCTAATCGGGTCTATACGAAGAGCGCACTTGTAAAGAATAAAAGGAGAGTTTCTCGGATTCTGCCGGGGCGTCGTATTTATATTTAGACCGTGTTCCCTTCACATATCATCCTCATCATATGACTCAACAAATTTATGGCTTGGTTTTTGCCCGCCTGAAGGTTATTGCTCGCAGTTAATAGTGTCGGGCCTTTTGATATTGCTCAAGGCAATACCAATGAAACCTCCACTGCTGTTGAAAAGTTTGCGACCAAAGGTATGTGAACATTGAAACGCCATCTGTTTTAGTGGCGGGCTTTTAACTCTGCTGGAAAACACCTCTGTAGGATGAAATTAATATGGGATTTGCTCATGGATACGAATTCCAGTTATTTGATCCGCCGGCTCGCATAGTTTGTCGAGTCACTGTACCGTTGAACCCAAATCTCCGTGAGGCAGCGCCATGGATATAGTTATCTAGAGGTATCTTGCTCAATACTCATTGTTTTACAGTTTTGATATGTGAAAAGTAAAGCAGAGATAGAATAGGGGAGCAGGGGCTCGTGCTATAATTCCAAATGGCAAGTGTTATAGCGCCATGGTCGTAATACCAGATTCTTATTCCTTCTCTTAGTGATAGGGAAATTGATAGGGAAAACTTTATTAACAACAGTAGGTAAGCCAATCACTCAAAATCAAGCTACAGTTCATTGGTTGTAAAAAGCGACACGTGTATAGATCAAACGCAGGCCTTTTCCAGATTTCCCCAAATAGAACTGATCGGACGTCGATGCTCTCCAAACGTGGAGACGGCCCGAGTACCGAAGTCCAATCCAAGGCTAGACTCGAAATGCCATTAGCTCGGCAGTGACAAGAACGTGGGGAGCCGAGGTCCACGGCAAAACGCGTGCCAGATTACTCCGTAGTATGCAGTCATCTTGAGCTCTTCTGAACGACAGACACATATCTATCGCCAAGTAAATGATGAATCTCACTTCAAACTCTCATCTCATCCTCCGTTGACTTTATCTCACGCCCTTGCAAGGCTCATGATTCATTAGACTTATCACTCCACAACGCTCAATTCCCATCGAGTCATCTCATAACCTCAACACCAACCAACATCCTCTCATCTCCATCTACATACACCACCTACAGAGACTCACCTATCACAATGGCCTCCAATCTCCCCTCCAGCTACAACACCTTCTCCCTTCCCACCCTCCAGTTCTCCCACCATCCCGCCTCCTCCGCCATCGTCACCCCCGTCATCATCGTCAAGCTCCACCGTCCCGCCGCCCGCAATGCCTTCACCCGCGAAATGGCCGCGTCCCTCATCGCCGCCTTCAACCAGCTCTCCTCGGACCCGCGCGTCAAGGCCATCGTCCTGACCTCGTCCGACCCGCAGAACAAGTTCTTCTGCGCCGGCATGGACTTCAACGCCGGCGGCCAGGCCTCGTCGTCGCCCGACGAGCACCGCGACGAGGGCGGCCAGGTCAGCCTCGCCCTGCACCGCTGCACCAAGCCCGTCGTCGCCGCCATCAACGGCTCCGCCGTCGGCGTCGGCATCACCATGACGCTGCCCGCAAACATCCGCATCGCCAGCAAGGACGCAAAGGTCGGCTTCGTCTTTGGCCAGCGCGGCTTCTGCCTCGAGGCCTGCAGCAGCTTCTTCCTGCCGCGCCTCATCGGCACCGCAAAGGCCCTGCACCTGGCCACGACGGGCGGCGTCTATCCCGCCGGCCACAAGCTCTTTGACGGGCTCTTCAGCGAGGTTGTCGACGCCGACCAGGTGCTCCCCACGGCGCTCAAGATTGCGGACCAGATTGCTGCCAATGTGAGCATGGTGTCGGCCACCGTGATGAAGAACCAGATCTACCGGGCGCCGGCAACGCCAGAGGAGGCGCATTTGGTGGAGAGTAAGATGTTTTACTCGCTTGTCAGGAGCAACGACGCCAAGGAGGGCATCGAGAGCTTTCTGCAGAAGAGGGCGCCCGAGTTTAAGGACACCATTGACGATAATGCTCCCCCTGGATATCCTTGGTGGGCGGCAGTGGACGTGAGGCCAAAATCGAAGCTTTGAAGGCAGTCTACAGCTGCAAGAAGAAATGACCAAATAACAAAATGTATCATAATATTTGAACCACAAAGGTATCATTCAGTATTGGCATAACCTGCCAGTCTACCTTCTAATAATGTAAACCGTGTCAACGGTATGCTCATATACAACATATATCTGTAGTCATATCATATCATTCACAAGTCTGTATAGTCGTCACATACACAGACAACCATGACCAAAATCTACAACTCGAAGCACGACCACACGATACTGTAAACCATCCAACCATTCACCGAGCCTCACCGTCCCCTCACCACAACCCACTCATTTCCCGAGTGCAACCACACAAAGCAGCACCAAACCTCCCGATCATCGCTGCGCCCCTGGTGATCCCCTTTAGGCAAATCCCTCTGATTCGCGTCCTCCAGCGAATCACATCACTCGGCCATGTACAATGATGCCACTCCGCTGTAAACATGACGACCTGTCGTTATTTCTGTAAACACTCCCAATCCAAACAAACGGTCCAATAGCCGGCTGCATGTGACATCCCACATCCCACTTCAAAACAATAAAAAAACAAAAACAAAAAACATGCACATGAGACAAAGGAGCTTCAAAAACAACTTGAGTGCAACTTGTTCGCATTTCACACCACTAGCCTAAACAACTACAGATTGTACGGATCCCTCCTCTATTAACCCTTCCCATCCAACCTCCGCCAAAACTCCTCCCCAAAACCTAGCGTCTTCCAAGACGCTTCCAAGTGATCCGTAAATCTCGAACAAGAAGCCACCTTTGGGACAAGACATCTCCTGCTTCTCCAAGTCTGTCCATGATATTCAAATTTTTTTTGGGAAATTCGTATTTTTTTTGTTATGTGTTGTTTGTGTTGCTTGGGCTCCAAGGAATATTTGCATTCCTGTTCTAACGCTCCAAAGCGTGCCCTTAAAATGTGTATTTCCTCCTGTATGCAATTCGTAATGTAATGACCCAATGGATGGGTGGAATATAGAAAATTTCATCAAAACTCAACAATGTGTGAGTGAGAGATTAGAAAAAAAAAGCTGTCAAACATTTCCGCCCTATGCTTGTACTATTCCGGTTCCGTAACGCCTCGCAGAAAGACAAGTTTGCATTGTGATTCGCGTCAAAGATAAAAACGGCATTGCCAGATGCTTCGTTCGCCTGGGGTCTGTTGCTCCCCATCTGTATCAAAGGGCCGTAAAATAGAAACAGAAAAAAAAATCATAAATATTTGAGATGTTGGTAAAATCCAGCACCTCGACCTCGCTAGTAGTGTCATATGATTCGCTAAATCGATTGATGATTGGTAAGAAGGCGAAGGATAAGTATACATACACACATACGTGTGCGTATGCATGTCCTCAGTAAATAGCTGAGGCGGTGATGATTTGTTTGGTAACTGTGCGTCACCGATTAATCGAATCCATTGGTTGAACGGACTCGTGCGCGTTGAGTGGGGGTTGTTGAGAGGATGTAGATGTTGGAATTGGAAGAAGCCTGGGCTTGGCTACTGCTCTTCTGAGAAGCCTTGAAAGGGTTCTGGCTCTCCTATCGCCTGGCCAGCTTAAGAAGGCGGGTTCTCAGCCAAAGCATAAAGGCGGTCCAGAGGCTGTTTGTCCTGCGCTTGGCCGACTTGCTTCTGGAGGGGGCCTGGAATTGCGCCTCTTGCGCCTGGCTTCCGTTGAGCGGATCAGACTCGGTCTTTTCGCGGACGCTGGACGAGTTTCTCGCGCTGGAGAGGGTGCTGGTGTGTCCAAAGCTGGTCTTTCGCTTTTGAGCCTGCGCCCGCTCGTTCTTGTGGGCTTCCTTGGCGTCGGCGCGCTCCCGCTTGCGGATCTGCTCCCGAGCATACTTTTCCTCCTTCTCCTTCTCCTTGGCCTCGAACTTGCGACGGGCCTCGCGGACCTGCTCCTGGCGGGTGGATGTGTCCATCTCGCTCCGTGAGCGAAGGCGGAAACCATTCATGTCTAGAGAAGTACGGAAGGGGGAGATGGGCGAAGTGGAGCAGATGGGATTTGAGGCAGTCTTTTGCTGGGTAGTAGAGATGAGCAATGGTACCGAGGGGCCCTCGTTTGCAGTGGATTGGTGATTCACAGCGCCTTGGGTGAGACGTTGTACAGAAGGGCCCGAGTTGGAGCGAGTGGTGGTGGCCCTCACTGAAGGACCATCTGAGCTGGTGCGCTGGCTTCCAGACAAAGACGGGCGACCGGCAGCTGTTGGTTTTGAGTTAGGTGAGTTGGAACGCAGGCTGGAAGAGTAGGAGAGTTTCTTGGTGGCTGTGGCGCCGTTTGGGTTCGACTCTGAGTGGGAGAGTCGCAGAGATGTGGGCGAGGCCAGCGGCTCCTCAAAGTCAAGCTCGTCGTTGTCGCCGCTGTCGCTCTCGGCGATGGCAGCCGTCAAATCACGCTGCTGCTGGCCAGTCAGGCCGTTGTCAAGCGACACAACGGAATTGGCATATGAGTTCAAAGGCGGCGTCGAGGTCCGGGGCATCTGCCTTGAGGGATGAACAAAGGATCCAATGCGGGTGGCGGTAGTCGCCGTGACCGAGTTGCCGCTGGTTGTGCGCGCGTGGGAGGAAGAGAAGGTGTTTGCGCGCCCCAGGCCAGGCGCTCCAGGGCCGACATCTGTGAAGCTGACGTCGCGCGTGAGCTTTGCGCCGACAGCTGGCGCAGGTGGGTAGTTGGAATACAGCCGGCGGTCGCTGGTCAGGTCGTCGAGATCGCGCGACCCAAAGTCGAAGGAGCTGTACTCCAGCTCGGGGGTCGTCGCCACGGGCTGGTCGTCCCAGCCGCGGTTGAGGTCCAGCGAGTTGCGCTCCGAGTGCGAGTGGACGTGGTGCAGCCGCTTGAGGATGGGCTTGACGACGATGCGGCTGCGCGACTTGGTGAGCTTTCCGTGGCTGCTCAGGCCCGACGGCTGTGTCTGTAATGAAGCCATGGCCGTCTGAGGGTGTGTCGTCTTTGTCTGTGGTGTATACGGGACGCAGCGCAACGCAACGCAACTCAACGCAACGCAACGAACGCAACGAACGAAGAGATGGATGGGTTTCGAATATGCTTCCTTCTGGGTTCTTGTTTTAAGTTTCGGATTCGACTGAGCCCACTACGGCCCCCCTGTCGAAAGGCCCGAGATTCGTTTCGTCCGGATTTGCTGTACAGTAGCATCTACCTACACCGACTGCAAGCCATTGTTGCTGTGGTTCCTTGCACTTGAACGAGTATGGATGAGTTACACGGCGGCGGACTGGGAGGATCCACCGGATGTACGCATTGGGCACCCGGAAACGCACCCCAAAGGACCCAAGGCAAAGGGCGACCAGGTTTGAACGCTTCTTGAACTGGCCGGGGGCTGGAGGGGGGAAAAGGAGGAAACGGGGCCGTCAAGGGAAAGGGGCGAGGTTATGATGCTTGGATGGTGAGGCAGAGGATGGCGGTGGTCCGGGGGGGGATGCCTCTAAAAGGACCTGAACAGGCACCGTCGCAGGCGCTGGATGCGGCGCTGATAGCGGGCACTGGCACTGTCGGTAAGGAAGCAAGGAAGTAAGGAAGCGGGCAGCGCAATCAATCACTCCCACGGCTAGCGCTACTTGTACAGGCCGGGGTCTGATTACGACGGTGCTTGCGGCCAAGGCGGTGTTGGTGGCGACTTACACAGGTCGAGTTGGTCGAAAACGGACCAGATGGGTGTCATGTTTCGTGCTGCTGTCGCAGTCGGCCTGACAGGAAAACGGTATGTCTGCAGTTGCTCCGGCGAGGCGTGTTGCGTTGCTCCGTTTCGGGCAGGACGTTGACGGAAGCGCTGTCGTGTCTCAACGTCGACTACTACGTAGGCATACTCGTACAATGTTTACATGATCCTCCGCCTCCTCTTCCTCGTCATCCTTTCCCCCCCAGCCTCAATTAATCAATCTCTCTGGCCCGGCGGCACGTGGACGCGACAGAAAGCGGCGAGCACCAGCGCCAGCCGGGGGGTCGCCTTCGACAGCGTTTCCAGACGTTCCGCCGGGCCAACAAACCCTGGGCCGTATTGATAGCTGTGGGGAGCGGGCAGGGGACGAGGCACTATTTCCATCAACGAGATTGATGTACCGCCTAGGTAATATTACTCGTAGCCCCAGTGGCTCTTGTAAATTGCTCGTACTCTCGTCTACCATTAGCGAGCCCAGCCGTGCGAGTACTTTCTATAACGAGTGCCGAGCATCAAATTACAGCAAGGGTTCTGTTTCCCATTTCCATTTCCAGTTCCCAGAAAAAAAAACCACTTAAGTCGTTTAAAGGCGGCGGGCAACTGTTCGTGTCCGAAAACAAATTACCGCAGATTTGGGGCGGTAATAAACTTTGCCAAAAGCAACCAAAGTTGGCAAATGTCTCAAGCCAAACGCCGTGGCTCCGGAGGCGTCCCATCGGTTGATGGGACTGACGCCCGTTTTCTTTCTTCCTTTTCGGCTTCTTCTCGTCTTGCTGCCCTTCTTGCCCTTCTTGCCCCTCTTTTTTCTTTAAATTGACACAACAGAACAGGTGCTGGTCAGGAAAGGCGGTCATGATGCTGCCCCCTTGCTCTGCTGTGGCGGTTTACTGCAGTTGCGGGTCGCCGAACCGTCCCATGTACTTGGTACTCGCAGGCGGGAGGGCGGCAGCGCGGAATACATGGCAGCTGGATCCCGGGACTCCGTACCAGGTACGGCCTAGCTTTAGTACATGTATCATGTAGTTTCATTCGATGCAGTACGAAGCATCCATCAATTTAATCAGCGATCCTTTGATATCGATGGTGCTGCGCCTCGAGCTGGGCAAATGAAATCAAATGAAATCAAATCCATTCTAGTAGTATTAAATAATAATGCCGCTACCACATTTGCTATTTAATGAAAAGGGACACCCAGCGCCCACACGCGAGGAAATGAATCATGAAATCATCGATCAGGGCCCCATCACCGCCCATTTGTACCGGTAAAAGCGCGCAGCTGCAGGCGAACACCGCTCAATGCACCGCATGGCATGACGCGATGGAGAAGATTGAATGCACGAGAGAATTGATGAAATCAAATAGTGCTGCTAGCTTTGCCGGTCAAGCTGCAATTTGCGCCGTGCTTTTGAATCCACCGCGACGGGAAACCTTGGCTCCCCGCTTTGCAACCGCTGCCTGGCTGCGTGTTTTTCGTCTTTGCCGCCTCCCTCCCGCGACTGGCTCCAATGTATCGTAGCATCCATCGCTCGTACAGTAGTAGCAGTAGTACTATGTATAGTAGTGGTCTTGATAGTACCTACTAGGTAGTACAATACGATAGATACCGTAGCTACAGTACTACTGGCAAATAGCTGGATGCATCTGCCAGGGCCAAGACATGGCCGATCGCGAGTATACGGGCTGCTATATTCGGGGGCCTTGGCAAAAACGTACGAGAGACATGCGCCATGTACAGTAAACCATCATCCTAAAGATGCCGAGTTTTACTCTTCTCGGTCACGAGAACAATCAATTTACATGTTTTGAGCTTTCCTTGTGCAGCAGCTGTAAGTTGTGCTGTGCCGAAACACTCATAAACTACGACTACTCGTATACTGTCAAGCACCGTACAAGTAGTAATAGCATCCATGCGTGTCTCAGTTGAAAAGGCGGCCAGGAATTCTGCCGAGTTGCCCCGGAGGCGGTCCAGTCCCAGCATGCAGCAAATCCGGATTCTCGCAGCGCCAGAAAGCTTCAATCTGGCGGTAAATGATCTGCATAGGCCCAGCAGCGCTGATGAGCTGTTCCCGTTCCTGTGCCTGGATGGCAAGCAGGGAACCACTCGACATGGGACAAGAGGCATATGCAGGCCGCGCTGCCACCGCCTTTCTCTACCGCCTCCAAGACGGGGCTGCGATAAGAAAAGAACAGAAGAAACCAACCAACCGAAAAAAAAACCTCAAGCCTCTCCTTTCTACTGCACGAGTGCTCGTACATACGATACTCCCTTTCCCTCCCTCGCCAACCCCCCAGCAGCAGCGGTACGTACTCGTACTCACCTCACACATGCGTGCTTGTGCAGCTGCATCGCGATGCATGTGCTCGTCCAGTACGGAGTATATGCGCGCGTATAAGAGAGAGAGAGAGGCGGTGGAAGAGCAAAAACACATGATGCCCAGCAATAATACGGGGGATGCAAGCGCCCGAGTGACATGCCAGTGCTCCTCCATCGTCGAGTCTCGCCAGTTACTAAGCCCTGCTCGCTGCAATGGTTCAGCTTACCTGTGCTTGGACAGACGAGAGAAAACGGCAGTTGGGAAGCGAGACTCGGATTCCCCCGCTCATCACCTCAAACCCCTCGCCTCTTCTGGTCTGTCTCTGCCTGTTTCTGCCTGTCTCTGCCTGTCTCCCTCGAGTGTCTCTCCCCCTCTCGCCTCCTCTCTTCTCCCCTCTCTCTCTGCCTCGCTCGTGTCTGCTTCAACTTCCATCGCATCCGTCCTTTCTCGGTGTCACTTTGGTAGCTCCCCAAACTAGCTGCGCTATCCCACGCCATTCGTCCGGGGCTCGCTGCATAGCGTCGCCGACTAGAGACGACCCGCTCCAGCCGTCAACAAACAAACTTGTGGCTTGTGACAATTCCATCTCGGCCACTCAGGCCGCGGCTCGCTCGCCATTCGCGGGCCGGGAGTGACGGCCCCCCCAAAAGCCCGAAGCTGGTGCTCCTACAGCTTCGCTTCAGCTTCAGCTGTCTTGTTGGTTGCTTCTGCCTTGTTGGACGGCCATTGATTGCAACCACTCATGGCACCGCTGCCCCTCCATTTTAATCTACGCGTCGTGGTTTATCTTACGATGGCGTTGACGTTGGAACATTCGGTTTTGCCCCCATCTGTCTTGTCTGTCTTGTCGTCACTTGTCCCTCATCTGTGTTGCCATGATTTGTCCCATCCCGTCGTCCATTGGTCCGTCTTGTCCTCGGGCGCGGCTCAACTTGATGCAGCCCCGAGTCCGTGCCTTGGCCAGAACCATCGACAAAAGAGCCTCCCATTCATAGCCTGAGGTTCCGGCTATCTGGCAGCCAATCGCTCCATAACGCTGACCACCCTCCGTGAGCTACTCGATTGTCTGTGCCCGACTCGGCCCCGCTGGCGTTCCGGTGACAGACGCTCGATGACAGTTTTCAAGTGAGAACAAAGAAAACGTGCCTCCAGCCTCAAAATCGTCTCAGCCGCACACTGGCAGCCTCGCAAGGCCTTGCTTGATCCGTCTGGCTCTGCTCTTACAAGATACACACCAGCTTCGCCACACCACATCCTTACGGATATACGCGGATTCAAGTGTAGATCGAGTCACATGAGCTCGGCTGAGGATTCCAAATGGATGCTGCGATATTAATTCCTCAATATCACTCCTGCTAGGCGCTCTTATCTCGTCTCAGAGCTTTGAGCAACAGCAACAGAGTTCCTCATGTGCCCGCAGCTCCGCCCCAACTTTGCTTTCATCATCCACTTCCTTTGCAAAAGCTGCCAAGAAGGACGCGTTGAGTGCTCCGCCACTAGGCAAGTCGTCACCACGCGGTCTAGTCAGCTGGTCAAACAGCTATGATACTAATACTAGTATCCTCCAAACTTGGCCCATGCGATTGCCATGTAGTACAGTATTGTTTCTCCCCTCATCGATCCAGATCACCGATAATGCGAGTCACTCAAACCCCTCTTTCACTACTGGGCGCTTGTTGGTGTCCACTGCGGGGGACAAAATCGCTGAGATGATGCAAGTAATGATCAAGTTTTCAAAGAAACGTCGTCGACAGATTGCTTTCTGCAAGCAGATTAATACTTCGTAAGCAAGCTAGAACTCGGTAGTGGTAAGATCCTTTGTCTCTTGGCGAGAATTACTTATCATTGCCACCCCGAGTGCCATAACTCGGCTTCATAGATAGCCGCTCAGACTATTCAAGGTCCGCTGCAGACTGGCCGAGCCCGCTGCAGTATTTGTAAATTCACGCAGCATGGCTCACATGAAAAGCTGTGAGTGAATGTGTCGCTTCGAGATAAGCCAGAACGCGAAGCATTCTTGATTCGTTCGCTTCCTAAACTGGATGGGATGGTTATTGTGAAGCTATATCCTCAGCAAGTCCTGAGCTATCGAAAGGCTGCAGCTTTTAGCTTAGGAGAAGGACAACCTTCACTGGCAGACGTAATTTTCTGCGGGCTTCGAAATGGGAAATACCGTGTCAAACATCGGGGGTTTATCTTGAGTGGGAGTCGTGCAATGAACATCTGATAAGTGCAGAGACTGGCACTCTCGTACAAACGATCGGGTGTGCATTTGTATCCCTCAAGTGATCATCAAGGTATGTCGAGATGAACTTGCAGCCGTCGCGAATGGGCTTACCGGGTAGCCAACCATGCATTTTCGAGCGTTCAAAACTTGTAGATTGGATGGCTGTTACCTCATGATCGAGATGGCCCCAGCCAACATGAGATATTGTTAAAAAGACAGTTTCGATCAAGCATTCCGACTGTGAAAACTCTAGACGGTCTAAGACACCAAGGTAACAGCAGTTGATTGCCGTCTCATCAACATACACATTACGTGCGCTCATATGTAGCCAACCAGATCCAACCGAAGATTCACTTTCAGTCATTTGACCCGAAGGTTGGGGATAGTCTTTCGTTAAACCAGCTCTCGTAGCTTCCTGGGACTGTATCAAAATAAATTCTCTGTATCCTTCATCTGTCTGGCTCAATATTGCAATAGCTACGCAGCTCCTCGTGTCAGAGTAGTTTAGTAGTTGACATCGACCTAAACGTTCAAGATCCCATTCCCAGATCCAGGCAAGCCCTTAGCTTCTTATAAAAGACTGACCGTTCTAGTCTAGACAATTTACACTATTCTATCGTGAGGATGTGTTTGAATCACTATTATGGTTTGAGAATAAGCACGCCATGTGCAGCTAGTTGACTTTCTTGAAGCCATTGGTCTTGTATCGTGACTGGCCGGATAGAAGCCTTTACTGATCATCTCTTCTTTTCAAAGAAGTAGCCTTTCTGTTCTGTTTATTGTTGAATGGCGTTTCATAAATCACAGACCAGTCATATACCGTATTTACAGGGATTCTCGTTGAACAGCTGCAAGTTCTCTTCTACTCCTCCTCTGGGATAAATGTACCAAGTATCTTGATTTAAGGCATTTATAAAGAGATGGTTCATATAGTACCGTATAATGCTACTGAGAGGCAGTTTGGTGTGAATTCAGACTCTCACTAAGATTATCGGGCTGCAATCAATTCTTCAAGATCATCGCGTTACTCTGTCATAAGCTGCAAAGGAAGCCGGTATATGGCGCGGACGTCAATCATGCCGTGTATGATGGATGACGCGTGATGTGGCTTTAAGCCAGTGCATCGGATCTTCTAGTTTAGGCATGTTTGACGGAGGTAGTCGGTTGTATCATTCTCTCCGGTAAGCCGTCAGTTTGTTGGTGCTGGGCAGTGGTGCAAACAAAAGTTTATCTAAAGTTTTTCCATAGGTCTTTAACAAGGCAAAAAGAAAAATCTAGCGTCATTCTCTATCAGCATGGCCATCAGGATTCAACAGCTACCCATCCAGTTGTCTCGTCTCTGTAATAACTGGCGATGAGTCTGTCTTTTTAGCTTTTTAAGAATAACATTCTTACTACACTTATCTATAATAACAAGCAGTGTGTCATAATTCTCTAATACCTCGTAAAGAGCTAACAGGAAGTCTATAACAGTTGTATAGTTAGTGCACAAATGGTAATAGAGATTAAAGCTTGCTGTATACTTGTGTGACCTTTTTTAGTAACCTCTGCAGACTCTGCAGGTGACAGAATACTGGCCAAAGTTTCGTGAAGCCCCTGTTTATGTAAAACTGCTAATCCGAATACCTCTCTCAGCTTTGCGCATCATGAGTTGTATCCTGCGTGCATTGGGTCGAAGGTGTCCTTCCCACAAGAGTTTGGTATGCCTAGCTGGGGGGGTGCTCTTTTCACTTCATACTCGTTTGGCAAGAGAACGTACAGCACAGAGACAATGGCCAATTGTATACGTAAAACCATGGTGATTAATGGTCTCGATACCCTCTGCTACTCGGCGTAGACATGATGCCGCCAGTTTGTAGTCGCAATGCTCAGTACCAAGACCGCTCTTTTACAAAGATAGAGACTAAAGGCCATCTGGTGGTGAATGGCTGAACATGAACGACTGTAGGGCCAAATATAATGCGTTACCACCTCAAGGTATTCATCCACTGCAGCCCAGTTTATAGATCCCTAAATCTTGGAATCGTCTCTAATATCCCTAGTCCGCTACCTGTCTCTCTGTGCCTTTTATCCGGGAAGATGAAATTGCAGGGATTGAAGAATATGAGTAATCGCCCATTGTAATGACGAGAAGTTACAGCTCTCTGTCTTGAAGCTGGGAAGTTTTAATGCAATTTATTCTCAGTAGTAAATCCTCCAACTCGGTACGTGTAAGTGCTTTGACTGGGGCAATACATTTCGGAACTAACTGGCGAATCCCAAGGACGCCACTTTAAACACCAAGTCTTGATATATTGAGTGGCATAGTGAGGTAATCCGAATTGCAATCAATTGGCAATGCTTCTCCTGGTCCTATTTTCCTCCAGCAGCTGCGTTAGGATGACATCGAGATAGATAAGGTAAATGACCAAGTCAGGTTCGCCATGGCAAAGTCAGCCTTTAAACCGACGCCATTTGTATTCAGAAAAGAATTTGAAACCAGTCGCCAGATCTTCAGACTTTTCAGTGAGTCTGGTTCTGAATGGATCAAGCTCCTCTTCCTCGCAGTAGAGGATGTTAATTCGGGTGTTAGCCGATCGAGGTAATGTTGGGGGTAAGAGCTCTAGGAGGGCTTAAAATGCTGTAAAGGTTGTAGACGGAATCATATTACGGTAAGCCGCTCATTTAGTTTCATTTTGTCCCAGAATTACCTATAAATTGGTTAGAGATGAGACCTCGGGAGGGCTCAAGATTGTTGCCAAGGTTGTTCCAAGGTCTGTTCCGCAGTGCCCTCCTGAGGATGCCCCTTCACAGCATTTTTAACCTCACCCGAGGGCTTCGTCTGCCGCCCATTCGACGTCACCACAGCTACATACTTTGCAGCATTTTTAACCTGACAAGACATGCGGCGAGATTTTCGGGTGCGAGATCTAGGGACCGTGTGGAATTACTGTTGAAAGCAAGCTGACTGTGCCTTGTTCGCGCGCAATGCAGATACTGACATGGACTTGCGTGTAGCAGGCTGGAGATGGCGGATCTCGAAGCACATCGTGGCCAAAAATCTCTCCCACTCGAGATTTGAAGTTAAACGCCTATGTATGTATGTACTGTATATAGGTACTGTTAAGACGTCAGTGTGAGCCTCATGTCAGTCAATTTTTTGGCAAGGCCTTCTGCGTAACTGTAGATGAGATGGAAGAGCAAAGCCTACAATTTCATAACAGATATGGCTTATTAGCGAATGATATATGCCAGGATATCATCTAATGCATTAACAATGCCTGTACATACAACCTTGCCGGGAGGGCCCCACAGGATCGCTTCCTATGAATCACGATAACTCAGTCGTGAAAGAATCATTGTGAGTAGAAGTGCAGTAATATCCCTACAAACGAATAAAACCAAAATCCCCTGTTGCCGCTTCACGAAGAAAACTGAGAGAAACACGCCCTGCATTCAGAGACAGATCTCCCGTTGTGCTCTTCAAAACATCCCAGTATCACCACATCTTCCAAAACCACGACATCATCCATTTTCTTAATCTGATATCTGATATGCATGCCAAGGACGTCGATCCCCATGCCGTGTTGCCAAATCCGGGAGGCGCAGAAGCGCGCAATGACATCAAATCTCGGCCAGACCCTCTCGCGAGATATTATGACAGCTCTATTACTTTTTTTCCCGCCCCATTTCAACTACACCGATTCACGGCACATTTTGTCGCAATCGCGGTAAAAAAAAAAAGAAAAGAAAAAAGAGCATACTAAATGCAATACGAGATTTTTTGTTGCCCATAATGGAAATGAGCCATATTCATCCCGCATCAGCCTATTTCTCACAGAATCTGCATCGCCAGGGGTATGAATCTTTGTGCGTCTCTCACTCAACATAAAACATCTAGGCCACCCCCTGCCCAGCAAATGATGCTCATCGTGAACGGACATCAGCGGTCAGATAGATCGCCAGTGCATTGCTCTTTTTGGATGAATATCGTTTTTCCCCCCTCTGCCTTGTTTCTCCGCACTTGTTTTTTTTTCCTTGTAAACGGGATCTGAGTTATTCGGAATCTCCACTTCCCCCATTCTCCAAAATTGCGGCCCCCTTTATTTTCCTCATCTGGGAATACTCGGGGATGCACGACGACGTCAAACCGCCTGCAAGGTGAGAATGAAAACTATTTAAAGAAGTTATAAAAAAACCTGTTTTTTTTTCATCGTCGCACTATTATGCTCTGCATCTTTTTATGATGACTCGCAGAGCCAGTTGGGATGTAGCATGGTCAATCACTTTGGCCCGTTGAGGAAGCTTGTCAGTTGCCCTGCATGGCATCATGTATGTCAAACGTGATATTTTGGTGGCTTCACTGCCTGTCTCTATTGGCAGACATGTGAGATCGTAAAGTACACGCCTCTCCCGAAAAGAGTAAAAAGCCAGGGGTAACGGCAACGCCGCTCTTGGTGTACTAGATCTTTGGGTGTACGAGTACGATGCATGTACTTTGGCGGTACTTTGGCTCTGCCGTTCCGTCTTGTCATATGTCAGATTCTTAATTTTCTTCTTCGGTCCAGCTCCGGAATGTTTACCTAGGTACCTAGCTGGGAGGACGTACCTGCGTAGGAGGGCGAAGAGAGAGGACGGCTTTAGTGCAACGGTCACGGCGGTTCCTCGTATATCCGTATAAATGAAATGCTTTGATGGTGTCTTTGCCATCTACATCACTATAGACGGGCGTATGAGGATGTGTGAATGGCCGCTTTCTTCATCGTGCAGATGTACCATAGAGTCAGCTGTAAAATTCCTCAGTGTAGAGATACCTGCTCAGCCACTTTGTGCGCCAAGCATACGAAGTAGATGTATCTTACAAATAGCCGTAGCCAAATGGTCCTTTTTTTCAGTGCCGCTAAACATGCTTCATTCCAGAAACAATGTGTGTTCGTTTACACAACATCCAATCGCTTAATCTTTCTACCTGAAAAGTACCGTAACATCGATTCAAGTAACACATCTTCGTATAGTACAGCGAACGATTTAATGAAACTGAAAGTCTCTCATCTTCTAAATACAAATGTCGTACACACTGGTATTTAGCCTATTTGGTTCAATTCATCTCTTGGTAGTATCAGCAATGAAACTGGGGGGCACTTTTTTGTTCGCAATCCCGGGTTTCAATTTGCAAATCTTTTTTTCTTTCCTCACGAAATACCCATACAAGATTGATTTTTTACTTCCACAGTCGGAATCCTCAAAAATCTCTGACATGTACCTACTCAGCGGGTAAACAAAGACCAGTTCGACGGCAATATATATCGCCAAGACCAGCGCTGCCTTCTTTACAGTGATCCCAACTTGTTACGATTCCGTTAACATGCCGACAAGTAGCACTGTGAGAAGAACATCCATCATTTCTATTGTAATACGCACATGATCATATAATTGCAAAGCGTGTGTATGATTTGACAGCCACATTATCCACGTATCAATATTTCGCATCACAATCCCGTCGCTGGACCTGCTCGTCCTGGATGATATAATAATCCATCATACTCCTCATTCTTATTTACACCTTTAATGTATACGGATGAGTGCTAAATTACCCAAACATATACCAACTAGATGAATATCCTGTCGTTGATTGTAGTTTTACATTCCATCTTGGAAGCAATCCGAGTCGGCACTCCGCTGGCCATAGACAGAAGTCATTGCCGACTAGGATCTCCAATATGTAGCTCATTTTTCATAGAATTCTCGACTACCGATATTCAAATGAAGTTGTTCAGGGTATCCATAGCGAATAATAAGATATATATTACAGCATCTTGCTCAGCCGAGATGGATATCAACAAGCACGCCATCAAGAAAATGAACATTAAGAACTTTACAGGGAGAGAAGAAAACAATTACTCCGCACGATAATTATACATTTATGTACCAATAAAGAAATGTACCTAGTATTTTTATGGTTCATTTACGCATGCGCATGCTGTAGTGTTCATGTACTTCAGCATTTGCCTCACTTCAACATCACACCTACCCTATTGCAGCACATACTCAATCCACGATCTGATTACCACGTTATGAGGAGTGTCCTCATAACGTTCTAAATAACCCCCAGACGCTGGTAGAAATCTCTCGCAAACTTGCCTGTATGAGTTCAAAGGCAATCAGAGTTTAACACGTGAAGTTACGGCTGTGTTCCGACAAACTCGTTTGACGGCATACAATCGAAACACTCATATTACTCTTCAGCCCGAGTTATAGACATGGTTTGGCAGTATACTCGTCGATAGCAAATCAAGCCGTAGGGAAGGCTAGGGTAGCAATCTCATCACCAGGAACATATACTATAAAAATACACTTGCAGGCTAGATAGGCCGAGATAGATCTCAACAAATTTTCGCACATGGATACCCGGTCGTCAGCTGCATGGCGTGAGCTGATATCAGCTAGAGGAGTCATGGACAAGGAATTCCGCTTGTCCTCTACTTGTCTGTTGCTACAAAAGGTTCGTCGATAGCGTGCATATCAGCCACTCAGCCTTGACCCCATGTTGCAGTTTTCACTCAAGTTTCAAGGGCCTGTGCCTGCAGACTTGTTTCGGCCAGGAAATTTGGTTGTGGGCCAGGAGTCTTGCATCTTTCTAGCGCGAAATCAAAGGTCGAGCATGTGTTCTCATATTGTTAATGCCACAAAGCCAAATCAATGAGCTTTGGGCTGAGAAACGACCGAGTCGAAACGCCATCAAGTCCCGGACCTCGTAGGGCTCCGTACAAGAGCCCCGTGCTGGACCGATATGTGAAAGCGGAGGGGGCCGATGGCCTCCGGTCACGCCACGCAGGCGCGCGACCAACACTTCCCGTTGAGAATCATGCAACATATGGTTTTTTCTCTCGACTCGCATTGTGTACTTGTTGCGGCTAGGCTAAAAAACGACACCCGCGTCCCGGATGGAGCGGGCCGGATCGCAAGGCGGCTGCGGTCTTGAAAGCTTCGGACGCCTTCCGCAACAACGAACCCTCCGAGCTTGATGAACAAGAACCTTGCTTCGTCTCTTCTATCTTGTGTGAATCGGCGGACAAGAGCATCATGGCAGAGCTTAGCTTGATCCACGAGCGGCCCTGCTGCCGGCGTTATCTCACCCTCCACCGGCATTATCGTGATGGTGACTATGCGTGCAGCTGGTCCGCGGAGACGGCTTCCCCTTTGGCCGCACACACGTCGAGATTGTTGCGGAGAGGCACGAAGCATATCGACGCTGGGATTCGTCCGTCTCGCCCGCAAGAGTGAGCGAAACTGAATGGAGACGGAATGGGACAAAGATCCCGGCCGAACCGTCCATTGTGGGCACCGGCTCTGGGTGAGGAGCCTGTAAAATTGTGCCAGGTGCTTCTTGATGCTATGTACGCATGTACGAGCATGTAGGCGGCTGGCACTGCTCCATCCCAAGCTCGTACAAGTCGGGTATTACTCTGCACATAGACAAGAATGATGCCTTTGTGTACAGGTAATACTGTAAGCCGCCTCCACAGTGGAACTGGCAACGGCCCAGTCACAGGCCAAACGGCGGGCTGGGGTCCGCTATCAGTCACTCGCGATTGCTTAAACGATGGCGTTGCATGCACAACGAGTTTTGCCGCCTGCAGAGTGAAGGGACCAAAATTATGCCATGGCAGACAAGGTGGTGGCCGGGCATACAAGGCCCTAGAGCCGATTTGCTAATGAAAAAAAAAAGAGCTCATTAGCCGTTATGCGGTTGGCTGCGCATTGCATGGCATGGACTCTGCTCTTGCACGCACATAGTCGTAGACGTACCCCTTTGGCCTCGAAGCACTTGCAAGTAAATGTACAAATCCCTCTTCCCCGTGGTGCTAGCATGCTCGTAGTATAGCAGCGGCTGGGTGTGTGTTGATGAGCGTGGGAGGCTGTTTGAAAAGGCAGACCCCTGGACACGTTGGTCGCCCACTTGTGCCGCGATGGCTAAAGTCGCATCATTAGCAGTCGCCTTCTTGGACTTTCTCTGAGCAATGCGACTCCATACGAGTACTCATGTAGTAAGAGGTCCCCATCGAGGAAACACAAAACTGCCGAAATGGTCGACATGCGTCACGGCTAGGGTTTGGGGAGAAGAGCCTGTGCTTCCGCGACGCTTGAGCTGGCCTAATGAGACGGCCTCAACAGCAAAGATGACCGCCCCGTCACGCCAGGCTACCCCGTATCTGGGCCGCCAGCCATCAGATATGGAGGCAGATCATCGTGGTGCGGAGCATCGTGTCCCGCCATGGAGCCTCGGACGTGGACGTCGTCTTGGACGTGGACATGCTCAAGACGACGACGACGACGACGACGACGACAAGACAAGACAAGACAATGGAGCCCGGCAGCAGCGCAGGAAGAGCCCAGAATAGAGAGGAGCGCTAATTGCAGGTTGACTTGCAGCCAGAGCGCGCCAGTCGGGTCGTCGAGATGCATCCATGCATTGTATAGCAGCGACCACTACTGCCAGACGATGGCGAGGCGAGGCGAGCACAGCATTTGGCGAGAGGCCGCGATCTAAGGCGATGAGCCGGTGCCCCCTTTGCCCTAATCCTTGGGGGTTGCTGCTGCAGCTCGGGATGGCATTGAGGGTAAAGTGAGCGTTGGCGCCCTGGGATGTCAGCACCAACTGCCTTGGGCCAGATCGCGGATCAGTCGCTGTGCCGCCGTCAACGTAGGTACGGTACTCCGTACAGGCACGAGTATGTCTGGCATGGCGAGGCCGCCCGAGGGATGGCGGTCAGCTTCTTAACGCTGGACGAATGCAAGATGCTGCGCGCCTGGCCTGAGAGATAATACAGGACGGCGAGAAGGAGATGGCGAGATTTGACAGATCAGACAGACGGAGTGGACTGTGGATTTTGGCGGCTCAAGGCGGTTAGTGGTCGGCGGGACTCACTGAGACTACAGGGCTTGAGAGCCACTCACGGGCTGCTGCAGCGGTGCTACATGGCGGCAGCGCTTCAGACCAAGGCCTGGAAGGCTCAAATCTAGTAACCAAGGTTGGATCCATGTGCTACTCTGTAGATGTTGATGCATTGATTCATTTGGTGTAACAGCTGTCAACGCCATCAATGTCGGGGCAACGGCCAAGGCATCAGCAGGCGGCACGAGCATTGAGATCCATGATGTGATATGGATGGCCTTGATTGGAGGACCCATGTTCAAAAAAATCCGTGCCTGGCAGAGAACAGCTCAGCGTGCGGCTATCATCGACAGCTCCATAGCGGCCCCCAATGGACCATTTCTCCCCCCGCTGACCTGCGTGGATGGAGAGAGCCAAGCAGTTCTTAATCTTGGTTCCCCTGGCGCCAGCAAGCATCGCGAGAGTCCAGGCGGGCCAGGGGCCTGGCAAGACGCTCAACAAGAGGCACTTTGGAAAGCCCAGCGACGCAGCTAACGAGCGGATGTTCCTTGGTTCTGGCTGTACAGACGCTGATCTTGCAACCCGCGGCCGTCATCCGCACAAACCACGGAGAATAAGCCGGCATGTTCTTCGTGTTTCCGTCCAAGCACGAGCACGCGATAATACGTGAGCCAGGCTTGTTCTGCGCAAGTCCGAGGCACGGCGCTGCACTGGCAAGGTTCATGTTGGCATCGCGGGATAGTGCCTGTCGCACAAGGTGAAGCTTCCCAATGGAGCGCAGTTCCGGGGTATGTGTACGCACCGGTGGCTGTCCGCGCAGGGGCGCGATGGAGTCGCCGCCGACATGGAGAGCTTACTTGTACATGTAGTAGTATTCCCTGTGCCTGTCGCTGTACCTGTACTCGTACTATCACGGCCTGGATAGGTAGGTACTCGCGCGAATGGAAGTGCTGCAGCCCGTGCTTGTACACCTCCTCCACCATCTTGAATCCTTGCTCCGACTTGAAGTCGTCTCGCTGGCTTGGTACTTGGCCGCTCTCTGACGGATACATACAGGAGCATGCACGGAGCTGTAAAGAGCGAGGCCGCGTCGGTCTCCTCCGAAGCTGAACGGCTCGATGTTGTGTACAGAGCATTGAGCAGGATGCACTTTTGTCACCGAACTTGTTTGTGGCTGCAATTCAACTATACAGTACATGGACCTACCTTGCACCAAAGTAAGGTACTGTAAGTGTAGCAATTGGACATTGATAGGTCAACACTACTACCTCGGTCCTAAACGCCAGGGTAAGACTGTTGAATGGGCCGATGAAAATACTTGTAGTAGGAAAAAATAGCCATCGTCCAGGGCCAGCCAGGCCACGCGACGCAGGCAGGGGAAAAGCGAGACAGCAGCATCGGAACAATGCTACAGACACGATAGACGAGAAGGACCCTGAGATTCCGCTGCGCTCGCTTACAGGTACGCCTTTGTCCACCTTGATTCGGCATTCGCAGGTACCGGGCAGGTATCGTCGTGGCAGAGAGGCCGTCGAGTCGTCTTTATATGATGCTACACCAACTACCGGGGAGGTACTCGTCGCACACGGCACGGCACGCAGCGACATGTACCTCGAGGGATTCACACTTCCAAGGTTTCAACGGCCGGGACCTCGTCGATGCTCCCCCTCAGGCCCCTCAGGCCCCCCCCCCAGGCTGTCCATACCGCTTAGACCGAGAGGCCCCGAAATAGACCCTTTTTCGCTGCGAGATGTCGCGGATTCTGGAAGGTCTCGGTGCTTTTTGAGCTGCACTGCTTGAATTATCCATGCAAGTGTCCAGGGAGCTGTAGGCACCGGGTAAGGGGAGGCTTGTCGCCTAGGCCTTGTCCAGGTTGATGCATCCTGTGTCTGTGCGTGTGCGTGTGCGTCTTCTCCATCGTCGACTGCCTCTGTCGTATCGGCAGACGCGCCGCCAGAAGCAGCTTCTGGGATTCTGGCAGTCGTGGAGTCGACGAGGCCAGGATTCTGCTAGGACCGCTGCAGAAAGGGTCCACGGCCTGCATCTCGTTGGCCCGGATCCCCCTTTCTCTCAGCCGTGGTGCTTGCATCGTGGAAGCCGTTGGGGGGACCCCGAACTTTGTCCCGCCGCTTTTTCTCACTTTTGCCAGCAAACACAGTGGGAAAAAATGAGACGAAAATGCATCACCGTCTGTTTTCTGCAACGGCGGATACTATGTACGCTGTTGGTCGTGCTCATGGCGACTCCCAGGCCGGAAATGGCAGCGCCTACATATGCCAATCCCACATCAGGTCCACTGTGTCTGCTCTCTGCCTTATCAGAGGCGGCTGTCAAAGTGAGGTGTTGCACCACAGGGCCTCACCTCGACTCCCCGTACATATACGACTGTCGTGCGATGCCATGTTAGTCGCTGAGACCGGGTCCGTTGGCCGCCATGATCTACCGCCGTCGTCCGTGGCGCGGACTACCCGTCAGCCGATTCCAAAATAGCCAGGCACACGGTTCATGTCTGGACAAGTCATCAATCCCCTCAGGCCATCACCATGTCGAGAGAGACGGTCTGGCTCAAACCACGTGTACATACTCCGTACATGCTCGCACGAAGGGGACGGCAGGCAAATTGCCAAGGTACATAGGTAGCCATGGAAGTTGATACAAGTAATCTCATCTTGCGTTCGAGATGACATGGATGCCGGGCGACATGGTCCCTATTGGGCGGAGCAGATGCGACAAGGCGCGATAACGCCCACAGTACCTGCATTTAAACGCCAGACAGAGCAACGGCAAAAGTCTTGTTTCTTCCTTGGCCCTCAAACTTGCTTCTAGACGGTGTGTGAGACGTCGGAATTGCCATGCAAGGCATCTCCCAAGTGAGCCGGCACGTCAACAGCAAGGGTTCCGGGCACACACTGGCAAGTTCCGTTGATGTAGGTATTTTCGTCCTCTTGCTGCATCCAGAGTAGTACGAGTACGCACACTGCATGGAGAGGCCGACGTCCTACCCACCGTCCGTCCTGGAGGTAAGATCCAGCGTACAGTAGGAGGCAGCCGGCCGGGTTAATAGAACGGACGACTACCTAGTAAAGTTGAGGTCAGTAGAGTACTGTACGAGTACATGTACAGTAGGTATAGGTAGATTGCGTGATGAGGGGCCAGTCCGTAGCCTCAAGGTTGCAATCCCTATGCTTGTTTGCTAGTATCGCTCTATGTATGGTAGGTAGGCGGCTTTCGTGCTTAGCCAGCTGCCTATCCGAACGAGTCGCAGCTTGCATTGGCATCGTGGATCTCAACACCAACTCGGCTCGTCTTTTGCTGCGAATCGCGATGCCTCGCTCGTCCACACACACACACACTTTCTCTTGTCTCTTTCTCTTTATCTCTAGCTCTCGCTCTCGCTTGCACCCCCAACACTTTGGTTCGCGGCCACGCATACACATAGGGCAATTACTTGCGTTGAGCGCGGTTTGGCTCGACGATAACAAAGTTGCAGCGCAGAGTGCATCTGGCAAGTAGACAAGCAGGCAAGCAAGCAGAAGCAGGGCAACGCAACGCAACGCGGCGCAACACCACAACACACAGCATGGCAACAACACACAACGCAGCGCAGCGCAGCATCCTGTAGACATAGACGCAGAGCAACCCACCAATGAATGACCAAAGAGAACAAAGACAAAGAGACAAGTACGAGTACAGTACTTTCGGGTGCCGCTCCATACCAGGCTTGGACTTAACTCGACTTTTGACGCCGAACCCTGCCCGCCCAGTTTATCCGTTATTGCAATCTCCAATTAATCTCGAAAATCGCTGTTGTTTGCTGCCCTTGTCCTCGCCTCCCGCATTTGCTAGCTTCCCTGGCGCATCGCCCCACGACGATTTGACTGCTCGCAAACGCTCGCTTGGCCAAGGACCCCCCCGGCCCCATCCCATCCCATCGACGGTTCTCGAGCTCGCTGGGCAAAAGGCAATGGCGGCTGTGAGTGGCCAACTCGCGTGCTGAAGGCGAAAAAAAAATTGGAAGAGAGCACACAATATCCACCAGCACCCAAACTGTCCGGCCCTCAAAAGAGTCACAGCTGACCGCGCCAAAAGGACATGGAGACTCCAATAAAGGACCAGACGTGTCCGAGTATCGAATGCCAAAAAAAGCTCACGCCACCAAGGGCACATGTGCTAGCATCGTCCAGAATCCCCCTCTTCGCTAACGGCTAGGCGAGCAGACTCGTACATGCGAAGCAAAGTCGCTAGCAGCAGTAGTACTAAGGTAAGTGGTCGTAGGAATCAATGTATGTAGTATGTATGTACAATTATCTGCACAATAGACGACGGGTCCCCGTTTAGCGCGCCGGTGCGGGCGAGGATCAAAATTGCACGATCATTTTCACTCAAGCGCTCCATTGATGGGTTCAAACTTGCTTTTGCCTCCCTGTATCGGTAGTTGCTGTGCTGGTACCTGGACAACACTGTACGAGTACGGTACTGCTACTGTAGCACTGCGGCAACTTGTCGTACTTGACGGCGGTATGTAGGTACCTGACCTGTCCTTGCCCTTAGGTATTACCAGGCAAGGTAGGTATCTATCAGTCAAATGTCCAAAAGTCCATCATCAGACAACAACGAAAAAGGCCCCCGCCGCCGGTCGGGCATTGTGGAGTGCCAAAGTTACTCGTAGTATTTTTGTGAAATTGAGTAAAATGAAGCCCGAGTCTCAACTCCAACTCTGCCCAGCCGCTAGCCCCAAAGCAACGCGGTACAAGCTGCAACATGGCCGTGAATTGCCCCAATAGTCGCACCCCTCCCCCAAAATCCTCAACGCTGGCGCTCCGTGTCCATGCCGCCCCCGGACAAGCGCACTCCCCCCCTCCCCCTCCGTCTGTCTGCCATGAATACCTATACCTGGGCTGTACAAATTACAGCGCCCAATTGAACCCTACAGGTACCCCCGCCGCCCATCTCCTCCGCTAAACTAATGTAATGTGCTATACAGTAACGCTGCACTACGCACCACAGGCCAGTCCATTGCCAGCCATCCACCCACCTTTTGGCGCCATCCAGATTCACTTGGGCAAATGCTACCCTACGTGGCCCCTGCACGCTGCCAATAATACCCTGCCTTACCTTAACTCGTACATCCTCCTCATCTCTTGTGCTACAGTCCTGTACTTGTGTAGGTACATGGCATGCATCTGGCCTCGACGTGCTAGCTAGCAGACCCTCTCCGTCTCCGTGCTCATGCATGGCATTGGCCTAGGTCATATCGGAAGCATGCTTGATGGCGCCGGGCCGGTTAGTCTACACCACTCGTCGTATCGTAAGGTCTTGCAAGGTACTCTAGTATCGTATGGGCCTTTTTGGTATATAACTGCCGTCGAGTCGATCAACGTGGCTGCCATGCTGCTCTTCTCCCTCACGACCTCTTCCTCCTCTCCTCCCCTAATTAATATCTCCTCCCCAGAGGCTATTCAGGCTGCTCGGACTCTGCAATGCAATAGTCTGTCTCCTAGAGCCCCTCAGCTTCTCTTCCCCGTTCGTTATACTTGGTGTTTTTTTTTTCGCTTTTTCTCCCGGTGCTCGTGGCCCTCCTCGTCCTTGACCTTTGACATCTTGACTCGCCCGGCCTCCTTCCTGCTCCCCACCAAGCCTCGCCTTGCAAAGGGGGAACCTGTACATATATTGTTTGCCTCTTTCCTCCTTCTTTTGCAACGCATTGGCGGTCTGGACCTCAGCAATTGGCTTCTCTTCTGCCTGGTCTTTTGGAAGCCCCCCCGTTTGGGTTAGAACATTCGCTTGTCACTTGGCAACAGGAATTCGCCTCACGCGCGGTGGCAGCTGGCAGAATCGAGAATCCGGGGGCCTTTGCAAGTTGGAGACAGCCTACAGCGTGCCTCTCTTCTTCTCGTTGCTCTTGGTCCTCTCCAATTGATTGCAGATTGAGTGAGAAACGGGAGACGGAAATCCCTGCCCTGTGCCGTATAAAACCACACAGGCCTCGTCCTCTCTCCTCTTATCTTACCTAGTCGCGCAATCTCCATCTCTCCTCTCTTCTCTCTCCTCAGCACCTTGTCCTCTTCTCTTCCCAGCTGGAGAAGCCAAGCAGCGAGCGAGCTCCCCATGAAAGCATAAAGATCCCTGGTATACGCGACAAGAGAAATCTTATCCCAGCAACCCTGGCCGCCCCACATCATGGACAGGTTTCTTAGCGAGCTGCCAGCCAAACTGGCGCCCCTGGTCACCTTCAGATTGCCTAGAGTCGAGTCCGATCTTTGGCAATCGCCAACCTTCTGGGCATATATCTTTTGGATCCTCTGGTTAGTTGGCTTTTTCCTAGCTGTCCTTTATCCCTCGTTCTCTTCAATTGAGTTTACCAAAAGCTAATGCTTGTTACGCTATAGGCTGCATCGCTATGTCCGGCTGCTCGTCCACTGTGTCAGCCATTGGACCTACAAGTCGAAGCCGATCCCCAACAAGCCAACATTTACCAACGACGACGTCACGGTCATCATTCCTACCATTCATAATGTGTTTGAGGAGCTGCGCCCGTCACTGCAGAGCATCCTGGCCTGCAAGCCTGCTGAGCTGATTCTTGTCACAACCCATGACAAGCGCAGGGCGCTCGACGAGCTGGCCAGGTCTCTCAACTACCCCAAGGTCCGTGTCATGCACACGCCCATTGCCAACAAGCGCCTCCAGGTCTGCGAGGCTCTGCCCAGCGTCAGCACACCCATCACCATCATGGCCGACGACGATGTGTCGTGGCCGTCGACGCTGATGCCATGGATCCTGGCCCCCTTCGAGGACCCCAAGATGGGCGGCGTTGGCACATGTCAGCGAGTCAAGCGTGAGTGGACAGCTCCCTGGTCGGTGCGCATCTGGAACTGGCTCGGCGCCGCATACATTGAGCGCCGCAACTTTGAGATCTCAGCCACGCACAACATCGATGGCGGCACATCTTGCATGTCCGGCCGCACGGGAGCGTACCGATCTTCCATCCTCAAGAGCCACGACTTCCTCGATGGCTTCAAGACGGAGAAGTGGAGAAAGTGGATCCTCAATGCTGACGACGACAACTTTGTCACGCGATGGCTGGTGAGCCATCAGTGGAAGACCTGGATCCAGTACGAGCGCGAATGCGAGATTGAAACGACTCTGGAGAACGGCCCCAAGTTCCTCTATCAGTGCTCCCGCTGGGCGCGTAGCAACTGGCGAAGCAACTGGACCAGTCTGGTCAAGGAGCGGCACGTGTGGAGGTGAGTTGGGCCTTTGAGCCGTCTAAAATAGCTAAAATAGCGCGAGCGTACTAACGAAAATGACCTGGACATAGACAACAGCCCTGGTGCACATACGCCCTCCACTTCGCGACCTTTACCTCCATCGCCTTCATTGTCGACCCGCTTTTGCTTGCCTCGTGCTGGTGGGCGACGGCCGAGTGGAATCTGCAATACCGACACTATGCCTTTTGGGCCCAGTTCATCTTCATGTTCGCCTTCACCAAGTTCGTCAAGCTCATGGGACTTTTGTTGCGAAACCCCAGCGACGTCGTCTTTGTTCCTGTCTCCATTGTCTTTGGATACTTCCACGGGCTGATTAAGCTCTATGCCCTCTTTACTCTTAACATGGTTAGTACCTGCTTTGTCTTGGAAGAGAAGAAACATGGACAAAACTAACATTCAATTTTTTTTAGACGTCTTGGGGCAGTCGAGCTGACGGCGATGCAAATGATGCGCAGCGGCTCGCGCCGGCGCCACGACCATCAAAGGTATTGACGACTCCTCCTGGTGCTAGCTCGCTCATCCGCTACAACGTCCGTCAGAAGGGACGACAGACGCAGACGCGGACCGAGCAGGATTCGGCGTGGGAAAAGCGTGGATACGCTGCCTACGATTCCAGCACTTCCTACAATCCCATCAGGGTCGCCTCCGAAAAGCACGAGGACTCTGGCATGCAACATAACCACGACCAGCCACACTCGATGCGATTCAGCAACACCTCTGAGTAATGAAGTCATGAAACCTCCACTTCTATATATATTTTGCTTCTTTTTTTTTTTTTTTTTTTTTTTTTTTTTTTGGGCGGCCTTTTTTTTTATATATATTATTATTCCAAAAAAAAAAAAAAAAGGACCATTTCCCCTGGCTTGCTTGTCCAGTCGGGATTTGATTTTACGCGAGCTACGAGAAATGACATGTTTCATGGGATCTTGGGTTTGGTTCCTTTTATCATGAGCTTTAGGCATGGTAAATAAGGTATGCCTTGTTCTTTTTTTGGGCTGTTCAGGGCGGGGTGGAAACAAACAAATTGCGTCACGGCGGGATTACTGCAGCAGAATAATGGGCTCTGCTTGCAAAACGGAAACACATGGGACGGAATTTGGGACGGAATGGACGGAACGGATGGAAACTTGGGTTGATTTCTAGGGCTGCGTGGTGTGTGACCGGACCACCAGGGCATGCCAGGGACTTTCAGGGCTGTTGACAACAGGTGGCGTTGAGATTTGACCCATCAGGCGTTGATTGCTTAGACTGCCCTTTTTCTGTTTTCTTTTTTTTTTTTCATTTACTACTACTACCTCTTCTTCTACTACTTCTTCTTTTCCTCACATCTTTTCACTGGAACGGAATTGGCGGAGGCGAGGGACAGGACGGGATTCACAAAAATAAAAGATGAAAGTCGCCCGGATTAGCATATCACACAGAATGGCATTAAACACGACACATTTTGTCGTTGGAATAGAATCGGTAATTTCTCTGACAGTGACATACATACACAACATGTGGCACCGAGACATCTGGAACCGTTGACAAGGTGACACATGGGCTTTCCAACAAACGCATGGCAATTTAGGTTTGCCTTGTCTCACTTGCTAGACGCCAATTGGTCCGATGACGGGGGTTGAAGGCTGTGCCGGGTGCAAGACGGTGTACTGCTATTGGTCGCCACCATGGGATGCCCAGATGACAGTTGGATGACGGGGGGGAGGCTATCTTTAGTAAGAAGTATTGGAAAAAATATTGATGTGTAAAAAAAAAAATTAGATGAGAAACTTGGCATCCATATCCACGATACACGTCTTCAGCTGCAAGGCCGGGCCACGCAATTCAATCTAAAGCAAGGTGAGGTGAGATGGGTGCTGTCGTTTACGAGCGATTGGGCTAATGAGAGGGCCAGCCTCGGGGGAGGGGGGGGCGAACAATATGATGTGTAATGTACCTATAGGTATGTAGCAATTGACAGCTGGAAAAAAATGAATCAAAAGGGCAAAAAGAGTGAGAAAAGGGATGGAGGGGCTAAGGATGAGAGGAAGCAAAAGGCACAGCCGGCCGTCCTATTCGAAACACGAGCTCTTCCAGCTCACTTTGCGAGGTGCAGTTGCAGCGCGACGCAGCTCAAATGAGGTGCTACTACGTATGCGATTATGACTGCAGTCTGCAGTGCTGAAGTTGCACAGCATGTATGACGGGGGTGAAGCAAGGGGGAAAAGAGGGCCAATGGTTGTTGGCGGAAATACCGGCCGGCGGATTTGATAGGCAGGCAGGCGAAAGCAGGTAGGAGTCTTGTTATCAGCTACTAGGGGTAAAAAGAGGGAGGGGAGCGTGTAAGGCAAGGCGAGGTAAGGCAATGTAATTCTTGCATGTGCGGAGATCTCGATGGTATGCATGGGGAATTACACGACAGCAGCCGAGGAAGAATCCGCTTGGCTGGAAGAGAGGGCGCCAGGGCTGTGCATCTCGGGGTCATGGGGAGGGAGGGGGGGCGAGAAAGGACACAGAGAGGGCGAGAGAGATGAGATGAGATGATGCACAGGAGCGAGGCAGGGTGGTAACGAGGTGACATGGTGCCTTTGTGGTGGCGCTGGATTCCGGTGAGCTCGTGATTGTGCTCGAACAGGCCGCTATCACGTAGGATTAGGAATGAGGAAATAGTCCAAGTGAAAATGAGAGCTCACATCGGCTACGCGAAGCTATAGCGTCGATAAGGAACGCCTACTCCAATGCTAGCGGAGCTGCTAGCAATGAGCGTAGCCCATTTCGAATGCTTGACGGGGCCTCAATCGGACGTGATGTGCAAATGGCCTGCTGGGCTAAAATCGCTTTTGATCGGCGCCCCCCTTCAAGTCAATAGCCGGTCGTGCGAGTTTTGAGCCGGACCACGATCACGATGCCTCGCGTCCCTCGGCTCGTCTTTTGGCGGCCGGAGAGGCTGGGGGAGATTAATCGGGGCCTGAGGATTCGGCGTGCATAATTGGTGCGAGAGCGTGCAGCTGCCGTTATTTGTTGTCGTTGGTGTTGTTGATTCTGTTCCGTCAACAAGTCGTTGGCATTGACAAAATGGTGGGGATTGGAGGGGAGAAGTGCAAGTAAGAATCCCAAGCTGGGAGGGGTGTGCAGAAAAGGCTGAGGCAAGTGGGGTGGCTGATCAGCGCAAGTACCACAAGTACATGCAAGTCACTGGCCAAGTGGGCTCGTCGGTACAAGCTGGACATTCAACCTCTCACCAACGCTCGTACTTGTTGTACCTTGCATTGCATGGTTCTGGGCCATTGGCTCGAAGGATTGCGTGGTTAATGTATGTAATAGGGGAGGCAGAGACGAAGCCGTGTGCTGGACAGCAGCCAGGTCGCTTGGATAGGCAGACCGGACGAGACGTGGATATCATGCGATGCGATGCGATGCGATGCGATGCGATGCACTGCGATGCGACCACCCTCCCCTTCTGCTAGTCTCGCTGGTAGCCTGTCGTCGCATCTTGTTGCTGCCACACGCCAAACCGCTTTCCGTCAACCATGCAGCGTGCAGACGCAGGTCCAAGCTAACGCGGTGGAGAAGACGAGTGGACTATTTGCCAATGGATGAGCCCCATCGCCGTATTCTGCAGCGCCCAATGAGCAATGGCGATTGCCTCTTCGTCAGGATGCAGCAGCCTTACCGTACGCGCTGAGGTACTCGTACCAGCAGATGGAGCTGGGGAATGACAGTGACGCCTGATATATCAAGTACTATACATAGTCGTACGTGTACAAAGACGCACATGCCCCTCGCCTTCACGCCCACTCTCGGCGGCTGTTGCCTGCCAAAAGAGAAAATAAACGCCCTCTCAAAGCGGGCATCTCTCCATTGACTGTACCCGCGTTGTAACGTCAAACCTGGGGCGATGATGCGCAGGCAATCTCCCCTTGTATGTATGCCGGCAAGAAGCGAAGGCAAGGTCATCTGGCAGCCTTTGTCGACCTGGCGGGCAAAGCAGGCAAGCAGACAGCCCAAAGAGGAATCAATACAGCCAGCCAACCCCCCTCCTTCTCAGCGCCTTGTGGCGGCTAGCCACATGAACCTTTGGTCACTGGACTTGAAGGGATTCCAGTGTGAGCTGATGTCGTGCTGCTGAGTCGAATCGAACAGATTGGGACCAATTCGGGAACTGGTGTGAGGCCGTCTGGAGAGCAAGGAGGGAGGCTGTGCGATCCAGCGTCATGGTCCAGGCTGACCCGTCTACCGACTAAGGCTACCGAATGGGGCTGATCTGAGGCCCTATTTCGAGCTATTTCGTGCCGAACGCAAGACCCATTGATGTGCCCGCTGGGGCCGAGCTCGCGCGCGTCGCTGATGATCATGATGTGACGAGTACCGACCGATACACGCACTAACAGGAGGCACCCCTACCTGCTGTTCAGTATGTACTACTGTACTCATACGAGTATATATATACATATATACAGTCAGCCAAGGACTAGTCCATAGCTAACCAAGCGTATATACATAGGGCAGAGAATGGAGTCGGACGGTGAGACACGGCGAGCAGAAGCGGCTCCGCACCCCATATTGGCTTGTGCGCTGCTGGCGGCCGCTGGGGTTGCGCCGTCTCCATCAGCTGAAGAGCTCTGTGCTTGTGATGAGGGGATTCTTTGGTCCTAGAGATGTCTTACATTAGCGACGACTAGTATTCTTCCATCTTCCATCGATGACGGATCATGGTTATCAGGGATCATCCATGGAGATGGGGCATCAACTACTCAATGGACGGGGTGGTTTTTTTTTCTTGTTTTTTTTCCTGTTTTTTTCTTTCTTCTTGTTCTTCGCCAGATCGGATCTGAGGCTGAGACATGCATACTCGAGTCTACCCCCGACAGGGCGAGCGTCATCTGCGATTTGCAGCGTCCGATGAGGCTGCAAGTCTACACGACTAGCCACCCCTCCTCTCAGATATCCACAAAACCGGGCAGACACGGGACATTGCGGTTGCCCAGAGGGGTCTGGCCGTCCGCAAATAGTGCGAGAAGCGGCGATGGTTCGGAGTAATTGGAGCTTTTGGGGTGCTTTGGTCGGCGTAAAGTCGCATCCAACCATGAAATGCTGTGCCTGGTATTGTGCAAGGTCGTCGTCTCACGTCTCATGTCATACATAGTATTTCCTTGGCCTTGTGTGCGTATTTGGTTTGGTTCTGGCGGTTGTTTCTTGGGCCGGAAGGCAAGGGTGTGCAGGGATTGGCCATATGCAGGGCCCAGCCCTTTAGGTAATCCACAGCGAGCCCTTGCCATTCATCAATCCATCAATATGCAGCCTCATGACTGGGCTCAATCGCGATGCACCACTTGCCGCCGCCACCATTTCGTGGCACGACAGAAGCAGTAGTCGAAAATCAGTCACGCAAATACTAACGCTTTATTTGCTGGTTTTCCCGGGCTAACACGTTTCTTTTTGCGGGCGGGCGGCTGGCTTGCGGCAGTAAGCGAGCGGCGACAAAAAAGCAAAACCAGAAAACCATCCTTGGAAGAAATGGTACGAGCACAGAAAAAGAAATGGCTGCGAAATGACGGCCCCTCCTCCAATGCGGAGAGAGGGCGAGCTTTAGCTGCGTGGCTGGCCTTAGCGGCGCTCCATTCACCATTTCGAGCCGGACTTGCCTGCTCGTCGAGGCATGGCCTGTCCATGGTCTGTCCATGGTCGTCGAGGCAAACGCGCAGACAGGACGACAAGAGATACCTGGCCAGCCCCCACATCCAAGTCTTTTCGGAGTCACAAATTAAGGGTCCAGCGAAGCAACGACAGAGAGCTGCTCGGGATAATGCATGCTGGCTGGGCTGTCACATCACACACTCGCACCACCACCAGGGCCTAGAAGAAGGCCATGGAAGACGCACTGGCTTTGGCTTGACTTGAAAAAGAAGCAAGAAAAAAAAAATTGGGTGAAAAAGACCGGCGCCGTGGCTACTAACTAATACCTAATTACATTACGAGGACTACTTGATTCAGGTGGCTGGCCCTAGTTGGGACGAGTGTTGCCCTGCTACCATTGAAGCCGTCGACACATGCTTGGACAGGGACGGTACTGTACTGTACTGTACTATACTGTACTGCACTCTTTGGTGTTTGGATGCATTAGCATCGTGTCGTATCTCGCTTTCGCTCTTTTGCATCAATCGTGTTCCAGTAAGCAGATTCAGGGCAGAACAGCGCAGAACAACGCAGCCGGTGGAGGTCTCGGCTTCAGCTAGCCTAGTTTCTACCGTCCCTCTCCCCCACGAAAGACCGGAGATTGTCCTTCGCTCAATGGTTTGGTCATCGCTTGGAGGCTTGGTGGGGGAAGGGGGAAAAGCACATGAAGCCGTTGGATGAATGGGCTTTGGCTACGTGTACAGACGAAATGTGTCGCATACATGATGCTTGCGCTTGTGCCTGTGCCTTGCCTGGGCTTGTGCTTGTGCTTGTGCTTGTACCTGTGCTCGTACTCGTGCTGAGGGCCACAAGTATCTCCGGAGTAGCTGCTCATGTACTGCCGGCTAACTGGATGCGGCTGCATCTGTAGTTGACAGGTCAAATCTTCCTGGCTGGAGCCTAGCCATGGTGGCTTGCTCTTCAACCTGAGTCGTCAAGACGCCGCATAAGTGTCTCTCGCTGTGCCACTCGCTTGGCGTGCCCGCCTACCCTGCAAGACACTGTCCAATGACAATTTTTCACATCTCCTTCTTTTTTTGTTTTATTTCGTATGGATTGGAGCCAAGTTTATTGCCTATTTCTACTGTGGCGCTGTTGTCTCTTCTCTCACATGCCAGACTCGGCTATTGGCTGGAAGTTAAACCCGCAGCCTCACTCAGTTCATAACTGTCAAGCAGAAACTTTGAACCGTCGAGCAAACGGTGTCCGACGAGCCGGTCCGTCCGGAAGGCTAAAGTGCTAGACAGGAGCCATTTTCGACTTCCAACGACTAGATGAAGCTACTAATTAGAAACGGAGTGTCTGTTCCTTGATTTCCGCAAGAGGAGGGTTGCAGTGCGGGAGGGAGAAAAAAAAAAAAAAAAGAAAATCCTTCGCTGGAACCAACAACAAACTGCATCGACACATGGAGATGGAATCGCATCATGTTGCAACGCCATACTTAGTACCTACCGTATCGTGCAGTACAGTACTTGACCACTACAGCCAGCACTAGCCACTGGAATGTCCAACGCTTCGGCCCTTCACCCCCCGATGAGGCGGCCCTCCGAGCGACTCCCCCTCCGATTGTTTTTCGCAATCCTCTTTTGCGGTAGCGGCAGTTGGCGGCTCCCCGGATATGTTTCGCGCAGGCATATGAGCAACTGAGCTCCATTTCGAATCCACCAGAGGGAGCCCGTTGTATATCGCAGTCGCCTTTATCTCCGTAGTCGGCTCACCATGCAGACGCGGGGGAAAAAGACGCTGCGACTCGACTAACCGTCTATTATCTACTCAACTACGGAGTACTGTACGCACAATTATCCAGCCGCCAGTATCTGCTAAGCTGACGGACTGATACGGACGCTTGCTTACATGTATACAAGCATCTCGCTCGCACAGCTGGGCTCAGCCACCAGGGCCGAAAGCTGCAGGTGGCAGAGAAGGCGCGGCAGCGATCGCTGTCCACGTACGAGCACGAGCGCATCTACAGCTTATAGTAGGCAAGATAGAGTGCCCTTGCAAGCTTCGACTTGGCTTCAGCCGGCGCCGCAGACGCGGGCTAGCATACATGTGGCAGGCCGTCAACTGCCAGACACGTACCCACCATCCCATGTCCGCCATGATTGTGAGTTGTCGAGACGTGAAGGCGGCTCGGTCGTGTCGAGTTATTACAGCTCGTTCACAGAGAGGGAATTAACTCGTACAGCTTCTCTCAATTGACCAGCCAGTGACATGGGCCTGGTGACAGTCCCTCGCTTGCGTTTGCGCATCCATCTCCTGTTCCTTCACTCTGTCAGTTATAATGTGACCCAGCCTGCCGCAGCAAGCATGGCTTGCAGTGGGCATTGTGAGTACGAATGCTGTACAAGTGAGTGATGTGAGTTAGCAGAAGCGAGGCAGTTCAGATTAGCTGAGTGGACATGACAGGGAGAGAAAAAGAAGAATCTCCACTCCCCTCCCCTCTCCTCCTCCTTCCTCCCCCCCAGTCGACGAACAGCAGAGGCAAAGTCGGGGCTTATCGCCTTTCAGGTGAGGCGTTCGCTTGCTGGCCGTCATGGATCGTGGCATCATGATGGAGGATTGCCCCGGAAGAGGGGGTGTGCATTGCCTAGACGATATTCTGTGCATATTCAACCGAGCTAGCCTTGAGCGGTGGGGGCCGTGATCCCAAGATGAGGAGAAAAAAAGGGGACTTTGAGATGGGGGAGGATGGAGATGGAGGGGGCGTGGAAAAGACATCGTGATGCCGAAATGTTGGAATCCGGCATCAAGCATGCATATGCGGCATGGAGCAAACGTACAAATTAGTATACAGGCTCCAGATTACATGGAACGCTTTGCTGCACCTGCATTGCATTGCCCGTCGTGGATGAACCTACGTGTCATGGATGGCCTCGTTTTGTGATTTCGCAAACTGCTACCGTCATTGCGAATGCTCCTGTCCATGTATATCCATGTACATGACTTGGCGGCAGAAAGCACACGACTACTGCTGCTGCTTGAAGCGACTAACACTAGGCCACTTGACTCATCTTATTTTCTACATTAGCCGGCCGTGTTGTATCCCGAGGCAATTCAGCAGACGAACATGCAAACAAGGCCTTCCCCTCTCAGCTTAACCAGTATTTCCAGTTCCCTGTTTTGATTGAGCTAGACAAGTGTCGTAACAATCAATAGCCGATGACCAACTACTATACTAGTAGTACAGCCATCTCTGTGTGAGGAATGAGAGTAGTGTGAGTGTGAGTGCGAGTACGAGAGTGTGTGTGCCCCTTCAGCCCTGTCAACGAGGGAAGCTCATGACATGGACCACCCTCGTCCGCGTCACCCACAGCAATTGATTGCAATGACGACGGGAGATCCGGCTATCGAGGGATGATCTATCAACTTGGACCAGGTTTCTCCGTATTTTCGTAATTCTGGAGGGCGCGCTACTCAACGGCCGCAAAGCCTTAGCCCCAATGGTTATGTAAGAGCTAAAGATGGGTGCGATTTTTTTTTTGGCCACCTCGTGCTTCCCATGCGGCGATGTCTCAGCTGAGGGCGGGCTGTATTATCGTATTTGTTCAGCGCGGTGAAGGGGGATAGCCTTACGGGGAATAATGTGATGGGCTGAGATGATTGGGTGGGCGCTAGGAACGAGGAGTGTGGTGCCTTGTTTTTCTTTTTTTTTTCTTTCCTTTTGACAAAAACGAAGTGATGTGTCACAGCGAGATAGCAGGATTGGTCATATGTTGCGGAGTATTAATTGCGTGATGGAGGTTGTGGCAGTGTTTATGTGAATCGTCATATTGTGAATAACGAGAACACGAAGACGCGTGGTGATTGCGATTATACTTTCTATAGGTGCTTGTGACCTGCTGGATTTTTGAAGGGCCTACCTTACATATCAGGTACCTGCAGTCATATATCATCATATTCAAGACTCTGACGTGTACGTGGATTTGTCCCGAGGGCAGCCGTCTTATGAAAAGGTGTAGTATGAGAGCGCGTGAGATGATCGATTTTGGTATTCTCCCTGAGGAAGAATGAGACTCAGATTGCCGGGTATATGGGTGCTTGATCAGTATCCCCAAAAGGATATGGAAGACAAGGCAGCAAAGTGTATATCTCACAGTGAAATAATGGTTCATCTTAGATGGAAAACCTACATCAACTTAGAAAATTCAAGGTCTAACGCAGTATAATTTAGTGTTTTCTCGCCATCTAATGAGGAAATTGATGAAATCTAATAGAGAATAGTAGAAAAGAAAACACGCTTTTGTTATGCAACTCTAAAAAAGTAAAAAAAAAAAACCGGAATCTCGCTAATCGCCGCCCATCGCAGTAGAGTACAGGTACCCTTGTCTGCTGCCAAACCCCTTTTAAATCTTTCCACCCAGATACAGGATATTCTCCTTGATCTGTTCTGTAATAAGTTGTGACTCTCCCGTGTAGACGTATGCTACCGTCTCGGGCCACACCTGAGGATGAGGCAATGCCAATTCTATCGTATCTCCTCGAAGTACTCGATCCGACATGATGACGGCAGCCAACGCTGGTAACTGTGCTCGCGCGTATTGGACATCTGCGTCGTTTTTGTTAATTAAAGTTCTTTGGAGGAAAGCAAGGGGGGGAGAAAGAAACAAAGAAACTTACTTATGGGCACAGCAATAGATTGAGCTGAGAATCGCCGCCGCTTGCTGGGTCGAGGAGACGTGACGGTTTTCGCAGTGTTTCTTACATCGCCATCACGCCCTTCTTCTCCGTCTTCATCTTCTTCTTCAACACCACTTGCATCGATGGAGGCGGCATCCGGTGGATAAGACGCCCGTCGTTTTCTGTTCAATGGCTCCAAATTGGATAACAGTGCCTCGGCATTGAAGTTTGGTGACCGAGGAGATGGCAGAGGATCTGGTATCGTTGCTCTCAATGCATCTAGATCAAACTCGCGCTTCAGTCCAATGGGTGAGTGTGATTTTGAGTGGATAATTGCCCGGACAGACAGCCGCCTCGATGATGTCGAAGTTGGAGACAGCAAGGCGGGAGATGGCAAAGGGGAGGATGAAGACGTAGTAGATGGTGTGCCTGGATCTTCTGACAGCGATCTGACGTCTTCATGACTTGTTTTGAGTGGCAGTGGCCTGACAAACACGTCTGCGTCTTCGAGACGGCCGAATCTCTTGGGTCCTTGTTCCCAAAGTTCTAGGCGTGATCGCTGAATATCCGCAAGCTGCATCCGTCGAATGTCAGATTCAGAAGAGGGAGATGTTGGTGTGACATTGGCCGAGAGAGTGACAGAAAGCGACATTCGAAGAGTACCGGGGGAGCATGGTAAAGGGATACCACCTCTTCCACCAGGCATGTGATGACCTCTTGCAGAAGGTGACTCGACGATAATCGAACGTCGCACGCATGATCCATAATAAGCAGGCTCAACCCCTGGATTTGTGAATGGTACCACAGCGGATGTGGCGTCCGGTATACGGATCTTTCTCAGTGCCTGTCTCTCCGCGAATCGCATCTCCCTCCTCATGTTACCAAAACCAGGCACGACTGAGTTGAGAGAATGAACATCTGCTGAGATGGCTCCCGACAGGGGGCTAAGTCTCCGTCTTGAGAACCTGTGTGGTCTATCCAAGAGATTTGCATGACCTGTTTGGATAGGTTCAATAATGATGGGGCGACGGTGCCGACGGTTTCTTGAGAAGGACATGATGAAGACAGATGAACGTTTCTGCGTTGAACAGTATGCTAAATGCTGAACGTAACACAGAATGGTCAATGAAACACAAGCTACAATGCGAGGAATCTTTCGAGAAATATTCCGAATTATATCGCAATGACCCAGCCCCTTTTTTCTCTCTAGATCTGATCTCGGGAGGCTTTGACGGCTGCAACAACATGCCGAGTTGTTTTGATTGCGCCACGTTCACATCAATGGCAAAACTAGTCTTCCATTCCCCATTCACGCACGGATTTTGTTTTCTTTTTTTTTCACTTCTTTTTTTTTTTCTTCTTTCCTTGGCCTGCACATTACAAAGGTCAATAGACGTGACGTGGCGGCTGAGCTGTCAGTCATCGTTGGTGATGATGGGCGATATCGCTCCCTTGTGACAAAGGCGCACGGTTTGCAAGTCGCTGCGTCCCAACAAGGAGAACAAAGAGATGGAAACGATCTCATTCCTTCTAGTTGGTTCTGCATCATCAAAGGCCTTTTGATGCAAAATTTTTTCTTCTAATTGTTATTATTTTGTTTCAGGTTATGCCATTGTTGGTTTGTTGAAAGAAGCACCGTCATTCATCTGGCCAGCCCATGATAGGATGACTGATGGTGTCGCGCACGTGATGGCCCATTATGGGCGAGAATTGTCCACGAAGCGCGAACTGATTGGCTTATACAACCGGCCAGGTTGACAGCGCACCAAAACGCCGTCAAAGAAATACCGTCGAGCGCTCGGGCTTGTTGGAGGCCTGCATTTTGCTTTTTGCTGTCCGTTGCTCTGGGTCATTGTCATTCAGCTATCATGCGATAGGTCGCTATTTTCAGGAGCCAACCGAAATAACGCCATCATGTCGAGTACGGCGAGCTACAAGCAGCGAAAAGAGGACTTCGTGTCCAATTTGACGGGAGGCTCCGTCTCGGAGATCGGCTATGTGACGGCCGTCGCGCCCGTGAGTTTTGCATCGTCTGCTTTGCGCTGCTTAGGGACTCTGTAGATGCTAACTCGTGAGCCCAGGCAGCGGTTCTTCTGTGGTCTGTTCTTCAGGCCCGACAGTCCTTCTTCAAGCCGTACTCAGTCCTTGGGTTTGTCGTCGACTTCTCACTCACTGTTGGCACTTTCCTGCTGGCCACTACCCTTTATTCCGACTCACCAGTCTTGTTGAATCTGCTTCTGCTTGCGCCGGCCTTTTTGATATGGCTCCTCCCTTCATCCACCACGGGTTCAAAGAAAAGGCCCAGGCTTCCGCCAAATGCCCAGTCCAAGGTCGCCTCGGGGCCCCTTGCGGCTCTTAGCATAAAGCCCTTTCTCACGACTTATCGCGGATACATGATGATCACCACCGTTGTTGCAATCCTTGCCGTGGACTTCCGGCTCTTCCCACGACGGTTTGCCAAGGTGGAAACCTGGGGCACGTCGCTCATGGACATGGGCGTTGGCTCGTTTGTCTTCTCAGCCGGCATTGTTGCCGCTCGTCCGGTTCTCAAAGAGAGAGCCTCGGGCTGCCGAGTCTCGCTGGTCACTCGCCTATTGCAGTCGATCCGCCATTCCATCCCGCTGCTGGTTCTCGGCTTCATTCGCCTTCTCAGCGTCAAGGGGCTTGAGTACGCCGAGCACGTCTCGGAATATGGCGTCCACTGGAACTTCTTCTTCACCCTGGGCTTTCTTCCCCCTTTTGTGGCCATCTTTCAGGCCATCTTTGATATTATTCCCTCACATGCTGCACTGGCTCTACTCCTTGTGGGAACGTACCAAGCTCTGCTTGAGAATACGGATCTCAAGGCATTTGTTCTCACCGCTCCAAGAGTAGATCTCATCTCCATGAACCGGGAGGGCATCTTTAGCTTCATAGGCTATCTCGCCATCTTTCTTGCCGGACAGGATCTCGGCAAATTCATTATTCCTCGGAGCATCACATCAAGCAGCAACTCAACCGCGGGCATGCAAAGAAACACGCTTCTCATGACGATTGCAGTCTGGGCCGGAATCTGGACCGTGCTGTACACCATTGTCACTAGCTACAACTTTGGGCTTGGATTAACCGTCTCGCGTCGGCTGGCCAACCTGCCCTATGTCCTTTGGGTAGCGGCGTTCAACTGCTGGCAGATTCTAGCTTTCTGTGTCATTGACACCATCTTCTTCCCCGCATTTTACAATGCCGCGGACGCGCGATCTGAAAAAGAAGCCTATGAAGCGTCCACGAGCTTTGTGTTGAAGGCATATAATCGCAACGGCCTGGCCGTGTTCCTCATTGCCAACTTGCTGACAGGTTTGGTCAATATGACTGTCCCAACATTGGACGCAACACCTGTTGTGGCCATGGGAGTTCTCTTGGCTTACACGGCAACCGTCACAGGCGTTGCGGTGCTGCTAGATATCTACGACATCTCGATCAAGCTATAAAGGTCGCAAGAAGAGCAGTAACATTACAAAAGAAGAACAAAGCAAGATGACAGATGCGGTCACCAGCGCACATTTTGTCGATGCCATGCCCATATCGGTCGTTTGCTAGTGTGATTCAGGGACGGGATGCAACGCTCTTGTACCCAACGGATGATCTGTTCACCCCTGGGCGCTTCCATGACCGTACAGGAAAGAATCCAAGACACAATGAAAGGAAGCCTCCCTTGAAAAGAAACCAAAGGCATTGTTATTGTCTACATTGGGAATAGACAAGGATCTGTCGATGCCCTGATTGGGTGGGAGTGCCCTTGAAGCCAAAGATTTTCATGCAAGACACCCGCGAGATGGTGAGATGGCAAACTTGGCGCGCTAGATGGATTTGGACGGGTATCTACCTATTAGTATCTAGTCAGGCGATCTTATTTGTGTGCACAGATGCCAATCGAAGATTTAATATCATGGGTTATCCACCATCTCACCTGCGGAACCGTAATAAATGCGTGCTACCATTACTCGTTATGACCGACGCTCCGTACTCGTAGTAGTGATTTGCTAATGCCTCTAGCTCACCGAACCGGCGCCTTTTGTGCTCGGTGTCTACTCCGTAATCCACTACGAGCGAAAGGTAGTTAAGATGAAGCTATTTTAACTCGACCAAGCCAAGTCGCTCATTTCCGGCCTCAATGCGATGAACAAAGGAGCGCCGCAAACAATGCGGTGGATCAACGAAAGCGCACCGGATCCTTTTTATGTACAAGTACTTTTGCTAGCGTTGCATCAGACAGGAGAAAAGAAAACCTAGGAAAATAGAAGAAGCCGCACGGAAGAAGAGAGTGTTTCATGAGCATTATTGCAACGAAACATTGTTTTACGAGAAAGAGAGCACATGTGGAAATTGGGGATGTGCCACCAGGTTTCACGATGGGTGAGGTTGTCTCGGGTCCGCTTCGCAAAGGGGAAAAGCGGGACATTTGGCTCGTATGTTGTGGCCCGAACTTGGATGGTGCTGAAGGCGAAGAAAGGATAATAATAGCACCTTGGACAGATCGAGTAGGTGAGCATGTCGTGTGGCGTGGGCCAGAGCAATAAGGTTTCAATGCTTCATGCTGGGTTGAAATAATAGGGTAGCCGCATGTAAACAAAAACAACAGGGGTAACATCGGTCATGCAGGTACAGAAACTGTAATGATGGGGAATTGGACTAATTGGACATGATGCGAGTCACACGAGACGGCTGCTATTGGGCCGGAGGGATAGGCTGAGACAATGTATTAAGCTTTATCATGTTTCTTTTTCCTCTTCTTGGTTGTCTGGTGACAAGCCGATATGGGCATGTCCTGCATGTTCCAGATATCATTGTGCATAAAAGTATTGCTCTAGATGTACGATTCATCCAATAAGCACCTTTGGCAATACTCACATGCACAATTGCAAATCGACGTGATGCAATTTGAGCCCGATAGGCCGAATTTCACCTCATCGGCCGCAAATCAACGACCGCCTCGGGACGGGACAAGAGCAAATCATATGATTGTGCGTGGCGAGATTGGTGCAAGACGTGCAAACCCGCCCATGATTTCGGCATGGTTCTAAAGCGCGCAGCATCGCAATCTCACAGCCGGGATCGAGATTGGTGCTTCGTACTAGCCGCCCGCATTTCCTCCCAGCGCAACTTGCCGGGGGGGTGGTGGTTTTGCGCAGGAAGCGAGGGAGAGAGCGAGGCGACAGCGCGATTCAAGCTCCGTCTCCGTGTCTCTGTATGCGCGTGTTGCGAGTGATATTACAGTACAATTGAAAAGCACAGGCGGGATCCCTTCATCTCTGGCTCCCTGTTGCTGCTCAATGACAGGCGCAAGCGAGCGAGCGAGCGAGCACAAGTCTCCATCGTCGTCTTTGTTTGTTTATTTGTTTGTTTGTTGTTTGTCACTGTACGAAATATGGATGCTACTACCAGTTAGACCTATACCTTAGTATTCCGTACTCGTACCTAATAGTATGCGGGAAGAGGGCTGCATGGATCCCACGGTTGCGCTAATACGGGGCCACCCCTTGCGTCGAGGCCAAAGCAGTTGAGGTGTTTGCGGCGTCACCGAAGGATAATGGAAATCCATATTATCCAGGTAGTAGTAGCAGTAAGCAAGGGACGGGAAGAGTAGGTACTAGGCAGTAGGTAATGGTGGCGATGATGATGTCGTGGGCTGGGCATTGCTGACTTTTGGGGCCATTCTGTCTGTTCCCGTTTCCAATTGCTTAACTGATATGCTATTTCTTGGATCAAGTGCACAAATGATTCATTGCTCGTCGACTGCTGACTGGTAAGATGACGGTAGTTAATTCCATTGACCGCCTGGCCTGTTATTTGCCTCCTCGGCATCGATGCTTTCTTTGTACGAGTAGTGTCGGTACTCGTACTCGTAGTGCCAGCCAGCTGCAGTAATGCAAATCAGCGCTGTTACAGCGACCCAGCCTTCCCTTTTTTCCCTCTCTCTCCCCTTCAATGCCGGCAGGGTTCGCTGCTGCTGCGTGAGAGCTAATTTGGGCGAGGTTCCATCTCAGCATCCGCATCGTGACGCTCCCGCCCAGCCAGTCAATCATGCATGCTGCTTGTAAAATGTACTAGTACATGCATGCAGGAACGACGTGGGCCCCCCTGAAATCTACCTAGCGCGTTTCGGCTGGGCTAGATACCTCGACCGTCGCTGCCAGATGAGCGCGGCAGCAGGTATCTCGACCACGATGCGCAGCCTTCACTTGAGACGGATGGACGATGGAAAGGCGTCGAGCAGAGGCGCTGAGTACGGGCATTGACCTGGCGAAATGTACCGGTACGGGCAGCCGCAACAAAGGCCCACTGAGCTGCCGCGGGTCCAGCGGTTGTGCGTTTCTTGTCCACGGGTCTCAATCTCGTGCTGCGCTATCAATTTCGCGAAGCTGGTCCTTGAGCCCTTGGCCATCCACTCTTGCGGTTTTGACAGCTTGACTTCGGCCGCCCTTTGCTGAGCCGCCTCCAATCTCCTTTGGCTGGCCGCACGCACGGTAGTGTAAATAGTCCAAGGCGCGGGTGGTCTTACTTTTGTGGCACAACCGCAAGATTAGCTGTGCCCGTGTGTGTGTGTGCGTGCTGCTGGCTGGCCCGGCTGTGGTTTTTTGTTTTGATTTGTTTTGGGGGTGGCCTGGATTTCAGTATTATTAGAATTGGCTCAATTGGATTCAATTTAGATTTTCATTTGGATCTGGCGGCGCCCTCTTTGTCTTCTGTTGACATTGGCATCAATCAACTGAAGCTGTACCTGTACCTCGAGCTTTCAATACTACAGGTGCTTCACCGGCAGCTGCAGTGGCGGCGAACCTCGTCAGATTGATCAGCTCAGCTCAGCTCAGCTCAGCCCGGGCCTCAAGTCGCTAAAGCTACAGCACCTACCGGACTCGTACAGTGCAGTGCTGGACTGCTGTAGCAAAAACTCCAAAACACCTTCGCCTTGATCAATCTCTCCAGCTCCATTTCATCGGCAGCAGAGACGGGGACAATCAAGGACCAAACAGGCACCCAATCCGAGCTCATCCTGCCCTACTGCTACACTACTCTGCACAACCCTGTCAGCTCCCCCCTTGGCCCTGCGCGCGTCCGAACGGCCTGCCCACTCAGGGGACTCGCTTTTCTGCCATCTGCTGGACCACGACGTTCGTCTGTGAAACAACAGCCAGAAGAAGGAAAAAAGAAGCCCCCAAGTCGTCTTCGCCGTCGTCGAAACGGGCCATGAAATAGTGCACAATTGCTTCGTTGGCCACTCCTCACTCCCGCGAGCCTGCTTTGCTTTGTCCTGGTCCTTGTCTTCAATTTCTTTGGCCCGCCCTTTTTTTTTCTCTAGCACGGCACCTCGTTGATTAGTAGCCGCCGTCTGGCTCTTGACCCGTTTTCACTCTCCGATCCTCCTCTCTAATTCAACACCATCCAGCCGCTACTGCTGCTGAGGCTCAAGCGTCCGCTGCTTGCTCTTGCAAGGTTGCATGCCGCTGGACCGTCTTTTTTTCTTTTCTTTTTACTGACGAGAGAGTTCAAGATTGTTTCATCGGCCGTCTCCAATCGTTAATACACGGCCTTGATCCGTCGCCCGTCTCTCAGACTCCAAAAACATTGACAACGGCATCACAACGAGGCAACGCCGTGTTTTCTCATCTCAGCTGCTCTCTCGCCGTCTCCGCAGCGAGCCGTCGAACTGACCCCTAGTGGGCCGGCCATCACGCGTAGCAACGCGGAAGGATGTCGTCGGCTGCTCTCCAAACGGCCCCTCCTCACCAGCCAACCGCGTTGTCGTCTTCTCTGCCATCCGCCAACCGCCAATACACGCAGACGCACTCTTCCCCCAATCGGGAAATCCACAATGCCCAGAGCGCATCAACACCACCATCGTCAAGGCGTCCTCCCTCTCGCAAGTCCAGCGGCCCAGGCGCCGCCGTTGCATCCGACACCAGCGCTCCAGTAAACTCCCGCATTCCCACCAGCGCGACTCGTGCGGCCGACCAGCACTCGAGGGCTGACCGCCTGTCGACTGCGCCCATCGCCCCTCCACGAACCTCGTCCAACAATCCCGCCCACTCGAGCGACAAGATGAACAATTCACCGCGCCGTGGGCAGGCTGATGGCTCGCGGATCGCCTCTCGCGGTGACACAAACGGCGCTGCCGACCCGGCCAGGAGCAAGAGGGCCCAGAGTTACCACATGCCGCAGGATTCGGTCTCAGCCCAGCCCACCAGCACTCGAGGCAGCCATGCCGCCGAAGCTCATTCTTCCATCCCCGTCCCTATCCGCACTCATCAGACAACAACAAACTCCAAACCCTCGCGTGAGGCTAGCGAAAGCCTGCACCGGGTGATTTCCAACGGCGAAGAGGCAAACGGTCGAAGCGCTGCCTATCACAACTCGACCCACGACGACGACCCAGCGGCACCCCCTCCCGTTGTATCCATGAATGCTGGCTCCGAGGAGCGACGAGGCGGTCGAAGTCGACACGACCACAGTCGCAACAACAAGGCAACCACCAAGTTTGGCGAGTTTATCCTAGGAAATACCATTGGCGAGGGAGAATTCGGCAAAGTAAAGCTTGGATGGAAGCAGGATAGCAATGTGCAGGTGAGTTTGCCCGCTCCCATCACCGGCAGTACCTGGCAGGGACAGCCTTTGGGAACTGATGCTAACGAGATATACAGGTTGCCATCAAACTCATCAAAAGAGATACTGTTGGCCATAACCCGTCGCGGTTGGCCAAGATTAAGCGCGAAGTTACCATTCTCCGCGGCATCCACCACCCAAACATTGTGCGATTGATAGACATGGTTGAAACCGATAGATACATTGGCATTATTCTCGAGTATGCATCTGGAGGCGAGCTCTTTGACTACATTTTGAACCATCGTTATTTGAAAGATAATTCGGCGCGCCGTCTCTTCTCTCAGTTAGTCTCTGGAGTTGGCTACCTCCACAAGAAGGGCATCGTTCATCGTGACCTCAAACTGGAAAACTTGCTCCTGGATCGCAACCGAAACATCATCATCACTGACTTTGGCTTTGCCAACACATTTGACCCCCACGATGAGTTGACAGAGGAGGAGGAGCTTAATCTGTCGGATCGCGAGTATGTCAAGAGGCTGGGCATAGACAAGGTGAAGCCCAACGGCATGCGCAAGGGCGATTTGATGCAGACGAGCTGCGGAAGCCCTTGTTATGCCGCGCCCGAGCTCGTGGTGAGCGATTCGTTGTATACCGGAAGAAAAGTTGATGTGTGGAGCTGTGGTGTCATTTTGGTAAGTGAGAAATGCAATTCTCTTTTAAAACTCAGGCTGCTAACGACTCTGTGAACAAAACAGTACGCCATGCTTGCTGGCTACCTGCCATTCGACGACGATCCTGCTAACCCAGAAGGCGATAATATCAACCTTCTGTACAAGTACATCGTCACGACGCCACTGACATTCCCCGAATACGTGACACCTCATGCTCGAGACCTCCTGAGGCGAATTCTCGTGCCAAACCCGAGAAAGCGAGCTGACTTGTTCGAGGTTGCTCGCCACAGTTGGCTGAGCGAATATGCCCACGTTGTCGAGTTCATCACAAGCTCGACTACTTCGCCATCCGAAGTCCAAAGCGTCAGCGCCACAGGCTCAGACTATGCAGAGGCCCCTATGGTTACGAGGAGCGCCTCTGTTCGCGAGGCACCAAAGCAAAAGTCTCCCCAGCCCGCTGTCGTTGGTGGTCTCGCAAAGACACACGGCAAGATCGATTCTCCCACCGAACCTACCCAGCGCACATCCAAGGACGCCAAGCGCCGCACCGTCCAGGTCGAGTACGTTGCGCCTGTCACTCAGACACAACGAGGTGGTACCGAAGAAGTGTCCAGGCACCAGGCTCGGCCGACTTCTCGGCATCACCACGAGCCGGCCCTGGAAGATTTGTCGCTGGACGACAGGAACCTGGCACGACCACAGTCCAAGAGAGGGCCAGCTACGGGACAAACAAGCGGAATCCCTCAGCCAACTCGCCCTGTGCGGGACGTTCGCGCGACTTCCGACCACACGTATGCCGTTGGTGTTCCTGTGGCGACCGCTCGTCCCCGTACTGGCAACTCTATGCAGTCTGCCACTTCTCTTGGCTTACAGTCTGGAGGCAATTATGGCCAACCTGTCCCCCCCACCATTGCAGATACCAATGTTCAAGGCCGTATTCAGCAACCTTCTAATGCTGCCGAGGATGATGCTCTAGGGCGAACCAGCACCAACGTTCCCCCCAAGTTTGCGAGGATGTCAGGCTTTAACGAGCCTAAGAGCAGTGATGGAAAGGGACACAAGAGGTCCAACACGATAGGAGAAATCGGCTCCAAGCTTTTGGGTCGCAGTGGATCGATGTTTGGACGCAAAGGAAAGAAGTCGGAGCAGTCGGCCGAAAAGGCCAAAAAGTATCCTCCCATCAGCATGGCCAATACGGGCATGGCTGCGGGAGATGAGCCTCGCTCGCGGCCTTCGATAGACTCAAAGGCATCTCGCCGGTCCTTTACTCTTGGCCTTGGAAAGAAGGCGAGTGGCAGCATCAACGGCTCCCAAGACTCCATCGACAAAAAGGAGCGCCGCCGCTTCTCGCTTCTTCCCGCATCCTTCTCTCTCAAGTCCCTTAGCGCTCCTAAGGATTACGGAAGTGCCCACCCCTCTGAGCAAGACTTGCCCATTCAAAACCCTCGCACTGCTGACCTAGGACGAATCGTCACTACCCACGGAGGCAGCACACCTTTCTTCGACAACGGCTACGATGGCCAGCAGCCAGATATGGTCGTATCTACCCCGCCTGTTCAGAACCAGAATCACAACCTAGCCCCAGCAGACAGGCGACCAAATGCGATCCCACAATACATGCAGCAAGGTGCACACCTCAACAGTGCCTCTGAGACCTCGGTTGACATGCGCCAACCTCCTGCGGGGGCTCGGCAGGGACCATACCAGTACGGATATACTCAATCTGAAGGCTTTGATGGGCGAGCAATTGGTACTGGCCGAGGAGTGCTGCAGAAGAGCCATAAGCGATTTACGGACGCCTACGACCAGGGAGACTACCGAGGCCATGAGGGAAGCAGTGGAGCTGCTAAGCGTGTCATGGACTTTTTCAGGAGACGAGGCAAAGCCCGAGGTGGAGATGATCGATAACGGATGTGCCTGAGAAGCAAAAGGCAAAATAATTTACGAATTCACGCCGGAGCAAACCAGAAGTTCCGGTTAATCTCGTCACTTTCTGGTAGTTTCGGCTCCATGGATTCGACTGGGCACGATTTGGTAGCCTTGTCATTATCTTTTTTCATTTCCATACAGGAGGCATCGCCGTATTTTGCCAACATCAAGTTGTAATCATCAAGCGCGCAAATCAGATATCATTCAGCCTATTTAATAACCCCCGTTTACGAAATCTGGTCAAAGTAGTTTCTGCCCATTACGGCCCGCTACTGCTACGCTAGATGGGGAGTCAGGGCATGCCTTATATGGCAATTTTTTTTTTCTCTATTTTTTTCTCGTCTTTCCTTTGTATTGTATTTCGTCTAGCATGATCTTGCAAGTCGTATATTGCCCTCATGTGGTGGCTGTTATGAAGCAAATACACACAGACGCCTCGACTAGATCTGGGAGTGGGATTTCGTGATGTGGTATCAGAAAGACCGGGGTACATTTTTTTTTTTTCTTCTTCTCATTTCTCTTTTCTTTCAAAACTGGTAGAAAGCTGATCCAGTGTGTCGGGATTGTTGTTCGGTATACCTGAGTTGTTGTGTATTTGTAACTTTTTTCTTGTCTTTTCTTATGTGTTGGGCATTTGGCAGGACATTGAGCGGAGTCCATTTATGACAAGGCTGTGCGCGCATTTAGGTGGAAAGAAGTGTGTTTTTTTTTTTCGAAGGAAGCAGAAAGAAGAATATGAGGATTTTTTTTTTTTCGTGCGCGAGATGAAATTTTGATTGGTCTTGCTACCTAATACGTGATGGCCATTGTAAAATATGGCGTTTATAGAATCTCCATTCACCTGTTGCGTTGGGATGTTGTATTAGGTGGGGATGCTGTGATGCGCATTTACGCAATTGTAATACTATCTTTGGCACTTTAGTATGCATTGTTTAACATATGTCTGACTCTGCTATTATAAGTACCGATATATATGTGAAGTATATAATAGATGCATTCGACGGATAAGAGATGCCGAGTCCTCTGTTTCACTACTGCTCTCACCGGGAGTGAGGATCCGAGACCGCATGCATTCCGCGTTCAAAGACATCACCGGCTTCACCTCCCGTTTCACGGCATTCGCGCGGTGTCTATCAAGTACGTCATCGGGCGGGCCATCTTAGAAGGGACCCTAAAAATCCAAAAGATCTGAATAGATGAGGAAATTGGATTTTAGATTCACCGAGGTGCTACAACTGGGGGCGGCGGGAGGCCTAAAAGAAGGCAAAACGTCATAAGTGATTTTGCAAACTTGAGAGAATCATGACAACATGAAGTGTGGCTGAAGCTTTGCCAAGACTTGCGTTGATTGGAAGATTACACGTAACGGAGCTTGTTGTGGCGAAGCTGGGTGACCAGGGGGGGTTGGTTAAAGCCGTTTGTGCATGGGCGGGTTTATTGCCGGGGGGCACGTGTTTTTCTATGCTTTTGGCTCGCATGGAATTGCCCGCTTTGGGGAACGAAAGGTGTGTGCTTTTTGGGTTTATACCGAGGCGGGGAATTCGCGATATTGATTCGGGGGAACGAGAGGGATGGGGTGACGGAGGTTTATTTTCCGGGCGTGACGCGTAACCTTTTGAGAATGAAGGTATCCGTACTGCACGCGTAGCTCTCTGAAGGGCAGTGTTCAAGGTTGTATGGATTGTATTCAGGGGGGATTTCAGAGGACCCTTTTTGAAGGCGTGGGTCGGTTTTGTTGTGATACCTGCTCGAACGGATCAAGTAAGCTTGAACGGGTTCTATTTGTGTGGGGATGGGCTGACATGGGGAGAGTCGCGCTGTAGGCCAAGTGAGTTGAGTCCGTGGTAGTTGGAAGATTCCAAAAGATTCGGCGGTTTGCATAGGGGTAATTGTCTTGTCTATTCAATTCTGTTTGAGTCTAGAATACTTGATGTGCTCGTATTTTGTAGTACCTAATTCATAGCATGGTACCTATAAGGCATGTTTGGTGGTGCATCTGTTCTGAGCCCCTGTCGCGGATTGGTCTGTCTCGGGAATCGGCTTTGTTGTGCAAGGGCTCAATGGATTTTTTGTTTCAATACAGGTCCAATGTGTTACCGCAGCTTTGTATGGGTGCTCGCACAAACATGACGCTATGCGAGCATCAATTGGGCTGCTGATTGCGGAAGAGGATGCGTAAGGTATGGATTCGTTCAATGACTCTTTTGATTAGTAGACACGCCATCTTGTAGGTGCCGACACGCGCCCTGTATTGCTGTTCTGGGTTGCTCAATGTTAGCGCATTACAGCGGGCTCTCTATGATGTAGCTCCGACGCCTGAGGACGGGCAGTGATTGGGCGCTGCGGTGGAACTCAACAAGCCCACCGCCTTGCTTTCTCCACTAAGCTTAAAAACCAAGATAGGGATCACCCAGCAGGTACGAGTACCTTGTGGCACGTTTGCTGGTATCTGCTAGCAACACAACTGTAGTATTGAGGTAACATTCAAGTTGGTGATGGCAGACTTTGACGAGCTTGTTGGTGTTGGTAGCATCAATTGGTACTTAGTAGGTGGCAAGTGGACTTTCATAATACTACAGTACTACTAACCTAGGTACCAACACTATTGTTGTCTCGAGTGGCGCAAACATGCAATTTAGTGGCCAAAAGCCGGCGGTTAGGCCGTGATTAGGTACTGGGGATACCTGTCGAGTCTAGCTGGGGAATCCGGCACGCAGCTATCAATCGTGGCGCCTCTCCCCCTGTCCACCAAGCGTCATCCACATTCCCCGTTTATCTCACACTTCAGTCACAGCCCGCCTCTTTTCAAGCTTAAAAGGGATCCTGCTTTCCCTCCTCTCTCCTCCAAGGTTTACTTCTATCTTCCTCTCATTTACACTTTTGGGTTTCTATCCCACTTCTTTTCTCTTCAGCTATTCCGCTTGCTTGATTGCTTGCTTGCCCTTCTCTGCTTTCAATACCTACCTGTTCGATGAAGGAAGCCTCATCCGACCCCGATATAGCTACCAAAGGCTCTGATGTACAGCCCGTAGCTTATGGACTCTCCGATCGGCCGGATACTGAGCTTCGCGACCTGCCGCCTTTGAACGAGCACGTCGCCGCAACTGCTACAACTGCTACAACCGCACCAACCACCAATCCAAAAAACCAGACCTCCAACAGCCGCAATGGCGTCGCCGTGTCTCCCCTCAGCACTGATGCTCCCAGCGTCTTCACCGAGAAGCCAGACTCCCGCTTCCTCAAGCCGGCATCTGCCCAGAAGCTCTCGTCAGCGCCATCCTCGCAGGATGAGAGGCAGGGGTCTATCTTAGGGACTAAGGAAGCAAAAGCCAACACCTCTACCCCCGAAACTACAAGTTCCGACAACGACAACGACAACGACAACGGTAGTGTCAAGAAGAAGCGTACCTTTGTCGAGGAATTCCGTAGAACTTTCTGGCTGGTCCTTACTCACAGCTGGTTCAATGTCTTGCTGGTCTTTGTGCCTCTTGGCATCATTCTCGCCAACATCAAGGGCGTTAATAGTGGCGTCATCTTCGCCATGAACTGTATTGCCGTGATTCCCCTCGCTGGCCTTCTCAGCTTTGCGACCGAGTCGGTGGCCCGTAAGATGGGCGACGCCCTCGGCGCCTTGCTTAATGTGACGTTTGGAAACGCCGTGGAATTAATCATCTTCATCATTGCCCTGGTCAAGAATGAAATCCGTATCGTCCAAGCTTCTCTACTAGGTTCCATCCTAGCCAACCTGCTCCTCATTTTGGGCATGGGCTTCTTCCTCGGCGGACTTCGCTTCCGAGAGCAAGTCTACAACAGCACCGTGACCCAGATGAGTGCCTGTCTCCTCAGTTTGAGTGTCATCAGTTTGGTCTTGCCTGTATGTTCCCATTTCAAAAGAGAACAACTTGTCTCTCTTTCAAACTCTCTCGCTAATTGGCTTCCAGACGGCTTTCCACGCCTCTTTTAACGATCCAAGCCTGGCTGACCGCGAATCGCTTAAAATCAGCCGCGGCACTAGTGTTGTAAGTTGAATCCCTTATTCACACGCTGCTTCCATCATTCTCTAACAAAAGACAGATTCTGTTGCTGGTCTACATCATCTATCTCCTATTCCAGCTGAAATCACACGCATACCTCTATGAGTCTACTCCGCAGAACATCGTCGATGCTGAGTCTGTTCCGGGTCCCGCCGCAGCTTGGTTAGACTCTTCAAGCTCGGATTCTAGCTCGTCTGATAGCTCGGATTCGGATGATTCCAGCCACTCTCGGGATACCGTTCGCCGTGCCATGAGAAAGGTCCTTCGCCATGGACGCAGAAGAAAGTCGTCCGTTGCCTCTGTGGAAACAAGCGACCTGCATCCTACTAGGACCTCGTCTTTTGGCACCACAACCACCAATCCTCAAGAAGAGTCTTCAGAAACTTCATCTTCCCGTCCGCAATTCCCCAGACTTGGGTCTACCGAGACCAACGAAGAGGCTGTTGAGGACGAAGAGAGATCTCATCACAAGCGTAGAAGGCCCAGTATTCGACACATGCGCAAGAAATACAAAAAGAACCGTCGTCACCACCGCCATCGTGATGCAGACGGCGATGCTCAGCAGGCAATCACTGAACAACCTGAACAGAATTCGCAGAATCATCACGGAGACGGAGAGCCTCGCCGTGTCGACTTTGCTATCCCCAACGATACAGTTGCAGATAGCGGCAATGAGACATCCAAACGGCCATTCCCTGCTCTACGCACCATGTCTGTGAAGAACCTGGCGCCTACGGTCTTTGTCCAAAAGCCCGAGCTGGATGTTCTGTCTGCCGCCCCCGCTGGTCCTGTTCCCCGTGTTCGTTACGGTATTCGACGCACCAACTCCCTACCTGATAGGCTCAACCATCAGATTCGACCTCCCGGCGCCATGTTGCCAGCTCAAGTGCCCTTGACCGCCTTGACGGCCGGTGCTGAAGGGGAGGAAGAGGAAGAACACCTCACTCAGACAGCAGCCATTATTCTTCTACTTCTTACGACCGGTCTTGTCGCAGCATGTGCTGAATTTCTCATTGGCTCTATCGAGGACGTCGTCGCCACGTCGAGCGTCGGCGAAATCTTTATTGGTCTCATTGTCCTGCCTATTGTGGGTAATGCGGCGGAGCACGTCACTGCCGTGACTGTGGCGATGAAGAACAAGATGGATCTGGCCATTGGTGTTGCTATTGGCAGCTCCATTCAGATTGCCATCTTTGTCACGCCCTTGGTCGTTATTCTGGGCTGGATCATGGACAAGGAGATGACACTGTACTTTACCCTCTTTGAGACTGTGTGTCTCTTTGTGTCGACCTTTATGGTCAACTTCCTTGTTTTGGACGGCCGAAGCAACTATCTCGAAGGAGCTCTGCTTTGCGCAGTCTACTGCATTATTGGCGTTGTCGCCTTCTTCTACCCGGCCGAGGCCGATGCAAACTCGTGGGGCAGCTAGTCACTGCGCCGGCGAGAATAGCTATTGGCTAGTTCTCTTCAATAAGGCTTCTTCTTTTTGCTCCGCCCTATGAGGTGGAGTAGAGCCATGGGTGAGATGGCTTTGAGAGCAGGCTGGAGAGCGCTTGGCAGGAAGTATATTAGCATATCTTAGTACAATCGTGTCAGCGTTGGCTTTGTACATTGTACATCCATACGCACGCCTTGGTAATATACGGCGTATTTGCGCAATTTTTTAGTTTCCCATTGTGAAGTGCAATACATGATGACGCGTAAAGTGTAATAATCCACTGGCTGGGCTGTGCAAAGAAGTATTCCAAATGTTGTTTTGTGAGGCCACCCACGACGGTCTTTGTCGTCAGGTGTTTCCGTGTACTGTCCATAGAATTAAACCCACTAATTAAGCAGCAGAATTAGCGCACCGGGGTCTGCCAGAAAGGGCTAAGAGCAGGGGCCTTTCGGAAGCAGCACAGCCACATGAGAGAGACGTCACGAACAACTTTAATTGCCCTCCGCTCTCGCCTTTGTTTAGCTGTTCTCTGCTAGTTTCATCTCCCTCCATTACTCTCCTCTTAAGATTCTTTTCTGAGCGTGATATTCACTCATCCCATTTCTCCCTTCTTACTGTGACAAGCCGGCTACAAAGAAGCAGAGAGGAATTTGACCAAGGTAGCTAGCTGGAGCGCGTCGCCTCCTTTTCCATCCTCTAGTGAAACAACACAGACAAACGGACGTCAGCAATGTGTTTTGGCGGTCAGAACGAGAGGACCGATGATCCTCCACCCAGGCCGGTGCAGAACCTAGATGGGAGGCCAGATGGGAAAACGAGTCGGTATAGTGCGCCGCCGAATGCATTGGCTGGCGGGCCTTCGGGATATCAGAGCCAGGGCCAACCACAGTATCAGCAGCAATATCAGCAACAACAACATCAATATGAGGAATTCGCTCCTCCTCCAGGCCCGCCTCCTGGGAAACGACAACAGGAAGAATATGCGCCGCCTGCTGGACCGCCTCCAGGGCGTCAGCAGCAGCAGCAGCAGCAGCAGCAGCATAGTGATTATGCTCCTCCACCAGGGCCACCGCCTTCGCATCAGCACAACGACTATGCTCCTCCTCCTGGACCGCCTCCATCTCATCAGCATAATGACTATGCCCCTCCTCCGGGGCCTCCTCCTTCTCATCAGCAGGGAGATTATGCGCCGCCTCCAGGACCGCCACCGTCTGCTGCGAAGGGCGACTGGATTGCACCTCCATCAGATCCCTTTGCTTCCCAGTCTAGCGCGGCACACGACTGGCAGGCCGCCGTCCCGGATACTTCTCTGTTCCCGCCGCCTCCCCCGTTGTTCAGCGGCCATGACGCGTCATATGCCAACAACGCGACTGAGGCAGAGGCAGAGGCTGGTGAGGCGTGGTGCCGACAGTATCCGCTGTCCACGCCGCCCATGACGCTCGATCAGCCGGGCAAGCATGCTCTGCAGTCCAACAATATCCGGCTCATGGAACCATCGGACTTTCGTGGCACCTTGAAATGGATTGCGCCGGGCCACTGGGAGGGTAACACGGTCAAGGACAGCCCCGACCGCTGCATCATCGGCTATCCTCCTCTCTATGTAGTTAATGAGCACGACCCGTCTATTACGAATCAGCCAAAGACCATTTACTACGAGGTAAAGATTAAAAGGGACAGCCGCACCATCAATCTGGCTTTGGGATTCACTGCCCTTCCCTACCCGTCTTTCCGCCTTCCTGGATGGCATCGTGGCAGTCTGGCTGTCCATGGAGATGACGGCCACAAGTACATCAACGACCGCTGGGGAGGCAAAGACTTTACGCATGAGTATCGCAAAGGTGAGACGTACGGCATTGGCATGACGTTTACCCCGACGGGCACGCACCACCCTCGTGTCGATATTTTCTTTACGAGAAACGGCCAGCGGTCTGGCGGGTGGCATCTCCACGAGGAGACGGACGCGGAGCAGGATTTACCGGTGACGGGACTGGAGGGGTTTCACGACTTGAGCTGCGCAATTGGAGCGTTTGATGCGACGAGCTTTGAGGTTGTGTTTGACCCGGCCAAGTGGCTGTACAAGGAGGCTAAATTTGACCTCTGAGGCTGTGGTTGGATGATGTCTGGGGTTGTGATGCTGGATGGGTTGGGATAGACGTATTATGAGACTGGTAATGGTGGGACTGTGGTAATGACTATTGGGGACTGCTATAGGGATAGATGAATTCGTGATGATGGCTGAGGATTTGATCAGCTCTTAATACAGCTCTTGATAGATGCATGGATGTTATGGAAATTATTTGGTAGGCTTTTGGCCTTGGCTTTATCTTTGTGAAAGTTGAGCTACGTAAGGTTCTTATGCGGCCTTGAATCCAATGAATGGATTTACCATCCCAAGAGTCATTTCATCTCATGGTTTGAGATGAAACTCAACGGTATTACGTCGACGGCTAAAGTGGAGGCTAAGAGCAGTGCTATCTGACAGATATTGGCCGGGAGCGAATGATGGGCAATACTGAAAGCTGATTAGAAGAAGATGCCCGTACGTTGGCCTCTATTCGTGATGTTGGTCTTGTGTATTACAAGTGGCAACTCTATGGTGCCTAGAGGCTCGCATTGGCATGGAATAGTTTGATAGATCGGGACAAGGTACATTATACAAATGTCACTAAATCTCGTAAAACGAAGACTCTAGCGCTGAAAGACGAGAAGAAGTGGAGTGCTAACAAAATGAAAAGTAACTCAGCGAGACGGGGGCCATCCGAAGGGCTTTAAGGGTTCAGATGGAGTATGTTCTGTTGCAGCTTCGTTGATGAGGCCAATGTAAGGTGATGTCACAGATTATTTGAAGTCATTGAACACTGCTTAGGAAGGGGGATAACCTTCGCCATTTAAGACGTTATAAGCCTCCACGGTTTATATATGGCGTAAGTTTATGTTCTTATACGGGAGATGCATTACTTGCGGTGGTTAGATGTCTTATGGCTCTACTAGGTAGTAGCTGTAGATATGTCTAGTAGCTGTAGATGTCTCTAGTAGATGTAGGTAGCTCTAGTAAATGTGCCTAGGTAGCTCTAGCATATGGATAACTTATATATAGGTATTTGCCTACCCATGTAGGTAGGTAGGTACTTAAATGTTAATAGACTCCTTCCTAAGTCTAAGAGCACGGATCATCATTACAAAGGTAAATAGGACCTTGTATGGGTTATCTTCGCCATCTTCGCCATCTTCGCCATCTTCACCCCAAGCCATCACGTTGAAGCTTCGTATCTGTAGAGCTTCCACTTCAACGTCTCTAACTGATGAAGTATATTTACTGTGGTCTTGAGACGATGAAGCCTGTGTTCCTTCTTCGTGCGAGACAGGAGGGTCACTCCCAGACAAGTTTTGGCTCGCATCATCTCCATTACTTCTCCAAGGAGGAGAAGCGGCGGCGGCGGCAGCAGTAGCATGAATCGGGCTTGTTTCGGGGCTGGTAGAGGGATGGGGTCGCTTAGATGGAACTTGAGCGGACGATGTTGACAAGCTGGGCAGCTCATAGGGGTCATCTACACCGCCACCGTTGTATCCTGCCGTTTGAGAAGAGTCGGACATTTGAGAAGAGCCAGACATTTGAGAAGAGTCGAACATTTGAGAATCCTCCTCCTCCAGGCTAGTTTCAAGTCGCTGTGCCTGTACAGCACCATTTGTTCTGGAACGCAGTCCTCTCTGGTCAACCATTCGAGGGCTTGCCTCTTGGGCACCCACCACTTGCATCACCACCAGCTCCATGTTGGAAAGAATAAAGCCAAAGCGTGTGCCTAGGTTGACGCAATACTCTTGAAGCTGGCGTAAGAAGTCTTGATAGCACCCTCGTGTGTGAGCAATGGCGTATCTGTCGTCCCATTGTCGGACCAGCTTGGTATCTCCCACTGCAAGTATCCTGTTCTCCACCACAAGATCCTGAAGAGCCAGAAGCGAATCGGTCTCCATACCGGCACTAAAGTCGCCCTGAACAATTATCCAGTCCGGCAAGAGCCATTGCGCAGTGGCCTCGGCGGAGACGCTCTCAAAGGCCCCGGGTCCTACGAGAATGGTAATTCGTTCTTCTTCCGGCGGAATTGCCATGTCGAGGGCAATGTTGACCCGAGTGACGAGCGTCTGTAGATAGAGGGCCTCGAGCTGTCGCTCACTATAGATGACGCGTGCATACTCGGGAATATGGGGCTCCCACTTCACCTGGCATGGTCTTGAGAGACATGGTGCAATGGACGGATCCGAAGAAATGTGCCGAACGTCAAAATCCGACCACAACTCGACCGCTTCGGCCAGTGGTGCAAACCGACTATTGGCCGAATTGTACGTGTCTTGGGCATTTCCAGAGACAACGTCAGGACTGTTTACTGGGTCGAGGGGTTTCTGGAGTTTATTCGAATCCTTTACCCAGACAATATGGCCAAGTTCAACGGGCCCTATTAGCGGCTGGAGGAATTCTTCCACCGTTGTCATGATATCTAAGTAATGAGAAATAATCGTGCTTTTCGTAAAAAAGTATATGATGGAGTTAGAGTTGATGCTTTAGGCCATCTATCTACCTGATCTAGGTGGGTGTCTTGAGAGGGGAAGTACATGCAGTGGGCTTGGGTGTGACGAGCCAATAAACCAACATCAGGCTCTGGTCCTACAGCCTGATGGCAGAAGTAAGTGCACGAATGCCCAATCCAAGGCTGCGTCAACCCATCAGGCGTATATCATTTGAATAGAGAGTAAATCTCTAGCACCTCAAACTGGGCGATTATATTCCAAGTGCTTGTATATGTCGTGTCAACACAAGAGGTAGAACGCGCACATACTCCCATCTATCCAATACCGAACTGGGTAGGTAGGTTGTAGTTCTTCAGGAATGGCGATGAGAAGCGACGTCGATTGATCGGTTTTAGCTGTCTATCGAGGTTTTCGTTCTTTTATGTATATATTTCATTCATTTCAGACGGACACTGCACCGCTCTACCAGATTTTTCTCACTATTCGGAAATCATCGTTATGGTGTACATACTTGTAGAACGTAGATGTAGTATATTATACTTATACGTGGATCCGCATGGTTGCTGGCAGGGTTGTAAATTAGTTACTAAATTTTTGCTTACATAAAACACTAAAATTGTTAATAAAATTAACACTAATAATAAGAAGAATATAAAAAATATATTACTATATAAAGTATTTATTGCCATAATTAAATATTTTTTTAAAATATTTTTAAAAAAATCTAATAAAGAAATATATTAAAATACTAAAATTTTAGTATTTTAGTATTTTAGTATTTTAGTATTTTAGTATTCGTAAATTATTAACGATTATTAAATAATTAGTGGAGTAATAATAATAAAATTTATATTTTTATATATAAAATAATATAATTTATTTAATGAATTTTTTTATTTATTTTTATACTTAATATTGATTTTATTATGTAATTTTTTATAAATACTAAAACGAATACTAAAAAATACTAATTTACAACCCTGGTTGCTGGTGCCGTTCCAGCACGGTCATACCCTTGCCGCCACATCCTCACCACCTACACAAGCTTGGATTCGGATTTCGCCCAATCACAGAGGAGGGGAACTGTGGATTACCATGCCCTTTGTGGTGATCTATCCCTGCTAGTGGCATCAACACTCTTCGGAATCATGCAGATGAGCGCTGCACCTTTCCTAAAACGGGGTAGATATGTTGAATTTGGAATGACGAATGGTAGCCCCAAACATGCTGAAAGCCCAATTTTTCGGCACAATATGAGCAGTGATCGATATGCTACAAGTATGCGAAAACCAAGCTCAAAATGCTGGTTCCTCATGTAGATAGATTTATCTGCAATATGGGCTGTTCAAATTCCAAATGTCATGGAATGCTTATTGAGGAGATTTGGCGGAGCTGTACTACGTATAAGGGGCGGTGCAGGACTGTTTGCAGCCGTTCCAAGTGCCCTTTGACGGCTGTTATAGCGCTTTACCTACTGAACAAAGCACAGAACCTTATTACCCAGGGAGTCGATGACATAACGCGTCTGTATTACCTGGAAGCCTCAATACCGTTTCCTCCATCTTCAACTCCCTCCAGACAAAGCACTCGAGGCAAACGACCAGCCGAGCCACATCCGCACAGACAGAATGCAACAGCACCATGATTATTTCGCCATCCACAGCTAGGCTTCCTACCTGATTGCATTTTCCGCCTCGTCCACAGCCATGGCGAGTCCTCCACCGACGCTGTCCGCAACAGTGACAGACCCTCTCCCTGCACCCTTACCGGCCGTTCCACGTCGCGTGCAAGAGCTCAAAAATGGCTCTCGCAGAAAGCCGAAGACTCGCTCCAGAGAAACTACGTCCAAACATCCCCGTCGCAGCCGTCATTCTCGCTGGCGCGAAGAAATCATCTCCAACCTGGAAGATGACGAAACCTTTAACAACCACCTCGCCATCCTCAAGATTGTTCGTCGCCTCCCCGAGCTTGGACTCCACGCGCCTCAGCTTGTCAGCAACAACCCCGTTGCTCGAACCTACACCGTTAAATACCCGCCTCATCATTTAATCCACTTCGAGGCAGAAGCCCGCTACTTGCACCTCTCCTACAGAGAGATACAAGGCATCAAAAGCCAGCTCTACCGAGCTGTCAAAGCAATGTACACCAACGGGCTGAGATATAACATCCACCCTCATCGTCTTTATATGTACGGGTCTAGGACCTGGAACCTCAATCCTCAGCTGTTTCTCGGATCGGTGACTAGTTCCGATTTTATAGACACGGGACAGTTGGACTGGCAGGAGCAGAGAGGTCTTGTGTGCGCTCAAATCGACCGCATTTTCGCGTCCATCGAAATCTGGTCTTTCCAGGAAGAAGCTGCCCGTCTGACCAAATATGCTGGAAAAGAGATGGATCTGGCGACATCTACGATCAATGAGAAGAATCCCGTCATTGACGCGGCTAAGGCAGACTTGACAGAGGCACAGGCTATCATGGCAGAAGCATGTCAAATAATAAAGAATGCCTGTGCTGCAATGGATAGAGTTCAGACCATCTCCAAGGAGATGTATACCTCCGTTATCAGGCCGCAAATTGTCTGGGATCGAGCACATACCAGAAAGGAGGATGCAGAAACCTGCCTGAAAAAGACACAGGTTCTCAACGACAGAGCAAACGCTCTCGCCCAGAAGTACGGCAGTCCAAAACCGTACGATGGAGTAGGTGCAGGGGATACCACCTCGCATCCTGAACCCAAGCCGGAGGGCAATGTGGAGATGGAGAATGGCAGTGCATCTGCTAATGATGCCAAAGGATTGGAGGATCCACTACACAAGATGGAGTTGCAACTGATGGACTTAACCCGAGAGAAGACGGCAGCTTTTGGAACGTGAAAACCTAGGCTGGGATTGCCGTTAATTCCACAACCAAGGACACATCTCAAGGGGCTTTAGTCAATCAATCTTGACCCTTAACTAACCGTTGCAAGAGCAACAACCCGGTGGCACCCAAACCCCGCGAGTATTCATACCCTTTACCACAGTACCACTATGCCATCGCCATCCAAATACCACATGGCGAAGAACGAAGAGGAATACTATGGATACCAAGGTACGAACATGAAAGCATTCGATGATGAAACCCCTAGATTTACACCAGCCAAAATTGGTACCAATGTTGAAACCACAAAGAAAGGATCATCAATTCAGAGCCGCAAGGGTAATACTTGAATATCACTTGGCGGCATATATGCTATTTGTGCATTCATGGTTTGCTGTTTGAGGATATTGCTTACTTGTCAACTCCCCGCTGTGGAGTGTTTACGTCGATGATGCGTTTTCATCTTTTCATCCAGCGATGAGTGTACTAAGAGCACACCTATCCATACCGCCCTAAAAGAGGAGCACGTAGTTTTGAGAGAATAGCGTGATAGTTTTAGTAGCTATGGCTTGCAAATAGTCGCTTCGCCATCGGTAACATAAACTTGAATAAATTACGGATCTGCATTCTAAGCATATGGATCACTTGAGAACTTCCAACGCATCATGCCTCGATTTTCATTAGTGATGATAATCATGCATAGCCGTGAGGATCTGCACCCATACATGTACGATTACCTATGAGAGCATCTACCCCAGAACGGAGAATCAAGGTCGCTACCGCCTGTCTCACCGCCGATTTTTATTCCAACCAACAACAGAAAACAACGTCAAAGAGCGTTGCTGCTGTCGGAATAGCTTTAATTTCATCAATTTTCTCAATTTCAAATTATATTTTTTTTATGATACAGCAACACGGGCCCAGGTCCTAACTTTAAAGCCGGCCAGCGTTCTTAGTGATCAGATGCATCGGCTACCAGGGATTCATCCTAGGCCTCTGAATTCAATCCTAGACCGGGGTATTACACAAAGATTTAACCTAGGGAAGCCGGTAATCCTAGATATACGTCAAAGACACTGCTGGGCCTACCTGGCCACAAAAGCAAGCTGTTGTCAAAGATAGTATTCCTGAGAAGGTACACAGCGATCTACGAAAGAGAGAAGACATATATGGCCCAGTGTCCCAATAGCTATGTGGCGAGTCTTCCGGTCAGCTGGGCTTCCAAAAACAAAGCCAACAAGGAAGTAGCAATCGGCTTAGTATATTACACATAAAGACTGGACTTTGGATGACTACAAGAAGGTCATCTAGTTTGATAAGACTGCTGCTGTTTATCTTCATCGGCGAGGTTGTTACTGGGTCTAGCGTTCTCCAACAGAATAGATATGTAGTGCGCTCCTATATTTATAAGAATGGCGAACAATACCTTGGGCTTCACCGTACTCCTGAACCCAAACAGGTCTGGAAGTTTGAAAAAAAAAAAAAAAAGTAAAGCTTTCTCGCAACAGCAACGCTGTGTTAACTAATGATTACCAACAGCACACCCTCATCTCCAAGTTTATCCCGCTTGCAAAGGAACTCAGTCCTAAGCTCAAGTACAAAAACACTATACTCCGACACACAGGCATTAGATATAATCAATGTTCTGTAGCAGGTACTGGTTCCAGTGGATGTGTTGGGTCCCAAACTCGCCCGACCACACCATAATTGAGCCGTCGTGGTCGTATATAAAGAGAAACACTACAAATCTCCGCGTTCCGAAGCCGATTAGCAAGGCTCGTCAAGCTTAGCTACGTTGTCCGAAGGAATAACCCAAACAAAAATACAGAAGTAGATTAAACGAATCCCATGTTATATACAGGAACTTTGACTCAAAGGTGGAAATAACTATGTAGAAAGAAGGCAAAAGGACCACCAGCCATAATCTAGCGTTGCAATTAACCTACGTCATATTTTCTATATCTTAGGTATGGTATTAATTTTATCATTTTCCAACAGCAGGGAAAGTCTTTTAGTTACCTTAGTAGGTACCTCTGTAACTGCAGTTGTAGCTACAGGCAGGTACTTTTAGAGGTACCTACTTGTAGTTGATGCTCGCTTTAAAGCATACCCCCACCAAAATCAATACTCGGTACGTACTCCCGACTTGCATCTACCGCCAAATGCCTGCATCTGCGGCAACGCCTCTTGAAATCACCACAACGACACAGGCATCGCGTGCCCATAAACGCACGACTTTGCCCATGGAAGTGGACAGCGATAATGACTTGCTCAGCAAGACCGCCGCTGGAGAGCTCGTCGCCTCGTACGTGGCACATCATTTCATTCATTCTATCCTGTTTTCCCACCTGAGGTAGCCTTTATCGCGGTTCTGCTAACTGATTGCTTCTTTATAGAGAGGCATGGCCGGCCTTGCGCGATGATATCCTCGTGCGACTAGACAAGGTGCGTTTGCTTACCATGCAGCAGAAGCATCCGAAAGCATGAAAACAAGTCAATCAAATGCTAGAATTACTAACGCGAGGTCCTAAATCCGTCAGATCGCACGCAACGAGTTCCCCATACCCAAGCTGCCGCCTCCTGTGCCACGCCCACGGTTCTCGGACAAACGACTACTCTCTTCAACATCTTCATCGCCCGTCGAGCCGTTTTCCGACGCAAACAAGGAGAATGCGCCACTCGACGAGCAACCGCCATCCACGGCCAACACAGAACCATCCGCACCCTCTCGGCAGGTGCCATCGCAACCTTTGTCGCAATCCCCGCCGCAGACTCAAGAGCCCAACGTCCTGCCGAAGCAGCTAGCAGACATGGTCGACGAAATCAAGAACCACATTGGTAGCTTCAAATCGTATCCGCCTCATACAATCCAGAGAATCGCCGAGCTCATTCTGTACCCCCGCGCGCATTACAAGGCTCTGCCGTCATATCTTCACGCGTTGGACAGGGTAGCGGCCGTGACCTCGGGGACAGACACATACCCGCTACCGCCACCTATTCCAGACATGTCTTCGATCCAGCTCAACGGAGACGAACCCAGTGATCCTGCCATGGCTGTCTCCTGGAGTAATCCCACAGCAGTGGCAGTGGGCTCGGATGAAGCCCTAGGAGGGGCGCTGCTAACGCCCATTCCTTGGCTGATCAGAAGGGGTACGCCGCCAGAGAGCGCCAGCGAGCCACCAGCCGGGGCACAGATTCACAGCGAAAGCACCGAGACAATCGATGGACCTAATGGGGTGGGCAGCATCGAGACTGTCTCTGTCAGCATCAACGGTGTAGCATCCATGGGACACTCTAGGGGGGTCACCCAAGGCGAGCTGCTTAGGCAGGAGCAGAGGGCCGGTATCGTCCCCGTCAGCCAGCTCACCAAGTCCCACGATATGCTGATCGAAGGCGGGCCTGCGTCGTCAGATGATCATCCAATGGACGACGACGAAGAAGAGGAGGAGGTTCCGCACGCCAGAGGGCCAGATGAAATTGGCGTCGGTGATACGGGTCCTCAGTCGGAGACGACGAGTCTGGTTGGTGAGGATGGTGTCGAGATGCAGGGTATCGACCTCGAAGCCGCAGTTGGGCGGAAACACGTGGACGAAAATGACGAAAAGGACGTATCCTCCACGGCAGAGCCTCAAGACGCGGATAGCAAGTCCTCCCCGGAGCGGGCGAAGAGCCCCGGCGCTGAGAGTGTTAGCTCAAAGCGCGAAGCAGAAGACGATCTTGAGGAGGATGTCGTGGCGAAGAAAGTCAAGGAGGAGCCCAGTGGTGATGGCGATACCAAAATGACATCCGACGAGACGCCAGATCCTGAAGAGCAGAAAAGAGGCGATGGAAACAAGGATGACGCTGCGGACAAGGATAATGGAAAGATGGAGGCGTAATAATATCAATATGCCGAGATGCCAACAAGCTTCCATGAGGCTGGGCATTTGGATAGATCCCATCTTCTCCCTGCTTCTCTCCCAATCTCACTTGCGTGTTCCAAGCACTTCGAGAAGAGACGAGAAGAGACATGGCAAAGCAGCAAGCCTCGATTCTCGTAACATGCAAAAGGAGCCCCAAACTGCCTCTGGCCAATACGGCAAAATAAGGAAACCATGCCAGAATAGTGCCTCATACCCTTATTGTTGCGGCAAGCGGCCTCGAGTATGGGAGTATACATACCCGCCTATCCATGAAGGATTCAATAGGGCCTTTAACTTACTCCCTTACCGAGAAGGAGGCATCCTCACAAGAACACTTTTAGTCATGTATAATTAGAAACGGAGAATCATTCAAACATGTTTTACGACTAGGATACGAAATAAACCGTGGGTTTTATAAATTGCCTCGAGAGCTTGGATTTCCCCGTCTTTTCCACTTCTCAAGTAGCCACCACGATAGATGGGATAGGATAGGATATGGTTAAATGGTGATATATAAGGAACGTTTTGCTTGTCTTCGTGATGCTCATAGGTAGATCATCTAAATCCCCCAGCGGAATATCATATATCACTACAAGATAATCAGCTGCTCCAAACAATCTTGTACACGGATACCACCATCACAAGGGGCAAAGCACATACAACTGCATGAAGAAGACGACAAGGCACCACAGCCTCTTATAAATACACTACATATATTTAACCCTTCCCGTTCCGCCCCAGACATGCCGATTTTTTCATTTGCAAGTGGTCAACACCAGACCACAACAGCCATCCAGACAAAAAAACTCCTGGGCAAAAACAACGCCCACCCCAAAAACGCCCCCCCCCGCCCCCCCCCCCCCCCCCCAAACCTTCCCAGAGAGCCCCAGTATTACAACGTACTAAACAGTAGCTACTCAGAGCCTCTTTATATCGCGCGTCTTCTTCCTCTCGAAGAAAATCTAGATGAAGAGTGCATTTGCGTCGTGAATCGGTAAATGTCTTCTGCCGCAGCCATCATCGCGTCAAACATGTTCGATCTTAAGAAAAAGCCACCAGCCCATTCTTCCCAACTGTGATCAAGTCGTTGAGAAAGAAAGAGTAATCGTTGTGTAAAATGTACGGGGTAAAAAAAGACAGCCTGTATGTTTTCGGTATCAACTCCGTCCCCCTTGAATCCACTGTGCTCTGAGAAAATGGCTGATAAAGGATGCCGAAAAAGAAAGAAGATAAAACAAGGCCAACCAGGGTGAAGGATATCCAATGGAGAAAAAAACGCCGACGCCATGCTATTCCTTAAAGTAGTGAAAACGGTGTCATCAAGTGGAAATGAATCTGAAAGTTGCAGGCTACACGAATCCAGGAAATATGCTCGAAACAACACGTCGCCCTTGAATGCCAAAGTTAGACAAGGTTCGATCAAGATCCAGAGAGGGAGAAAGCAGGGTATGTATAACTCACATTTCGGACGTTTCATGTCCGGATCATCAAATGGCGCATTCTGGCTTGCAATCTCCCGCATACGCTCGCGAGCAAACGACGAAGGGCTATGGCCTCCGGCAGGATGTGCCACTACCAGCTCAACACCTTCAGTAGCCGTGGGTAGCAGCCTCAAGGCACGAGGCTGAGGCTTGCGTTTGGCCCGTGTCGTGGGCGCTGGATTTTGCGATGCCACGGGTGCTGTCTCTCCGATAGCATCCTCTTCGGACTCAGATATGTCCATAATCGTTGTCCCGGACGGCGTTGCTGACGGAATTTCTCTGATGGCTTCTGTATCCGTAACAGTTTGTTCGGAAGACGTCGGCGTCTTTTTCACACTGGCATCTCTGGCTGGTTTGCTGTTCTTGACCGGCGTCAACGGAACGTCAGGGGAAGTTGCATGGCTGCCCGAACTAAAGATTTTCCTTCCCCAGCCTCTGAGTTTGCTCTCGCCAGATTCCAGAGACGAGTAATCCAAATCTATCCTTCCTCGCAATTTCCGCAGGGCTCGTTCACGGCGGACCATTCCGTTAGTAATGGGAGGGCAGTAGCCACGGGGCAACATGCAATGCTTGCACATTGGACACAGTGAGCTATTTTCGAGCAGGAATTCGTCTATACAGTCGGGATGGAATATGTGGCCGCAGGGCAGTTCTTTGATAATGGTAACGCGGTGTTCGAAACGATCGAGGCAGATGTGGCAGTTTGGTTGAAAGTTGGTGGCGGTAGTGTCGGAACCTGTTATACTTGACCTTTTACTCCGTACGCTTCGTGTGCTACGGACGCTGTGCTCACTGGGGGATACAATGTCACTGGGGGCATGTCGGTCGTGCCGGTGGTTTCTCCTTGAGGACTTTCCAGAGCGAGATGCGCGAGGCATGCCTGGGGAAGAGGGAGTGGGTGGGCCGTTGAGTGCGTCTGGATCCTGGTTGTAGGTGAATAGCGGAAATCCCTGGACAAATGTCGTCGGGACAGTGAGTCTCTTGATACCCATGGCCTCGAGATCGACTTCGCCAGATGCAACGCGACGTTTCAACGACAAGCGGCGCCGCCTCTGTATCAGATGCATGGTGAGTGAGATGCCGCCGATGATGAAGAGCAAGGCGCCAATGACAATGAGGAAGAATATCCACAGAGCCGGGATATTGGTGGGATTCTTCATGTTCAGCTCGGTCCATATTCGAACATAGTCTTTTGGGTTGGGCCCATAGAGCTGCGAAATCTCTTGGCCATGGGGAATCTGGTTGACGGTTCCTGAGTAGAGGCTGAGCTGAGTCATCATTTTTTGACCCTCAAGACCCGAGACGGCAAAGACGGGATACTGGTTTTGCTTCCTCCAGGCGCCATCATCGTCAAGGTTCCAGACGGGGGAGTAAACATCCTGGGGCTTGTTGGAGGAGTTGTTTGGTTTGTAAAAGATGAAGGCGCGGATGGGGTCGGCGCGGGCGGCGGCGAGGTAGGCCTGGGTGCAATCTATGCTAAACCAAGGAGCGAGGGCGATGAGGTTGTAGTTGGTAGGCGGGAGGTTGGAGCGACGGGTAACATTTCTGGGGATGAAGTCGTACTGCTGCGTATCACAGGACGGCATTCGACTAATATCGGGAACGTATAAGAGGCCTTGGATGACTCCATTAAGGGTATCGGCATTAGTGGTGGTCAAGGTGGTGATGTTGCTGTCGATGCGCTCCTCGTATGCTATCTGACTCTGTCGGGCCCAACAATGTCGGCGTTAGCTTGGTCATGGAAGGACAGTGGACTGGACGCAACGCACGGAGAGCGCGGTAATGTTTCTGATGATGGTGGTAGGCACGGTAGTGGCACCACCCCAGACCGGATTACTGAAGAGAAGCCTGGCAGCGGAGAGTCAGCAGGCGATGCAGCAGGCGCGGCAGCAAGAGAGGGAAGAGTAAGAAGGGGAAGAAGACGGCAACTGGTGAGAGAGCAGAGGGACAGCGATGCGACAGTGAGAGCAACAGGGCAAGCAGTGCTGGTGACAGATGGTGGGACCAAGAGCGTATCGTATGGATGAGACGAAGATGCAAATCGGGGAACTTTGAGCGGAGAACATGGCAAGGCAAAACAGCGCCAATGGCAAGCAGACAAACGGCGACGACAGCAGCAACGACAGCAGCAATGACGAGGCAGGCGACGGCGACGGCGACGGCCAAGGGGAGCAAAACGAGGCATCAGAGAGGCATCTCGTGCCTTGCTGGAGGACATACACGACATTTCGAATCTCGGAGAGCGCTGTGAGACGTCAGTTGCCGGCCGCCAAGACCTGGGGTCACGTAGGGGTAGTCTTGGCCGACAGAAGGCAGAACTCACACATTCTTCTAATACATATTGAGGGCGAATCGGGAGGCGGCAGTCATGGTCCACGAGCGACGGCGACAGCGCGGGGACGAGGACGACTGGCAGAGGCAGAGCGGCGGGCAGCAGACGGCGAGCACGGCGAGCACGGCGAGGTTTTGGAGGACGCAAATTGGCCAGGGGGGGGCACAGGTCGAGTCGAGATCAGGATGAGGAAAAAAAAGAGCACGGCGGTGCTAAGCAGGGATGGCGGCGGGCGAGGTTTGGTTTGGTTTGGTTTGGTTTGGTTTGATTTGGCTGTGCTGTGCTGTGCTGTGCTGTGCTGCGACAAAATGTACAGGTACAGGTACAGGTACAGCGACAGGTACAGCGACAGGTACAGCGACAGACACTACTACAGTACCCTCAATACTGGAAGACAGCACAGCGCTGGACCGGAGTACGATGGAACGCCGATGCATCAAATCCCGGACTCCGTAGCAACTATGGGAGGGCTGCTATGCCACTGGCTGAGGCGCTGTGCCGGATGCCCGTTTAGCGGAGAGGAGCCACCAACAGCCACAGCGGTTCGCCAAAACGGGAGTCTGAGGTGCCAATGCAGGCTACTCGTACCGCTACCTGCAGTACGGGCCACGACGACGGCAGCACCGCAGGTCGACTCGCCTGAAAAAGAGACCGGTGGAGGCCAAGGCGGGGCGGCTTGACGGTAAGTCGGAAGCCAGAACGATATGGAGGCGTGGAGCCGGTGTGAGCGTCTCTGGACGCTGAGAGGGCGGGTCAGTTGCTGGTGGTTGCTGGTGGTTGCTGGACAGTGCTGGCAGCTCCAGCTGTCATCGCAGAGGCGCGGTACCTTTTGCCGCCTCCCGCGCAGGGCGAGTTACATGCAGCGATGCGTCAGGGCACAGTGTAGATGGCTTGAGAGCTCGTGTGCTCCAAAAGAGAAGAGCGGGCGAATCAAGGCCCCGGGCTGGCAGAGGCGGATGGGCTGCCGCTGCCGCTTCCGAGCGACAGACAGGAAAAGGGAGCGACGAGTCGAATCGGGCGTCTCGGGCTCGACGGGCTGCCAAGTGCATTACATTAGCACAGCCGCGCGAGATAAGGCACGTTGCCTACCGTATCGCATGGATCGCCAAGGATAACTAATACCTACTACAATAATTGTTGTTGGCGAGATTGGACAGAGCCGGAAGCTTATTTATTTATTTATTTAATTCCAAAGAGCAGAGGGGCAGTCAGTGTGAGACTATGGACAGCTTGGCGAGGTGTAATAATCAAGCTTCCATCGGTGGATAGATATATGCAGCATCAAGCAAGATATCCAAACATGTACTTATACAACAAAGCTGCAGCATCCATAGTGCAAAGTGTCGATGCCTGGTGCCACCTTTACCTTGCCCGTATGTACATGGAGGAAATGCCAAGCAGTTTCGTATATGCAGAAGCATGTTGTAGTGGCGATCACAACTTGCAGAGGACCGTCATCCCGGCAGCCCGTCATGATCTAATAGGCGGGTGCTATTTGCTGCTACCCTGCATTCTCCAAGGATGCGGAATTATAATTGATTAAGATGGCGCCTCGTGCTAGAGGCAGTGATGGTGTTGAGGCAGGGACGTGTAGCAACTCGATAAGTTTTAGCCCTCAATGTCCATCAGGAAGGGGATCAAGACAGCCCGTGCTTACTACAGGCTAAACTCCTTGTTCGCTTTCGTTCACCAGCATCAGTGCATGTTGTCATTTCCTCTTATCACTAACAATAAACTCTATCTATGCCTCATCCTTTCGGATTTGAACCCTTAAGACCAGGCGAGTGAGTGAATTCCCGCCTCTCGCGAAAATGCCCTCTTCATCCCGAACGCCGAGCACTTGCTGTCCACCATGGCCTCGCTTATCAACCACTGCTACCTACCAGCTGCTGCACACACACAACTCCAAAACACCCAGAATCCACGTAACCAGCGTTTGGTCCATCCTCTGACACGATCCGCAGCTCCCCATTGGCCCTGGCGCTAATCCTGGACAGGCGTTGGCGGCTCAATCCCAATAGACCGACACAAGGCCCCTTGTCGCTGGTGAACGCATGGAGCGATCGAGGCTGCGGGCAAGATGACGCTGGGGGGAGCCCAGCCCAGGATTGATGGATTCAATGCTGCCAGGTAGCAGAACTTCTGCCGTCGCTACGTTTCCTCGATGCCCGTGGCCGTGACTGTATGGTCTTTTTGTCAGCCCCCAATCATTTGCCGGTGTGCGTCCGTGTCTGGTTCCGAGCCAGCCTTGATAATCCTTGGACATGGGAGAGCAGCAAACACAAGCACAGAGCAGATGTCGAGCAACTGCGTCCCGTCCCATGTGGATACACACGTCTGCGAGAGGCTCGGTAGATGGTTGTGTGATTCTCACCATCCATGTCGGATCGACGGATCTCGCCTCGACATCAACCCGAGCCTTCGGCCTGGATGCCAACGAGCGACGACTTCTGCCGCTTCCAGACAGGCTTACTCTCGCAAGTCCAGAACCATCTCGTATGTAATACGACACGCCGTACTACTGCACGTAAGTACGGAGTACTGGTCAAGGACATGACAGCTTAGTAAAACTCATCCCAGACACATCTACTAATAATATCTGCCCTGCATAGTACTAGCACGGCACGGCTCTGCCGCATATGCAGCGAGAAGCGCCGCGACCTTCGCGCTCCCGACTGTTTCAGACATTGGCGAATCGGATAGCGACAGCAAAAAGCTTGGGCTCTCTCTGTCTGCCGTGCCATGCCGTGCCCTTGATTGGCCCCCAGATGCCATGCTATGCTATGCTATGCTATGCTACATATGCCATGCCTAGCGCGTCTGCTGCCGTGGATGTTGATCGTAGCAACGCCTTGGACGGCTATCGGATGCCACCCTCAGAAGCAGCAAGATCCAAATGCCCATATCAAGAGGGGTGGGCGAGCCGCAGAAACATGCCTGCCCTGGTATTCGCTTTGCTAATGCCGTCATTTCCCTCATCGTCTCGCTGCTGCAAACAAATGACATGCAATTTATTCCCCGCACCCATCAACGACCTAGTACTATCGTACTACTCGTATACACTTTCGTGCTATCATGTCCATAGGTTAGTGCAGTCACTGCATGTACGTTGCGGCACGAGGATGCCGGCATACACAACTACTGGGAAGATATCCAATAGGATGGGCACTGATATAGTGCTCACCGGCTCTATTCAATTCGAGACTCTCTTGATCAAGGTAGTATAATATAATACTCGTATGCACATGCTAACAAGGTAATATACTTACTGTACATGCATGCACTTGATCCTCCTCTATTAGGTAGTTGAACCGCCCCTGGAGTCGCGACAACCGAATACAAACTCGCAACTATTGATCCGACTATACTAGTCCTCTCCACAACCCGGCACTGCGCTGCCGGATTTCTCCTTAGCAAATGCCCATATACTGTTTGTCTACCTATATGTGTACGAAAGTATACTCGTATGCATCCCGGATCTACAGCCAACCACCATCATGGCGAGACTAAACACACATTGCCATGGCCGCCACACAATTTCCCCGTCGGTTAGCCCGCCCGCAAACCTTTTTTTTCCCCGAGGGAGAAAGCCAAGACACGGAAATAGTGTGTAAGCCAGGGGGGGAGAACGAGACAGATTCCACGCCTGAATACGATGATTACGAGAGGACGCAGAAGTGACGCCAAGTAACTCGTTGAACCAGGGGGGGGGGGGGCTAACTCTAAGATTTGCCATCTTGTCGACTACCTACTAGCTCTCTCTCTCCCATCCTTCCTGCTGAAGCTAAGCAACCTGGAATTACGCGGCGACGTATCGCGTGCTTGCCAGAGCGCATGTGGAGTCAGCACAAGAGATTTGAAGTATCCTCAGTCATGTTGTCTTCGCTTGTTGAGTGTCGAGTCGGGCCGCCTTTTGCTGCAGATAGGTGACCTGTCAACGCAAGTAGGAATCAAGACACACCGGATGTGATGCATCCAGACTGGTCCACCTCCATACAGGAAATTGATACGGGCATCAACGACATGCATCCCCGTTTACACGTTGTTGCGTCTCGTCACACAACACGTGCCTTACTCTATCCAAAAGAAAAAAAAGGAAAAATCAGTCCACTTTCAGAAACGTCTTTATCGTGTTGCGTGCTTCATACACGTATCTACATGTAGGCACATATCCATACATGCAATCCTTCCATCGCAATCACACAGCTCCAGGCACCCGACATCCGGTTATCAAAGAATCATTCCATTTTGCGGGATTTGGAATTCCTTCCCTTTCTCCATCCTAATTGCGCAACAACTCCAATTGTGATATTGGCCCCCAATTCAATTTTCCTTTTTCCGGCCCCCCATCGTGGCGGGAGGAGTCAGAACTCAACGTCTGTAAGGCGATGTAACGCAAAATACCCTGTTTCCGCCAGTGGAGCCGGCTCCCATATTAAAAATCCACGGGGGGTAAGGAATAGCGATGGAGGATTACCATGTCCAGAAAGAACCCCTGCTTTTCTTTAACCAAAAGGTCTTAGAGCTCGCCATTGTTACCAATTGGAGCTGTACAGGTGTTTCTGCCGATCTGTTGCACATCACTTAACCAACCCCGGAAATATAAGCTCTGGCCCTTCAGCGGGCTACCTAATGCCGAGCTCCAACTACCAGCATGTTCCGTCGTCTACGGCCAGCCCACCGTTATAAGATTGTCGTTTGGTTAAGAAGTATTTTATCTATCACGGTCAGTCACTTAGTGTGGCGTTGCTCTCTCTGAGAATGGGTATATATCACTATCTAAGTCCCTTATGCGGACATTGTGCTTTTGCCTACCAACACATCAACGAGCTAACCCTGTCTTCCGCTGGGGCTTCAACAATCCCACAACGACCCAACGACCTTTCTCTAGAACCTGTAGCCGCCGCTGTTGCCACCGTGGTCGCGGGAGCTGTACTCATCATCGTCGGCCTCGTCATCGTCATGGTGGCGGTGTCGTCTGCCATGGCCACTTTCCTCACGAGACCCATATTCGCCGCCGTAGCTGTCGTCTTGCCGGCCATAGTTGCTGCCATAACTGTCCTCTTCACGACGTCCGTAGCCGCTGTTGCCGCCGTAGCTATCTTCTTCGCGGCGTTCATAGCTGGATTCGTAGTTGCTTGTGTCGCGGCGCTCATAACTGTTGTCGTCGTCATCGTCCCGGCGATGGTGTCGTCTCCCTGATTGATCGTCAGAATCATGACTATGATGATGGTGGTGGTGATGGTGCCCGTGGCTGTGCTTCTTACGGCTGTCATTCGACCCCCTGCTGTCGCTCCTTCGCTGCTCATAGCCACCTCCGTAGCTTTCCTCCGTGGAGCGGTATTCGTGTCGTTCGGTGCGCTGTTCATACGATTCATAGGAGCTCTGATGAGTCTCCCGCCTCTCCTCGTAGCTGGAGCCCCCATATCCTCCGCTGCCGTACGAGTCTTGCTGCTCGGAGCGTTGATATGAGGATTCACGTCCACCGTCGGGGTGATAAGTTTGACTATATTCGGCTTGGCCGTATCGATCTCCCTGTTGGCCATACTCCCGCTGGCGTTGTGTATAGGAGCCGTCATCTCCAGTCTCATAACTCGTTTCTCTCTTGGTCGAGCCTTGCTCAAAGGCTCCTCCCAGGAGGCTTCCAGCCATTCCACTGATGAGGCCGCCGATGCCACCGTCTTCGCTAGACTGCTGTGGCTGAGTAAAAGGAATCTCGACACCGGTATTCTGGGAAACAAAGCCGGACAGGGCACCAGTGGCGCCCGAGAAGATGGCGGTTGCGGCTGCGCCTGCAATCTGATCCTCAATACCTTGAGGCTCGCCAAACTCCTTGCGCATCTTCAGCTTACCCGAGCAGCCGTGGCCAGTGTCGTGGACGCCCTCCTTGTGGTTTTCGCCATTCAAGACGCCCCGAGGAGAGAGCTTGCGGCGGTAGTCCTCGCGCTGGTCCTCACCCATTTCACCCCACCATTCTTGGACAGAGTTAAAGATGAGCTGTCGCGCCTCGGCTACACCATCATAGCCCATGTCACGCTGGGCTGGGTGGTGCATGACACCGTTGACAATGCGATTCAACAAGCGATCAACATCAACTGAATCATCGTCAATGGCTTCCATGAGCTGTGGTACCACCCAGTGGAGCATCCTGGCGGCAGTTCGGCCGGCAATCTCATTGAGAATCTACACCACCATTTAGCTTGTGAAGCCGAATCCCGGCACCTCGATGTTACACTTACGTTGGAGAAATGATCCTTGGACAGCATTGAATGGGTAGGATTGGAAGAGTAGTCGTCGTCAAAAACGACATGCTGTTCCTGCTTGCTGCTCTCGATGATTTCTGAGGATCCGGTTTGAAGTTCACTCTTGATCTGGTGGATCAATGGAACGATGAATGGTGCGATGATGGAAAAGACGAAAATGGAAAGCTGCTCCTCTAGTTGCTCAATAATCTTGGGAAGAATAGGGATGTTCTCAATAGCGCCGCTAATGCTCTTCATAATGCTATCGTGGAATTCAATGACGGGCATAATCTGTCGATAGATGTTCTTGACATAGACGGTGAATTCTTCGGGATCCTTGGGAGAGACTGGAACAGTTTCCTGCTGAGCGGCAGACGCATTGGACTGGAGCTCGTCAAGCTTCTCTCCTTGGTTGCCTCCGATGATTCCAGGAGGGAGCTTGCTGAGGAGCGATTGGAGCAAGCTTGTGTCACCGGTCTTGCCTTCGTTGAGTGCTCCCTCGAGTTCGTCAATTTCATTTTGAGTCAACTTATCCGACACTACGTAAGCGTTAGTAGTTGAAGGGTATTGCCCAAGTTGCAACGAATAATCTGCACTTACCCTCTCCGGTGACGGAGTGGAGGAAGTCGACGCCTCCGAATGTGCCCGTTACGATAGGATAGACGGGACCACGAGCACCTTGCAGTTCAATCTGAGTGTTGCGGCCAACGTGCGGGAAGACTCCACGTTCTCCCATCTCAATGAGTGCAAGCTCAGTATAGTTGCTGTGGGCGAAGAAATCTATTTAAGCTGAGGTTAGAAGATGGCTTCAAGCAAGCAAAACGGGGGGTCACCATAGACAATCAGCGTGCCGTGGGCGGCTTAGTCTACTGAATGCTCTGCAGCGGGATCTATTATTTACCTTCCAAACAGTGCAGACCAGTTCCCATCAACCGGAGGGCTTCGTACAGCTCCGGCTTGTTTCCGGAGCGCTTGTACTCACGACCTAGCTCGATGCATCGACCAAACAGATTCCGGACGTGTTTAGCGGATGTCATGATACCAGCTTGCTCGTTGGCAATGTAGTTTTTCATTCCGGTTTCCGGATCGATAGCCAGCTCGGTCTCCTCGTCGATGGGGCCTCTCAGGCGGGGATCAAAGTCTCGGGGGTCGACGCCTTCTCCATAGCCCTTGGGATTGTCAATGTGATCTTCTGGGCGATAGCATCCAAGACGCTCGGCCGTAACCTCAAACTCGCCAGAGCCGTAGCCAAAGGACATAAAGCCAAGAACGCAGAGCAGAAGTCGGATGGCCTCGGCAGAGACCATCTTGACGGTAGCCACATCGATGGCCTGGGAGTAGTCGCGCAGCCAGTTGCCAAAGTAAACTCGAGAGACAGTCCGCTTGTTGAATTTCTTGCCACCCTTGATAGCATGGGCCATGGCCAGGGTTAATAACGCATCTTCGATGTCGCCGTGTCGCCCTGTAGATTTACGAGTTAGCGATATGGAGAAACAGAAGAGCTTGAGCAGAGCTGGCATACAGTTTTGGCCCTCAACCTTGGAGACAGAGGCAATGTTGCCAGCTCCAAAAGCAGCGGCCGGCTGGACCAAGCAAACAAGGAGCACCAGCCCCAAAAGGAAGCCAGGCGCCCTAAAGTCGATCATGGTGCCACGCTTTGCAGGAATGAATCGTCAATGTTTGTGCGATGCCGCAGCGAGCCTGTCGCTATCAGGAGAGATCTAGATGATGAGACTTGGCTAATACCCAAGTTCTCTTGGCAACGAAAGTGGAAATAGGAAGAAGAAAAAGAAGACAGGAAGATACTAGGTAAGACCAGATTGGTGAAGGGAATATTAAAGGAGGAAACGGCGAGAAGAGAGGGGCCAAGGTACGGAGCATGGAGGGGCATTTTGGACGGAGCACAAGGTCATGCTACTCGTACTACTCCACGGATATACTTAGTAGCACAGGTAATCGGCCTCAGCTCACACCAATCGGCAGCCGCATCAGCTGTCGTCAGGAGTCTTGGCAGAAGCTCCAGCAGGGTCCAGAGACCAACCAAAGGCCACCGGACGGCCTCTGACGCAGCGGCTTTTAGCTCTGGATGGCATGCCGGCGCCGTTTCATGCCGCGAGGGGCAACAATGCCGGCGGGCTTTGGACGCCTGGTGGGGGATCAAGATACCTCGGACTTGGTGGCGTCCGCACGCAGAGGGCGGGTATACGGGAGACGCTTGTGGCAGACGCTATTTCGGCCAGGGTCGGTAAGGTTACTTGATACTCTGTTTTTAATACGACCACGCGTCGCAGCAGCGGTCTGAAAGGGTCGTGGCGATGCTTGTACTGTAGAGTAGAGCAGATCAGATCAGCAGATTGAGGAGAAATGACATCCATGTACGGAGTACAGTAACATGTATCTGTGCACTAGGTACCCGGTAGTACGCAAGGGGGTTCAGAGGTACCTACCTGGCACATGCAGTAAGGCTGACTTCGATTGCTGCGTGATGCTCCGGCACAGCTTCGATCCCCCGCCCAAAGAGAAAGAGGCGTCGATGCGTCGTAGATGAGATCTGTGCTCGCTTTTTAATTACAGCGATGCATATGTGCAGAACTACCAGGCGAGACAAAAGGCATTAGTCCATAACAGTAGGTAGGGACCTTTAGCTGCTGAAGCATTCCAGGTTGATACCCAAGTTGCTTCATGCATGGCGCTCATGAAGGTGCTAGTCTATGAGAGTAGGAGCTCGGCACTTGCTGGACTTGATTGCCGGGATACCTGCATCGGTAGCACTACACACTTCAGATGTCAAATTTATGAGCAATCTCTTGTACGAAGCTATAAGGATGCAGAAATGACGGCATTGTTGAGGCTGTACCAGCTGCGATGCCACCAAATTGAGCAAGAGACAATGGAATCAGTGCCCAAGCAGATGCATCAACGTCTCCGCACGTCTTCCTCAGAGACAAGGCTGTCGCTGCTTTACATGCGCCAATGTGACGGATATGTATTCACTAAGAACGGTAGACGGGCCATGCCGGCAGTCAAGAGCTGACAGCATCTGATACATGCCACCGCTGTAGGTAGGGAGATTGCCACCACGTAAGAGCTGTGATGACTGGAGACCACCTCGTTGCTAAAGTACATGACTGTTGTATGCATATGCACGGGCTATTATGTCAACAATACAGCATGGTATGTGAGCAGATGTATCATCCAGAAGCTCGGGCTATACGTGCCGCGCAGAAGTACCGGCATCGTTGCCCAAGTGCTGTATATGCCAGTGGCCAGGCACCTACTTGAGTCTCGGTGGACGGGATTCCAACCCGCAGCACATATTTTAGTTAAGCCAACAAGCAGCAGCAGCAGCAGCAGCAGCGTCTAAAGAGCTCCAAGATACATGGCTGCCCGAATTGTAGTAAAGGCTGGGCCTTTGCAGGGCATTGCCAGCACTTGACGGGCTACTGTGATTTATCGTCATTGTTTACCTACCAGCAATAGGTACTAGGCAGTAGTCAATCCTTACGGGCACATGTAGCTACATGTAAAGCAACTTGAAGATACTACGTTCAGTCTCCAGCCTGTCTGATGCTCATTGTAGTACTTGATACTCCTCGCGGTTCCACGCAGAGCAGCTTCAGATCCAGCGGGCCGGTACTACAGGCTTCCCATCAGCGTGGTCGTGGGCAACGTTCTAACAGACATACAGCCCACGTCGCCCAAATACAGCGGCCATCTGCATGTTTCACTCACACTCCAGCGCGTGCTCCATCTTGCCACAGCTCTCTCGACAGTCTCGTCGCTAGCCAGCTTCAACTAATCCGTCCTGTTTTTTCCAGCGCAAAATACCGCTCAGCAGCTGGGCTTGGGATGCAGAGGAGCGAGGGAACAGCGTCGAACGATGCGAGGTGGTGCGCGGCAGAGGCGGGGTAAGCTGGTCGACGCAACGGCGCCCAACAAAGGCCCATGGCGCGCTGTTTCGTCCACTGACGACCGGATCAGCGAGGCGAGGGCAGCAGCAGCAGCAGCCATCGGCCATCGGCCAGACGCTACAGACACGTCAACAATAATTGCTCCAAATGATCACTTGCCGCTTTTAGGCGCTGAAACTCCAGTGGTGAGGGGCATCCATCATCGTGCTGAAATGTACGCCACGTACGCCGCGGCGCCAGTGGTCGCCGAAAGACCGCTAGCATTCCGTCTTGGGCCCCAATTGGCTGCTGTCCCAGTGTAACCAGCGGCTTGCTCGTCGGATCCCAGGAGGGTTGAGCACAGATCAGTCGTCGCTGCGTCGTTTTAGGGACGCCATCTAGGTGCTTCAGAAGGTAGCTGGTAGGTATTGCTGAACCACCAAGCTGGTGAAGCGGCTTCTCCAGAAGGCCGGCAAGGGCGCCGTTGGCAGCGCAGAACCAGCACAGGACACGCGCCGGGCTCAGCTAGATGGCAGGGCATAGTTGATGAGCAACAACGACAACAACATCACTGGAGACGAGAGAAAAACGAAACGCCATTGCACCAGAAGCAGTAAGCGAGCACGCACAAAGTACCTGCTCGGTACATGCAAAAATGTCCCGACATGAATCAAAAATGCCCTGCGCAAGCGGGCATCCAGCTCAGAGGAAAGAGCAGCCGTGCATGTGGAGCGAACGACTGACCGCCCAAACTGAGCTGCATGTTGTAGTGGCTATGCTGGAGACTGGCAGTACCGTAGCTGCATGGCGGGAGAATCCATGGCTGTCTAGCGACTCTTGCGAAGAGAGAGGTGGACTGTAAAATACGTAGGTGGGTGATGTCGCGGTAGAAAGCCATCCATGGATGGGCTGACGGCTGTGGTTGACGGGTTACATGTACGGAAGTACGGAGTATGGAGGCGTCAATCATCAATGCGTCAGGTTCTGTGCCTGTCAACTTGCCCTGGCCACAGGCACCTCAGCGAGGACAGCGAAGCTCAGCGTGCCCTGGCGAGAGGCTGAGGGGGCTGTTGTAAGCGCTATAGCGCCCGAGTGCGACCATTTGCCGGATAATCGCGGCCGACAAGAAGACATTGACGGGAAATCGGGCACCAGGGCCCTGGAGGAAGCACCGAGGTCTGAGCTGAGCTGCTGGAGCCAGCAGGCCAGAGCCCAGAGCAGAGGCCCAGCTGGAGAGGGCAGAGTCCATGAGAGCGCAGTGCGGGGTCTCTCAGAAGGCCCAGGGCACGGCCGTGGTTCCGAGTCGAGTCGAGTCGAGTCGAGCTGTGTAGAGAAGAGCACGGCGTGATGGGTTTCGTAGATAGCGTGATGTGGTATTTCCCAGCGGGCGCGCGAGACATCGCTGCGCCAACTGGTTGGGCTTGGCCAGGCACAAGGCCAGGCGCCTACGCAAAATTTTCTACGTGCGTGCGTGTGCGCAATGAGACCAGCCGCTGGATTTACGCGCCAGAAAATGCTGTGGGTGCCTCTAGCACGATCAATCAGCGGACCAAGTCCAAGTGACGGAGTACCAGGCCTGTGTGGGATGGGAGGAGGGGCGCCAGCCCAGCCCGGGAAAAAAAAAAAGAAAAAAAGTCGACCGCTGCTACTGCCGCTTTTGCGCTGATTGCGCGCTCCCCCCAAAGCCCCGGCGCAGGTACTTATTGCGCCCACCGCCCACCACAAGCCCCAACCCCCGAAATTTTGTTTTCCCCCCGTTCTTCAGCACTCTTGCATCCCCCGAAAAAACCCAAACCCGTCCCTGATCCACCACCTCAACCTTCATCCCGCTATCCATTAGATCACTTCCAGCGGGCTTCCCAGAACATCGCGACAGCGCATCTTCCAGCTAGGAAAAAAAAAAATTACACTCAAGGCCAGTGCCCGCTCAGCAACGCGCCGGCTTTTCAGAACCTCGCCAGCAGCCACTTTTTGCCGCTAGAACAAGCTGCCCGCAATGCCTCGCCCGCCCAAGAAGTCGGTTGAGGAAAAGGCCAAGGTCCTGCCTGTGGCCGTTGTGCCTCCTCCCACCATGGTGCCGGCGCCCGTCGTCACCGGATTGCACCCAGCTGTTCCCGGGCCTGTTCCCGGCGTGCCTCAGCGCGTTGTCGACAACGATAGCTTCCTGCGCGTGCGCGACTCGGTAAGTTGATCACTTCAGTGCTTTGCTTCAGCCCTCCTCCGTCAAATGAATGCAGGTGATGATTTGCCTTTGGGCGATGCGGCCAGAGACACGCGCTAGTGTCGAGACTGCATCTCCTTTACTGGAGTGACGTCGAGTGAACGGCATTTGTCTGGCTCTGTTGTGTGGCGAGGACTCGCTTCAGGCATCGTGAAACAGCCAAAACACAGACAATGCACACTCAGCTTCACTCTCTGCATCTCGCATTTCATTTCATCTGACTCCCCATCACATTTGCCCATTGCGTCCAGCTCCACGCGACCAGTGCTCACTGCAAGCCCCTCATTGTTTACATTCGACGCTGGCTGAGCCCCGCGTCTCACTGAGATGCTGCCTGAAGCCACCGTGTGGCGGGAAAGCTGTAGTGGCTCTATCTCACAGCCATGGTCCAGCTCTGCCTTTTACCCCCTTTCTTCGTCTTCCTTGCCTGAAATTAAAGCCCTTTTTGAACAGTTTGCTAATGAAATCGATTAGGCCGTTGGCAGACTCACCACCATTCTGGAGCTTCTGAGGTCCTTCACCAATGACTACATTCGCCAGACCAACCTGCTCCTGGGCGAGGGCACTGCAGAGGGTCCTCAGGGCGACCTGCTCAACACCTTTGATGCCGCTGCTCAGCTCATCATGCCCATGCCAGACATGACCCCTCTGGTTGAGGAGAAGAAGGAGCGCAAGAAGCGCACCCACGACCCCAATGCCCCCAAGCGCCCCCTGACCCCTTACTTCCTCTACATGCAGCATGCTCGTTCCATCATCGCCAACGACCTGGGTGCTGATGCTCCCAAGGGAGCTGTTCAGGAAGAGGGCCAGCGCCGGTGGGCACACATGACTCCCCAGGAGAAGCAGGGCTGGAACAACGCCTACCAGTACAACCTGCGCCTGTACAATGCTCGCGTTCACTCCTACAAGAACGGAAACCCTATCGCCAAGAACATGACTGATGAGGAGGCGCTTAAGTACGCCGAGGATTTCCACATCCCCATGCCAGAGCTCAAGGAGGCCACAGCCCAGGCTGAGGTCCCCGTCAACGACCAAGAGGCTATCGCCGAGCAGCTGCAACAGGTTGCCGCCGCCGCCTCTGACGGTGACGAGGAGGAGACTCCTGCCAAGACCCCCAAGAAGCCTGCCTCCAGCCGCAAGCGCAAGACTGCTACCCCTGCTGCTGAGGTAGAGACACCAAAGGTCGCCGCGCCTGCCAGCCCGGATAAGAAGCGGAGAAGGACGTCGACCAAGGCGGCCGAGCCTGAGAAGGAGGAGCCCAAGAAGTCAGGACGCAAGAAGACTAAGAGCACTTGAGCAATGTCTTTTGGCGGCTAGCAGCAATCAAGCTGCCCCTTCCCGCACGTTTGCCCCAAGTCCAATTTGGCTACCAAGGGGGGGACGCCCTGGAGGAGCAAAGGCTTTCTTCCAGGACTTATTCTCATGTCATGATTCCATCGTCTCGTGCCAGCTTACGGACCGCAAAACTAGCAGAAGGGTTTGTTTGTCTTCTTCTCTTTCACAGTTGGGCTCTTGGTTTTTTCTTTTTTTGGTTGAGAAAGGAATCATGATACCTCAGACGAGAACGGCGTGGAGATGGGGCGACTCCGTCCGTCTTGCGTGTTTTGGCATGAACCAGGGAAAAATCAATGATTGGTTTTTTCCCTTTTTATATCTCTCGCTTCATTCCGACTTTGTTTCATCGCCCGGCATGGCGGTTCGTATAAAATCAGGGTTTTAGGGCGTATAGCTATTCGTGTGTGTTTTTTTCCTCGTTTTTATTATTCTTGGCCCTTTGTTTTTTTGAAAAGGGCCAGGAAAGGGCATCCGGGATTTTCGCTAGGTAGTTCTCTGGGACCAAATTGGGGGAAAGGGCGGGTTGTTACGTCGTGTATTTAAGTCTCTCCAGTTCGTTGTTGGACGGCCGAACTTTGTATGCGATAATGAAAGCAATGATTAAGCAACATGACTCTTATATCTCGTTTCTCTTTTTTTACGATGAACAGTGAGCTTGATGAAATGACTTTTTTTATATTTAAACATTTGATGTGGACTACATTCTACTTCATCAATCAATACACATACCAAGCCTGTGTCAAAGGGAGTGTCGTCGCTGGCTCGGCGCTGCACACCTGTCCATCCGCCTCGACGATGTAACTCTCCGGATCGACCTTCATCTTGGGCATGGTGTCGTTGTACCGCATGTCGCTTTTGGATACGGTGCGGCATCCTTTGACGGCCTCGACGCGCTTTCGCAGGCCATATGATGCAATGGCGCCGGAGACGATGGATTCGTTGGAGACGAAGAGAATGCTTGTTTGAGGGACGAGGGGAGCGAACATGGGGCGAGCGATGATGGGCTGGACCGTGGGGATGGAGGCGTTGGGGTCACCCTACGGAGGTTTAGATAGTTAGCTGTTAGTCCGAGAAGGAGTGTTCATAAAGGAGAACAGGGGGGGGAAGGAGATGTGTATACTGACCATTTGAGCCAAGGCAATGAGGCCGCTCTTGATGACGAGCGACGGCTTGGTTCCAAACCAGGCCGGGTCCCAGACCACCAAGTCCGCCAGCTTGCCCACCTCGATGCTGCCGATGACATGGCTGAACCCCTGGGCCAAGGCAGGGTTGATGGTGTACTTGCTCACGTAGCGTTTCACCCTGAAGTTGTCTGCGCCTGTTCCAGCATCTTCCTCCAGGGGCCCCCTTTGCGACTTGTTCTTGTCAGCCGTGTTCCAGGTCCGGAGAATGACCTCGCCGCATCTCCCCATGGCCTGCGAGTCGGAACTCATCATGCTAATGGCGCCAAGATCGTGAAGCACGTCCTCAGCAGCGATGGTCTTGTCGCGGATTCGACTCTCGGCAAACGCCACGTCCTCGGGGATGTCCCTGGACAGGTGGTGGCAGACCATGAGCATGTCCAGGTGCTCATCAAGTGTGTTCTTGGTGAACGGCCGGGTAGGGTTGGTCGACGATGGGAGCACGTAGGGGTGCTCAACAACAGAGATGATGTCTGGGGCGTGGCCGCCGCCTGCACCTTCGGTGTGATATGTGTGGATGGTGCGGCCCTTGATGGCTTCGATGGTGGACTCGACGAAGCCAGACTCGTTGAGCGTATCGGTGTGAATAAGACACTGGACGTCGAGCTCGTCGCAAACCGTAAGGCACGAGTCAATGGCTGCTGGAGTGCTGCCCCAATCTTCATGTAATTTGAGACCACATGCTCCAGCGGCGACTTGCTCACGAAGGGCGACGGGGGAGCTGTCATTGCCTTTGCCAGTGATGCCGACATTGACAGGTAGCGTATCGCAAGCCTGGAGCATCTGGCGCATATAGTTCTTTCCTGGAGTGCAAGTTGTTGCGTTGGTGCCAGCACTGCATGGTTTATATCAGCCAGGGTTCATCAAATGGATCGTACCAGATTGCAAGTGTGAATGAGAGCAATCATCGGGATGGAAGGGAAGAATCATTCGCACTTACCTAGGCCCCACGCCGCCTCCTAACAATGTGGTGATTCCAGATGCAAGAGACTCGTCCGCCTGTTGTGGACATATGAAGTGAATATGACTGTCGATGCCGCCAGCTGTGATAATCTTTCCCTCGCCAGCCACGACATCGGTACAGCTGCCCACGACCATCCCTGGCGATACGCCGTCCATGACATCAGGATTGCCTGCCTTGCCAATTCCCACAATGTGGCCGTTCTTGACACCAATATCGGCTTTGTAGATGCCCGTCCAGTCGACAATGAGCGCATTGGTCACCACCATATCCAGCGAATCGGCATCTAGTCGTCCAGTTGCTTGCCCCATGCCCTCACGCAGTGTCTTGCCACCGCCAAACTTACACTCGTCTCCGTAGACGGTAAAGTCCTTCTCGACCTTGACCCATAGACTTGTATTCCCTAGGCGGACCAGGTCGCCAGTCGTTGGGCCAAACATTGTGGCATACGAGGCGCGATCCATCTGGAACGCATCGATATGAACAGCGTCGGTGAGGGGTTCTGGGGTATGTGCGAAGCCAGCCTGCTGTAGCTTTGCAACAATGTCGTTGACTCTCCAGAGCTCCAGACCTCCAGTTGCCATGTTGTTGCCGCCGCGGATGACCTTGTTCCCCCCGATTTCCACCAGGGTCACCGTCTTGGTGTCTCCGGGCTCAAAGCGAACCGAGGTGCCCGCCGGAATGTCAAGCCGGTAGCCATATGCCCTCTCACGATCAAAGTCCAGCTGCGGGTTTGTCTCGATGAAATGGTAATGCGAGCCGACCTGAACGGGCCGGTCTCCCTTGCTCGTGACCCTGAGCCTGATCCTCTTCCGGTTCTGGTTCAGCGATACCTTGCCCTTGACGGCCACCACGACGCCGGGCTGCGCGGTGGGTTCGTACTCGTCGGGAGATGCCAGAGGGAAGAGTTCAATGTCCGGAATGGGCAGGAAGCTCCCATACAGAGCGCGAGCCAGGTCACCGTCGTCTGTGCGGATTGGATTGTGGACAGTGACCAGATAGGTGCCCATGGGGAACGTGCCTTCAACCTGGATTTCGGTCAAGGTAGCGCAGACCGAGGGCTGGACATGACGGCGACCAAGCATGGTGGATCCGAGGTCCATGAGATCAGCGACGCTGTGGTTGCCATCGCGGATGAGTTCTTGTAGGTTGTTTGCGATGAGAGCCTTGAGGTCAATGGCTATTAGTACTAAGACTTGTGCTGAAGCTGGACACGGCTTTGAAGCTGGAGAAGAAGTACCGTTGCTTCGCTATGATTCAGCTTGACCCCCCTGGCGAGCCGCTTCTGCGCCAGAAAGCCCACCTGTGAGATGACGAGCTTGTCGAGCTGAACGCGGGATAGCAGAATTGCTGGTGGTTAGCCACAGATCGATCCACCAGAGAGAGGCTAAGGCGCTTGGCCGCATAGTGTCTTGTCTTACGTACCTCTTTTGGTACCAGGTGCATTGTATTGAGCCTCACTCAGATCCAGGAAGTGAATGGAGCAGCCGGTTTAGCTGTAGGGAAGAAAATCCAAAGATCTGGGTCGTAGAACACCAAGTAATCGTCGTGCAGCCTTCCCCGCAGGCCATACATGCCTGTCTCGACCATTCTTCGTCCAGAGATAAGGACCGCTGATACGGACAGCCACCTGTAGACGTTACCTCATCACCTTTATCTATCAAGATTGCCGCCATTGATACGGGTGTCAAGCCTTACCCGCTGTGGCTCAGCGCGCTTGCCCGCCGCATGTGCTGAATCAGGCAGCTGGACCCTGAACTGTCAATAGATGGACCCTTGGTCTAAATTATCAAAGTCGACAGATTCTTATATCTCATTCACAGATACACTTGCACACACGAATTTACGCTGCTTCAAATAAAGTTAATCGTATGAATATGTATCTCTCAAAGCGCTTCATAAACACACGACAAGCCGATCCATAACCAAACGCCATTCCACCCTTTCAAAATCAAATGACGAAACCACCTAGGTAGCATCAATGCCAAACTCCAAGAAAACACCCCCCAGATATATCCGAGCTATTCCTCTTCAATCTCGTCGTCCCACTGGTCCTTCTCCTTCTTTATCAACTCCGCCATCTCTTCCGGCTTGAAAATGGAGCTGTCTGGATCTTCAGCCCGGGGGACCTTGTTGAGATTCTCGTCGTCAAAGACGGATCCAATCGTGTCGATCCACCTCCTTCGCCGCTCCATCAGCGTCTTGGTCAGGTCACCTATTCCTGGCCGGGCCATACCCGCCGCAGCTCCGACAAAGTGGCTGCCTCCACCTGCACCTCCGGGACGCTTGGATTTCTTGCTTTTACCCATTGTCCGCGTGCGCTTGAGATAGGCGGCATTGACTTGCGAATCCAGATCTTCGAGAATGGTCTGGTATTCTTGGTGGGCCATCCGCTCACGCACCAAGTCCATCAGTCGTGCTTTGCGTGCGCCGTTGACAAGCATCTGCTCTTTGAGTCTAGCTTGCAATAGCCGCAGTCTGCCTGCGACTTCATCGTCAAAATGGCCGTCGTATTCGCTTTCAATGCCCTCTTGTGGCAGAAACCCAATATGCCGAAGCTCCTGCTTAAGCCGCTCCTCAACCTGCGCATACTCAAGCTTTGGATGCGTTGCCTTCTTCCATGACTCCGTTGATGACTCCACCATGAAGGTAGCAGGTGGCACTGGGCTGGACTTATCATCAATGCCATTCGGTTCATCGCCGTTAATATCTCCGTTCATGCTGATGTCACCATTTGTAACCCCGTTAGTAGTTGGCTTGTCATCGGAGGATTGTATTCGCGACTCAGGTCGCAGAGCTTGTAGTAATCGTGTGGCAAGGGGACCGATAGATAGCGCATCCGTCTCAGCTACGCCGTCATTCATATTATCAATGCTACCGCGAGGCTGGTTAGGCGGCAACTTGTCGCGATTCTGCTGGGGGGTGTCAATGGACATGGCACCATCCTCCTCTGCCCAGACCTCAGTATAATGCCTCTTGCCGCGCTTGGGCATGACAAAGGGCGTCACACGATCGCTGCGCTCTCGCAAAAATGCCAGGTCTTCTTCTGAGAACGGACGAAAGTAAGGGTCGATGTATGTGGAAAAGGTCGAAAAGTTGATTTGACTGCTCGGCTTGGCATTACTAAAGTCCTTATCCGGAGGGTCGCCAGCGATCATGTCGGCTAAATCACTCTTCGGATACACTGCAACAGAGTAAATCTTCTTTCTTTCTTCATCCGGCATGCCATCGTAGGTGGGTAAAATCTCGTAGATGGTGGGGTCCGGAAAGGTGGATGGATCTTCGCCAAACGTTTGAGCTTGGGGCAGCTCGCGCCTTGGGGGTGCGCCCTCATCTTCCGAGCTCTCTTCTTCCTCTTCGTTTTCTTCTTCCTTCTTAGGCTTCTCGTCGGTTTCCATGGCGTTTGGTGATGCTCCGCCAGCAATGGGGGAGAGCGACGAGCTGGCGTCATCGTTGTCGCGCACGTGCTTCCTCTTCGAGTCCCTCAGAGGGGAGGATTGCTCTGTTGTAGCCAGTCAGTAGGAGATTTCCCAAAGATTCCAATACCTAATGCGCTGGCTTCATTCGGGGCAGCAGTGAAGTGGCAGGACTCGAACATACCATGGTGGCTACCATCACCCGGCGCCAGGTTATCAGAGCCCTTCTTGCGCTTGTGCTTGGACTTTTTCGTCTCCTGCTCTCCTCCATCCACACGCATGTCTTCGGGGCGCTTTTTTCGTTCGTCGGCCAGATATCTCATCCCACGGTCGTAGAATGTGGAGCGTTTCTCCATAATGTTGATGAGCGTCTTAAGCTTATCAAGCATGGCATCGATGCTCCGCGAGTCGGGTACTGCAGCGCTAGAGGCGCCTTGATCCACCAGGTTGTCAAAAGCAAGATTCGAAAACAAGATGACTCTAGTATTGAGGTAGTCTGGATCGTAGAACTCCTGTGGTGGGAGAGCCGAGGCCGGGGCCGGCACCGGCGTCGAGTTCCGGCTTTGCTTCTGCATGGCGGCCGAGTTCTTCTTGCCTGTGCCCTTCTGTCCAGATCCGGGAGGCATGATGGTGGATGTATGGCGCAGGAGCTACCCAGTGGTTCACAGGTGGAGTCGCAGATGAGCAGGGTGTCTGCGATGACTGTTTGATGGAAGCCCGGCGCTGAAGTTGCTGGCGATAGACCACAGGTCCATTGTCGCGTCTAAGCCTCATGTAAGCGCATAAAGCAGCGGATTGAACAGGGGGGGATTTGTCGCGATCGAGGTTGACGACGGCGGAAGAGATGTTTTTCCGATGGTGAAGTTACATAATCACAATGAGCTCACTTGAAGGGGTTAGCGTGAGCATGGCGTGACATTTGCTTCCAAAGCAACAATATGCTCTTATTGAAGCTTATTGAGGGGCAGTTTGCTTTGTGTTGTCAAATTGTCATTTTGAAGTGTTGTGCAGAAGAAAAGAAAAGGAAAAAAAAAGGAGTGAAAGAGGTGCCATTGAACTCAATTGAGTTTGAAGCAATGAGAGAGTTTAGCTTTATAAATGGCAGGTTCATACACAGCAGCCCTTTCTTTTTGGAGGCATGCTCTTGAAGTGCTCGCTGGGCAGCAATCATAGCAGCGCCTACCCTATCACGACCTTATTATACAGTAGAAGGCATTTATACGAGATGCTGTATTACCAGTTGAGTTCATCTAGATTGCTGCGTGATAGAGTACCGTACCTAGATTGGCATAAGATATCAAATCAGCCGTTGGATACTCCCCTCCTAGATTCCCGTCGGTGCAATTGAGCAATATTTACATCTACATAGGTACATACAGTCCAGCACAATGGTGTCGTGTGGCAAATATCCCACCACGATCAGCGCTCAAGGACCCCTACGGAGCTGTCTCGCCGCTGCATGTGCTGTGGATGCCCTGCTTGATTGGCGCTCCCCAGACATTGCTAGCTCCACCAACCTCGTACTAGCAGCGATGACTTATTCCGACCACACACAAATAGCCTGATAGACGCCCTCAGGTGTCAACCTCAACACAGTGCTGGGGCACGGGGCCAAGGGGCCTCTACCAAAGGCCCTGTGGCTTGTGCATTCTGCCGGTGTCACCATGTTTGCACTGTGGTGCGGCGTACAGTAGCGCGTTGAGCGCAATCCCGAGACATTTCCACGGCGGATGGGCGATGGGCGATGGCTGGTTCTCTTTGATGGCCTCTTGATGGTGCCAAGCGCGAATGGGTGAGGGAATCCCCCAGGCGGTGCAACGATACATGCATTTCACATGCAATCACTGCCAATTACGAGTTGCTACACGTCCAAAGCATGACATCAACGGGGTCAAAACGCCTTGAGCTCCCCACGCCGGAGTCAATGGCACGACACCCATACTCGTAGGGATCCCCCACCCACGCTGCCCCGCCAACATGGAGCTATTCGCGATGAGCCCACCTGCATCCAGTCCCCCCCGGGTTCAATTGCTAGCCCTGGAGCTATTACGGAGTATCTGCTTGCTCTGTTCAGCAACTGCTCAATACCAGGGTGTCCAGCACTTACAGTGTCCAAGCAGGCAGAGGCAGACAGAGGCAGACTGAAGCCCCTCCAGATCCCTGAGCTACACTAAACATGCCGCATGGAGCTACGACCCAAAGCCGTTACGACGGATCAGATATGGAGCACGCCCGTCTCCCAGATGGCAATCTCTCAACAATTTTGCACGTGTGCGGCCCAACAATATGCCCCCTGGCACAGCTCGTTGCCCAAGCATGTGGTTCAGCCATTGGCTACCACCGTGCTCCAGAAGCTCGTTCGCGCGCTATCCATGATCTGAAGCAGTCACAAGCCATTGCGAAAAGACAATGATCCCTGCGCTCCATCTCCATCTGGCTGAAAGCAAGCGTTTGACATGTGATTCTGGGTTTGAGTGGAATAGGTGTACTGTGTTCAACTCTGCTCGACGCCAATCGAACGCCCACCACAGCCGGCAATACGCGCCTCTGACCTGCGGACGGGCCTATTGACGGACAAACTGGATGCCCAAAGATAATGCCGCCCGCTCTCAAGGTGGGCTGTCAGGCCTGCTGTAACCCCAAAAGGGGGTTCGCTTGCGTCGAAACAGCCATGGACGTACCGGAGTTGGAGTTGATGCATGCACTTGTACACGAGTACAGTACCTTATTAATGATACATGTACCTACATGTCTGGACAGAGCCGTTTTCCCTATTTATCCTCTTGTCTCCTTCTCCTCCTCGTTCCTCGACTTGTTCTCTCTCAGTTCCATCTTCCCACCATTTTCAACCTTTCCCTGAAGCTGGGTTCAACACATCTTTAGCTTGTCATCAATCTTTCCCTCTATTCTCTCACTAGGTAAAATGAGAGAATACCATGGCTTTTCCTGTATGTTCCCCAATGCCCCTCTTCCTTGCCATTGAAAGGGCTCATGTGCTAACCAGACACTCTCTCGTCTCCAGGGTGGTAACATTAACATTATGCCTTTTGGCACCGAGATAAATCCTCTATATGCTGGAATAGCAGCCACTCTTCTAGGTGGTATTGCCGTTTCAGGTTTGGTTGCCTCACGAGGCATCGGACAGGACAATGATACGCCTGGGGTTTTCAGGTCCTTTGTCCTGTTTTTTTATTCTTGCTTCATCAAACCCCATCAGGGCGATTCCAAGGCTTCCCAGCAGGACGCTCTAGAGAGCTTCTACAAGAAGCAGGCCGGGGCGTATGATGCCACACGCAAGCTTCTTCTTCGCGGCCGCGAAGACATGCTTGCTCTTGTTGCTGCCCAGCTTGAGGCGAAAGCCAAGAGTGCTGACGAGAACAAGACCAAGCGTATTTGGGTCGACGTGAGTATTCCCCATTGCCTTGTCTGGATCGCATAGCTAGACTGCGACGAGGATCGAGACAGCCGAAGCTAATCAACAAACCAACAGGTTGGAGGCGGCACTGGCTGGAACATTGAAGCCATGTCCCAATTCGTCGACGTCCCCAATTTCTTCTCCAGCGTTTACCTTGTCGACTTCTCTCCGTCTCTCTGCGAGGTAGCAAAGAAGCGTTTCGAGAGGCTCGGCTGGAAAAACGTTCGCGTCGTCTGCCAAGACGCTCGCAAGTTCCGCCTCGAAGACTACGAGACTGGCATGTCCAAGCAGGTCGCTCCGAGATCTCCTTCTCTCAGCTATCTCACCCAGCAGCGCCAGGATTACGGCGGTGCTGACTTGGTTACCTTTTCATACAGCTTGTCTATGATTGTAAGTCTTGGTCACTGAAAACAAACTTCACTTGGTTGAAGCACCAACTAATTCTCGCGGCAGCCCGACTACTACTCTGTTGTCGACTCTGTGAACTCACTGCTGGCTCCTCATGGTATCATGGGCGTGGTTGATTTCTACGTCCAGAACCAGACTGACTACTCTTTCCGCAACTACACTGGTGGCCTTGTGGATCGTCATGTCAACGTACTGTCTCGAAACTTTTGGCGTGCCTGGTTTGACTTTGACCGCGTTGGCCTCGAGCCTGGCCGCCGCGATTACCTCGAGTACAAGTTTGGCACTGTTCTCAACTTCAACTTCCGCAACCGCACTCTCGGCTATATCCCGTACTACGTCTGGGTTGGATGCCACAAGAAGCCCTTTTCGCCGTCCAGTCTGCCTCATGAAATCATTGAGCGTATTGACGCGCTGGCTACTGAGTCTCCCTACCTGTACCCTGCCAACCAAGGAGATGCTCTGACCCGTGCGATTGAGAGATCCGCACCAGAGATCCGCTCCAAGGCCTTCATCACTGCGGTCCAGAACCTGTCTGCCAACCTGCCTCTCCCCTCATTCTTCTACCAGAACCACCACTGGCGTATCTACTACGACGATAGGCTCCAGAAGCACACCCAGTTCAATGACGAGTACATCTATGCTTTCACCTGGGAAGATGCGCGTGTCGACGAGCGCCTGCTGAAGCTTGGCCCTGATGACAAGGTTCTCGCCATCACCTCTGCTGGAGACAACATCATTTCCTATCTTGCTCAGAGCCCTGCTCGTGTTCACGCCGTTGACCTCAACCCGACTCAAAACCATCTTCTCGAACTCAAGGCTGCCGCGTACACTGCTCTGCCATATGAAGATTTCTGGAAGATCTTTGGCGAAGGAAAGCACGCTGATTTCCGCAAGTTGCTCATTACCAAGCTGTCTCCTCATCTCTCTGGCCGCGCATTCCAATACTGGCTCAAGAACGTCCATGTCTTCCACAACAACAAGGGCTATGGCCTCTACGATACTGGTGGCTCTCGTCATGCCATTCGCGCCTTCCGCTGGATTGCTCGCATCTTTGGACTGCAATCTACCGTCCAGAAGCTCCTCAGTGCTCGAACTCTGAATGAGCAGCGAGATATCTGGCGCAACAAGATCCGACCCGCTCTACTCTCCAAACTCATCTGCAACTTGGTTGTTGCACAGGAGAGCTTCCTTTGGGCTGCTCTCGGTGTCCCCAAGAACCAACTTGCCATGATTGAGAATGACCACGCCAACTCGGATATCGTGAAGCAGGGCAAGGCAAAGAACACCCGCTCTCATGCTATCTGGCACTACATGGTCAACACACTGGACCCTGTTGCTGAGGAGACCCACATTGGCACCGATAACCCTTACTACTACGTCTGCTTGGATGGCAAGTTCTCTAAGAAGTGCCACCTCGAGTATCTGCGCCCCGAGGTCCACGCCAAGCTGTCACGCCCCGGTGCTCTGGATGGCCTTCGTATTCACACTGACGAGCTTGAGGAGGTTATTGCACGCATCACCCCTGGCACCCTCACCGTTGCAGTCATCATGGACAGCATGGACTGGTTCGACACTGGCTCTCAGGCAGCAGCCGCTCAGATCAGCAAGCTCAACAGGGCTCTCCAGATGGGCGGCCGTGTGCTCCTTCGTACATCTGCTTTGAGCCCCTGGTACATCAAGGTTTTCGAGGCTCACGGCTTCACTGCCAAGTGCCACGGCTCTCGCGTCGACGGTGCATGCATCGATCGTGTCAACATGTATGCCAGCTGCTGGATCTGCACCAAGACTGAGAACTTGCCCCCGCCTACTCCTGAGTTTGACCGCATTGGTGGAACTGATATCACCAGCCTGACCATCTAAAGCCTCGACGGAATTGAATGGGATGGGTAGTGATTGAATCATGGGGGTATCGTCCAACACTATACCCAGGGACTCTGATGACATGGGATAAAATGGAGTGTTGATGCATGTAGCATGAAGATTGATAACAAATAAATAAAAACTACCTATCAATTGTATGATTTTTTTTTTTTTTTTTTTGACTGTTAGCAATTGGAGCTTTTGACAAATGTAGTTGTGTAAACTCCATTGCCTTGGCCGTTGTCAATTTTTCGCAGTTGTTTCCTGCCATCCATAGAAACTGTGAAAATGTCCTACGTTTGAGACAGAGAGTGGGACAAAAAGTAAGACACAAAATAATAAAAAAGGAACTCTTAAAAGAAAGAAAAATGGAAATAGGGAAAATTTTTTGACAATGCAAAAAGAAGCCAAAAAAAATGTAACTCTTCTCCGGGGAGAATTGTTCTCCGGGGACGGAATCGAACCGCCGACTTTTCGATGAGATGTTACCCATTACAGTCGAACGCCATGAACCAACTAGACCACCCAGAGGATGTAGAAGAGTTGTTGGGAAGCTTCTGTAATTGGTATATCAGCTTTCGCCTGCGGGGTAAAATTTGGTGGAAATTTTGTGTGGGGCGAACTGGTGGAGATTTAAAGCTCGTCCTTTGTGTGCTCTCTTTTGTACTCCGTATGTAGTTGCGGGAAGTGGTCCAGGTAAGAACTCAGTAATGATTTCGCAGTAGAAATTATTCATTGAGGGTTCTAGGAAACAGGCTCAATTATCGTAGTGGAAACTCTTGAAAGAGCAATAGTCAATGGCTAGCCAATATACGATGCTTGAAGGTTAACAGCGTAGAGAGGAATGCATAGAAGAGAAGTGGGCATGAGCTACGATGCAGCTGCTGTTCATATCAGTATCATTTACAGATACAATGGACATTCAAAAAGCAATTGCACAAGCTCCAAAGTGTCATGGTTTTGCTTCTTTTTTAATCGTACTTCTATACAAGCGCTCACAGCCTTCTTGGCCCAAGTAGCGCATAATATCAGTTACACAGCCTGCCTCCAGACCCAACAATTCCTTCCCAGCAGACAATCACAAGATATCAAGTTTTTCGTCCCTCCTTCTTCTCTTTAAGCAAGCATCATCCTTATGCCTTCCAGATCTTCTTAATAGCCTCGGTAACGCCAATATCGTTGGTCTCAAACTCGTACAATCCCACGCCGACGGTGACGGTCGCCACATTCAGGCCCCACCAGAAGATCTTTCGCAGGCCAGAGTAGCGAGTCTTGGGGATGTAGTCGATGATGACGGACTGGAAGCCAATGTGAGAGTGCAGGAGGATGGCGGAGCACAGGATGGCGTCGGTGGTGGGGTTGAGGGAGCCAGCAGCAAAGGGCGCAATGGAGAGAGGCACGAGACCGGCGGCGAGGAGGCGCTCAAAGGTCCAGTGGTAGGAGCCGTGCGCGGCGCTGGGGTTAGGAATGGGGACAGGGTCGTTGACTGTAGCCTCGTGGTTAGTTATCGTAGAGGTTCGACATGTGAGAGCGCAGCATGTTGCTTGCGCGCCGTACCTGTGCCCTCAATTCGCTCTATACAGACGCCGTATTAGCAAGATTTCAAATCGTTTTATCGAGTGGCTGAGGGGTTCTTACGAGGTCCCGGAGGCAGAATGGCAGAGCGCTGGGTAGAGGTGTGGAAAGCCGAAGCCTTGATGGCGTTGCTTCGGAAGGCAGGCTTGGCGCAACGAGCCGCCAGCGCAGTCTGCCGCAGCAGAGAAGGTCGCACAATCGATGCCATGGTTGACGAAGCGGAGATGGTCGGATTCGCGATTGCAATGTGAAATGGCACCCGGACGCTTCGCGCTGGCAGAATCACAGCTCCAGCAAGATCGGTTTCGGGATGACGGGCAGGATGGACGAAACTGAAGCGGATGAGGTATTGCCGAGGATCTCGAATTAGGAGCTCCGTGATTGGCTGAGCCGGTTCCGAAGCGTGCCCACCGGGGCGCAACAATGTATTTCCGCGCTAGGAGAGGCAGGGTCGGTCTGATTGGCTGGGCCTTTCGATATGGCATGTGAATTTTTGTGCATTGGCAGTTTGGCAGTATCAAGGTGGGATGAGCTTTTGGTGAAGATTGATACTTGATCTTCCACCCGTGCGGCCACAACCCAAGGCTCAAGAATGTGGGCATGGTAATTGAGGGAATTTCTTGCTTTCGGTTTCAGCTCGTCGGTGGCCCTTTGGTGGGCTTGCACCGTTTGTAATGGCTCCTCAAGCCGCGATATCGAAGGCCCTGCTCGCATTGCGATGCGCCGGCTCACGACATGGCATCCGACAATCATCCTGGGCCCTGGGCCAAGCTCACAGGGCGCGCGGCATAGCGACATCATACCTGGAAAAGGTTGCCGAGGGTGAAAAGCGATGGGAAGAAAGGGCAGTCAAGATTCAGAATGGCGAGCTGCCGCATGTGTGGGACGTCCTCGATGAAAGAGGCTACATCAAAGATGTCGCAGGGTATGTTGTCGGCTTCGTCTTGCACCTGCGCAAAGACATGCCTTGTTCAATGTCTAATCAATCTACATAGAACTCCCGACAAGATCAAGGAACTCATGCGAGTCAAACGAATAGGCGCCTACGTCGGTGTTGATCCCACGGCAGACTCGATGCATGTCGGACACTTGCTTCCCATGATGCCCCTCTTCTGGCTGTGGTTCCACGGCTACCCAGCTGTGACTCTTCTCGGAGGCGCGACTGCTCGAATCGGCGACCCATCAGGCCGCTTACAATCTCGCGAAATCTTGTCCAATTCGGATATTTCCAAGAACGTCACCAAGATACACTACCAGCTGTCGAGGCTGTGGCACAACGTATCGGCATTGAGGGACAAGTATGGCTACGAGAAAGATTGGGCCGCGAAGCAGCGCCTGCTCAACAACAGCATGTGGCTGCAGGGCTTGACGATGTACGACTTTACCAAGAGGCTCGCAAGATATACCAGAATTGGACCAATGTTAACGCGCGACACGTGAGTCACTTTCACCCTCTTCCAAGCTCCAGGTTTTCTTTATTTATTTCTCCGATGCTAACTGTTTGATGTCAGTGTCAAGAGGAAAATGACAGAAGGAGATGGCATGTCTCTGGGCGAGTTCATGTATCCCCTCTTCCAGGGCTGGGACTTCTGGCACATGTACCAAAAGTTGGGCGTGCAGATGCAAATCGGCGGCTCCGACCAGTATGGAAATATTGTCGCTGGTATCGATGCCCTGAAGATTATTCGGGAATCGGAAGAAATGCCCGACATGAAGATTCCTTCTACCTGGACGCACGAACCCGTCGGCTTCACTGTGCCACTACTAACAGATTCATCCGGCGTCAAGTTTGGCAAGAGCACGGGGAATGCAGTCTGGCTAGATGAATTCAAGACATCGCCCTTTGAGCTCTACGGCTACTTTATGCGACGACCCGACGAAGATGTCGAGAGCCTTCTCAAGCTTTTCACTTTTATGCCGATGGCCAAGATCCAGGAAGTCATGACTGAGCACCAGGCCGATCCATCAAAGCGCCTTGCCCAGCACACGCTGGCATTCGAGGTCCTGTCCCTCGTACATGGCTCTCAGCGGGCCGTGCAGGAAGCCCAACAGCACCAGTTCCGTTTCGGCGGGCAACTTCCTTACTTTATCAAGGAGCCAAGTCCCGAGACAGGCATCTTGACGCCAAACACGGCGCCGAGGAAGGATATTGAGCTTCCTCAATCTGTGCTGAAATTGTCACCGGCAAAGATCCTTTACGCAGCCGGCCTCGTCAACAGCGCCAGCGAGGGTCAGCGCCTCGTCTCCCAACAGGGTGCTTATGTTGCCGCCCGACCTGGTCAACAACGTGGTCTCGTGCCCGGGAACCTCGATTGGACGCCCATGAAGATGTGGTTCCCCGAGGAAACGGCCAAGTTTGTCATCGACGATAAGCTGTTGATTCTGCGAAAGGGCAAGCACAACATTCGAATCATTGAGCTCGTCAGCGACGACGAGTGGACGGCGAGCAAGAAGATTTACCCCGGCCAGCCGTATACTGGCATGATTCGACAGGTCAAGGAGCAGCTAAGAGCCGAGGCCGAGGAGAAGGGCGAAACCTTGTCCGACAGGAAGATTGTTGTAGAGCTTAACCGGAGGAAGAGGGAAGAGTCTGTCAAGGTCGCAAACAACCCCAATATCGAACTGCCGAAGAAGGTGCCCGCATACCTAAAGCGCGGCAAGGTGAAGAACGATGGCACTTGGAAGCGATAGACGGATGATTTTGAACACTACTGTATGCGATTTCATCGCGCTGTAACACTATTTGGGGAGAAAAAGAAGGAAGGAAAAATAACATGTATGATATGATGTGATGGCGACGTTATAGATTTTATGAGCCTAGAGGTGTATATAATGATACTATATTACTCCCATAACGCCTTGTGGAATGAATCAAACAAACATTACCTGTAGAACACCGTGATGTCACCCCTAGGAACAGGTAACATCTTGAGCTTGTCCATAACTTGATCATTAGTTAAATTCTGCTCCGTCATAATTTGATCCATATGATGGCATCCATCTGTGTATTTCTGCAGAGGATCGCCGCCAGCGAATGGCCTGCTCTGCCCGGTGGCGAGCGAGGCCAAGTATTGCTTTGAAACAACGTACTTGTGCACGCGATAGAGGCAACCTTTGATGATGCCGAACTGTACAAAGCGGCGTATGTCGATATAAGACATGATTTCAAACCCAGCCTCGCGGTGGATCATGATCCACTCCTTGATGCTCTTCCCCGGAGAAAAGGAGGCCATGAAGCGGATGAGGAGGTAGTTGCTGACCCTGGCCCTGCCATGAGACACGTAACCGGCGCACTCATCGACGATGCCGTCGACGTTACGTATGAAGTCGTGTATGCCGGGGCGAGGCGCGTAGCACGAGCTGAAGAAGAAGATGTCGAGGAGGAGGATGGTGTCGTAGTAGAGCAGGTGACGGATGGCGATCTTGGCGAGGTCCAGGGAGACGGAGGCCTCGTGGGCGATGCGGCGGACGTCGGAGACGCCGTCGATTTTGGCGACGACTTTCTGGAGCGTAATGTCCCATGTTGGGTCGACGATTTCGGGGAACTTTGTCCTGGCGACGGGGACGTGCCAGCCTTTTACGGCGGGGGGGTTTGCGTGGTGGGGGAAGAGCTTCATGTTGATGGTGTTTGCTTCGTCTGAGATGACTATTAGCGGTTTGCTTAGGTGATTTAGATGAATGCGTTGCATCCGTGTGAGGCTGATTGATGACAGTGAAGATGAGATGACTTACCAACCGGAATCATGCACTCGCCGTAATTGTTTAGGTCCTCTTTGACAATCTCAAGCAGACTCTCAATGGGCCTCCGCACGCCGTCGCCATCGGGGCCTTTGGCCTCACTGAGACTCAGATACTCGTTCTGCTTCTCCATTTCGGCAAACGTCTCGGCCAGACACCTCACGACGCGCTCATACGGCGTCTGATCGCAATCGGTCTCGACCAGCAGGCCGAAGTTGAAGATGAACTCATTGCGCATATACTTGGTGTGCGGGATGACGACGGGAAAGCCGAGAATAGTGTACTTGCCATCAGGAGAGTTGATGGTTACATATCGGTTGCAAAAGGCCTGGCGAGGGATGATGTACTCTTGTAAGACGTCGAAGTCGACGAGAGGAGGCTCGTTGTCCGAGGCCGTGATGCAGCCTGGGGGAGCCTGGGCAACGATCTTGGGGCCTGAAGGGAACAATGGATTTAGCGTTTACGAAGAATGGGGGTGTGAATTGTGAGATGGAGAGATTTAATGTACCTTCTTGGGGGAAGAATCGAGCGTAGAAGATGCCTTGAATCATGGTGATGTCGGCACGTTCATGGCGCAGCGAGAGACGTCTTTGCTTGTAGCCGCTATATCATGTCGGGCGGGATGCAAGGATGTGGTGGTTTATATAGATTTACAGGGGGTTGCGCAGAAGCAGAAGTATTTAATTGCGCGAGTATGTTGAGACGAGATGAGTTGAGTTGAGTTGAGATGAGTTGTAGAGACGAGGTTTGAATAAGCTTCCAAGCTTTGAGGCAGTCAATCAAGGTGCCCCGCTAAGCCGCTAGAGCTTCAAGGCTGTGGCTTAATTGAGGGCAAGTATAGCTTATAAGTACCTATGGATGCATCTACAGACAGCTGGCAGACTATAAGAATTGGGATTTTTTTTTATTCGAGGAAATACAAATTTCTCTGTCTGTATGTCAACTTGGGTCACAATCTATGGACACCGTTTGGTAGGTAGACAGACAATGCTGGTTGCTTTGGCCCGAGGTTTGGGATCTGGCTATGACAGGACCAACGCCTGGCGGATCCCCGGGTAGCTGAAAGATGGCAGACCAGGTGCAATAACACCGATTGATATTATTGATTACCTAGTCTAGTACAAAGATCAATCCATGTCAATATCATCTGACAGCTGCCAGGTAACCACCGGCCATTACGCGTATGCTTGCGCTGAGTTGAGGTATGTGGCCGTAGAAGCCAACGGACTGTGATAGAAGCCCGCGGTGATTACACGGGTCGCCGGCTGCTATTGGACAGCTGCATCCGTCCCCAAGTCCTTTGCGCTTCAAGCTTCAAATCATACGCGCGCATTGCAATCAGCACATGTTTGTCTCCCTCTGATACCAACATTAGCCCGGAAGCAGCTGCCTTCACCCGCTGCAGGCAAATCTACAGTACGCGACGCCCGCTGAAGACACTGGCCGATCATTCACTGCAGCGCTCCACAGTCCACAGTCCATCGGGTTGATTCTTTGTCCATTCCATTCAGCCTGCCCCACCACGCCGCGGCCTCAGCCTCTCGCTATCGCATTATTAACCACCACAATCTCGCCACAGGCCTCTCCCACTCATCCAATAGCCTGATCATCAGCCAACCTGCCGCGCCGCTTCAACATCCCCGGCACGCTCTCTCCTCCTCCTGTTGCCGAGTCGATCTGACAGATCTGCCGTCTCTCTCGGCACTGCCCGTTTCTCTCTCCCTCTCCCTCGCCTCCCCTCTCTTCTCCCCGCACAACTACCCGCTTCGTTTGCCTCGTCATGGCCGACAACGCAGAGGCGGGCGGCGATGCCCAAATCACCTTCCGGGTCAAGACGGCGCAGGACGGCTCGCACACCATCACCATGGCCGAGTCAGCCACTGTCTTGGACCTCAAGACGAAGCTGTCGACAGCCGAGTTCGAGAATGTTCCGGTTGAGCGACAGCGCCTTATCTACTCGGGCCGCGTGATGAAGAACGACGACACGCTGGCCACGTACAAGATCAAGCCCAACAACACCATCCACATGGTCAAGAGCGCCGCCAGCAACGCCGCCCCGGCTGCTGCTGCTGCTGCCTCGACGCCCTCAGCCGTGCCAACCAACATGGCTTCAGGCACCGCCAACAACCCGCTGGCAGGCCTGACTGGCGCCAGATACGCTGGTCACCAGATCAACCTCCCCGGCATGGACATGTTTGGCCCCGACGGCGGCGTAAGTGCTTCTGTTCTCCTATTCTCTGCAATCTGTTCTCCTTGTTCTCTGGGAGGTGACTTGACTGACGCTGTTGGTGGTGGAAATACAGATGGGTCCTCCCATGGACGAAGAGCGATTGTCGCGCATGATGGCGGATCCCAACGTACAGCAGTCCATGAACGAGGCCCTCAACAACCCCGATTTTGTCAACATGCTCATCGAGGCGAACCCCATGTTGCGCAACATCCCCAACGCTCGCGAGATCATCACATCACCGTTTATGCGACAGATGATGAGCAACCCGCAGATGATGACACAGGCGATGCGGATGCAGCGGAGCATGGGCAGAGGCGAGGCAGCATTCCCTGCCCCTGGCGCTACAGACACAACCCCCGATGGTGCGCCCGCGGCAGAGGGTGCAGCTGGCCAGGCAAACGCCCAGCAGCAGAACCCTTTTGCAAACCCGTTTATGAACCCATTCATGGGGGGCGCTGGCGGTGCCAACAGCCTGAGCATGCTGCAGCAGCTGCTGAATATCCCTCCTCCGCCCGCACCAGCCGGCACCCAGACTGGTACTGAGACAGGAACGACAGAAAACAGAGGAGCGGCGGCAGGAACTGGAGGCAACACGGGCACAGGCCAAGCCCAGGCGGCGGCGAATCCCTTTGCGGCTTTGTTCCCGCCGCCCGCAGCTGGGGGGGCCAATCCCTTTGCCATGAACCCCGAGCAGTTCCAACAGATGATGCAGATGTTCGCACCACAAGCAGCCGCTGCTCCACCGGATAACAGACCACCCGAGGAGCGCTACGCCGAGCAGCTCCGGCAGCTCAACGACATGGGATTCTACGACTTTGACCGAAACGTGGCCGCTTTGAGACGCAGCGGAGGAAGCGTGCAGGGTGCCGTCGAGCACCTGCTCGGCGGAGTCTAGAGACCATTTGATTGAGCTCTATTTTATACTTCGCGGCTTCAGATTTAGGATCAAGCGTGGATAATGGAAATGTCGACATGTTTGGCTCATGATGGCCACAACAAGCGTGAAGCTTCGGCTTTGAGCGCGCCATGCTGAGCGAGGAGGTTATGGACGTGGGCCTCTTTTTTTTTCTTATTACTTTATTTTCAAGGACTAGGCCTCGAGAGTTTGCATGGCAACTGGGCGCGATTCACTCAATGTATTTTTCTGCTTCAGTGATGGTAATGACAAGTATTTGTGTATAAGAGAAGACGCCGCGCGATGATGGCGTCGTTTGACGGTGAAATTTGCCCTTGAATCTGTGCTGTTGTTGGGCTGTGGGTGTATGAGGATGAGGACGAGGATGAGAGCAGCGGTGTAGAGGTATATAATAATGCATAGCATCTGGCAGAAGCAGACATGTGTATATAAAAATGCAAGACAAAATCTCATTGATAAACGTCACATCTAAATGTCTTCGTCAAATCGTATTCCCCCAAATCGAGTATAACAAAACTCGGGGCCTTCCCCCCCATAATAGAATCTCCAAAATAAATTCGGAGCTGGGCGCTTTTCGGCAAACCGCTGCCGGACTTGGAGATGCCTCGGCTTCCCCGCCGGGCGCCAAACAGCGTACCCCGGATTTATTCATTTTTGGGCCGGGATTTGGGCTTACATTAAACGGTTTCCCCAATTCTTGTCTGAGAGGCTTGGACTTTCTTTTGCTTCATCATATATTACGGCTTACTTTTTTGTCTGCACGCATATAAGACTCGAATTTTCCTTGGTTCAATTGTAATCGGCATTTTCTCTTCTCTTCTTTTATTTATTTTTCATCCTTTCGGCTGTGCAATTGTCTTGTCTTTGAAGAACGCCCAACATGCGCGGCATTGAAATCCAGAAATACGTCAAGGTAAAGCAGCCAATTAGCCTTGCGCTCCCTTTTCTATCTATCTATCAGGGGCATCTCAATCCCATTTATCCCCCCCAAGCAAAGAGAGAGAGAAAAAAGAAGGCTAACAATTTCTCACCCATGATTTGCAGAGCCCTGCAGAGCTCAAGGTAACGGATCTGCCCGATCCCGTGCCCAAGGACGACGAGTATGTCATCGAGGTGCACGCCGCCGCGGCCAATTTCTTCGATATCCTGCAGGTTCAGGGAAAATACCAGAACCAGCCGCGTAAGTCAAACATGGAAAATTTCGGATTTCTTTTTTTATCAAAAAACAAAAGACTAATCTTTCCTCTCACAGCCTTCCCGTGGGTCGCTGGCGCCGAGTTCGCCGGCACCGTCGTGGCCACGCCGCGCAAGTCCCGGACGAAGCCGCGCTTCGCCGTCGGGGCGCGCGTGTTCGGCGCTGCGCAGGGGGCCTTTGCGACGAAGCTGTGCACCAAGGAGGTTGCGCTGCTGCCCGTGCCCGAGGGCTGGTCGTTCCGCGATGCCGCGGGCCTGTTTGTGACGGCGCCGACGAGCTACGGCGCGCTGGTGGTGAGGGCGGGCGTCAAGGCTGGTGATGTTGTTCTTGTGCATGCGGCGGCGGGAGGAGTTGGGCTTGCGGCGGTTCAGGGTAAGTTTTGTTCTTTCATTTTTTTTTTTTTTTGAATCGTGATTCCCTTTGATGTGAGTGAGTGAGAGAGAGGGTGAATGAGTTTGAGTGAGTGGGATGAGTGAGGGTTGCCACATAGCTTGTCTCCCCCCTTATTCGACTCAACTCAACTCAACACCCAACTCAACACCATACACACACATCACCACCATCATCACCACCACAAGCTAACACAAACCCCCTCCCAAAAAAAAGTCGCCAAAGCCTTCGGCGCAACCGTCATCGCCACCGCCTCCACCCCACGCAAACTCGACATCGCCAAATCCTTCGGCGCCGACCACGCCGTCTCCTACGCCGACCCGGACTGGCCCGCAAAGGTCAAGGCGCTGACCCCAAAGTCCCGCGGCGTCGACATCGTCTACGACCCCGTCGGCCTCGTCGACAAGTCCACAAAGTGCACCGCCTGGAACGGCCGCATCCTCGTCGTCGGCTTCGCCGCCGGCGCCATCGAAAAGGTCGCCATGAACAAGGTCCTGCTCAAGAACATCTCCCTCGTGGGCATCCACTGGGGCGCGTATTCTATTCATGAGCGCGAGACTATTCCCAAAGTGTGGGAGGGCATTATGCAGCTGGTCAAGGAGGGCAAGATCAGGGGCACTGAGTATACGGATGAGGAGTTTGTTGGGCTGGATAGGGTAAAGGATGCGCTCCTGGCGCTGGGAGGAAGAGGAACCTGGGGCAAGGTCGTCATCAAAGTTCCTCAAGAGGGCAGCAGTCGGTTGTAACGGGACAGTTTCATGATCTAAGCAAAAGGGCAGGCAAGGGAAATGGAACTGACCGCAGGCCATAATGCACTCCCCCCTAATTCAGCATAACTCATGCTTCATGTCTTTATTTCAGCACCCCCCACATAGCACCTGTCAATTCTAATAACATCTCTTTTTGCCTCGCTCACGCAAATCGCGCAGGCTCGTCATCCAAGTCATATTCTCATTACTATGCCCAAGTCGCATGGCCACTCAGTTTCTTCAAAGCGCCCCCCCATTCATCAGCTTCTGGAAAGCGTCCATAACCTCCTTGTCCACGTTGACTGCCCAGTTCTCTTGGAAAACTGCCTCCCCTCCGATTCGTGCAACGACATCGTGCAGCCTAACCTTGACAAAATGCAGTGCATTCACACAATGGATCGGATCCTTGTGCTGGCTCTGCTTCTCCAGAATCATCTTCGGGGTATCATACTCAGAAACTTCAACCTCGTCCCCCCAAATCAAACAATCACTGCCGTTCACTTCGCTTCCGTCTTGGAGATCTATAATAATGTTCGTCCACAAATCCAAGTAGTCTTGTAGTTTGTCCAGGACCAGCTCCTGCATTGGTGAACCAAGTTCCAGCAGCCGCGTCAAGCCGAGGAGATAGAGCTTCTGACGATCTATGTTGTCCATCTTCGCTTGGTATGAAAACCATCCCGCGGAGAGCCAGCTCCACACTTCGTTGACGTTTCCAACACTCCCGAGCATCTGCACAAACAAGTTTGGCTCAGCCAGTATTAGGCGAGCAAGGATCGCAAAGTAGTCGCCCTGCGTGACCGTGTTGAGTTTGCTCTGTCTTCTGTTGGGCCCAGTAGTCTGACTGGCCTCCCACGCATCATGAAGATTAGCCATAATCTTGTTCATGAAACCGGTTTCTACCATGTCTTGAATGATGACTGAGATCCCCTCGGCGCCCCCTAATTCGGCCGCAGACCGGATGAGGAGTTCAATGCACACGGTGCCCACGCGGACATGGTCTCGGCTTTTGGAGTCCAGAGTGTTGCTCAATGCCATGAGCGTCGGTCGTCGAAGTCTGTCCTCCAGCATCGCTGCGGGCGCAATCAGGATGTAGGATTCAATGGCTGAGATTGCCAGGGACACAATGTCAGATTGATACTCTAATAGCGGGAGTAGCAATTCGGCTAGGTTGACGAGCTCTGGGGCAAGAGGGGGGTTGCTTTGCATGAGGATGGAATTCCAGAGCTCCAATGACTCGTCAATGAGGTTCAGGTGCAAGTCTGACCCTGGCCTTGCCGCTTCTGCCAGCAAGGGAAGCATAGAGCCCTGGTAACGCTGCGATTCGGGGCCCATGCTCATCACGAGCGCTGCAAAAATGGCAATCACAGCCTGTTTGATCATGTATTCTTCTGTCCCCGAGGCCTCCCACACCGAAGGCAGGGCAACCATGAGCTGGTCTCCAAACTGTCCTACCTGTTCCTCCATTCTCGTCACCAGGATTCGGATCGACTCAAGGATGGCTAGCTTGGTCTCGTCGCTCTCCACGTTTTGAATGAGCTCTATAAGGTTCTTGAGAACATCCGATGTGTATGGTAGAAAGGCGTCGACGCTGAAGTCGATCTCGTCGGCAACCCACCTAAGCTGTCTTGCCGCGGTGATTCTCACTACAACGTCGTTCGTCTCATCGTTCGAAGAGAGGAAATGCTGGAAAATCTGATATACAACCGGTCTGCTCGCTTCGCCCAGCCTGACTGGCGCCCACAGACTGATCAAGATTGCAATACGTCGCCGCAGCACTTTGTACAGACCACCTTGCTGCTGGGCATCGTTGACAATGGTCGAGGCCAGTACCGTATCAAAGTCAAATGCATTGACCACATGCGCCGCTGAGAGGCCCATGGCGGTATAAACTGCCTCCTTTGTAGCAATGTCTGCTTGAGGAGATTGCGCCGTCTGGAAATACGACAGCAGCGGTGGCACTAGAAGCTGCTTAAAATTTGTGAGAAGATCCAAGAAGAGCTTTTCGGCGCATGGGCGGACTTCCCATTCGTATGCGCTGCCTTCATGCTGCTCTTGTTGCTCCCAGTCTTCCGGATCCTCTTCCCAGGCTTCAAGATCAGATCTACGGAAGACAAATAGGTGTGTAATGATGGTGTTGACGATTTGGATCACCAGGTCGTCTTTGAAAAGTTCCGTCCTGACTATATGCTTGGCCTCTTCTTGTTCAGCCTTTGTCTCTGGCGTTCGGTACTTGAATGTCTGTACTGGCTGGAAGGCAATTCTCACGCAGGCGCGAAGGAGCAACAAGCCTTTCAGGGCAAGCTTTTCCATTAGAGGCCCTTCTGTCTTTGCCTTGGCTCCAGCATCCCCAGAGCCCTGACGAATGCCTCCTGACTGAACAAAGATTTCGGCAAACTTTGAAATGAGATCCCAGTATGCATTAACCAGGGATAGCGAGTTGGGGAGGAAGGCAAAGCTGGCAGCAAAGTGCTCGGCTTGGTCGATATGGAACTTGGCAAACTGGAGAAGATGCTTCCCTACCAAGTCCTGGTACGGCTGTGGCACAGCGGAGTCGTGGTTCACAAACCCAAGGAACTGGCCAAACTGGTTCTGAGACAGGGTCCAAAACTGGCTAACGGAGCTGTCAGCGTGAGGACGCAGGTAACCCACACTAATGAGGCGACGAAGCGTCTTGAGCGCGGAGAGACTGTTCATCATTGCCAAATTCGCCTCGTCACCGTTGCCGTGTCCGGTGCTCAAGAAGTTGATCCATGATGCTGATTTTTCAGAGTATATCTCGGACAGAATGTATACAATCTCGGGCGTGATGGATTGCAGCGCCGTTTGCGACCTCCTAAGCCGAGCGCTTCCCATTTCTTTGATGACCCGAAGCAACACCACCAAGGTGCCGTAAAGATGATGTTGATTGGCGTTTCGAGTGGATCGAAGGAGGTTGATGATGCTAGGGAGGGCCTCTGGCCACTCTTCTGGATAATCGATCCGGACCACCTTGGCAACGACCAGGGCATTGTGCAATGCAAGATGCCTCTCTTCCTCCTCGACAGATCCCAGGAGCAGGCGTGACCGTATCAAGTTCTTCTCCTCGGGGGTGATACCGCTCGCCTTTGTGCTCGCGTACAACCGCCAATTCTTATCAATACCGTTCTTGATCTGTATAATGGCCAGGAATCGAATTTCGAGGGGGAGCGACTTGTCGAGGAACACCGACTTGGAGTGGCACAAGATGTTAGCACGAGGCATGCAGCGTGGACAAACAACAGCCGTACCTGCAACGACGAGTAATACCCAGCCTGTGATTCCCAGGTGACGAGCTGCTGGCCGGCGGCCTGTCGCTGGACATGGTCCGAGGACGAGGTTGCGGCGTGCAACGTGCGGCAAAGCTCTTGCAGGGACAAGGGAGCCGCGTCTCCTGGCACTTCGATTGGGAAACTCATGGCTGCTGCCAACGCCGTTCGAGACGGCGGTCAAGCTGTGGTTCGGCGGCGGCGAGGCTCGGGCGATCAGATGCCGTTATGGGATTGTCATGTATCGTGCTGAGCTCATCAAGGCGGACTGCCGGTTGACGATGCAGGAGGATGTATGTACGAGTAGGTGCTCTGGTGATGGTGGGGCTGAGTTTGTTGCTGTTTGGCGCGGGAGTTGCTTGGAGGGTTGGAGGGGTAGCAGAACAGCACCAGGCAAAAGGATTGAGGCGAGGCGAGGCTGCAACTGGCAATGTTTCTAGGTTCCAATTCGCCGACTTCCGTTTACCAGGAGACAAGAGTTTCTCGTTTCTTGGCAAGGCGAAATAATACCAGTCTTATACTCTTCTTTATTATTAATAACTTAGCCATTGTCTAGGCCGGCAGATCGAATAAGACCTTGCAAGTGCATAGGTACATACATGTACTTGGTTGCAGTAGCCAGCCGAGAGCCATTTACAGGCCGTTTACAGCGAGGACCCTTGAGCTCTTTAGCGCCCAAACTGCCAAACTATGCCCCATACAGCAAAAAGCTCCCGCCACGACAAGGCACAAAATCTCAACCAGCATCGTCTCAAAGCCTTCAATTCCACTCACCGGGACAAGCCAATTGCGTCAATGCGATGATCCGCTCGCGCACATCCAGGCTCGCCGCCGCCGCCCTCTCCAGGCCCAGGAGGCAGTGGACGTGCCCGGCATGCCTCTCCAAGCGCCAATACTCCAAGCAGCCTGAGAAGCGCGAGCCGCCCGATCATCGGAAGCTGGGCCACCAGCAGGAGCTGTTCATGACGTCCGTCTACAGCCCCGGCTCGCCCATTTTCTTGCCAAACGGCGCCCGCATCTTCAATCGGCTGGTGGACTTTCTGCGGAAGCAGTACGTGCGCTATGGGTTCCAGGAGGTCATTACGCCGACGATATATAAGAAGTCGCTGTGGGCAAAGTCGGGCCATCTGGAGAATTATGCCGAGGACATGTATGCCGTGACGGGCAACAAAAGAGCCTCGGACTTGGAGGGGGCCACGGGGTGTTGTGGGACGGATCACGCCAAAGACGAAGCTGCGGCGGAAGAAGAAGACGACTATGGCCTGAAGCCCATGAACTGCCCTGGACACTGTCTCATCTTCGCATCCAAGCTGCACAGTTATAGAGATCTGCCAGTCAGATACGCCGACTTCAGTCCCCTCCACCGAAATGAGATATCGGGTGCCTTGTCGGGACTGACCCGGGTGCGTCGCTTTCACCAGGATGACGGTCACATCTTCTGCAGACCAAGCCAGGTCGAGGGAGAGATTAAGAAGACTCTGGATTTTGTGAAGACGGTATACAGCGTGCTGCGTCTTGGCGTCAGCTACCGCCTGGCATTGTCTACAAGGCCAAAGGATCATTATATTGGCACAGAGGAAGAGTGGGCGCGCGCAGAAGATAGCCTGAAACGAGCCCTGGACGCTTCAGGCATGGAATGGACCGTCAATGAAGGCGACGGCGCCTTTTACGGCCCCAAGATCGACATTGTGCTCAAGGACTCTGAGGGGAAAGAACACCAGACGGCCACCATTCAGCTAGATTTTCAGCTACCCAAGCGATTCGAGTTGGAGTACCAGGCACCAGCACCCGAGTACGAGGCCCGTGGCGAGACAACTGACGATCCGGAGCTTCTGGCCCACTATGGCCCTGTTCGGCCGGTCATGATTCATCGCGCAGTTTTGGGATCTGTAGAACGGCTGTTGGCGCTTTTGATCGAGAACTATGACGGGAAATGGCCCTTTTGGCTGAACCCGAAACAGGCCATCATATTGACAGTCAACACATCAGACCCAGTCATAGAGTGGGCTGACGAGGTGCGCAATATTCTCCTTGGCAACAAGAAGCTGGAGGCCGATGGTCTACCAGCTCTTGAGAGCCTTTCGGGGCAAACGGGCCTGGCGGTGGATATGGACACGACGGCGAGATCCCTGGGGACCAAGATTCGGGAGGCACACGCGAGTGGCTATGGCCTTGTCTTGGTAGTGGGCGAGCAAGATGCCAAGAATCAACAGGTCAGCCTGGGCAAAGAAAGGCTAGGCCCGCTTGAAATGCGCGATAGAATGCTTCGTATGGTAGATACATTTGAATGAACAACTCTCTCATCTATTAATCCCATCCAACCACGCCATATAGTAACCTGTATCCTTCTATTATATCTCTCCTCCCCGCTGGAATCGGTATCGCAAGCTCGTTTTCAATCCTCAAATAAACAATCGATCTGGAAGGTATACATCAATACTTTTATGAATTCGTCGTGACAGCACAAACTGCACATGAAGGCTGCAACTTCAATGGCGCTCCTTGTGGCCCCCATCACGCGCTGTGGCGCCTACTCTTCCTTGCCGTAGAGGTCAAGGGGAGACAGCTCTCGCTTCGTAATATCTCGCTCGTTTCTCGACGCTCACCAAACGCAGGGGCAGCTCAAATCTTGACCAGCCCATTCACCGGCCGAGCCCTTGTCCCGACCGTGAAGACCTTTTATCGTGTCAATACCTTGTCACAGACACTGGTTCACGTCAACGGTACACTTACTTTTTATACTTGGGATCAACGTTGCCGCCTGCCTGCTCGATACGGTCGATCAAGAGCTGTCTCTGCGTAATCTGATCGCGCATGTAGTCCACGGTGCGCTTCAGAACCAGTCCCTCTGAGCGACCCTGTCCTTCCAAGCCAGGCACGAGCTCGGTGAGCCGGTCGAAGCCCTCGCGAATGGCCTGGCGGCGCTTTTGTTCTAGAGATCACGACGTTAGCCAGGACTTTGCACGTGAGGGTGGGCGGCATCGTCTCATGTACCTGATGCTATGTGGTTCTGCTTCTTCTCCTCCTCTGTGAGCCGCGGCTTGTCGTCTGCGTTTACTGCCGCCGCTGAGGGCGTGGCCTTGTTGGCGTCGCCGGACCCGGAAGTTTGACTTGGTGAGGATGACATTTTGCGCTGGTCATGTGTTGATGCGATAAGCACATGTGAATGCCAGTGCGCATAGCGGAGAAGAGAATCAATCAATGCGGATCACGCAGTAGGAAGAGCGCAGCATGAAGAAAAAGAAAGCGAAAGAGATGCAGCACGCGATTCCAAAGAAATGCGCCGCTGGGGACTTTATTCTATCGACGTGGTACGATTTCCTGTCGAGCTGCGTTGAAATGCCATTGTTGAGATGAAGGATCACATGCGCGGCGCGTGCAAATTAAAATTGGCAGTGGGAAGAACAAAGCCACCGGACACCAGGCCTGTTACAGCGCTAGAAGAGCAAGGATCTTGCCCCAGATTCTCGGGGCCGAAGTGCCGGTCCCTGCGTCTAGCTCCCCCAAGAGCGGCGTCTTTTGGGGTTGCTTTCCTTCATGTTCTTTTGTGGTGGCGGCGGAAGGCGTTTGATTCAGCAAATCTGAGTGCTTTTAGCTATTGAAAAGCAGTGGTTTATTTTTACAATGCCTTCTGTACTTCAAAAAGCGTCTAGTCTTTCCCCTCGGGTTCTCTCTTTACCACACCAAGTTACTTCATGCTGCCCCTCAACAAGCCGCGTCTCATGCCAAGCATCCGTATCAGTCGACCCTGAGACTCCCGATTCCGTACCATGGCGCCAATCACATGCTAAACTCTTGTTGCTGAGCTTCCGACAAGGACTATACGTAGACTACCTAGAAAGCCCCCCTCTTCGCAGGCAATTCTCATTGCAATTGGGACACAGTGACTGAGTTGCGGCCAATTTTGCGCACAGAGTTGTTGTCAGGTGCTGGCATAAGCTGCTTCAGCCTCCCAAGGCGGCCATCTCAACCAAACCGCGTCTCACTGTCACACAAATATACGCAGATGCTGTTCATGTTCATCCAACGAGCGCCTGGAGTCATCTCAATCTCATACCAAGCCGCTAACACTCCTCATTCTGAAGCTGATCCTTCATCGTCATAATCATCCTGATCCTGCTGGAAGATGACCTTTTCCGCCAATGTCAACGTCTTCTTTACGGGCAGTCCGATTACATTGTCAACGCTCCCCTCAATCTTTTCCACCAACAGCATTCCAGCAATTCCTTGGATGCCGTATCCACCAGCCTTGTCAACGCCCTCTCTGGTCTTAACATAGGCCTCAATGACATCGTCTGGTAGCCCGTTGCCCTCCTCCCAAAAGTAAACCTTGGTCTCTTCAGTATGGCTTTGGATGTCGTAACCCGGATGTCTTGCGTCCTCTCGAGGGGCTAGCACAGACACCGAAGTCAGCACTCTATGCATGCGTGTGTCGCGCAGGTGCTTGAGCATTCGCAAGTGATCGGCTTCGCTCCGGGGCTTCTCCAGAATACGCCCGTCACGAGTGACAATGATGGTGTCCGCGGCTATAACAAGGGCAGGATCAGGGATAGAAGCAAGATGTGTCTCCAACGTGGTAGTGTAAACGTCAAGACACTTGTTACGAGCGGTAGTTGCGACGTATTCCCAGGGGCCGTACGTCTTCTTGTCAAGATCTTCCGGCTTGTTTGACGGAGTAATCTCCAAATTGGTGAGGCCCATCTAATTGCTGGTGTTACTTTGACGCTGCGCTACCATGCCGCTCTCATAATACCATACCTGCTGCAGAAGCTGTTTCCTCCGCGGAGAGGCAGAGGCTAGAATTACTCTCTTTGAATTGAGGTGCTTAATAATGGGAAGATCCAGGGGCTGCAGTGGCCTGCGCATTGATCCGGCTCTGGGACGTCCGGCTGGAGGCGCTCCTTGGCCGGAGGCAGCATCTGGAGGAGTGTCGCCTGGAGCTTTGGCGGCTGACATTGTGAGAGGAATTGGGAGATGAGGGACTTGAGAGATGAGATGAGATGATCGGATGTACACTGATTGCTGCGGAAGATTGAGGCAGCAAGGCGGTATAGCTTTTAAGGAGCCCAAGTCGTCATTAATGGTGGGGTCTGCGGTTTGACCCCACCGTCCCAAGCCGGCATTGACTTGGTTGATGTTTTTGCCTTTGTTGGGCGGGATGTGGTCGCAAGACAAGGGAAAAGAAGGGAGTAATTCGTTCAATAATTGGAAAAGTACAGGGTGTTGGAGGCCATGGCAATTCAGACCTTGATTGCATTATATAATCTGACGTAGATTGTTGGCGTTTGTCAAGAGGCTTTAGTGCAAGCGCATATACATAGGTACAGGTACAAGTACGCAGCTATGATGAGGTGGAAGCTAGGGGGAGTATTAGAGCCCGAAGCCAATTCATAGCACTCAATCAATGCTTTATTCAACTTCCATGTTTATACACTCTTATGGTATTGATAGTTATGTCACAACCGTTTAAGTTTCCATTCATCATCATCATGGTTGTAATGTGAACAATAGAGAGAGAGAGAGAGAGAGAAACCAAAAATAAATTGCTTTGTTCTATAAGAACAGCTCCCTTATTTTAGCTGCCGCAACACAATGAATGCATCGCCGATTCATTCATTCAATGCCAACTGACAGCCGCAGCTGAACCAACGCCCGAATTCTTTGCCTTAGGCCGCCGCCTCACCGCCGAATCGGGACTAGCCCCAGCCGCGGTACCTGGCAACTTGTACTTTTCAAGGTACCGTTCGTCGCACTCAACTCCCTGTTCCCGCGCCCTGAAGGGAAAAAGCCAAACCCTCTGGACTAACGACTCAACCGTCTGCAAGTCTGCCATCGCCGCTGCGTCTCGTATCCGCAAAGCAACGCAACGCAAACAAGCGTCGATATTGTTAGCAGCCAAGCATCTCCACTGCCGAGGATAAGCACGGGATAAATCCCACAAGCCAACGCCGCTCCGTAGCAAAAGCAACAATAGCGCGCCGCCGCCCACTGAAAAAGCATCCATCAACACGCGTCAATCCACGCTGGCGATAGTCGTCGCCGGGCCGTGGTTTGCGACACGGGACTCAAGAAGCCATTGAGCCCCCACGACTGCGCAGGAGGTCCCCCGCGGCGGACGGTAATGCGCCTGCGGTAACGCTCACCATCCAGACCAAGATGGAGGCCAAGAGAAAGGCAAATGGAGCGAGCGATGCAGAGGACCGCACTGCGAAGCGCCGCAGAGTAGCTGTGAGTAGTGGCCCAACCCGACTCTATGCTCGAGACTCTACAATCCATCCGTCCATCTCGACGGAGTTTTACGCTGTCCAGCAGAAGAGCTTGATGCGCCACCTGCATTGTTCGATTGCGTGCACTTTGCGTGCACTTTGCGCGCACGGCTGAAGCTCTTCTTACACTTGCATATCGCAGATCATCTCCGCGCTAACACCATCCGTCTCCGTATAGCAAGATTTCGATCTTTCCAAGGGCGAGTCCCGCGAATCGACCACTGCGCATGGATTGGTTTTTCTCGAGCAGATCCGTCGGACAGCCGATAAAAGGTATGCTCCTGCTGCTGCCGCTGCCAGAGATTTTTATTTTCTCGTCACAATGAATCCTCTCACTAACCCTGTCCTGAAAGTGGTCGCCTCGTCGCAACATACTTTGAAAAGCTCGTTCCACGAGAGACCAACCCCGACTACTACAAGAAGACGCGATTGCCGATTTCTCTCGAGACCATCGAACAAAAGCTTATCGATGGCGACTTCAAGAGCCTCGCAGAGTTGGAGAGCTACTTTAAGCGGATGATTGCCAATGCCAAAGACTTTTACACTCGCGGATCGCAAGTTTTCGATGACGCTGAGCGGGTTCGCAAAGCGCTGAGCAACTATATGACCAAAACGAACCCTGCATACAGTAACCGCTCTTACCAAGCTGTGCCTACCCCGCTGCCGCCAGAAAACGACGAGGAAGACGAAGGGAACGACGATGAGGAAGAGGAGGAAGATGAAGATGCTGAAGGAGAGGATGCCGAAGGAGATGAAGACGCCGAAGGAGAAGATGAAGACGCCGAAGGCGAGGAAGAACCTGAAGAAGATGAAGAGCCAAGGTCGAGACGGAAAGCCATTATTCTCAAGCGCAGCCGTACGCGCAGGAGTTCAAACAACGAAAGCTCACGGGCACGCTCGCCGCCAAGTCGTCCCGACCACCAGTACGAAAATGTACCGTACAAGGGCCTTACTTTTCAGCAAGCTCAGGAAAAGATTGTCGAAGAACTTTTGCGGCACCAGGAACCAGAGTGCGTCAAGCCAACCTGACCCGCAGAATCATAAAGTTTTTACTGACGCGGCTCATTTCCAGATATGACGATGCCTATTTCGAACCCTTTATCAATCTCCCTCCTCGGGCTTTGAAAGATTACTACAAGGTCATAACTGATCCTTTGTCCATCAAGAAGCTGCAGAAGATTGTCAGAGGCGTGCAAGGACGACACGACGCAACAGGGGTTAGTGAGTTCAAGAGCTGGAGCGCCTTTGAGGAGAAAACAAAGCTCCTCTGGACCAATGCCTATTTCTACAACGAAGAGGGCAGCGATATCTATGTGCTAGCACAAGAGCTTGAGGTGAGTTGTGCAGGATTTCCTAATTCACATGCTTCACAAGTCTTACAATGAAGTTAGAAATTCTTCTATGGCCAGCTCAAAAAGGCTCAAGCTGCCGTCTCGGAGCCATCGCAGCCGAAAATCAAGCTCAAGGTTGGGCAAGGATCCGAAACTCCTGGCTCGTCCAAGAAGATTACCATCCACGTTGGCGGACGTGACAGCTCCGTAGCGTCACCAGCACCTCAAGTAGCCCAATCATCAGAGGCCAACGGCACGGGCAATGTCAACGGCGCCGGGCAGCTTTCGGCCAACCTCGAAGCCCCTCGGAGCGTCTCGGCGTCAGCGCCGTCACCAACGCCTTCATCGCAGGTAGGCTTGAAGGTGGAAGATGGCATTCGGGCATCCCCAGCGGTTGGAAATATGCCACCCGGAGCGCCTGGACAGCCGGCTGTGCGGCCACCTATTCCCGCGATTCAACCCCTGCCATTCCAGACTAACCCTCTCGTGAATGGTTATGCGGATCAGAGAAGATTCCGCCCTGCTGGCAAAGGTATGCTTGTTTATGTCGAGGCCGCCATCTGATGGGAAGTGCTAACTGTGACTCAAGGAATCGACAGTGCGCTGATTGAAAAGTTGCGAATTCAAACACATCCTAGTATTCCAAATGAGCGCCCTACGCTACTCACCATCTTGCCTAACGCAAAGGAGATGCAGCAGTCGGCAACCATCAACCTGCCGCCAACGCAAACTCGCATCTGGATTGTCGCGACGCTGCCAACCTTTCTGCAAGACCGCCAGTACAGCCTCTGGACTCTAGTGGACAGGCAGCCCTGGAAGCAGCTGATGCAGCCCATCCCCAACCAGACGCATCATGAGCGGGCGTTTGATGTTATGTTGCATCCTGGGCTCAATGTCATTGAAACTCATCTCATTGCCGCAATCCCCCGACAGGAGCGAGAGCCGGGCGGGCCTGAGGTGGAGCTGGAAGTCTTTACCGTGCTCATTAACGTATCGCGGCCTTACTAGACGCAATAAAATCTTGATCAGCGGGCGTCGTTCTAGAACAGGCATGGTTGTCCGCTCCCGCCTCAGTCATTTGGGGTATTTCTCGGACATACGGAGTACCCGGTACCCCTATGCAACTAAGAAGCATCAAAACGGGGAGATGGATGCGGGATTCCGTATGTCCCGAACGATTTTGAGTAGAATGGGAAGGACTGATGGTATAGTAGGAGTTATCAGGCAGCGGACTCGACAAAATCGGTACTATGGTGGAGCCCTTGGCTGGGTTTGAATCTATTTCCTTTTACTAGTATTTCTTTTTTTTTTTTTTTCCCTTTCTCTATTTATTTTAATTATTTCGGCCGAGCACGGACGAAGAGCCGGGATTATTTGCTTCCGCAATGCCGCTTGCCGCGTCATGAGCCGTCGGGAGAATATGTGGGATTGTCCAGTTACCGTCCGCTTGGAACGAGTGGGATGGTCGTGCAAATTCCCAGTTGGTGTTAGTTTGGGTAGCACGTTTGGTGTTCCTGGATGGCAAGGCAGACAGAGTTTCGGGCTCTCTCAGCATTTGCAATTCGCAGCAGATAGTGCCGGTAGTGATTCTTAGAAGAGAAGACGAGAACAAGATATTATGCCTTTTCCTTGCTCTACGCCAGAAATGGCAGTATGTTTGCTGACCCTCGGCGTCATCCGCCTTGCGCTTTCAAGCTCCTGCCTTGAGCGCACAAGCTACGGTAAGCATAATATTTGTTATTAATCACATCAACGAAAATTGATTCATTATCAATCACTGTTGGAACGCATTAGCAGTGAAGAAGGCGCCTGGTCGCTAAGGGCAGGCGTGATAACAAGAGATTGTGACGCCAAACTCGAGCTTCTCAAGGTGCAAAATGTGGCAGCCTAGATGCAAGTCCAGCCGCTTACATGCAAGTAGTGAGAACCGCCCTGTTGCTGCGCCCTGCCAGTAGTTGCTTGGTACATGTACTCCATACAAATAACACTCTACCTTTCCTAGTAGGTATATAACTGCTTACGAGTACAAGGTCTCTTTTCGGGCCATCCGTCTCTGGTTTCGGCCATAAGGGATCAGAGCATCGGGTTTACGCGATAAAACAGACGCATAAACGTGACGCGGAAAAATCAACTAGAGAATAGCTAAATTCTTTTTTTTTTTTTTTTTTTTTTTTTTTTTTTTTTTTTTTTTTTTTTTTAAATTTCGATTTAATCGATAAAATCGATAAAATGCACTTTTAATAAAATTTTGATGTTTCATGATTACCTGCTTTTGTTGGTGATAGAGACGTGTAGGCTTATCTGGGTACTTATAAACTGAGTCATACTTGATCCCTGTGGTGTCCTATTCTTGACATGTTTTGCTGGCTGCCTACGGTGAATATACTTGATGGATGTAATAGACTACAGATAGGATAATGTGGCTGATAGAGTGCGTAGTTGGCAGAAGTATCGGAGGACTTGAACAAGCAGTTGCTTGTGATAATGATAATGTGATTAAAGTAAAATATCAAAGAGTACTATGAATATAGGATCTTCATTTACAGATACAAAACACCAGTGTAGTCCAATACAGGTAAAGGGGCGAGATAGGCTTCAGCCTACCTTGGACAAAATCGGTGATCTTGTTACGCCTCAACTGCTGTACATTCACGGACTACATCGACGTAAGATAGACACCGTGATGACGTGGATCTCGCGAGCCATCGCTCTAATATCCTCCCAAGGATCTAAGCCCGCGGCTGACTATTCCACATAGCTTCACGGGACGGAAATGTAACACGTTCTCCTGGAATGGCGAGAGCGGCAGAAGCGGACAGGGTACGGAAACGATGCGGAAACGATGCGGACGGGAAGCGCACGGGAAGCGGAAAGTGGACACTCGTTGGGAATTAGCTACGAATGTACCGTACATGTGGTTTGATGGCCTCATATCACGATATGTAAGGCAGATACTAGTATACGCCACATACACATGTCTAGTCCTTAGAGGGCCAGAACATGTACGAGGGACTTTAGACTCATGGACAAGCCCGGTAGCTTGGACACGTAGTCCTACGAGCTAACGAGGCAAGCTGGATCGACATGGCTTTGAATCTTATGATTGGTAGCTTCTTGTCATTGACCGCCTCCGCCTTTCCATTCATCGGAAAGGTGATATAAGTGTTGACGGAACACGCTGTCTGAGAGCTCGGAAAAAGGACCCGTGTGATTCACTCAGGTTCTTTCCGCAATCTTGAGGCAAGGTGGATCTTCTGCGTAGGTGAGGATAATTCAAGATAATCTCTTCATCCGAAGGGCGTCTGATAAATTCCACAGGAGCTAGTTAGATGGATGGTGTCTGGTAGTGTGTACTAGACTGGCCTCAAGGCATGGACGGCGAGGATTACCCAGTTTATTCATTCGTTCATCATCAATCTTATTTCCTTATTTCTTTTTTCTTATTTCCATTAGTTTTCTTTTTCTTTTTAATTATTCCCTTGTTGCTCTAAAAGTTGACTTTAGGGGATGGTGTAGTATGTAACAATGTAAAACACGTTCATGCGACAGGTCACTTCGTAAACTCATGCAGATTAACTGTACATCATGACTGAAGCATTTTATTGAGCGTAGCTAAGCATTAACGACAAACCTGGTCCTTTTGATCGGCTTAACTGGTCGGGCAGTTTGGTCAGATGCTCACAGCATCTTGACAGGGACAGAAGCGAGTTTCGGGTTTAGGAAATACTGTACAAGTGTGAGTGCTCGCTTACACACTCTGAAACGGTAGTAGTGAGGGTTTAATAACAGGTGACGCTTTTGTTCTCCTATACTTGTGCAAGGGCAACCTCATTCATGCACCTTTCATTAATCGAAGAGAAATATGTCTTTTCGAGAACAGGTAGAAAACGCATATTTAGTCAAGGATCGACATGTTAATCTATACATATTCAAGCGGTGCGTAGCAAATGGTACGTGTAGTTTTTTTTTTTTTTTTTAAAAAAAAATAAGCTTCGTAGCAAGCTTATTCTTGCTACCCTAGCGAATATCCGTTCTGAAAGAATGAGGGCTATCCAAAGAATATTGGACCGCACTGCGAGTATATGAGAGTATCACGAGTGACAATTTTAACTATATATCTACTCATCTATAAATTATCATGTTACTTGACTTCGTACCCAAACATCTTGCATGCGCATTCATCGAGGAGGTCGAATGAGACAGAGAATCTTTGAAACCCTGACACCTAGTAGCCGAGTTGGTAGAGCTCTTGCGATTTGGGGTCACCGTTGAGTTACTCTGAAAAAAAAACTGCATCTACATATGCAGGTACATGCTTATATTATCTTTCAATCGGCTGAGTTACCCAATGGGTTGCATTCGGCTGTCATTCACCAGATTATCGTGATAAAGTACGCGAGCAGATATGGGGACAAAAACAAAAGACAGACATTAGGTAATGTCACCTGGTCAGAAATCTAAGGTCAGACGCAACATTTGTCATTGGTGCCATAGTAAGTAATCGAGGTTCCGCGGAGATTTCCTTGTTGGCAGTACTTTGGCAGCGGGATAAAAGATTCCAAATGATTCATTTCATACACCGCTCCATCAAGAATCTCGGATGCATACTCACGGTTACCTCAGCTTGCGTAAGCCAGCCTGCAAGGCTAATACATGTCTATACCGGGAATATATATTAATAAACCGCGGTTCATATGATTAATCGACGCACAATGCTGAACCATTCATTATATCTACATATGAAGTATCATATTTTGATAGCATCTTCTCGTTCTGGAAGTCAGTTTTCGTCTCTCAAGTACAGCAAGTATGAGATAACGCGACTCGTGCAGTAGTAGTTCAGTTCGATTATGCCTTCATATCTCATTAAGCTATCATTGCCACTGAGTATCATGAATAGGTGGCTTCCTTTTAAAGCCGTCACATGAGAGAAGTGAAAAGCGCTACGAGCTACTACAAAATTATTTATCACCGTGCACAAGTACCATGAAAATGCACCCAATTATGGGCTATAAAATCACTGCGTATATCATTAATAGAACAATAGTGTCTAATCATATATCATGCCTGTTATTTATACAAAAATACTTACCAAATATTTTTTTATTTATAGTACTTGATGATATTTGTGTGTTCTTCTTTGAGGAGCATCTCATTCCAGGGTTAGTGACCTTAAGCTAGTATTAGAGATAAGGTTATAATGCTTCAGTTGTATATGCAGACTTAATATCAAATTGTTTGCATTATCGATTAATCTTATAATGAAGTCGAATGAACCCGGTTTGCAGGTTACCAGTGTAGCTATATCGCACTGTGGTACGATTCAGGTAGGATTGTCAAGCCTCCTGAAGTACCTATATAGGCACAAGTTGCCGTGTCGGAGGGCGCATTATGCTAAGTGGGGGATGCCTTTATGAATGTTCCACCAAGCCTCCTTTGCTAAATATGGACCTTGCGTTGATCATTCAATTCGTTTGTGTGCCGGTAGCCGTAAAACCTCGGAATGTAACGATACTTGTCAAATGGATGTCTTATCTAACCCTGATACTCCCTTTTCGAAGTTTGAACCAAGGTGAAGTTTGCAGGTGATTCATGTCACTAATCAAGAAACTTGTCCAAAAGGTCATGCAGACGTTGTTCTGGATCAACGCACCCGCTCATCGTGTCTGTTTGTTCTCTTAAATGAGCATGTCCTAGTTCCCTATACATAACTTGTAGGGCTGTATCCCAGTTCTGTTCTCTCTGTGTTTGGGACCACCCCTGAGCTATTCGAGAGTAGTTGCCAGCGCATTCCAAAAGCAGCATTTCTTGTCCAGTTCTTTGTAGATGGAATAATGGCACCAAAAGCGTTTCAATTTATTACTAGGCCTAAAGACATCTATTCTACAAAGGAAAAAAAAAAAAAAAAAAGATTTACAAGAGAATCTGCGACACTGCAGAGGTCCAAGCTATGGATTTTTTCTCAGAAGACAAAGACTTCGTCACTCATCTTCGCGCTTGCTCCGGGTTGTTTATAGCCTAAGCTCACGAGTGACTTCTTCGCTGCAGCAACCATTCCAGGTGGTCCGCAGATCATAACTTTGCTTCCCTCCTCACTCGGAGAAGGGAGAATCTCAGCCATCATGTCCTTCGTCACAAAGCCCGATCCAAATTTCCACTCAGAAGAATGGCTCTCAAGTACGTAGTACACTTTAAAGAATTTTGGGTATCGCCTGGCAAAAATATCCAGCTCCTCTCTGAGAAGGATATCCTGCTCCGTTCGATTGGCGTAGATGAGGCTGATCTCTGTCGTATCGCGATCGCTTTCGCAGATGGCCCGGATAACCTGGAACATGGGCGTGATTCCTGTGCCACCAGCTATCATACCCACCTTTTTGCATAACCGTCGTGAATATCGCATCGCTCCTTTGGGGCCTCTAAAGTGAACCTCATCACCGATGTTTAGGTTGGCTAAGTAGCCATTTGTCATTTTTCCGTCTGGGTAAACCTTGATAAGAAGCTCTAGGATGCCCTTGTTGGCGTTATTCGAGGTTGGAGTATAGGATCGTGTTACAGCCTCCCCATCAATGACCGCAGTAATTGCAACATGCTGGCCCGTTGGCAAACCAAGAATAGGATGAGAAGAAGGTAAGGTGAATGTCAGACGATATACGTTTGGCGACACCAATTCTTTCTTGGCTAGTGGAAGAGGAGACGAAGCTGCCTCCGAGTCTAGCCACCCCCTTTGTTGTAGAATATTGAATTCAGCGGGTTTTGGCACCTTGAAGTGGTAGGGATACCGTGGTGACTCTAGAGAAATGACAATCTGCAGCAGCCTACGTGCAATCAGGGTATGCACTGACGCCAGAGCACCGGCTCCAACGAGCAACCCCATTAGAAAGCTGGGTTTTGGGGAAGCAGAAGCAGCAACGGTGTCAGAAGAGACTGCCCACTTCGGGGTAAACGCGATGAGATTCTTGCCAAGTGAAGAGGCTTTAGAAACTATATCACGATCCACGCCGTACGTCGTAAGACCGTAATACAGTGCCGCGGTACTAAGAGAGATTATGGTGTACTTGGCGGTACCCGAAGTAGTTTGCTCTTTAGATGGCGAAGAGTTGCGTTTCGGAGCTGTCGTCGGTTCAACGGGTGCTACTCTTGCCTTCCTTTTCTTGTATCCCTTGAGTTTGCCTATTCGTAGTGGCACCATTAGGTCGAAAGCATCGTCCGAGTGACCGGCATTGTCAAAAACCTCACTGGCATTGGTACCAGCCGCTTCTACAAGCACTTCTACGCCACCAGGATGGCTCTGGATATACTTGGTCACATCGTAGACTATAGAATAATGTTAGCTTGCCTTTTTACAAAGACCAAGATTCTGGGGCCTTCTCACTTTCTCCATGGATAGCCATCCAAGCATCGCCTGTGTTATTGTGCAGCCCTACTTCCTGCAGGGAGTACTCTACAGCTTCTTCCATATTTATGAATAGACTTTGTATGACAAAAGGCAAAGATGGAACAGAGAGGGGGATTGGTAGTTTGCTCAAAAGGGCGGCAGTGATCTTTTGAACTGTGTGATAGAAATGGTGCTTTATATCGATGAATGCCCCTATTGAGAGATGCATAGAAGCGTATGTTTAAGTGAAGTTTAGTAGAGTAAAATGATCATTCTGACCGAAACTTGCATAACCTAGCTCTTTACTACGTGGTCTCTCCTCCTCCTCAGAGCATTGCCACGAAATATCACGCAACATTATCCATTAATTCTCATTTACGCTGTTCCAAGGAGGCAATCCACCAAAAATCTTGGAATCACTCACATCTAATTTGCGTTAAAACCGATCCGACATGCTTGAAGCCGATTCATTTATATGTTCCTCGGAACAATTTCTCGCATCCGCTTCATAGCGTGTGGGGGATCAGTAATCAGGCGTTGTCGAATGCCATTGCTGTTCCTTTGACGTTTTTAGCGGCGGCTCAGGCCGCTCAATATGTCCGAAAATCGACACCAGATTTATTTCCTAAATGGGGCAATACGTGACCCTTGAGTATGCATACTCCTATCTGTCTGGAGGTGGCTAAAACCGAGGTAACTAATTCCGTAATTATAAATTAGGTAACTTGCTATTTTGAGCGTACAAAATGCGGCAGCAAAAGCCGAGGTAAAAAAGAAAAAGGAAATGTGTCAGTATTAACTTGCTTGTTGATCATATCCCGAGGACATGATGCTCTAACTCGGCGGTGGATGCAGAGTCACCCGTACTATGATCATCATTACCACCAAGATGCTCCGCGGAGGGTGTTTCGCGGCCTGTGACGAACGATGTAATTGCTAAATCAATAATGAAGAAACCATTTAAAAGTAAAGCCCTCTCCATTCTATAAAAAAAAGATTCAGCCAGTTTGATAGTTGAGTTCAATAACCTATCATTTTTGAGATATTTCAATAATTTAAACCTGTATTCTTAAAAGAGATCAACGATATTGCCTGCTTTCAACATGCCGACTCTTTTCCACCTTCTGGGAGAGCAGCCCTCCACGGCAGTAGAGTTTGAAGTCTCTACATCATTAGATTTCGAAGACTTGCAAGATCTTGCTGCCTCACATTTTGCTATTGTGGAGCCTCGAGGCGAGTACAAGATTCAAGAATAACATGTATAGCGCGTCTTACTTATATCAACTGGGATTTTAGGGGTTGGATTTATATCTGATGATCAATACCTTACATCAGTAGCAGATGTACTCGCTGCTGATGGACCTATTGCAATCTCCATCGATGGCGGCGCAGTGCGCAAGATCCCGGGACCAAAAGGTCTTCCGTATCTTGGCAACTTTACTCAGATATACCCTGACCACCTTGGTAATCATCAAAGGCTGTTTGAAACATATGGTAAACTTTTCGCGGTCACAACGTTTGGCACCAAGTGGAATTACACAAACGACCCCAATCTGACAAATATCTGCTTGATGGAGAGCGAATTCTTTACCAAGGGTGTAATTGAAGGGCACCCTTTACACCCGTTCAACTTGGGAGATGCCGGAATTTTTTTCGGCAGTACTTATACTGAAAACTGGCGCGCAAACCACAAATTCTTCCCTCCAGCACTGGGTCCCAAGGCTGTGAAACACTACGCACCCAAGCTGCAGGATACTATTGAAGACTCCTTCACAGTCTTCGACCAATTAGACAAAGACGGCGAGGCTTGGAATGTATTCCCATATATGTTGAAACTGACCTCTCAAGCCATAGTCAAGCTTATTCTGGGTATGCAAGTCCGTCACTTTGCGTCAGTGGATACACCACTTGATGAAATTGTGTCCATGGTCATTGAGATCTTGGTGCTGGCTAGGAAAGTGAATCGCTACGGCTCTTGGTACGGCAGCCTTCCATTTGGAGACCCTCAGAAGCTCCGTAATATTACAAAGATGATTCGTGAGCGGCTGGATAAGAAAATGGAAGAAGTTGAGAATGCTAAAATGGGCGCGAAAGAGCTGGAACTCCAAGAAGCCGCTTTAGAAGCTGACCACTTGATTGGTATGTAGTCACATACACGCCTTTTTGAGTAATTAGATGGGTATGCTGACCAGCTGAAACTTCAGATTTTGCCATTCGAGCCCGAGACAACAAAGGAAACAGATTGACCAAGGACCAAGCATCTCTTGGTGTGACCATTATCGCCGGCGCTGGATTCTCAACGACAGCAGCGCTACTTTCCTGGTTGATTTATGGCCTGGTCTTTTATGACGGGATGCAAGATCGCCTCCTCCAAGAGCTCGTCGACAACGACTGGAACGAGGACACCCACGCTACACTGGAGTTAACTAAAAATCTCAAGTTTTTGGATAAATACATCAAGGAAACACAGAGACGACACAATTCATCGTTCCAACCGGCTCGTACTGCCAAGACTGACTTGATCTTGCCTGGAGGATACAAGATGGCAAAGGACTCCCTCATAATCTTGGCCTTGCACCACCTCCATACGAACGCTGAGCATTGGAACAGCCCTCTACGATTTGATCCTGACCGCTGGGACACTGAAGAGGTCAAAAACAGACCAGCAGGTTCGTTTCAGCCTTTTGCCTCTGGACCTCGCGGCTGCATAGGCTTCAACTTGGCATTGGAAGAAGTCAAAATATTTCTACCTAAATTGGTATATCGCTACAAGTTCACGTTGGCCAAGATGGATGAAGCCGTTCAGTACGATCCAAATCAGGTGGTCATCAAGCCAGACAATTTGTACGTGCGCGCGGAGAGAAGGGTCCGATGGCCAGCGAAGTCCGAATAAGCTACACGCTTATCGCTGGCACCGTCTTTCAGACCGCCAGCATAGTGTGGGCCGTGATTCTCTGTTCTTTATTATAAAGCAGCTTAGAAGGTCAGTATGCAATAAATGAGAGTTAACTAGATGAGGAAATTTTCGTCATCACAATGAGTAAGCTTAGACCCATGGCGCTATACGTCTTCTTCGCTTGTGTCTCAACTCTGTCAAGGTTACGGGGGTTTCAGGTAGTCTCTTGCAGCGCCACCTGAGCTAAAGACAACTTGTCGCATGTTTTGCTGACGCTACTATCCCTGTTGCAGGAGAATATCGCCGATGTTGGTCTTCACTGAAGAAGAGCATATCAGCACTAATGCGCAAACTCAGGACCTGATAGCGCGATAGTGCAAGGGGGGTTTCCAATCGCATAAACTACTGTAAATGTCGGATTCCAGTAATTCATCTTCTAACCTATATTGAACAACGTCGTATTACTTCGTATTCTCTTTTCGGCATCACTGAAGACTCGGATGAATGTTCGGGCAGATTCTTTCCGCCTACGGAGTAGGGCTGCATCTGGGAATATCAGCCGTGGTGTCATGCGGTAGTTGTGAATGCAGACTTTTTGGTCCCACTCGTTTCCCACGTAAGTGTCTCCGTATCTTGACTCTTGGCAAAGCTCATGACCAAGGGCGCAGAAGACGGACTTTCTCAAAATCTGGCAGTAAATAGCGGACGATTATCAGTGAACATGCCGGAACTAGATATGACAATACATTTAAAAATCTTGTGGGCAGTTATCAATAAGTGTCTTAGTGGTTTGCTAAACAACATGGGAGTTTGGTAACGTAAGAGCGTCTCTCAACTAAGACTAGAAGAACTCATTTCAAAGAATTATCGAAGCTCCACTCGTAGTTAGCTTATATCCGACGGATCAACTTGCCGTATTTCATATATTGGGGCAGAGTAATAGGACCTATCAACTCTCAAAAAATTTCCGATGCTCGTCGGGTGATACTGTTTTCTTTTTTTATATTTTATATTTTATCTTATTTTCTCATTTATTTTCAACCTATTTACTTTTCTTTCATTTTTTTTTTTTTGATCTCACTCGCCGATCTATTCAAGGAGACTGCAACCAACCACCCAGAATTGATTCAATCTTACTTCCGGATCAAGTTACCGCGGACACAGATCAACTCAATTGAACATCCAGGCCACAAGCTTGGACAAGCTGCCGACTCAATCTAGGCTCCAGCGTTCCAGTCATGACTCGACCTGTCGTTAGTGTCTCGTGTAGTATAGGCCTTGTGGCAAACATGGCTGCTAGGCTTCATGGATAATTTGTCTGAATCGTAGTCGCCGCTGCTAGTTGCCGAGGCACTTTTAATCTAGCCTTTGGAAAAGCGCGGATTTGCACCCGAGAGAATAGGAATTTTGCGAGAAAAATAGCTAGAATAGCTAAGCTAGAATAATGCTCAATATGCAGTGAGGTATCGGATGGCGACTTCCGCAACTCTATTTGTTCGGCTGATAGATAGATAATACTGTATACTCTTTCCTATTTCGTTCCGCTATTTTTAGGGATCCATTAATTTATTTGATAAATGATAAATTCGTTTATTCGTTCATTCGTTTATTTATTCATTATTTTCAGTCTTGTTCGGAATCCCCGGTGACTTAATCTCCAGGGCTGATGCTTATTGTGGGATCTAATTCCTCGTGCTTATTATTATTAATAATAAATTGCAACATGAAGTATTTACTGCACCTGTACATCGAACCTCGGTTGTCGGCAGAGTTGCGAGGAAAAGAGCTATTAAAAGATAGGGACCATGCACCTGTCATTGTTACATGCAACGTCCCACGTTGGTGGGGGGTACTTCTCTCTAGGATCTGATCTAGGGGGTGGTATCGTTGAAAAAAAAAGGAGAGAATGGAAAAGAGAGAAAGAACCAAAAACGAGGCAAAAACTTCAGCGCCGATCCATGCCATGCCATACCATACCATACCGTAATGCTGCTGAGTGGTCCATATTGTACATCCATATCAAACCGTACAAAAAGAAAAGCCAAATTCGTACTTGTATAAAGATCCAGTAAATTAGCCCCCACCGGCTGGTCTTTGCTTTAGTTGTATAAGGTGCTTCAAGCCGGTTTGGACACCCATGTATTTTCGTTGTTTAGGATCATACCATCCCAGGACGTATACAGCCATGACTGCAGATTTTCCTTGCAATTCTACAAGTCCGTCGACCCTGATGCAACCCCTGCTGGGTGGCTGCTTTGCAGGCTGCCAGTTCTTCGTAAATGTGACGGTAGCTGCCTGAAGTGCGGCCTGAATCCGAGGATCGACTTGGCTTACACCACTAAATGGGGTGCCAGGGATTTCGCTGATCCCGGTGTGGACCGGAAAGTTGGACTTGTCCGGCTGCCCTGGAACTCTGACTGTCTGTTTGCCAGTTGTCCCGAGTTCTCCCTGTTCTTTGATGCGATTCAGAATGGCGGCCTGCCATGTTGCCTCAGGTGGGGGTGGAGTGTTAAATCCCAAGACTTTAGCAATATCTTGGGCAGTCTGCCTGGCTAATGAATTAAGAAAAGCCCACACTGATAATGCTACGGCTTTCGGGTATATGGCAGTGTTGAGATGGTTGGCTGCTAGGGAGTCCATTGGTCGATCGCCCCAGAATATGCCGTCATCATCAATGATGATACTGTCAAAACAAGTTTTAGCCCACAGATGTCTAAACAAAGGCCAGCCACTTTCATGTCTTACCCAGAAACATAGTGTTTTGGGGGCGGCGCAGGTGGATAAATGATATCCAGCCACAGTTTTTTGAGTTTAATATCTCGACCGCCGAGCAACTGGACGTAGGCAGGGTTCCGTTCAACGCCCCGCCGTATCAGTTCCGCCAGTCCCACTATGAAGAAAGCCAATTAGTGACTATGCAATTTTGAAAGCCTCTGTCTTGCTTCAACTTACTTTTGATGTCCTTCTGCAACTGCTGATCTTTGTTAACGGCAATGAATGTTGCCCACTCGGGATCAGAGCCCTTGTATGGCGGCTGTCTGACCTCCTTCGTCGTAAATGGGAATGGGAGGAATAGAATGGGCTCATCCTCATCCGCCATATCTTCCATCTCTTTCTTTTCTCTCTCCGACAAAGCCTCCCATTCATGATCTGCCCAGTCTAATAGCGGGTCGAAGACAACGGTCGCAAATATCTGCCAACAAGCGTATACGGCTATGGTTGTAAAAACAGCTCGGCTGCGAGATTTGATATTAGTTCTACGGAAGATCACGCCGACCCAGCCGTGGCGACAGCTTACTTTAAGCGGCGCCGGAAAGCACCTGGCTTGGGAGGAACAACGGGCTTGGCAAAGTAAACCGGAAGCCCCTCTGCCGCTGGTCTATTTCTCCATGGTAAAAACGATATCTGTCGGCTAGCAGAAGGGATGCGATGGGCGGGGAGATGTGGCGAGGCTTTCGATATCAGGGTTGCGTGTCGCGAAACGACCGCTGCGCGCCGCAGCATCCCGGCTTTTATGCGGATCCTGTGCGTTTCCAAGCAGCCAAAGATAAAAAAAAATACAATCAAAGAAGAGGAGTAACCTTTTATCAAAAGAATAAGCGCATGGTGTATTTCGAGCTATTGCGGTGGATGATGATGAAGTTCTACGGCAACGATAAGGCAAATCGGATTACACATTTGTCGCATGTGGTTACGCAGGGGTCTGACCGGAACATTGTACCCCCACCGCCGATACGCCAACCACATTCGGCTAGCATGCACCTGAGGCGTCACCTACATACTTCCTACTTCTCGGTGCAACTTGTTGACGCCGAGCCCTTTTTGCGCGCCTTCACCATCCACGACAGCTTCTACAGAGACGAAAATCATCATGAAGCTCACGTTTGGGATTGCCGCAGCGCTTGTGAGCTGTGCTGCAGCATCGCAGCCCGCCGCTGACGTTTACATCCTGCCGAATCGCGAATCAGCGTCGCCACCGTCCATCCCCAGCAGCATCGCCCGACTGATTATGCTGCAGCGATCGTCTTCCGGCTACGACGCCTCGGTGCATGAAATTCCTGACGATGCCAATGTTGAGGAAGTGGTTTCGTTAATGAACCAGTACGGAGGTGACTCTGCCTCATTGTTCGATGAGCTCGCCGTTGAGCCTAAGCAGCTGTTCATTATGCTGGAGGGCTTGACAGAAGAGCAGATCAAGGATACCAGAGCAAAGTTGGGCGTGCAGCCTTCGTTCACCATCCCCGATGCACCTTCTACCGACCGTCAGCATTGGGCCGCGGGCATCCAAGTGCCTCTGGAACAGCTTCGGAAGAGTAAAACGAAGATGAGCTGCTCTTATGATGAAATGACCAATCCATTTGAGTCGCGGTGCTGGACGGGAAGAACTTTGATTGCCGATTTTGATATCCAAAAGGTATGCATCGAGAGTGTCGAATGAATCAATGGATGTCGTGGTTGGGACAGAATGCCGAACTAACGCCGCACTCTCCGTTTATAGAAGCCGGAACAACTGGGCAATGTGATCGATAGCTTCCCCCGGCTGACTTCGCTTGCTGAGATTGGCGAAGTGCAGACAACTTTGCTGCTCCTCCCCGGTGTTGGCAAGTCCTCGGACCAACAGCAATCTTTGCATCGGCGCCAGGCAGAGCGGGTGATCTCCCACTTTCATAAGACTGCTGCCCCGGTGGAACCCACCACGCCGGCCCAAAATACCCTCCGAGCCCCTGCAGGCCCTATTCCCGCCTGCTTTGACTCCTTGGACAGCTGCATCTCCAAGACCGGCAATTGCTCACACCAGGGGCAATGTTTGGATAAGTACGCATCCAAAGATGCCAGTGCCCTTGCTGACGCCCCTGTCTGCTTTGCATGCCACTGCCTAAGCACCAGGGCCGAGAAAAACGGACCTCTTACCCATTGGGCGGGTCCTACGTGTGCCAAGAAGGACATTAGCGTCCCGTTCTGGCTCTTTGCCGGCTTCACATTGCTTATGCTGGGAACTATTTCCTTGGCCGTCACCTTGCTCTATAATGTTGGAGATGAAAAGCTTCCGGGTGTCATCGGGGCTGGAGTTTCCAAGTCCAAATAAGCGGTGAATGGGACCTTGGAACGCGCGTTTTCTTTCGAATGGCCAACATTGATTTGTTTCCTTTTGTGACAAGTGGATAGGTAATGGGCATGGATGCCATGAGTTAATGACTGAGTTCAGCATGTAGGAAGAACAGTCGAGGAGCACCTATCGATAAGCAGCTCCATCATGTAATCATTGGAGCTACAGCCTGATGTACCATACAGATGTATTCAATAGCGTTTGTTTTCTTTCCCGTACTTTTAGTTAGGTTCTTAGAAGAGCAGGTCCGGCCACAGGGCTGAGTCTCTGATTCTGAAACAAAGGGCTTATCCGTCTTCCGTGCCGATCTTTGTCATGGTGGTAAGAAGTTGTGGTACAAGTTGCGGCGCCAGTTGCGGCAGTTGGAAGTGACGGGTTGCCGATTGGCGAGAGTACGAGTACAAAGAGCAGCACCTGGTACTACCTGGTAACTCATGCGTCGATGCTATATACGTTTGGGTTGACTCATGTTTGACTAAGCTGTTGCTGCTTGATTCCGCAGGAGTTGAGCTCGAGCAAGCGGAATAAGCATACCTTAGCATTTCTTATTAAGACGTTAAGTCCGTAATAATAAGGTTAATTGGAGACACTTCAGAACGGAACTGACAAGCGGTGCAATAATAATCGGCCGGGAGAGATTCTGCTTGTATTTCTTGTTTAGGACTAGACGGATTACTGCGCGCCAAGCATGTCGCAAGTGGGCGATGTATTGCTCGATAAGGACTAGGCTTCTACTCCCAGCTGAACGGTCCAGACTAATACACGTAAGGTCGATGCGTCCATGCGTCATGTGGGGCAGCAACAGCAGAACAGGCATCAAACAGCAAGGAGCGATCCAGGAGCTTCAAGCGGCAAGACCAACAGCTACTCGTACCTGCTCCCAGTCAACTGGCGGCCTCAGGCTATTTGATGGCGTCCACTGCCCACTCTGGCTCTGCATCTCCCATCTCATGCTTCTCGCATCGGGATTGTCCGCGTCTCGACCAGGATACCATAGTATTCTCCGGAGCTGAGAAGCGTGGCAGATTAGCCAATCACCCACTTAGGATCTGACCCGCGCCCCGCCTTGTTCAAGTCCGGACTTTTGCAAAAACGCCGCCCCAAGTTGAAGTGGTTTGAGCCATTGAATCTTCAAGGGCTAATCTAAGGATGGCCTCTGGCTGCCTTTAAAGTCCAAAGCCCGCCGGACTTCATTTTACTTCCGCCTCGCAAGATCTGGCCGACCATGTACCCTCTTTTGATTGCTTGCATAACTTAGGGCCGGCAACAAGACGAGAGACTATCGTCGATGACAAACAATGGATGCTGAGCCCTCATTGTCAACCACTAACAGCTGGAGAGCCGAGCGGCCAAAGCTGCCCACAGCAAAATGGGGAGCTGCCTGCGCTCCCTGTGCCACCGCAAAGGCGAAGTGTATACGATCAAACGAAGCTTCGGGAGCTAAGTGTGACAGGTGAGCTAGAGGGACAAGAGCTAAAATCCTGTCACCCTTTTTTATTTTTTATTTTTTTTCATTTTATTTTATTTCTACACTCTCATTGGGTTTAATACCGGCAAAGTGATGCCGAAAACGAGAATCAGAAAGGAGAATAAGCAGCATCGGCTGTTTCTCTCTTGGCTCTACTTTTGTTCTTTCGTTGTGCCATGTTGGACGGCAAAATCGCGCTTTCTGTCCTTCTGTTGAGAACGCCAACTAACAAGCCAATTGCTGTTTGCCCCAACTTATAGATGTGAGAGACTCTTGAAAGAGTGTACGAATCAAATCCATCGCCCTCGAAAGAAGAGACAATCCAAACCCTCGTAAGTCCGCAGGTTCCGTTTCCTCGTTTCTTTCTTCATAAGCAGGCTCCGGGCCGCTACTCTGTTTATCCCGTTGCGGAGATATATTAGCTTAGCTCTCCGGACCCCCTGATTCTTTCTTCAAGTCCGTTTGAACGGAGAATTCAATGCTTCGAGGGCGCTAGCATCTTTCGTCATTGTCAACTCTCAGGTTCTTCTTGAATCTCCGATCTAACAGTCCCTGAGTAGCCGAACGGCGCAGATCGAAGAGCGGCTGAACGGCCTTGTTAGCCTTCTCAAGGCCTCCGGAGAGCTCTCTGGAGCTCAGCATGACCCACATTCGCAAGACGACAACGAAGACCCGAGAACAGAAGGCTCTTCTGACCACCTATCTCCATTTTCAAGCCCGTCCAGTGCTATTCCCAGCATCTCTAACCAAGCCAATACTTGGATCATCGACCCATCGTACAATTCCTTCACACCGAAATCATGCATCTGCCATCCAGACACCATGGAGGCGCCCCCGCCTCCAGATTCAGACGAAGGGCTTCTTGAATTTTATCGGAAAAATCTTCAGCCCGTTCACCCTTTTGTCATAATTCCACCCAATATCTCAGCAGCTGTCTTAGCAGCAAGAAGGCCGTTTCTGATGGCAGCTATTCGGATGGTCAGCTCGTTTCGAAGTATCAGGTCGATGAGGGCGCAGATGTATCATCTGATGAAGCACCTGGCAGACCATATGCTCATCCGCTCAGAAAAATCTCTGGACCTGTTATTGGGAATTATAGTCATGTTAGGTTATCAGCAGTACCACTGCTGTCTCCACGGACAGCTCAGCAACTTGATAACCCTGGCCGGCAGTTTAATTGGCGACATGGGCTTGAGCAAGCCCCCAGGCGTACACGAACGAACGCGATTAATGGTCGTCCGCCCACCAGTGCAACATGGTCGAAGTAACGAAGAGAGAAGAGCTTTTGCAGGGGCATGGTACTGGGCATCAGTGTTGGTCATTTCCTTGCTACCTTTACCAGTCGTTGTGACTCGTTTTTGCTCACATTCAATACTACAGAATATCCATGAATTTTCAAAGGGTTGAACCCATGAGGTATACTGGCTATCTCCAAGACTGCATACGGCACCTCGAAGAACACCCAGAATATGAAACCGATATTTCTCTCGTCTATCTTGTCAGGATACAAAGGTTGACGGAGCGGATTTCTGAACTCAACTCTAGAGGCGGGACCTCGGGGGAAATTTCTCCAGTTCCTTCAGCCCCTATTTCGGCTTATATCTTGGCATTTCAAAACGAACTCAACCACATTCGGGATTCTATGCCTAAACATTTGAAAGATGACAGTCAGTAATTTTTGCGCACTCTGCGCTATAGTTTCGATCTCACTAACAAGTGCCATAGAAACCTTTCAGCTATTTCTGGAAAGTGCACGGCTTCGGCTATACGAACCTCCCGTGGTCGATAAAAACTTGATCCGCTCCCTGTCCAAATCACTCTCTTCCGTATCCATGGCTACAGATTCACCGCTTGATAAGATATATCAGTCAAGTGCCGCTCTCACAGGGTGGTTCAACTCGTGGCTTTCTCTTCCCATCTCTACCTACTACTTTCAAACTACAGCAGTAGGCTCTCATCTTGTCTACGCCCTCGTCATGTTAGCCCGATGGGCAAGGTTGGCGACCCCTAGAGCAATGTACGAGGGCAAAACAGCAATGCCAGACGACCCGAGTGCGAATAACCCTAATGTAGCCCTGTACAATTCCGATATCGCAAACTCGCAGTGTGACCCGGCTATGACGACGGAAAAATGTGATATGCCGGGGGGACGGTTGCCGGGACGCCCCGATCTAGGTGACGCTGACTTGGCAGCAGCTGTGGCTGTACTGCGGACTCAACTGCAGACACAGCCAGGACTCATGATTAATATCCCTGAAATCCTCTCTGCGATATCCGGCCGCTTTGAGCATGCGAATGCAACCTTCCAGCTATGTGCCGCAGATCCTGAAAGAGTGAACAAGAACGTCTGGATGATGACGGCGCTAAAAGTCCGCATTACAAGAGCGAAACTGGAGAAATGGGCAGAATTGGTATCTGAAGGGGCGGAAAACATGAATCCCGAAAATGGATCGGAACCAGACCAGAGAATGGCTGATTGGCAAGCAGCAATGCACATACCACAAACCGAATGCGCTGGATTGGATGACATGGGACTTTTCGCAGATGATGGCTTACAGGAGCCGCAAATAGAGAATACTTGGGGGCAGACAGCGCACATACCGTGGAGTATTGATCCACTATCTGGTTTCGATCCCAGCGGATGGTTTGATGGATATGTGGATTGGAATTCAGTCACGATGAATGCTGTACCTCCTGTAGAGAGATGAACTGTTCTCTACTCATCATTTCCCCACGACTACAGAGAAGCTTAGGGGAAATTCCTTCAACCTTCCAAATCTGACATGCCTGGAGAGAATGTCAGACAAAATCAACATATAATGAAAGCGCGAACCTTAGCAATAGCAGGGCGACGATAACACCAGAAAGGTACGCCTGCACAAATAGTTGCTGAACCTTTCAACAACGCCGATCTTGTATACGCAACAGTCTCGGTTATCATGCAAGTTATGTGTGGACGATATAAGGTGGTGTTTGAACACGACAAATACAAATGAGCGATTGTTCAGATATTTCTAGAACTTGATCTATTGGAGGGCGTTATATACCTAGATAAATTGATTGATTACTTGATACGTCTCTCCCTGTTATAGGTAGCAGTTCTCTCACGCTTATACCATGACTCTGTGGGTGTGGCTTTGAATCAAAATTCAGCGATGATCGTTGACATGCTACGCTAACAATTGTGCAAAGAAGCAAAAATAAAGCAAACTGCGCGTAATCATTCTCTTGTCAGTGGATATGGCAATGACATAGAGGCATCGTAGGAATGTCAGTGGCATGATTAGTAATATGACCGTGGTAAAAATATATCTTTGAGAATTAAAAAAAGGGAATATTGGCATTATTGCTTTTCCAGATTGAATACAGTATGTCTTTTTTAATGCCCCTCGATGAAGCTTGACTGCGATTGACCAGCCATGGCCGCATATAATATGAATAGAGACACTGAGGATTAAACGATGCGTAGTATGCCATAGAATTCTTACTCTCAAGGCATAAAATGAAATAGTGGTTGGAGAATTATCAAAATCTCGGAGGCATAGGACTGTCAATTGGCAATTCGGCTTGGAGTCAACATGGAACAAATCTGGTGTTGGGGAATGCGGGGTCTCGTGCTCGTCAAAGCGAATCTCTAAGCACACCTCACGACTCTCTAAAATCTGAGCTCCTCATTCATCAGCAACTACTTGTTGCTCGGATATCAATTCTCCCATACCGCTTTTTGCGAAGATTGGAAATGGCGTCCTCTGAACAACAAGGCAGCTCCGCCCTTGCCTTTGAAGAAATACCACCATCTGACGTCTCCTGTGCTGTCATGGAGCCTTCAGAAGTCTATGAGTGGATTGAGCGCACTAAGGCGGCAGGAGATCACGCGCAGAAGGACTTTTTACTGGTCGATGTGCGCCGCAATGATTGGGAGGGTGGCACAATTGCTACGTCTGTGAACCTGCCGGCTCAGTCATTCTATCATACTCGTTCGGGGGTATATCAGCTTTGCAAGCAGGCTGGGATCAAGAAAGTGATATTCTACTGCGGTAGGTACCCCATCCGATGCTATGGTAAAATATCTGGATTCCTCGACGAAGCGAAGATTAACGGCGGTCACGTTTAGGGAGCTGTGGAAGTCGAGGGCCGAAATGCGCGGGGTGGTTCCAGGAATATCTCAATTCGGTTGGTGAGGTGGAAATGACTGCTGCAATCCTCAAAGGAGGAGTCAAGGGATGGCAGAAAACGTACAATGGCCAGAACATGGACCATTATGATGCGAATGCCTGGGGTTCACAGAGCAAGTAGCAGTGAGGTCCCAGACTGGTGTGCATTTCGTTTTCTTGAGCTCGGATAAAAACCAAAAATCTAGCAACAATAGACGTTCGTATCAAGTCCCATAATCGCCTCTTCGTATCGTTTCCGTAAACGCCAAACAAGGATATTCAGGTATCCATTCGCCATCTTTGTTGTCGCCCCAATTATCGGTTCTGCCTGTCGTCGCCGCCGATTCTCTCCAGAGCCTCCAGCATGACCACGGAATTGCCACGGATGACCTGCCGTATTCAAGTAAGCGTATGTTCTAGGGGCAAAGGGTTTCTGGGTTGGATTGGAAATCTGGTGTTACGCACCACCATGCCGAGCCTAATCTTCTCGCCGCCGTCTTTCTCCTCGACCGCCTCGTCCAATACAATGTTCAAGAAGACCTGTGCCCGTTAGTTCTCCACGCCTTGGTTCTCCGCTTCGTATCGGGCCATTCTCACATCGTATCCACGGAGCACACCGATGACCTTTCGGCTCCCGTTAAGCTGGACAAACAGCCGCTTGTCGAGATACTAGCACCCAATGTCAGCTGGGATGATCGATTGGAATAGCATATGATTCGTATTGCCAAGTACATTTGGTGGAGAATCGGGAAGGTATCTGAATCACGGTGATGATTTGATTTCAGACTGGGCAACTCACCTTCTTCAGCTCAGGTTGGGCGGGCGCCATCGTGAGCAATCAATTAATTAATAGAGGCTTTGGTGACGGTCGATTTGCGACGCGACCTGGAGCACTAACGTAGGTCGAGGAAGCTTTGCCCACCTTAAAATTCCAGTCACGTGCGATAAGATAACGAATCTCGGGTTATCGCCATTGAGACGAGGATGCGCTCGCGCAACTTGTCTCCAAGCTCGCAAACCAGGATCATTTACGGAGAATGAGCTCGTTTGGCGCGAAACGAAAGGCGAGGGTCATCAAGGTCGATTATGATGACGACGAGAGCAGCGGAGACGCGCCGCCCGTGGCCGAAGGCGGCAGCGCCAAAAATGGTACGTAACCGCAGAAACTATTTGGCGATGTCTTTGCTGATGGAGGACAAGGCTGACTTTGGCTGGAGATGTAGATGTCGTGAAGCCAGCGTTTGGATCTAAAGTAGGCCGGAAACCGTTTCGTCAATCTGGGCTACGGAATACGTTCAATCCACGAGATGAAGATGCATCGGGCGACAGAGACGAGACCTCACAGGGCAACGACGAAGACGACGATGGTCCAGTGGTCGTACGGCCGAATGCCAATCGAGCAGGTTTATCAAAGTCGAAGAAGAAGATTCCAAAAGCAAAAATTTCATTCGGAGACGACGCAGGCGAACAGGATGACGAGCCAAGCAGCGATGTCAATTCGCCAAGAAAATCTGCAATGGGACAGAAAGTCCTTGAAAAGAATACCATAAAACGAGGCATGGCTGCCCGAGGGCTACCGTTACCGGTTCGATCATACCAAGATGACGATGACCGGCCAAGATACAGCAAAGAATATCTTGACGAGCTTCAATCATCAACACCAAACACCCCGAGCGACCTCTCATCTCTCAAGGCGACTCTCGATGACGAAATGGATCTAGACCCATCCGAACTTGAAGGAGCTTTGATAGTAGAATCACCCATACCATCTTCCACTAGCCAACCTCAGACCACTCAGATCCTCACCGAAGCGGAGATTCGCGAAAGGAAGGAGCGCAGAGCTCGATTAGCAAAAGAAAAAGACTACATTTCTATGGAAGATGAAGATGACAGCCTGTCAGCTCGAAAGAAGAAGGACGATAGCCGATTAGTTGCCGAAGACGAGGATTTGGGAGAAGGCTTCGATGATTATGTTGAAGACGGTGGATTGTCATTAGGCAAACGCGCGGAGAAGGAGAGGCGAAAACAAGACCGTCAAAAAATGGCTGAGCTCATCAATGCAGCCGAAGGGCACACCTCGGACTCTTCATCAGACAGCGATGCCGAGCGACGAATCGCCTATGAAACAGCGCAGACGCGCGCAGGATTGGATGGTCTAAAGAAACCTCGGAAGGATCCTACCGAGCAGCTGTTGCAAGTTCCTCCAAAGATAACGCCGTTACCAAGTCTTGCCGAATGTTTAGTGCAACTACAGGCCACTCTGAAATCGATGGAGAATAACATTAATACCAAGGCGGCCACAGTGGGGCAGCTCACGCGTGAGCGAGATGACATTATCAAGAGGGAAGCTGAAGTACAGGCATTTTTGAACGAGACAGGCAAGCAGTACGAAGAGGCGCTGGGACGAAAACCAAACTCTGGTGGCGGAATTGCCGGCACTGAATTGGCAGGCGAGAGAGGGTTGGAGAGCTTGGGAGCGACGCCAGTGAATGAAGTAAATATGGAGGATAGGGAATGATGGAATCTCAATTTTTCTTTTAGTCACGAGGTTATAATTACAATGTACAACTATAGCGGGATACTAGGCAAGCTGTCGATTGGACGATAAATTTAATGACGGGCCGTTGGGTCAAAATTTCATGAGTATGGTTGTTCTCTTGCCTTGAATGCAATCATTCTAACCTTTTGTTTCAGATTCCGCATCTACATTCAGATGTTAGACGAGAGAGTCCAGCTGCTCAGTGCCATTGTGTGAGAAGCTGGAAACATACCTGAATAAGCTAAGCTAACTCGATGAGCTGGGGTATCATGCTATAAGAGAATACATGGAAGTAAAAGACATTCAAGTAATAACCATACCTCTTCTATCAATCCCCAGCGCGAGGTTCAAAGATTGCGCTTGGTAAGCGTCACCCAAAAGTCTGACGCAAAGAGAAATATGGAAGCAGTCGTCTTAATCGGGGTTTCAGGGTTCACGACGCAAAAGTCGAAGCGTCGTACAAGCTGTCACGGAGAAATGAAAGAAAATTGCCGTATTAGCTGTCATGAACCACTTGAAGATCGCGCTCGAAATGGTCCAGCATGTTTGTGCAGGTGTAACATACCTCAAAAACGGCCTTGTGCAACTCCATCAGGGCAATCGGCTTCCCGAGACACGAATACTTCCCGTACCCAAAGTGGGTGTCGACGGCGTTTGTCATGTCCCTCAATGCATCCCCCTGAGCGGCGAGCCACCTCTCAGGCCGAAAGACGTCAGCATCCGGGCCCCAAACCGCCTTGGAGCGCCCAAGTCCGTGGAAACCCTGGCCAATCTCCGTGCCGCCGGGGACGAAATAGCCGTTGAGATAGTCACCTTCGGGGGGCACGGTCTTGAAGCCGAGGCCGCCGACTGGAGGCCACATGCGGAGGCCTTCGCGGATAACGGCCTGGAGGTAGGGCAGGGACTGGGTTTGCGCCCAGGTGATGGGAGAACTGACAGAGGGGGAGGCGCGGCGGATTTCGTCGATGAGGGCGCTGTATGCTGGTGGGGAGGTGATGAGGGACAGGAGAGTCATGCGGAGGGCGTGGGCAGAGGAGTTGGAGCCCGCGATGCTGCCAGATGGTTAGCGGCAGTGTTTCCAGAACGTGGTAAGAGGACGTACATGGAAAGAAAGACTTGTTGGATGAGGTCGTTTTTGGTCATGCCGTTGTCGATGTGAGCTTGCATCATGTCATGAGCGCGTGGTGTCTTGGGGTCCAGTCGAGTCTCAACGTAACTCCGCGCAAAGCTTTATTGTGTTAGATAACTCTCACTTATCTCTCGTCTCATTTGCTGCGTATATATGCATGTTTTCTCTTGACTTACTGCATTAATCGACCAAAGCCAACCTGGTCCCCTTCCTTTGGCAGTAGTAACCGCAGGGGCCACGTATGGACAAGATTTGCTAGGGATGGCATCACAGAAACAACATTCATCACGGGCAGCGATGTCGTATTGATCTCATTGTACTGGTACAGATCTTGGTCTTTTTCAAGATAGCCAAACGGCTGTCCAAGGGAGATATCACCTATGGCGTCGAGTGCGAAGAATTGCGTCTTCTCAGCCATGTCAAATGGCCGGACATCTGAGCCGGACGAAACGTATTTGCGCTCAAGAAGGCTAATGAAACTGAGCAACTGGCGATCCATGGCAGCTTCGAAGCTAAAGCCTTCGTTTGCCTTGCCGGCGAACTGTGGGAGGGTTGAGTCTGGGGGTTCGGAGGGGGTTTGGAGGGCGCGAGATTGGATAAGAGGATGGACTTACACCAGGAGCCATTAGGGCGCGCATCTCTTTATGCTTTGTTGGATCCCGCAGAGAGACGACATTGTCTACGCCGGGGACGATTTTACCGCTTGCATAAAATTTCCCCTTGGTGTAGCCGCTGCGGACTGCAGACATGCGACGGAGCACCTCGGGATCGATGGAGAGCAGCTGATTGGGGCCGATGCGTACGAGAGGGCCTAATATTTTACAATGAGAGACAATGAGACGGGGATACTTGTATATCATGTTACATTTGTGAAAATGGATGTACATACCATAGGTGTCGGCAGCTTCTTTTAACCGCTCATGATACCTCCCTGACAATGCGCTTGAGAGCTGCCACCATATTGTCCATGCAGCACTGGTTGGTCCGGGTATGTGTCGAAGGCGCTGCCAGCGGTAAATTCGATGGGCTACAAAAGCAACTAAGAATATGAGGCAGAAGTTGGATAAATAATTGGACTTAAGCGGCATTGTGGCTGCTTCCATTCTGGAGAAGAGCGATTTGCGACAGCAGTTGAGAATGGTTGGACATGTATAGATGTCGATACTACATGGAACCGGGTGCGCAATCGTTTGCTTGAACTCGCCAAACAAGAGACGACAGGGTTGAGAACTGAGAGGATGGATGAATGGAGAGGAAGAAGTGGCTGCTCGAAGCACCACATATTTTTCAATCATCTCACGCCTTAGCATTTAGCTTCAGACCCCGGTTGCGGTGAATCCGGAGGCCCATGAAATATCGAACTGACTAGTAATGGCATTGCAAGTGAATCAGACCAGAGAGCAAAACGGGATTCGCGGCTGAAAAAATAAATAGCCCTGGAGCATGTTAATGAGCAGGGGCATGAAGGGGATTGAAGGATCTCTCTCTGCTGATAGCCGTGGCATCGAGTCTGGCCGTAATTTCGGACGCCGAGCTTCAGCAACTCCGAGGTTGTTGTTGTTGGTCCACGTCCATGTGCGATGTTTGTAGTGGACATGTAACTAATGTAGGTATAGCATTCATCAGCAGCAGCTCTGCAGTAAAATCACCAACCCGGCGCTCGGATCCAGCTTCCAGGAGGGGCAGCTCCAGTTATCTGGGTCGCCAGCGGAACGGGGAGGGCCGGGCCAGGGATCAAGGAGCCACTGAGATGGCGCTAATGGCGCTATAAGTTCCATGTTCTAGTGCTAATGGCGGCCATGCTTGTGCTGTCCTGCATGGCATGGGCATGGAGTTGAATGGATGGGTGATCAGTCAATGAAACGAAGCCTTTACATTTTGCACTTGATGCAGGTCAGCTACAGGAAGTACGGGTCATGGGGGTAGAAGTGCCCAATCAATTCGTTTTCTGTGTTGATACGAGGTTGGTTCCGAGGTTGGTTCCTATTACATGTACCCAATCATCCCTTTTCCCTCCGATAATACGGAGTACTGATTGCAAAACACCATGATCCATGCCCCTAATCTCCGCCACGCAACCCCGTGCAGTGTCAAACATACAAAGCCTCGTCCATTTATTTCCCACGTGTGTGGATTGAGGTCAAAATAAATAGGCGTCACATGTTTGTTGTATCTAATGTTTTCATTCATGAAACCATGGACAGTTCGGGCCTGTCTTGGTACAGATAGGTACATACAGGTTAGCCTCGAGCATCCACCTCATTATAGACTCTCTGTGTGAGCTGTAGTGTATTTGGAGATGGCCGGTAGCCTACTTACATGCACCTGTATCCAAATGGGATGGCGTATAGGCACCTCTTTGGCAAGATTTGATGCGAAGCAACATCAAGGCTTAAAAACAAGGGAGAGTGGCTGCAACCCAGTAAGCTGCTTGACACGTCCCAAAGGCGGAGTTGCAAGCTAGGACCGTTACAGGAGCTGAAGCAGCAGCCGTTGCTCCCCATGTGGCGCCGGCAGCTGCATAGCACGCCATGACGACGCCAGCACATCCAGCCTGGCATATGCGGTACGCGATTGGACCGGCAGCCGAGGTTGTGACCAGGGTAGAGATGGCGAGGACTTTGAGAATCCGCATCTTGTTGTTTTGATGACTAACTGGGAGAGGGAGAATTGTTTCGATATTTTAGTATTTCGATGGCAGTATGGTGAGATGTGTCAAATTCGGGGATAGAGAGATGATGCTAGCTATATGTTATGGCTATATGATATACACCTCTATGTAGAAGTCACCCTATGGCGAAATTGAAGGTATCTCCGTCTGGCATGTGACTGAAGCAATGGCAAAACACCACGGTTAAACATGCTGCATGTGCGTGGTTACATGCACTGTGGGGATGCATTGAATGAAAGACCGTCAAAGAGGCTACTCACGACTAGACGGCAGCTTACATGCCAGACAGCCCGTACTTGTGCTTGTAATGAAATATTAGTGCCTGAATAAATCGAGAGCCAAAACTGGGCGGAAATGCTTCAATAACCTCGGAAACGCCAGGATCAATGGTCAAATTAAACAATCCTAAATAAACCAGGATCCCTGCTCCGTCCCGGCCAGCTGGATACAGTACATGCAATAACTCCGATGACGCGCGAGTCAGCACTCTATAGAAGGCTACTTGGCTTCCTGTAACGCAGACTGGGGATTCTCGCAAAAGGATCATAGCATCTAGGGTTGAGACATTGCAGCATGTTCAATCCTAAGGCGAGACAGTTGACAGGTCTCAGGCAGACCACGAGCCCGGATTTCTATGCTCTGTAATATTTTGCCGCCTCAAATGTGTCGTGTCTCTCGCCAGTGTTGCTGCCATCCTGCCAACGCTCTCCTGATCCATTATCGGGCACTTGGTTTGAGACTTTTGAAGGATCATTTGTGACATGGCAGGCATCATTACCCCGAGTATTTGCATGTGTTGCTTATCCGATCATTTGTGACATGGCAGGCATCATTACCCCGAGTATTTGCATGTGTTGCTTATCCGATGAACGATTCAGACATCGGGAAATATGTGCTGACTTCGCCCCCTGATGAGCTGTTAAATCCTGGCAGTCCATTCTTACTCTATCTCTGTAGCTATTTAGCGCAGTCTACATGCAGTAACATCATCAATTACTTGGTCTTCTTGGCTTCCCTCTTTGTATACACCAGTCCGTCTCGCATGCTGCCAAACCACAGCGCCCATAAATCGACAACCAAATTCAGACGTCCATAAAAGGGGCCTTTGCCAGTCACTTTCGGGATCCGGTCTGCCGCCTTGACGAAATAAGAGCTCTTTGCGTTCGTACTTAAAAATCGCGGCATTCCCTCTGTCCTCTCAATGAATGGGACGACGCTGGATGCGTCATCTGCCTCCATCTGCTTCAGTACTCGGATGCCCAGCTTGGTCATAGAATCGGCACCAGGCGTCCACGTCGTAGTCACATAGCCGAAAACAGTTGCCAAGTTGGGGATACCTTCGATCAAGCAGCCTCTCCACGCGTACTGCTGCCCAACATCGATATCCTTGCCGTCGACGCGAGGCCTGATTCCACTGAGGATCTGTACGTGTAACCCCGTGGCGGTCACAATCATGTCTGCCGGCAGCTTGCGTCCCGATTTGAGCAGTATTCCATCCTTCTCAGTGGTGTCAATCACATCCGTTACAATCTCGACGTTATCACGATGCAAGGCGTTGAAGAACTCGTCATCTGGAGTTAGGCACAGCCGCTGCTGAAACGGGCCATAAGTCGGATTAAAGTGAATTGCAGCATCAACTTTCTTTGGCAATTTCTTGTCCAGATCCTGCGTGATCAAAAAGCGTCCTAGGCGGGGAGATAGCAGGCAAAGTTCAGAGATGAAGACCTCAAACCACATGTCGATGCATCGGCCAATCCAGTGCACCCAAGTCAAGGGCAGCCACGCCGACAAGAATTTTTCCATTTTCGAGCTTCTATCCATGGAAACAACATAGGACGGCGTCCGTTGCAGCATCGTGAGAGACTTTGCCTTGTCCGCCATCTCGGGCAAGAGCGTAATGGCGGTTGCTCCGCTGCCAATAATCACGACGCGTTTGTCGCTGTAATCGAGGTCCTCTGGCCACCACTGTGGGTGGACGACTTCTCCTTCAAAATTCTCAATGCCGGGAACTGGACTCTGCATTGCCTTTTCGTACGAGTAGTAGCCGTTGCAGGTGAAGAGAAAGTTGGCCTTGAAGAGCTTCTTGGAGCCATTGTTATCAATCTCTAGGGTCCATTTCTGCTCTTCGCTGCTCCAATCGCTTTGAACAACTCGGTGTTGGAACTGAATCTTATCGTACGATCCATCTGTCCTGGCAGCATCTTCTATGTATTCGCAAAGCTCAGCGGCTGTGGCGATCTTGTGAGAATGCTTCCAGGGGTACCAGGGAAAGCCAAAAGACCGGAGAGAAGAGTCGCTGCGCATGCCTGGATACTTGAAAAAGCTCCATGTTCCACCGATAACGTCGCGGGCCTCGAGGATGACGAAGGATCGGTGAGGAAGCTCGGTTCGCAGCCGGTGAGCAGCGTTTACGCCGCTGAGACCTGCGCCAATGATGACGATGTCATGCTCCTCAATAGGCAACTCGGTGCCAGCCATCTGGTGTTGCGCTGAGGTGCTCCGGCCAGGATGACGGAAGCGCTAAGGTGAAACGTGTGAGGAATTCGAACCGCGAACAGGAGGAAAATACTAAAAGATGGTCTTTTTTGACTACTCGCGCTCGTGCTGCCGCTACCTTTATCTTTCTTTTTCTCATCTACACGAGTAAGCTTGCTCCAATAGCGCCACCAAGCTGGGTCTACTAGCAGCTGTCGTCGTGTCGTCTTGTAACTGCATGTGCGTTAGCGATAGCGGGGTGGTATGTCGTAAATAAATAGTTCATTCGTCGGCCCCTTAGCCGATGAACAATTAGGCCGTGCCGACGGGAGCGGAGCTTGATGATGGTTCCACCAGTTGATGGACAATGGATGGATGGAGATTCTATCTTTAGCAAGGAAATGGCTGGCGATGGCTTCCCAGGCGAGATTGGGGGACTGGAAAGTTCGTATAGCAGGTGAGCTGTAGATACAGGTACTCACAAGGTCGAGCTTGAAGTTTAATACGGCCCGAGTAATTCCACATTGGATACAAAGGTACGACACCTATTGAGTACAATTAAGCCTTTATCCCACTCCCCTGATGTTCTATAGGTAAGCACTGATGTCTATAAGTGACGAATAATACCTGCATGATTGCTTCTTGGTTCCCGTCATGCTTGCCAAGGGACTAAGAGGTAGTGCCACTGGATGTCATCAGCCCGGCTAGTATTGGCAGTAATTATCCAACCCTGATCTTTTTCGGCTCGAGAGTTTGGCACTTTTGACTTGACTGACAAAGTGCATTCAATGAGTAATTCCTTTCAGCCAGGCCGATGCTTGTTCACTCACATGCCTAATCTGCTGGTTGATCGGCCGCTAAGAGAGTGTGTATGGATGTACTAATCTTTGACAGCTGATCCACCGATATAGACTTGTGTGCTACGGCTGTGATGGATGTATAAATGTATAAATCATACATCTGGCTTCTGCTTTCAATATTTCTTTTCCCTCGTATTTTCCATTCTCCCAGAGGCACTTGTGTGGTACTCATGCGTTGACAATGCACTCCAATTACAGCGTACAGTAGCTGCGGCAGCTGATTAGCAAGCTTTCTTCTTCTTTGTCCAGCCTTCAGTACAGAAGTACATCGATTATGAGACTCATTCAGTCATTACCTAAGTGAATTACGGCACTCTACCTTCACCCTCTACCCAATGATATTGACCCAGTTACAGCAGCAATTCTGCCTCAAACAACATCGATTGAGCCTCGCAACTCCCATCACGAGCCCCACACCAGCTTTGGCCTATGGAAAGCACAAGTGTGGGGCGCGATCCCGCATCGAAGCAGCTAGAAGGTACCTGGTCGTGTATTTTACAGACCCCACACCGGGTTTCGTTTCTTTTCATCCAGAGCTGATCATCTCCAAGTCTTTGGCGCAAACTCTCTCGCTCTCTTCCTCTCTTTGTTCCTCTTCCCAGACATCGATCAACTTTGCATCCACCGTTTCGACAAGGCTCTTCACCATGGCTTCCGCAGACGAGCTCAAAGCTCTGGGCAACAAGGCCATCGCCGACAAGAACTTTGACGAGGCTATGTAAGTTTGCGCTGCCAATCACCCCACCTGACCCCTCGTCGTCACACTCCAGAGATCCCAGAGATCCGGTAGCTGACGTTTTGGCTTGCCTGCAAACAGCGACAAGTTCACTCAGGCCATTGCTCTTCAGCCCGAAAACCACATCCTCTACTCCAACCGATCTGCTGCCTATGCCTCCAAGAAGGACTGGGACAATGCCTTGAAGGACGCTGAAAAGACGACCGAAATCAAGCCAGACTGGGCCAAGGGCTGGGGTCGCAAAGGTGCTGCTCTTCACGGCAAGGGAGACCTCCTCGGAGCAAACGATGCCTACGAGGCGGGTCTTAAGCATGACCCGAGCAACGCACAGCTCAAGAGTGGCCTGGCCTCTGTCGAGAAAGCCATGCAGGCCGAAGCAGGTACGTTCTACCGCAGAAACCAGCGTCCACAGCATACGTTGCATCATCTCTGACACAGATTTCCTACAGGTGGCGGTCCCGATCCTACCGGCGGAATTGGAAATATGTTCAAGGACCCGAACCTCATCCAGAAGCTTGCCTCCAACCCCAAGACGAGCAGCTTCCTCGCCGACCCCGCATTCATGGCAAAGCTGGCGCAAATTCAGCAGAACCCTCTCAACTCTCAGGATCTTTTCAGCGACCCCAGAATGATCCAGGTGCTGGGTGTCTTGATGGGCGTTGATATGGAAATGCGGGACAGCGCTCCCGAGGGCAGCGAGTCTTACGTTGTGTCTGAGGATAAGGACACTCCTATGCCAGATGCCCCCAAGAAGCCCGAGCCAAAGAAGGAGCCCGAGCCCGAGCCCGAGCCCGAGCTTGACGAGGAGGCTCTGGAGAAGCAGAAGAAGAAGGAGGAGGCTGACAAGGAGAAGGCTCTTGGCACGGAAAACTACAAGAAGCGAAAGTTTGATGAGGCTATCGAGCACTACAGCAAGGCATGGGAGATCTACCAAGATATCACCTACCTGAACAACCTTGGCGCGGCTTACTTCGAAAAGGGAGACTATGACAAGTGTATCGAGTCCTGCCAAAAGGCCATCGACGAGGGCCGACTTATCTACGCCGACTTCAAGCTGATTGCCAAGAGTTATGCCCGCATCGGTACCGCCTACGAGAAGAAGGGAGACCTTGCTCAAGCAGTCGAAAACTACAACAGATCTTTGACTGAGCACCGAACTCCCGATGTTTTGAACAAGCTCCGCGCTGCCGAGAGAGCCAAGGCTGAGGCATCCAAGCAGGCATACATTGACCCTGCCAAGGCTGAGGAGGCCCGTGAAGAGGGTAACAAGAAGTTCAAGGATATGGACTTCCCTGGTGCCGTGGCCGCATACTCGGAGATGGTCAAGCGAGCACCCGAGGACCCCAGAGGATACAGCAACCGCGCTGCTGCCTTTGTTAAGCTCTTTGAGTTCCCTAGCGCGCTGGATGACTGCAACTTGGCCATCAAGAAGGACCCAACCTTCATCCGAGCTTATATCCGAAAGGCGCAGGCGTACTTTGGCATGCGCAAATACTCCGACTGTGTGGATGCCTGCGATGAGGCAATGCAGGTTGATGCGGAGCATCACAAGGGTGCCAACGCTCGCGAAATTGAACAGCAGCAGCAAAAGGCTTTCTCAGCCATGTACTCAGCCCGAGAGAACGAGTCGGAGGAGCAGACAAGGCAGAGACTGGCTCAAGACCCAGAGGTGAGATTTTCCTTCCTTTTACAATGAGTTAATATTTTGGATGAGCATTCACTAACAGGAAACTCGGTAGATTATGGGCATAATGCAAGATCCAGTCATGCAGTCCATCCTGCAGCAGTCGCAATCCGACCCAATGGCTCTTCAAGAGCACATGAAGAACCCAAGCGTGCGGTCCAAGATCCAGAAGCTGATAGCCGCTGGCGTTATTAGAGTTGGAGGTCGGCCATGAGGATAAGAAACAAAAAGGAGTGGAGTAATGAGCCAATGAATTAAGTCATGTTTAATGTAACTCTATAGCTTTCGCAAAATATCTCTTTTTTACTATGATTTATCTGCTTTCTCGACTGCTCTCGACGTCTAAGATCATGAGCCTCATTGACTCACGGCGCGTCGAAATGAAACTGCACAGCCGCTCTAGACATTGGGGGCCGAACACACAAGCGGCGCTCGTCTTACCAGAAATGTACATCTAGCCGGTCGCTTATTGGGCCAACATACATGTACTTACGTATACAAAGTGGGAATTGGCAGCTTTCAGCCTCGTTCGCGCAAATAAGGCACCGGGGTATTACTGGGTATTTACCCCTCTCTCTCATCCTTTATTTTAGGCAACCCTGCAGAAAGAACCAGCTCAAGATAATCCCTAGAGGAAGCCCCCAGATGTATGAAGAAACGGAAAAGCTGACCGCAAAATGGCTAGTCGTGACTCTGGAAGAGAATTTGTCAACGATGATTATACGGTTGGCTGGGTTTGTGCCATAACGCCGGAGCATGTTGCTGCACGAGTTTTCCTCGACGAAGAACACGAATTGCCGGATTATGTATCTCCAAATGACAACAACAGTTACATTCTGGGAAGGATTGGAAAACATAATGTCGTCATCGCTGTCTTACCTCACGGAGAATACGGGATATCTTCTGCAGCAAGCGTGGCTAGAGATATGCTACACACCTTTCCGAACATTAGAATTGGTCTTATGGTTGGTATTGGAGGGGGGGCTCCCAGTGAAAAGCATGACATTCGCCTAGGAGATGTGGTGGTTAGCGTTCCTCGCGATGGAGAGGGTTGTGTGTTTCAGTATGACTTTGGCAAAACTATCCAAAGTCAAACCTTTCATTCGACAGGATTCTTAAATCAAACGCCAACAATTCTAAGGACGGCGGTAAGCGGCCTGGAAAGTCAATATGAAATAAACGGACACCAGATTCAAGAAACAATTGAGGCTATTCTCACTAAAATCCCAAGGTTAAGTAGCAAATACAAGCGGCCGAGCCTAGACACGGATAGGCTCTACCGAAGCAACGTCCTTCACTCTTCTGCCGACGATACAAGCTGTTGCTCCCACTGTGGTGACAGTCCGCCGAATTTAGTAGTACGTCCCAGACGGGACAGCAGCGAAGATGACCCAGCAATCCACTACGGCCTGATTGCCTCTGCGAATCAACTGATGAGAAATGCCGAGGTTAGGGATAAGTTGGCTGCCGAAAAGGATATCTTGTGCTTCGAGACGGAAGCGGCTGGTTTAATGAACCATTTCCCCTGCCTAGTTATTCGTGGTATATGCGATTACGCCGATACGCATACAAACACGGAATGGAGGGGTTACGCAGCGATGGTGGCAGCTGCGTATGCAAAAGATCTTCTCTGCCGGATTCCTCCAAATCGAGTTGAAGCCCTGAAAAGAATGGATGTTTTTTCTGGTAAGCTTGGAAAATGTTCCGATACATTGAAATGCTAGAAATTACTAACAGCGATTAGATATCTCAGAGGGCATTTCCGGTATTCTCCAGAAGCAAAAAAGCGAACATCGTGAAGAAGTTCTTAATTGGCTTACCCCAACCAATTATGCCTCTCAGCAGCATGACTACTTCAGAATTTGGCAGCCAGGAACAGGAAATTGGTTCATAGATTCTACCCAGTATCAGGCGTGGTGCAATACACCGGGAGAATTACTATTCTGCCAAGGAATTCCAGGAGCCGGGAAGACTATCTTAGCATCCCTGGCGATCGACCAGCTTACTACAAAATTCCATGACAACATGGATACTGGGATTGCATACATCTACTTTGATTACCGCCAGAGAGAAGAAAGAGCTGAAAAGTTGCTGCTCAGCCTCTTAAAACAATTGGTGCAGAAAAGAGCTTCTCTACCCGCATATATAAGTGCCCTGTACGAACAGCACAAGGACCAAAGAATCCCACCGTCATTGGAGGCAATATCACTGGCCCTGCAAGAAGTGGCAAAAGACTATTCGCAAGCTTATATCATCGTTGATGCACTTGATGAGTGTTCCAACGACTGTAGGATGAGATTTTTGACGGAGATTCTCAGTCTTCGGAATAAATCAGCAGTGAATATATTCGCAACTTCAAGGCCTAATGCAAACATTGCCAGCAAATTTAAAGATGGCACGCTCATTGAAGTCAGTGCTAGAGACGAAGATATACGTGAATATCTGAATGGAAACATGCACCGGCTACCGGATTTCGTTTTCAACGATGTTCAACTGAGAAGTGAGGTTGAGACAATGATTATCAATTCGGCACAGGGAATGTAAGGCGCTTCCCGCCCATTTATCACTCAAAATACTGACTTTTGGCAGGTTTCTTCTTGCCAAGCTACATCTGAACTCATTAGTCGGTAAAGTCACGATTAAGGACGTTCGGAATGCCCTTGAAAAGCTATCTGTTGGATCGGAAGCATGCGACCACGCTTACGAAGAGATGATGAAGCGAATAGACAATCAGCACCCCGATCAAAAAGCATTCGCTATGCGGGCTTTATCATGGATCTTTTACGCAAAAAGGCGACTTTCCGCGACAGAACTCCAGCACGCCCTCGCGGTGGAAAATGGTTCACATGAAATCGATAGCCGAAATTTCACCAGCATCGAGGATATTGTACTCATGTGCGCAGGCTTACTTACTGTTGATGAAGAGACTGATATCATCCGATTGGTTCACTACACAGCGCAAGACTATTTCGACCGGACACAGGCAACGTGGTTCACAAATGCTGAGAGAGACATTACAAGGTCTTGTGTTACATATCTCTCTTTCAGCATCTTTGACTCTGGATTCTGTGCTACTGATGTCGACTTCGAGCAGCGACTGTCTTCCAATCCATTTTACAGTTACGCTGCACAACATTGGGGGCATCATGCTCAGAGTGCTTCACCATTGCCCCAAGAAGTTACGGCCTTCCTTAAATGCGATGTCAACGTGCAAGCGTCAAGTCAAGCATTGATGGCTCTTAAGCCGACCTGGAAAGACTCAAATTATAGTCAATTAGTTCCTAGGAAGATAACCGGACTACACCTGGCGGCACATTTCGGAATTATCGAAATAATAGGAATCCCATTCAACGATCAGGAGCCAGACGCAGGGGATGATTTCGGTCGGACACCACTTTCGTATGCTGCTGGTAGCGGGCATGATGCGGTAGTCAAGCTTCTGCTTCGTCAACACAACGTCAATCCCAACTCTCAAGATAAGAATGGCCAAACGCCGCTAATGTGGGCGGCAAAGAGAGGGCATCTTGCAGTTGCCGAGTTATTGCTTATGGCTGATGGAGTTGACACCAATACTAAGGATCACTTCGACCAAACGGCGCTGCTGCTTGCAGTTAAAAATGGGCATGAATTGGTCGTCAAGTTACTTCTTACTGTGAGCAGCGCTTGTATCAATGGAGGAGATGATCGGTATCAGACACCGCTGTGGTGGTCGGTTCGAAATGGAGACGTCGCCATCACGAAATTGCTTCTTGATACACAAAATGTCGACATTAACATAAAGAATAATTATGATCAAGCGCCTCTTTGGTTGGCAGCTCGGAATGGAGATGACGAAATAGTCAAACTTCTCCTTGCAATGGAAGAACTCAACGTCAATCTTAAAGATAAGGAAGGCCACTCACCGTTGGGAAGAGCCGCCCAAAAGGGACACGATACAGTAGTCAAGCTTCTACTTACCAAAGAGAACATCGAGATCAACTCTGCAGACCATTATGGCTATACATCACTACTGTTAGCTGCAAGGAATGGGCACACGGCAGTAGTCAAACTGCTTCTTGATGTCAATAGCGTTGATGTTAATGCTATGGATAAGAGCGGTAGAAATCCGCTTCTATGGGCCGTCAAAAACGGACATCAAGATGTCATTACACTTTTGCTTTCTAATACTAAGGTCGACATTAATGTCAAAGACCATAATGACCAGTCGCCGCTACTATATGCGACAACTTATGGTCATGAGGCTATTGTTCAAGAATTGCTTGCAATCGAGAGTGTCGATGTTAATGCTAAGGATAGCTATCATCAAACCGCACTTTTATGCGCAGCTGAACGGGGTAAAGAGGAAATAGTCAAGATGCTACTTGCTCATAAAGACATCGACGTCGATGCGACAGATCGTTATGATCAAACGCCACTATGGTGGGCTGCTGCGAATGGAAACATATCAATCAGCTCTATTCTTCTACAACAAGAAGGGGTGAATATTAATGCTGAGAACACGTTCAAACAATCGCCATTATTATGGGCAGCCCGCAACGGAAACGAGGCAATAGTCGAGCTATTACTTACTATGCCTGGCATTGATGTTAACACCAAGGATAAAGATGGTTTTACGCCAATATGGTGGGCGGTCAAGAAGGTCTACAAGGCAGTAGTCCAACTGCTCCTCGCCAATGATAATGTTGACGTCAATGCAAGGAATGAAGCGGACCAAACGCTACTTCTATATGCGACCAAGGAGGGATACAATGCAATAGTGGAACTTTTACTCTCCAGAAGCGATATAGATGTGAATGCTACGGATGCAAATGGGCATACATCATTAGCACTAGCAATGTATTATTCGATGGGAAGCAGGTCTTCCCTTGACGAAGACGAGACATATACTAGAAGAGCGAGAGGACGGAGAGGTGGCATTCGATTACCCCTATCTCATGAGAAGGTAGCTGTAATAACGGAAGCGTATCCTCTGTCACTACCGTGGGAGGCTAGAACACGCTATGAGGCAGTTTATAAACTGCTTCTGGCCGTAGACGGCATAAATATCAACACCAAAGATAATTATGGTCAAACGCCCTTGTTGTGGGCAGCCAGAAAGGGCTATGAAGCATTGGTCAAGGTATTGTTGGAAGTGGATGGTATCGATGTCAATCAGAAAGACGACTCTGATAAATCGCCACTGCTGTTGGCAACTGCGGGAAAACATACATCAATCGTCAAACTATTGCTGAGCAGGGAAGATCTTCACCCCTATGCCGAAGATGAGTTTGGTCATAGTCCATTATGGTGGGCAATCGAGACGGACAACGAAATGGTAGTTGAGCTGCTACTACTTCAGGACGATAGCATTGTTCGGGATATCGTCACCCAGTCGATACTGAGGAAAGCTGCAGTCAAGGAAGACCATAAAATCCTCAGCATGCTTATATCCAGGAAAGGCATTGATATCAACACTGGAGACGATAGAGGCTCGAACTTTCTATTATGGGCTACTAAGCAAGGGGACATTGCCACAGTTGAAATGCTCCTTGCTCTTAATCAAGATGTGGATATCAATGCTCGAGATTATCATCGGCAAACACCACTATGGTGGGCTGTGAACTACGGGAATGAAGCTCTGGTCAGGCTACTTCTCGCAAAGAATGGCATTGATATCAATGCTAAAAATACGATTGACCAAACGCCATTATGGTGCGCCGTTAACAGCGGGAACTTGCCAATCATAAATCTTTTACTGAAAGAAGATGCAACGGATGTCAACGGAAGAGACAGTTTTGGCCGGACACCGCTTCTGGTAGCCGAATATTGCCGACAACAGAGCAGAATTTTGCGCCAGAGAGAAAATGAATACGGTTCCATGAGTGTTCCAAAGCCTCCAATTTATCCAAAATACCTAGATGATGCGGATGATACGGATGATACAGATGATTTAAAGGTCCCCAATGGTGCACATCAAAATATGCTATTAGCCAAGGAAGATAGCTATATGGATATTATTCAGTTACTGTTGGCCAGAACCGATATCGACGCGAACGCTGTAGGACCAGATGACTTGGACCTGTTGTGGCATGCAACTATTCACAGAGATGCGGCCTTGGTCAGGTTGCTTGTAACTCACGAACATGTCCACGCCAACAGTCGAAATAATCTTGACCAGACACCCCTACTCTGGGCAGTTTCAAAGGGAGACGTCATGATGGTTAAGACACTTCTTGTCAACGGAAGCCGTATCGATATTAATGCAGAAGGGAAAACATATCGTACTTCTGAGACGGCTCTATTACTTGCGGCTCGCAAAGACTACGCTACAATTGTTAAATTACTGCTATCTGAGGATGGAATCGATCCAAACATCAAAGACCACAAAGGACGCACACCGCTATCAAATGCAGTACTCAACGAAAGTATACCCTGTGTCACGGTATTGCTCAGCAAAAAAGGTGTTGACGTCAATACACAGGATTTTGACACTCGAACACCATTGGTGCATGCAATAATCAGGAACAACGTACCAATTGTGAAGCTACTGCTTGGCACTAATGAAGTTGATGTCAACTTAAAGGATGCGCTTGGTCGAACGCCTATATGGCATGCAAGAAACGCCAGTAAAGAGCTAGTCCAGCTTCTCATCACGTCTGGCGCTAAAGTCAACTGCAAAAACAAGTCTGGGGAATCTCTTTTATCGTGGTTTGCTCACGCTGTGAATAAGGAGATAATCAGTGTACTACTTGCTGTGAACGATATTGATGTAAATATCAAGAACAATAGGGGGCAGACACCCCTTTACACCGCCGCTGAAGAAGGATATGAAGGCGTTGTTAAGCAACTACTTGAACGAAACTGTGATGACATCAACAGCATGGACGACGATCGATGCACACCACTTTTAGCTGCGATTATACGGCGCCATACAGCAGTGGTGGAAGTATTGCTTAATGAAGAAGGTATCGACGTCAATTTGGAAGATTTACCTGGCCAAACGCCCCTAATACGGGCGACTCAGGCAATGGATGAGAAGATTGTTGAGCTACTGTTATCCAAAAACGTTAATGTTAATATGGCAAACGCATTTGGCGCAACTTCTTTGTCCATAGCGGCTGGGAAGGGAAACAAAAGGATAGTTGAACTTCTCCTAGCTACGGAAAGCATCAAAGTCAATTACCAAGATAAAAAAGGTAAAACACCTCTATTGTATGCAGCTGGAGGCAGTTCCGCGTCAATAGTTCCGCTACTACTCGCCCATGATGATATCAGGGTCAATTTACCAGATGAATCTGGTCAGACACCACTGTTACACGCAGTTACTCAGGGGTTTGAAGAAGTTGTCCGACTTCTTCTTGACGCAGATGGAATTGACGTTAATGCAAGAGATAAGGATGGACTATCTCCGCTACTATGGGCAGTCAATGAGGGGGATGAAAGGATGGTCAGGCTACTTCTTACGAAAGGCGTCAAGCATATCAACTCTGAGAATAAGGACGGCGAGTCGTCATTGTTTCTTGCCTCTCGGCATGGCCATCAAGAAATAGTCGATATCCTCCTTGCTCAAACCGGTATTGATGTTAACAGTTTGAGTCATAGGGCCTCAACGCCACTAATGATTGCATCAACTTATGGACACTTGCAAATAGTTCAACGGCTCCTTGTGCAAAAGGATATTCATATCAATTTGAAAAATCAAAAGGGTCGGTCAGCGTTACATTCAGCTGTAGCATACGGATACACACAGATTGTTCAATTGCTGCTCAGTCAAAAAGACATCAACATCAATACAAGGGATGAAGACGGTTGGACACCACTACATCCAGCTTCAGAATATTCATATTTACAAATTGTTCGATTATTAGTCGATCAAAAAGGTATCAACGTTAACGCCAAAGGGAATGATGGCTGGACACCATTACATTTTGCTGCATGTCATGGGCATCTCAAAGTCATTCAGCTCCTCCTTAGTCAGAACAACATCGAAATCAATTCCGAGGATCAAGAACTTCTAACACCACTGCATGTAGCTTCAAGGAGTGGAAAACATGAAGCTGTTCAACTGCTGCTTAACCACAACAGCATTGATACCGATGTTAAAGACATCGATGGTCAAACTCCACTTCATTGGGCTTCAGAAAATGGACATTTTGAAGTCATGAAACTGCTACTAAGCAAAACCACTGTCAATATTGATTCCAAAACCATCCATGGTTGGACACCAATCCATCATGCCTCGAGGAATGGGTTCTTTAGAGTCGTGAAGTTGCTTCTTGAACATGGAGCCGCCGTAAATGCCAGAACCAATCATCATACAACACCATTGCATATGGCCTCATGTCATGGACATTACGGATTAGTTAGACTTCTCATTGAACATGGCGCTGAGATGAATAGTGTTGAGATTAATGGCTTCACACCAAAACAGATGGCTTTGATGAATAGACATGTGTCAGTAGCTGATTTACTTTCTTGATAGGCAGGATTACGTAGGAATACACACATCTCTCATAAGGAATAATATTCATTTACCTATCTAATCGCTGGTTGATACGTCCATCAATGATCTATAGATTCTATAGTACATCCAGATGCATTCATATGAGGGATGTCGGCTGCAGTAAATGGAGCGTCCAACAAATGGAGCATAGTAATCGAATATCCACGACATTCACAAGACTTCTGGTGGGAGCGGTCACCTTACAGTTAAAGCGTTAATTTTACTGAGCTCTACTAAATATATAGTAGTAGCCCTTTTTTAGGGTTTTGTGATGGCCTATCCCGTGTCCCGTCATATGTGCCTAACCAGCCTCCATCCCATTCATCACCGACCAAGCCTACCAACGCCGCGCAATTGCCTCTGATTTAGCATGTCGTTGCATCTCCAAGACCAGCGTCAGTAGCTGCCAACAAAAACTCCATGAAACCAGCGCTTGTTGCCCTGAGATTGGAGTTGAACGACGCAACTGTGGGGTAGAATGGGCACGACGCAGCGTTATTGGCGAAACCAAATTCGACGGTGTAAGAGTGGATGAGATTCTTGGTGGGGTCAGCAAAGTGTCGTGAATATGCGTAGTCGTCGCTGGCTCCTGATGTGGGATACAGATTGGCCGACTGGAAAGCAGTGTAGGATTTGCCACCACCCGAGGTCATGGCCGAGGCAACTCGTTTGGCCACAGAGATCTTGGTGTCAGAGTCTGCCTGTGGGAGGTACTCGCCATAGCCCTTGCCGGGAGAGGGAGTGTCGGTGAGGATACCGCGGACTTTGCTATAAGTGCCGTTGAGGAAGTTCATGGTGGGATACGAAGATTGGTTCTCGTCGCTGCCCCAGTTCCACAGGACGTCGCCGGCATACGAGTGAAGGTCGATGAACCAGCGAATCTTGGAGTATGTGTCCATGACCCACTTGATGTTCTTGGTCTCAGGCTCAGAGAAGGCACTGGTTCCGTGGTAAGTCTCAGAGCTAGGAGAAGTTGAGCCCACGCTTGACTGCGCCGAAGAGGCAAACAGATTTTTGAAGTCCCAGAGGAAGTCGAAGTTGCGGTTCAGATCAACTCCGGGAGATTGGCCCGAGTTGGAGTTGCGGTTCTTGCGCCAGCAGCTGTTTGTTGACTGGTCATAGGCCACTCCATCGGGGTTGCTCAGTGGGATGAAGACAATCCCCGCAGCCAAAGCCGTCTTTACCTGAGCGTTGGTGTATGTCTTGGATCCATATGTGAGTCCGACATTGTTCTTGTTGGCGTACAGCAAATCAGAGATGAAGTACAGAACGCTGTCGGCAGCACCGCGCTCTCGAGCGTGGATGTTGCCATTGAGGAAGACGCGGTAGGCATCAGTGCAGCTGCCTCCAGTGCCGCCGACCTTGGCGCCGACGACAGTTGCGCCCTGGGCCGTCTTGTACGGAGTGTTGAATGTCTCGATTCCGTACGTGTTAACGAGGCCCTGCAGACCGCTTAAAACCTCCTTGGCGCTGAGAATCGTGCCGATTGAAGTGGACGACGACTGAGTTCCCAACCCTCGTGGTGCAGTTGCGCCACCACTGAATCTATCGCCTGTGCCGATAGGGGCTCCGTTGCTGCCCTGACGGCGGACAAGAGGCTTCAATCCACTAGCCTCGTCTCGCTCGTGGGGGAGAAGACATCCTGAGCCCACATTAGAGAGCGCGAGGAGCGCAACGGGAATAAACGTCTTCATCTTGATCTGTTGCTGTCTTCGCAGAGAGAAGTGAAGGAAGAGGTGGATGGGTTGCTTGGCGGTTGTCTAGAGCTGCGTGATCCTATTTATATACGGTTCGAGGGCATAATATGATTTCAGATTGATGTACGTTATGTTAAATGTTGATAGCAGTGTCACATCGAAAAGAAACGGCAATCCGCCTTCATCTGGAAGCTGGAAATATCGAGGCCCGCAACTGCCAAAAGCAGGTAGTCCACTGACCTGAATATGAAGGCAAAATAGCACTTGGAACTTTCCTTGTGTCGACTGCCGGCCACGCGCACGTATTATAGAAACAAAAGTGCCGAATGCCCCGCCCATAAAGATCTCGTTCTAGTACCTCCTTGCACATCAATTCGTGGGGGGGGGCTGGTAATGACGGGGGCTGGCGATCGAAACGGCTTTGCGCCGTCCGATCAGTGTCAACCCCCTGCTTTTATGCATCTCCAGTTACTAGGGAGTTCCCATGACGAATGTCAAAATGGTATATCGCCGTGTACGACCAAGAATCCCAACCATTGGGGCGGAGCAAAACACAGCCCCTACATCGTTGCGTCAAACGCATACCGACAACCGTAGTATGCATAAAGTAATTGACTCACAGTTGGGTGAATCGACTGCAAGGAATCTTTGTAAATGAATACACTGCAAGGAATCTTTGTAAATGAATACACTGCAAGGAATTTTTGTGCATTGACATAGATATAGATACCGGGCAGTGAACACCAGGATAGGAAGGTCACGGAACTGAGCGCTCACGACAGCGGGTTCTCAACTATAGTAGAGCTGGAGATTGCCAGGTAAATCGGCGCCCTCCGATGTGTAAATCGATGCTATGCAGTCACGACATCGTTGCTGCGGCACGCGTTCTCTCTCTTCTCGTTGGGTAGAAGCTCCGAGTCACTCTCATAAATGGGTGAAGGCAAACGATACATCGGTATCCTGATGGGAAACCAACGTGTGGCGCTGGTGTTGAAACGACTCGCGTTGCCGAGCGCTTCCTGCTGTCGTCATTTATTTTGCCTGTTTGGTGCTAGTTGTTCGGCCATTAACAAAGTGGCAGCTCCTTTTTTAGCTTAAGTTAGTTATGAATATAAGCCTAAAACTATAAGTTTATCTCGCAAGCAATTGTAGCTGGATCTCTTGCAGGTTTAAGCACATGGCTAAATTAGGAAGGAGAGCATTCAGGTAAGCCGCCCATCGATTGCATGTGGCCAGAGGGGCAGCCGCAGGACCGAGGTCTTAGCTTGTTATTGCCCGTTATCCATTCATAATATCAGGCTGATATCCTGTAGTATTCCATACTTTCGCGCATAAACAAAAAATTTGTGATAGTAGCGTTTTGGAACGAAATGATGAGGCTGAAGTTGTCCAAAACGCGAAAACAGCCAAGTAACCCTAATTTTGTTATTCACAGCTTTTGGTTACCTATCTTAGTAAGACTCACGATATTTCATCCGCATTTCATCTACCAAGCGGAGAACAATCGATTTGCTTGTAGTCGCCTAGTTAATAGTGCATGCAATTAAATCGTTAGTTTGTGCTCGGCACAGCTTTTCTCCCTCTGGGAGCACAAAGATGTCGGAGTTCGTGCTATGCCTAACAACCCGTCATTGGCTATATCCGTAGATCTGTCTCTGATGAGTCTTGAATTAATATGTGCCTTTAATTTATTACATCGAACTGATTCGGTCGTCCGATTAGAAACGTAACGTCGCAATCTCCTAACTCAACTGCCAGTCACTGAGACAGTGAACTTCACAAAGCATGCATTTTATACCCCGCCTAACTGTGCCCGCCGAGAAATCAGTTTCATTCAAACTTGAATTTTAAGAGCCATTTCTCTTCAAGATAACCCTACTTTTGCAGCCCCCTCATAACACTAGGGTGATCCATCAAAAGAGTTCCTATCCAAATACATGGCGAAATTGTCAAGATATCACAAAATCTGTTCAGCTTGTTCAAGGCCTTGGACGAGCAGTTTCAATTTGACGAAGACAATGACAAAGAACTGCGGGCCGATTTCGTTGGCATAGACCAAATTAATGCACATGAAAGAGGTCATCAAGTGTCACTAATGAGGCCTATATACTCTGTCGCGTTAGTAGTCTATGCCTGGCTTGGTGGCGATCCGTTGACCACGCTGGTAATACCTGTAATCAAGATACTTCACCTCACAGTAGGGACAAACCAATGAAACTAGCACGGCATCGAATGGCTGAAGAAATCACAACTGCTCGCTAAGGATACACCTGGGAATCAAGGCCATGCTGAGGTTACGAATCTAGTAACCGTCTATAATATGCTGCTTTTCTTTGCCTATTTGAATTTTGCCCGTCTGGCCTACTGGAAACGAGTCTAAATTGTTCGGAATGAAGTTTAGCAAAAGACTCAGTCTTTTGCACTCCGATAAAGTTCTTACCCGATCTGAAGTCTTTGTGGCTAACCGTTAGTTAACTGAGACAGCATGGACTAAAAGAGAGATGATATGTGCGCATTAATGGACGATGGTGGCATCCACCTCCTGCGACAAGGAAGCACAGGGTAGACGAATATAACTATATTGTATGACATCTTACAAAAGTACAATTTGGGGACTAAGAGTGCACTGGAGGGCATCTTTAACTGCGCATACCATTATTAGAACGCTAAATCACAGGATTATATCTATGAATTTTGGGGATCACTAGGCTTGACATCGTACCTGATTACGAGAAACCGGACATTATTAGATGAAGGACAAGTGCAGCCTGAGAAGTTTGGAATCAAATAAACTAAGATACAGTTGTGTAATGTGAATGCAGGTACTTTTTTCTTTTTCGTACCGTCAAGCGTCCTTAAAGTCGTTGTCAAGCTGCTCCTGGAACTTGGCCCATTGCCCCTTCACCTTATATGAAGAACTCCAGTAGTTTCCTTTGTCATCCTTTCCAAAGATAAACCAGCCATCTGCAGGCTTGATAGGGCCATGGTTTTCCTGGACATACGATGGTCTGCAAGGAACATCGCCCTTGGAAACTTTTCGAGCTGGTGCAAAATCAAGGTTGAACAGACCCGCCTTCGACCAGTTGGAGAAGCCAATCTGAGCCATTGTGCCATCGCCAAAGATGATAACAGGGAGGCCGGAGTAGGACGTACGCACCATGTTGTGATATGCTTCATGTTGTGCTTTTGTTCCCTGTTCGTTGATAGCCCTTCGAACCTGGCATGCAAGCCAACTCAATGGCCTAGAGAAGATATCGCCTGCTTTGATCAACACATTGGCCCATCCGTAAGCGTTACCGACATAGGGATGTTCTGCTGAAGGTGGAATCAGATCGCCTTCAAAAGCTTTCCGCAGAGACATGGCTATAGACGCAGCAACCTTCAGAAATGGAGTCAGAACTGTTTTATTCCCAGAGCGAGGGACAAGGGACCTGATTGCAAGAACCTACCGTCCTATCTGAGCTCATATCCATGGATGCAACGATACAGCGAATGATCCAAGCCGTTAATATGTCATTTTCAGTCAAGAAAACTTTTGCGATATCTTCTCCTTTTTCGATTGCCTCCGCGCGGAGCTCTTCCAAAGCCTTATCAAACTGCATTCGCCAATATGTTTCGGGGACGCAAACCATGCGATTCTCCTTGGCACGAACCAGCATATCGACGCCATAACCAAGACCCCATTGGAGCATGCCGCCTAAGCCAACTCTTTTATCAGCCAGGACATGTTGTTCCGTGACTGGGCGAGATCCTTGAGCTAGAGCATCAAAGGGGTCTGTATCGAATCCGCATGGTGTTGGAATCGCATCCGCCTTGCCCCATAGCATAGAGCTCCAGCCTTCTACGACGTACTGCATGCCTAGGGCATCAAATGCTACATGCTGCCATTGCAAGACCACCACAGTCTTATCAGTAAAAGAGTTGACGCGCAGACCCAAGACTGGACGATCGGAAGTGAGATAGTCGCTAATTCCCCCAGGTCTGTAACCCGTTTCCCACGCCAAATCTGCGAGGTCGTCTGGATCACCTAACACGGCAGGCTTACTACTGGGCCGTGGTATCTTGGAGGCTGCTGGATGGGAAGCGGCTGGCATGCCGTGATCAACATGGGCAAATGCGATTGCAGGCCGCTCGGCCGTGAACTCGGCGGGGATATGCCATTCAATCTTCCCAACAGCCTAACAAATGACATGAGTGTCAGCATGAGTTGCTGCGTTTAAGCGAGCACAAAGTTCAGCTACAAGAAACTGGTCCGGTGCAGCAGTCCTCACATTCTTCCTTAGCCGGCCCCCAAGGCGTTGCCAACCCTCCCGCTTAACAAGGCCCTCGAGAGATCCGCGAAGCTTCTCCGGGTCAAGAACATCATCGAAAACGAGAGAGACGGCCATATTGTTCCCTTGTACGAGTGGGCTGTTCTCAAAGAAATGAAGCGGTATTATTTGATCGCCCAAAACGGGCGCCGGGCTAGGCTTTCCTCCAAAAAACAGATTCATTTCGCTCCGTGACACAGTTCAGGTTTACAAAAAGAAAAGAGCAAAGATTCCTTGCTTATCTCGTGATATAGAAGTATGAGAGAGGCATCCGAGAGAGTCCTTGGTTCTAAGTATGAAAGCATGTATTAAGCCAGACGACACAAAGCAGAAACTCAGACAGCGGTGTAATGCCGATTATTGCTATTTAAGGATGTAGAAGTATTTCATTAGGAGTTTTACCTGGTGGATAATCGGCTAATAAAATGAGTTACGGATCGCAAGAACCTTGAAGCTGTTGGTTCCTCTCTCGAGCCCCCCGTCCGGTCCCACTCACAAAGGATCTTTTGCGGCCGCAATCATGTTACAGGTACGGGATGCACATGCCGAACCCCCTTTTCTTTACTCTGGATCTCTGCAATGGTCAGATATGAGCTCTGTATTTCGTAAAATTGTAGTACTACAGAGATGTTAATCAAGCGTTTAACAGTGCCAAACTAATATGTGGTCAAACAATTCTGTTTCTTCAAAACGTTGACAATACCAAACGCAATGCTTAGTAACATATTATCCAGGAAGACATTTAGGTCAGGCCACTTTGTGTGTGCAGCCGTCATGCCGCGTTTGTAGAAGACAACGGTCGAGTTGAAGAACTGGGACATACAGGGGTAGGTTCAACTCTCAGCACCCAACAAGCAAATCAGAAGAGCGTGCGAATGAGGAGGTCACGCTATTACTGTTATACAGCACAAAGACCGGGGCAGCAAGGCATTATGCGAACCCCTGCCACTAGTTGCTAAATAGCCGAGAGTTTGGCATGCGCCACATATTTCTGAAAGAGGAGAAACACTGCCCATTACCACACAATAACCACGGACCTTGTCAGTACGTTGGCTTGTGAACTGATTACTACAGGATCAGAGTATTCTATATCTCGTATATATAAGAGGCTCTCATGAAGATTGGAATCAATCTGTACGGGCTGCTTACAACACCCCGATGCTCTCGGACTTTCTTGCAAGCTAGATTTTCTCCAATCCGTTAATTGAACGGAGCCGGCCCTGTTTATAATGGATCTTTCTACGACGCCAGCGATGGCGCCGCCGGATGGCCAAACACCGCAATTTGACGCTCCCTATAATTCTCTACAGATACGGACAGTGGCCGCATTCGGAATCACTTATTTCTTTGCTTCCTTTTTCCTCTCTTTACGCTATTTTCAGGCTATCAAATTAGTCAAACATGTTGAGGTAGACCTAAGTATGTAAGTCCCGCCTCACCTCGGATAACTGATACCCAAGACACCAACATTGAAGTTCAGGCCCTCATGTTGACCCTTTTATTCTTCCTTTGTAGTTACACTTACGCTTGCATATTGCCTCTCCATGTACTACTTTATAACATTGGTTGATTGTACGTTTGCTTGGTGCCATTTGCGAGACTCCTCACTAAATCCAAAAACAGTAATGCGACATGGCTGGGGGAAACATCTATGGGATGTGTCATTGGCACAAATCATGGAGTTTAATAAAGTAAGCGTGCAACATTACATGCCAATACTGACACTGAACAGTATTAAGGCTTTTTAGGAGTTACTCCCTAACACCCTGACATACTTAATTACCCCATCCGTCACCAAAATGGCCATGCTGTCTGTCTTGTACCGCATCAATCCCTCTTTAATCTACCGCTGCGTTGTCGTGAGCGCTGCTGTCGCTATTCTCGCTTATACATTGGCATTGACTAGTATCACTGGCGGCCCATGTAATCCTCTCAAATCAGGGACCACTACTTGCTTAGAGAATGTGGCCCTGGCACAGGCCGTGATGAATATTGTCTCCGACTTCGCGGTTATAGCTATACCGATTCCAACCATCCACGGACTCCATTTCACATTGAAGCAGAAAATTTCGGTAGGCTGTATTCTGGCCATAGGATCTGGGTCAGTCTCTCTCTCTCCATTTTCCACTTCTAGTTACTTTGCTTTTTCACTAACTGTTCCGTAGTGTCGTCGTCTGCTCCATAGCCCGTCTACCATATGTTCTCATTCTTGACAGCACCACCGATGTTACATATACAGAGGCCATTCTGGGTGTGTGGTCCATCGTTGAGATCAACCTCGGCATCATCTGCGGCTGTGCAATGCGGTTGAAGTCGCTGGTCGTAAGGTACTTGCCCCAGCTTGGATTCTTCTCTTCCAGTCCACACGAGAGCGAGACACACGGGTCATTGGGTAAGAACCTCCAAAAAGGCAGTAACAATGCTCAACGGTCATACCAGCTCCACAGCATCCAGAAGGAGAACGTCAGCCAAGGGCTTGACAATGGAAGCGGTGGTGATTTTCACTCATATGGGCCCAGCCCTAGAAGCAGAGGCTCGGATAACGGGAGCACAGACAAGATATTAAATTAATGCGTAACCGGGCATTTATTTATTACTTTTGAGAATTTAACAGCCATTTGAAGTTCTTAGGCGTTTATTTCCTACCAAAAGAATGATTGAAGGGGTTAAAGTATGCACAATTGTACTAGATATGGCTCCAAAGTTCGCACAATTGTGTATGACAAAATGCAATACGCAAGGCATTAGGATAGCCAGTAATAGGACCTCGGTGCATTCATTACCCTTCCACTCGGAGATATACAAGCGTGTGCGAGAATACACCATCTGACTGACTACATAATTAGCATAGGGCAGAAGGGAGCTGTGTGAAGCCCTTATTAGGAAGAGAGGTCGTAGAGCTAGATCTTAGAAAGAACAAACCTATTGAAATTTTCTCATATGCATGCAGGCGACCTATTATAGTAGCAATCAACCGTCAAACTTCCCGAATTTCTTACGTCCCCGGGCTTTCGCCTTCGGTTATTTAATATGTCTGACTATAGCTACTTAGATTCCATATTTACCCCTAATGCTTTTCTACGGGATCTTGTAGGCATCAGTGGCTCTTAACCACGGCGAGGATGAAGCCAGTAAACACCGGTGTAGGTATCATTGAATGGCAAGCCACTGTCGGCATCAGTGTGGCCTGGACTCGCTCATCTCTGCCAATCTTTGTCAAGATAGTCTCGCCCCCTTCCTCTAGCCCATTCTTAATCATTGATGGAATCACATCGTCTAGAAAGATGCATCCCTTTGGACGCGTTAACTTGACCGCCCAGTCGAAGTGCTCCCATTGATCTTCGAAGTCCGCGTCGATAAATACCATGTCAAACTGCCTCCCTTCCTCCGCAAGTTTCGGCAATACATCCAGCGCTGATCCAAGCAGAATCTCTACATCGAGGCCATTGACATTCTCCAATGCCGTGTCCCGATGTTTTGGGTCGATTTCGATACTGGTTACCTTGGCTCCTGCTTCCGCAAAACAGATAGTCGAGTAGCCCCCCAGCGTACCAATTTCGAGAACTGATTTGACTCCCATGAGCTGAGCGAGAATGGATAGATGTTGACCGGACATGGGGAGGACACTGATGGGTGGAAGGCCTTTGGCTGTCGAGTTGACCAAGCATTGTTCAAGCTTGGGATTGGGACGGAGCAAAGCAGATTGAGCTTGTGCGTCGAAGCTTGGGGCTAAGCGAAAATTATCATAGCTGAGAACGGCCTCCATTGCTGGCGTTGTGAAAGCCATATCGAAGTGGTGTATTGGTAAGAGCTGAAAACTTGCAAAGTGTCCGGTGAGGATAATAAACTTTGAACAAGATCAAGTAATGCATCTAGCATATATATACTTACTTCGGAGTTCTTGAAATGCCGATAGGCCGCGCAGAGTATATACGACATCCCTCACATCTCGGAAGGAGTCGCATATTTTAAGTAGCGAAATATAGTAGGAGCTATTCCTATGGGCTAGCAGCCATTCGATGGATATGGGGTCCCTCTAAGAGGAACGAAAAAGTCCCACTGTGCAGATGTAGCTTGTTTCATATGAGTCTGACATATCTAGGAGATGTGTTTATCGGCTTCTAAGACGGATTGGACTAAACGAGGTGGGGGGCTCGTTCAACTCTAATGAATCAGCGAACCCACTAAAGCGAGAAAATCACTAATGCTATACAAGTATGCAATATTTCATATTTGACAAATCAAGAATTGACTGCTTCAATGTCCGAGTCCCCTCTTCGGAGTATTACAATAAGGAGTATCAAGATTGCCCCCGCATTTGCCGAAATCTCGGGGCTAATGCATCACCCACCTGTTTTCGCATAGCCAGATCCGGCTCGTTTAGTCTTGTATGGTTTAGTGTCCGAGATATCTAATGTAGCCTTGTATAGTCCGATGTCCAGACAAACCCGACCACCGATTTCGCAACCACACGACAACTCCGTATCCCACAATAATACCCTACATCACGCAATGGTCGTGTACCCTCCCGCTATAATGGAACCGGCACCAACGTCTGGCTCATCCTCCCATGAGGCAAAGAAGAGAACCGCTCCGTCGCTACTCGACTGCACTAATGTCTTCATTATCACCTCCAGTTCAGAACAGGCGTTATGCAAGATCCCAACCAACTTGGTAGTAGATCCATTCAGGCAGAAAAGGCTGCATCACAAATCCAAGCGCGGATGTGACCAGTGCAGGAAACGACGAGTAAAGGTAGGTCATCGTCTAATGGACGCTACATTGCGTTGACCCCGGTCTCCGAATGCTGCTAACCTGCGTCATTCATATACACAAGTGCGACGAGAGAGTTCCCAGATGCTCGGCATGCACCCGTCGGCAAGAGCCTTGTAGCTGTTGGGTTTCTGGCAGCTCCAGGCGAGAGGTTGAAAGATCGCAAGAGATCCTTGCTGTTGACCAAGTACCCCGGAGCGTCTCACAACAACACAAATTGGTATCGGATGAAGTAGTCAACTTGCTACACATGAAGCTCTTTCACAATTTTCAACATCAAACGATCCCTACCCTCCTCTTTGGCTCGGATGTCTGGGAAAATGCCATACAGCTATCCTTTAGCTTCCCCTCTCTAATGCATGCCATACTTTGTGCGTCGGCGAGGCAACTGTCGTTTCTATTTCCCGACGAGCGGAAGTATGCTGCAGCAGCAACCACTCATTTGATAAAGACACTCTGCCTCTTCCGTGACGACCTTTCTAGTAAACTCACTCCGTCCAACGTCGATGCATTCATGGTCACGACTGCGCTGCTACACATGGAGATGTGGTCCAATGTCGAATTTGTGGTGTTTGGGCCTGACGGGACTATGTCATATGATCCTCTTCAAGACCGTCTTTTCCAACACAGCCTGGGTGTCTTGCATGTATTCTTGAGCTGTATTCCCCTTTCTTTGCAGGGGCCGTCACCATTGATGCCGCACATCAGGCATAGCTCTCGGAATGTCCTGGTCAATGCTGCAAGGCTGAGTAGAAAGACACTGGAGAACTTTAGGTGGTTTTTCTCATATGAACGGCCTCTCAGTCCATCCCTACTTTCCGTGCCTCTCCCCTTTGTTCGCGATTCCGATCTTGCCCCAGAAAATCTCTGGACCGTTCAGATACCAAAGCTAGCGGAAATAAGCCCTTCTAAGTCTAAAGAAGCAGGCTACTGTTTGAACGGGTATTATGGCATTGTGGATCGCCTTTGCCTCATATTATCCTTCCTTCCAGAGGCACAAGATAAGGAATTTGAGGGCCTGAGCCCCGAGTTGACAACAAACCTTTCTCGATATCTTATTATCGTCCCTGTTCTGTGCGACCAACAGTTCGTCTCGATGGTGAGACATGGGGACCCCCACGCAATGGTCTTGTTGTATCACTTTTATCGCGCCGTAAGGATCCTTGTTCCTTCAACAGAGCATTGGTGGGCACAAAGAAGGGCTAGCTTGGCAGAGACGGTGATACAGCAATGGCTATTCCGAGAGTGCGCTAGAAATGGGGTATCAGCTGGAGACAAGATTCCCTAGTTTTCACATCGAAATTAGCTTTGCAAGCTCTTCTGTTCCCAAAATGTTGTTCTATCATCTACCTGAAGCTGCAATCTACATGTATATTAGAGAATTCTCTACATTAGCATTTCTGAAAACTGTACAAAGTGCAGTTACAGCTGCAATTAAGTCGTGTCCTTTCATTGTACACCATAATCCAAATTGCGAGTGAGAATATTAGCTAGCCCAGTCAGATCTACGTTTTCAGAAACTTTCATGGGCTCTACAATTCACCCCAGCTTTATAACTGCCTTTAAAGCCGTATGCGGCAGAAGTGTCTCGACTGCTAGTTCGTGCTGCGATCCGCTGCCATCATCCCAGGGCCTAGATGATACACATAGACTCATGAATCATATTGCATTATTCTCTGAGTACATGTACAGAGGCCCATTTCGGTTCACTTTGTTGCTCATGGCTTCACACGTGGCGCTCCTGGCTCACTGCCCTCCGGCACAGGCACCAAAGCCGACCTTGTATAAATATGCCTGGCACCCTCCAGATTAAAACCTTCGACGCAGCCACCTTTGACCGCAAGTGAGGGCCTAGGCGTACCATCTTTGAAGATTACCCGATGCAGGATACGAACGCCACACACTTTGCAGAAATAGCACTCTACTGTGTTGCCGGAATCTGCTTGCCTGGCCCACATGCCAATATGTTGTTGTAAATGTTTCGGGAATGGCCACATGCCCTCAGATGGGAAGATGGCAGAGGTACCAAACGCGGAAGCCGATTGTTTCTGGCATTCCGTGCAGTGGCATACATATTTGCTGAGAGGTTCAGCGCGCGAGGCTATGAGGGAAATGGTGCCGCATTGGCAAGTTATCTTTGGATTTTCGCTTAATTTTGGGAGCATATTAGAGTGGTAGCGATTAGATGTTGATGAGGTCGGATGTGTTAAACCCTCGAAGTGACTCATGAGATATGGGCGTAGTAAGCTGGTTGATGGCCGCAATGCAGTCCGCTGCCGAAAGGCAATTAGTAAATATGCTTTTGAGGAGTTCATTGAGAGCAAAAGAGTCAAGACTGGTTGGATTCAAGATGCATGATTCAAATCGTGAATGAATTCTTTGATTAGAGGCCTAGAGACATCAGTTTGGGGATGTAACAACTAAATGCTGACGGACTATCCAATGGAAGTAAGCACCTTGGAATAACGTTATTCCTTTGAAACCAAGAGAGAAAGTTACGAAAAGAGCCACATCCTTCATTGGTGGTAATAAAATGGTAGCGAGCATCTTAGCGTCGGGTTGGGTAACCACTAAAAATGGAATCATGTAACTCCAGATTTGAAGTCTTGGGATGCAAAAAAAAAAAAAAAAAAAAAAAAAAAAAAAAAAGGAAGTCATAACACTGAAGAGAGGAGCTTGATGGGACCCCGAATTTTCCACTACCTGTGGTCGTATGTGCTAGTATACTCTCAACGGAGGCTTAAATACTGACAGCCACACGGAACGATCCGAGCCTTTTTCATTCATGAAAAGGTGTAAGGTTATATTACAGGAGGGATTTGCTGGTGATAACTAATCTAACTACTGATATACTATATTAAGCGGATAGTTTATTTATAGAGAAGGAGATAGATAGGGCCTTAAATATTCTCTTACTGATGTTCATTTATGCAGCTTGGGGCTACTTGAAGCGAATAAATTGTCTGATTTCCCATACCTTTTCAAGGGAAATATTCCACTTTTTATACCAGGAAGTCGGATTGACCTCTACTTCGTCACTACTGCTACTTATCTATCAATTGATTGTGCAGCTAGCCCAAAAGTCTCATCAAACCGATCATAAGTTGTCAAGGAGCAAATGTACTCCCCATGCACTTTGAAGGCGAGGTTAGCCGACGTAGCACGATAGTTGTTATTGAAGGAGCCATCCGATTGTTCAACCACAGTGGGCCACCGCAGCCCTGTAGTGAATACCTGAACTCATTGCCCGAGAGCTGGGTAGAGAGCACGACGTTCTCGCCGACGTTGAGCCTGGTCCAGCGGCAGGGGTCGGTACCTTCCACCCACATCACCACTGGGGAGTAGGGAGCGTCAGTGTTGAAGGCGGTTGTAAACTGCATATAGATACAAGATAGTTCAAAAAGTATCGTTGCAACCCACGGCAGTATCGTTGTAACCCACGGCAGTCCCGATGGCATTAACAGCCTCAATACATATTGTAGATAATGCCAAAGTGATGATAATAGGAAGAACGTCTCGTACCAAAAGCATTGTAAAGTGCAAATTTTCTGAATAGCTGAAGGAGAACTTATTTAATATATTCAATCGATCAATGCTCAGATTTGGCAGTATTGTTGTGAATAGAAATTGGGAGCTCTGGGTGGTCTTGTAGTTCCCAAGTTGGAACTATCCTTTTGTATATTCTCACAGTGACATTTATTGCCAGAGACAGTTTGAACAATCGCCTGATATCCTTGAATAATCGGACATGGATTCAGTAGTATCTTAGCTTTGCTTGGCATAAGCATGTGCCATTCTTTCCCCGGCACCATCTTGCCAAACAGCATAGAATCTCCAAGATCGAGGAGAGTAGCAAGGGCTGGTTGGTAACATTCTACGATGGCAAAGTAAAATATTATATCGAGATACTGGAGAATGTAGGAGGCGTAAAGTATTAGAAATAGTAAAAAACGAGAATTTCAATGCATAAACGTAACTTCGCCTGCCCACGAAGGTGTAGGTAACACTTGTCGGCACCTCTGGGGTGATCACTTGCCACTTTCGAACAGCCATTGCCTAGGTGTTTTTAATCTACCAGCTATGAAAAGAAATTCATGGTTTCCAAGAAAACAATTCAGTGTAAAGTCCGCTCTCCGCAGGCGTATAGTTTCCGCATTCCGCATCCGCCAATGTGGGAGCGGCCGCTTCTCTCGGACTTTACTTACCCAAGCCGCACTTTTTAAAAACGTATATTACTTAAGCACACTCATTTACCTATTGACAGTTTAGTCTTAATGCTACATGCCAAACTTATCTTAGTGTACTTTATTGATCGTAAAAGCAAGACATTCAGTGGTGAGGGAAGAAAGAGAGGGAGCGGCCGCTTCAAATCATACTCACCCGAATAAGCGGGTATATAAAGATAGTCATTATGCTCGCCTGCAAACAACGCACCATACTATGTCATGCAAAAAGTTTCCCCATAGCTTGTGGCCTGCTATTATATTTATCGAAGCTCGTAGCATCTCGGCGAACATTTCGCTTACATTACAATGCTTCCCAAATTTCTCCATGGTCCCTCATTCATCAGCGGAGCTGCACGGGGTAATTACTTATACCATGGCCGTGCTGATATCCTATATCAACTGCTTATATATGCCTCTTAGGAATCGGAAAGGCTACTGCGTTTGCGTTTGCAAAATACGGAAGCCCCCAAATTGCTATTGCTGACGTTAATGCGGCCCTGTTAAAGCAAACAGCCCAAGAATTGAAGGATGCCTATCCGGATGTTGATGTTTTGCCAATCGAGTTCGACGCCGCCAATGCAGACTCCACTGCCAAGGCTGTTAAAACTGCCTCCTCAAAGTTTGGGCGGATTGACCATGCGGTAAACAATGTTGGCATTCCTGGACCCCTGGCGCCCAGCGCATCCATCCCGACGAAGGATTTCAAGAATCTTCTTGATATCAATTTGACGAGTATGTGGATCGCGCAGAGGGAACAAATTAAAACTATGCTTCAACAGGAACCTATTCAGCAAGAGTTCGTGACTTTTGTAGTGAGATGAACGATGCAGCAGATTAATTAGCGCCTAGGTTCGGGAAGATTCGAGGCACAATTGTAAATTTATCGTCTATTTGGGGCGGATTTGGCTCCCGAGATTTCCCTACGATGACAGCCTATGTTACAAGTACGGAATTTGTTTTGAGTATTCTATAACAGAAGGGGTCACATATGCTAATATCAATGGCCAGGTAAGCACGGCATTATAGGTCTAACAAAAAGTGTACGCTTTCTCATTCGAACTCTTTTATGCGTGTATATGGACTGTTAATCACATATAATAACAGGATGCGAACCAATACGCCTCGGAAAACATACGGATCAATGCTATTTGCCCAGGTTTTACGATGACCCCCATCATAGGAACCATTGGTCCAGAAATGCAATATATTCTTGACCAGGGAATGCACCGCACAGCAATGAAAAGATTTGCTCAGCCTGAAGAGCTCGCTAATAGCATCACGTACTTGAGTTCTTGGATGAGCTCGTTCATGAGCGGCGAGGCCATGCTGGTAGATGGGTAAGTATACTGTAGCGCTGTAAACTTCTGATCTCCAGGATAGCTGACATGTTGGTTATTAGTGGATTCTCTTCTTAAGGATTGATTGAAGCTAGATGTAGCAACCCTAGGCATAGTTTAAGTAGCCTAAATGAATCTGCCTAACAGATTTCTTCAGACATTGAAGGGGGCTGCCTACATATTGAGCACACTATCCAGCACCCCAGCGACTAAGGAGAGTTTCGAGTGTCGTAACATAGAATACAGATCTTTTATTAACATTACTTTAATACATATGTGATTCCTGGATACTCTCGCTATATTCTGCTATCTGTGAGTCCGAGGCTAAGTCTCAGATCTGCGCCATAAGAGGCGGATAGGGAAGCTGATAACATTTATGGCAAAACGTCTTTCACTTTCTTTTGCTTTCTTTTACTCTTAGGCGTAAATACCTACCGTCTCACGAAGCATCAATTTCCATCACGGGACGAGACGCCGGGATGCAGCGAGTTGTCTCACGCTACCTCAAGAGCGACCTAGTGATGTGGCGAATATTGTGTCCAGTCGGAGAATATACCGAGCCTCGAAGGCGATGAGCTGATATATTGATTCCATCAATCTTCAGAAGTTTTGAACGGGATTGTAGGTTATTGATGATTTAAATGGTGGTCAAGTAAAGAGATTCAAGTTCTTCATAAGCGATAAAGAAAAGCATAACCACACTAACAACCCAGCGGCGAATCGGCAGGAATAAATGCATCACTTAGTCATGAGCATTATGCAAGCAGCCACTTGCCGTAACAGATGGGCGGGTCACTAATCAGGAATGTCATCACGCAGTACGAGTATTCAATTTGGTCATCCACCCGATCGTAGTCATGTCTCTCCGAGAGTCATCGGAAACTTTACACTTTATCCGAGAGGGATCGGAAACTCATATATGTATACAGGATGCAATTATGATTACCCATCAATACATAATAAATGAGTAACGAGCAGCTGGATGATGCGAAACAATGAGCCAAGGTCTAGTGCAAGACAAGAATCAAGAGCCACTGCCAAAACAATCATAAAAGATAGCTAGGTTTGTAATTCCTTCTTAAAATGGTGGCTATTCATAGTGATTCTTTCCCATCGCATAACATTTCTACATGCACGTACTCGTATCCCTTCTCTACTATTGCATGGCGTGACATTATTTAAACTCCGAGCTTCATCGGAAGAGATGAATCAGTCAAGCTAACTCTATTTTTCTCCCCAGCTGTCAGAAAAGAAGGCTTTTAGTCTAAAGCGTCCACAGCACCATGATTAGCCAGTCCAATGCTCCCCTATCTCAGTCTTCCCCAAACCTTCTACAAACCTTGGGGGGGAAGTTCAAGCTTTCTGTTACTAATCAACAATGTATGCACAAGCTTTCGATGCATCTCATACTTTACAGCACGGAGCAATTACATGCTCTAAGTTGTCCATTAATTATTCAGCTCGAACCACTCGACGTTTAATTTTCTTATATAGGCCACATCATTTTCCAAAACAAACAAAGCAAAAAGAAACAAAACAAAAACGATCAAATAATACACTGATAAGGAAGCAAACAATCACGCAAATAAGCGATTACTCAATTTTCCAAGCTACAATCACAGACAGTAGCATCTCTCTGTGATCGACATCAACAACCATGGCTTTGTCAACTACCAACCCTTTCCCTTCCTTCCCTTTGACCGGAATCGAGTTTCCTACTACTCCCCTCGTGTTAGCTTCTTACTATCACGCAAAAAAATATTCGAGCCAAGGGGTCTTGAACCACGTTCTACGAAGTGCAGCCTTTTGCCTTCTTCTCCAGAAGAAGATGCCCGAATTTGCCAAGCTGGGCGATGAGCTTGATGCTGAGCTTGTTGTCGTGAGCTGTCTACTCCATGATCTCGCCTGGTCCAAGACAAAGGAGATTTTGACGCACTCCAGACGTTTTGAGGTCGATGGTGCCAACCTCGCTCGTGACTTCATCGACGCACACCCTGAGAAAGATAGTAACTGGGACAGGAAAGGTCGCCGCATGCAGTTGGCCTGGGATGCCATTGCATTGCATACGATGGAGGTTTTTGCGCCCTGGAAAGAGCCTGAAGTCGCACTTGTCCACTATGGCATTCATGGCGACCTCCTTGGACCGAGCCTGCACCTCCTTGGGCTGCCGGAGGACCTGCCGAACTTGAACGGAGTCATGGCGGATGAAGAGTTCAAGGAAATTTGCAACGCGTTTCCTCGCAACCACTTTGCCGATGAGTTTAAGGAGATCTTCTGCGGTTTGTGCAGGGACAGGGGCCGCTACACATTCGACAGCACCGTTGTGCACTACGGAATGGAATGGGGCTATGATGGTAATGGCATTGGAAAGGAGGAGTTCAACAAGATGGTGGAGGGTACTCAACGCGCCAAGAATTTGTACAAGGTGATGACTTCCATTGATAAGCTTGCTGATGAGGCTTAAAAAAACCTGTTCTGTATTTCACATGGATTGGATTATTAAATAGAGGACTCACTGCGCTCTGTGATATATGCCGATGGTCTTATCTTGAATAACTCGCTCGTTTAGCTGTCTAACATAGAACCTCATGTTAATCGCCTCATATAAGTATAAAATAGAATATACTATTCTATTATCATTTTCTCTGAACACTATACCTATACAGAGAGGTTGCCTTCAACCGCTGTCTAGATTATGCTTAGTAAGTGAAGCTGCGCAGTTCATTTGTAGTCCGCTATTGAACTAGGCATGACGAAGCTCCTTCAGTAAGAAGGGCGCTGGTTCTAAATTGAGCTGCAAAGGGGCAAAGAGCTCGAGATAGATAGACAGTACTATATTAGCAGCAATGCGATAAGACCAACTCGGGAGCAGTGCACAGCTAGAGAAGCTAGATGCAACTGAAGTAGCGAAGTAAAAGTCGAATAAAGTGGATACAATGGAGTAGCTGTTGGGGGCAGACAAAGAGCGGCGTGGACGACATGCAGCTGCCAGTGTATCTCAGTTGCCATTACAATGTTGTCGAAAGTATTAATATTAAAGAGGGAAAAAAATACATGGTTGAGGAATGTGTAAAAGCATATCGCAAGCTGTTTATAGAACCGCTATCTTCGCAAGTTATTCGCTTTGTCAGAGTCACCACATCTGCTATCTGAAATCCTATGCGAAGATCTTGATTTGTCAGGTCCTGCGTATATACCATTTACAAATACAATAGCAGCGGAAATACACGCGTATATTCCTCCTTGACAAATCAACATAGCTTCACGTAACCAATTACCCCTGCCGCGTGAAGTCCCCTAATTTGTCACTTTGGGCATATATGCTTGTATTTCCTTTTCTCTCATTATTCATTGAAGGGTTAGTAAACTGTAGGATCTATGATGTGATTTGTCGAAATAGTAACTAACGAGAAACGCCTTTTTTGGATAGACACAATTCGGCTATTTGTCAGCTGCTCCAGTGGGAGAGGAGTCATGAGATAACGGAATTAATTGTGTCTTTATATGGATTACATTAAGGCAAAGTCACAACGGTATCTTGATATAATAGCTTCCTGATTCTTTCACAACATCGTCTCGGTGGCAACAGAGCTTTAACATCATATCAATAGAAATATTGAAGAATTTAAAAATATTTGAAAGCTCTGGGAACAATTTCAGACAGTATGAGGCCCTCTGAGTACTCTATCCCCGTTGGAAGTTTGGTGCTAGTCACCGGAGCTAATGGATATATTGGGTCGCATGTTGTCGATGTATTGTTGGAGTTGGGATTCAATGTTCGTGGAACTGTTAGGGAAAATAAACCGTGGTTAGATCGCTTCTTCGAAGATAGATATGGAAAAGGTAGATTTGATAGTACTGTGGTGCCAGCAATGGAAGAAGATGGGGTCTTTGCCTCTGCTGCAGAAAGGGTGGATGGAATCGTTCATGTGGTAAGAGATACGGTGATATACCAATCTCCGTACAATATTTGCTAACCTAGCGCACAGGCAACAGACGTTACTCTTGTCAATGAGCCACATAGAATCATACCAGCTGTCCGAAATGGCACGATTAATGTCCTCAAGGCGGCTTCGAGTCAAGAAACAGTGAAGCGTTTCGTTTTAACGTCATCTTCTGTTGCGGCAATCATTCCTGAGGCCAACAAAAAGGGTGTCATAGTCGATGAGAGTAAGTATAACTTAATAGCTACGCATACGCAAACTGGTCTAAAAATCTCTTAGATACGTGGAACGACGACGTTGTAGGTCTCGCATGGAGTGGCACAGCGCCTGACTCTGCCAAAAGCTACATTACATACTCGGCTTCGAAGACCGAAGGAGAAAGGGCCGCATGGAAGTGGATGGAGGAGAATAACTCCAACTTCATTCTGAACACTGTATTGCCAAATTGCAATGTAGGCAAACTCCTTGGCTCACTCGCCAGCTCCTTGCTTCTTCTAGTGGAGTGGCTAATAAATTTCAAGTTCGGCCGACTTTTAATACCAGAACACATGCACGGTTCTACAATGGGATTCGTTCGCAAATTCTTCAAGCGTGACTATGTACTCAGCTATGGAAATGCTGCCACCACGTAAGTGAACAACAGATATTTAGGAGGGCCCTATTGCTGAATATAATTATCTAGAATATTTTATCGATGTACGCGATACCGCTCGTTTACACGTGGCCGCCCTTCTCGATCCAAATGTCAAGGGAGAGCGCATATTTGCCATTGCAAGAGAGTACAACTGGACAGATGTGCTGACCATTTTGCGCAAACTACGCCCAGGCCAAGAATTTCTTAACAATCCTGAAAATGAAGGCCGTGATTACACTGAAGTTATCCCCATGGCTAGGGCCCAGGGGTTGCTCCAAGGCTTTTTTGGCCAGGCGAGCTGGACATCTCTAGAAGACAGTTTGGCAGCCGGTATTGAGGACATCTAGCGCCTGATTTCGTCATGGCCAGCACCTACATCATACTGAAGAATAATGGAGAATATAACCTAGGTTAGGAAGTCCACCCAGAGCGGCGATATTTTGTCGAGGCGGAAATGCTCAAATAAGGCTGGAGAGAATGGGATGCCAGTGAGGTACAGTGATGAAATTTCATGATTATAACAAGTTATACATGTAGGAGCAACAAGCTGGCTATTTGTCATTTAACTGATTCTTATGTAACTAATGCGAGGTCCGTGAAACAGATAAAGGCTGATGTGGTATTTTTGTTGAGTTATGCAGGATTGCACCCCTCTTAGTGTGATATGATAGGCTAAACTATTGTATATATACGATCATGGGTGGTGGAAAATTTGAGGTCCCGTCAAGCTCTCTTCTTCCAGATTAAATTGGTTTATGTTTCACCTTGTCTCTTTCATAGTCTTGCTTTTTGCACCGAGTAGTAGGACAAATTGGCAGCACATCATGAACGTTGGTTGCGAGCTTGGCGATGCTAATCATTGATCAAGGATTAAGCTTCAATAGCATGCAGAGAGTAACACAAAGCACCGTAATAGGTTCCAAAGCTTTATTTGTATATACAGAGCTTGCGGAATGCCTCATGTGCCAAATAGCTGGCTTTTGTACAATCATGTTCCAATACACGACTCGCTCAAACCCGCATGGTATAATCCTTACAACCCTCATGTCCATCATATTACAAGTGGAGAAAATTCCAGTCATTAGTGTGCAAATGAAAATAGTGCTAGAACAAAACAAATTACGCTGTCGCCCGCTTGTCTGCTTGCATACTGAGAGCGAGGAGCTCGTCTACAAAGGCAGATTCTTCTTGCTTCCCTTGGCTAGCGAAGCCGTTCTCGCCCGTCGCAGTAGCAGTGTAGAAACTTTCCATCTTGCCTTGGTTATCGGGTCGGAGCCGAATAGGCTTAAGCTCTGAGCCCTGTTGCTCTGGAGGATTTGAGTCTTCTTCGTTCTGTGTTTAGAAAGTGGCTGTTAGATACTTGATTCCAGGGAAGGAAGAGGTTGGCCGTGCTGTCACTTACATCTTGGACGTTGATTGATACCTCTTGTGACACCATGATGCCTCCGAAGACGTGAAATTTCTTATCCTGATCCTGTTGGGAGTCCTTGACGGAGTGGAATTGGCTTGTTGATGAGAGCTTGCGGGTGTCATCGAAGCTGCCTTCGTCACCATTATATAGCGAGTTAGGATGCGACGCTACTTTGGACAACCGTTCTTGGCTCCTTGTAGGTGGCAATAAAATGGCCGCCGCAAGCCTTCTGTTGCCCGGCAGATTATCCCTGACTTTACTAACAGCTCGGGAAAAGTACTTGTTATTCACTTGGGTTCCGGCGCTGTACCGCCGTGAAGACAGTTCATACGCCGTTGAGGATATGTCGCGATGAACCATGTGGGAAAACTCAATGTTGTGAGGTGAGCCATCGTATGTAAGTTGGCGCATTTTGAAGAAGTTGAGAGGCGTAAACTCACAATCAGGTGAGAGCACAGTGGCATGAATAGGGAGGAGTAGTTGGAAAGCAATGAGGGTGCATTTGGAAAGGGATTTGCCCGGTGAGGAGGGAGCACATGGGAGCTTCACTTCCTTGGACAAGAGTGTAGCTTCATCGAATGTTTCGTCTCCTAGAGAGTCTCGCAGCGAGGAAACGGCATCTCGAAGAAGCGAAGCAAACATGCGACCCTGAGCAGAAGCAGACTGGTGGCTCTGAAGTCTGAGCAGAACAGTCGAGAGCGGCAAGCCACGGAGGCCGTTGAGAAAGGCAGCATTGCTAGAATCAATAGTGTCCACGGGCAATGGGACAGAGGGAAGCAGATTTCGGGCTGTCTTTTGCGCGAGCACGTCGAAACCGCCCTTGTCGACTCGGGCACGGACGGCAAACATGCCCACGTGGAAGCCGGAAGATAGCATGTTGGTCTTGTCTTTCTGGTTAGACATGTTGCGTAGATGAGTCTCCAGGTCGGGCGTCTTGATGTGCATGCTAGATCGAATAAGGCCCACTACTTGGTGAATCTCTGCAAAGCGGAACCCTGAAGCCTCAAGCCTCGGTACGTCCTTTTTGCTGTCAACCCTGCGAACGAGGAACATGAGCGAACCGCGGCCGTACTCCTGGCCATTCTGCTGGAGACCTTTTTCTGCGACACTTTGTTGGCCGGGGCTGTCGTTATTAAGTAATCTTTGAGCTAGGCCAGGTGCCCTTGATGACTCTCCCGTTACGAAAATTTCGTCCCATAATGTTCCGACGCCAGTGAGAGCCGCCTTGGTCTTGGAAGCCAGAGCGTCCGCAGTGACGCAGAACAACTCGCGCAGAATGGTATCATATTCATCTACGAGCTCACCATCATCGCTGATGAGCCGGACGCCTGCCCTGCCATTGTTATACTCCTGCGCGAGAAGCGAAATGTGGCTGGTCATCTTGGTCATGACTTTTGTTATAGTGTCCCAGTTGCGAGAAGCACGGAACATCCAGTGAAAGAGGGGGTGGCTGGTGTTGAAGAAGTCATCGTTGGACTGGCGAAGCATGGCGTGTCAGGTTTCTGCGGGCAGGCCGGTTTTCGGGGAGAAGCAACTGACCTTTGTTAAGTACGTGTCTGTCACGACTTCACTGGGCAAATATCCGTCTTGAGCGACCATGATGCGGCCCTTGTCATCAAAGACACCGGCAGCCAAGACGACCTTTTGCGACTTGCTGGCGTAGTCTCGTCTTACCCAGCTCGAATAGATGGCCATGCCGGTCATGACAACACCGGCAGCGATAGACTACATGTACCATTAGGCTCGGTTAGCTTCAGCACCTTCAGACAGCGTTCATTTGACGCCCGCCAGATTTGCAAAATGATTTACCAGGCAAATAACGACCACCATTGCATCCTTACGTGAGACCCCCTTGCCAGGCGTGTTGTGCAACAGGGTGTAACTCGTTCCAACAGCGGCGCACCAGTGCATGCCAGACACTGCTCCAGCTAGGACCATGGCACAACCCAGTCTCTTCCACCAGGCGCTACTCCAGGTATTCTCAAAGACGAAGAAGAGAGCGAGGGCCGTGGTGCTGGCAAGTACGGCAATAACGACAGAGCCAATAAGATAGGAGAGCTGATATGAGCTCCGGTAGTTGCTGATGGACGAGTTGGCGAGGTAGTGCATGCCGCAAATGGCGCCGCCAGAGAGCAATCCTGCGAACACAATTCGCCACCATCGAATTCGACTATTGCCGCTGACGCCGAGGAAGGCGAGCACGAGCACGAGTATGGGCATCAGGAGAGACAAGACAGTAAGGGCGGTCGAATAGGCGATTTGGAAGGCTCCCTCGCCGTGGAGCATGTAGATGGCTCGATTGCCAATGAAGTGCTAGCTCATTCACCATGTTAGCAAGATCAGCATGCATTGAAAAGACATGTGGCTACAATCATGTTTCCCACGCGGTGATCGTACCATGGACCAGATGGCAATACCACCCATTGCGATGGCAGCGCCGACTAGTAATAAACTGCGTTTCTCGCTGTTAGCTCTATAGCGGCCGGCATCAAAAGGTACAAGACTCGTACAAGTTGTGTTTTCCTCTGTGTGAAGTTCTCCGTCTAATCAACTCCAGTGTGGTGAAGGTTCCGACCAGGCTAATAGCGTAACTTAGACACACGAACCCTCCATTAAACGTGTACGGCACCTCCTTGCCGGTATACTCCTCCAGGAGCTGCTGCGTCGTCGGTGTGGACATTGTTGTATTCTGATCCCACGCGTTTTCTCCGTCCGTTTCACTGTGGGATCCCGGCGACGTCGCCTACAACAAAAAAGAAAGAAAGAAAACCTTGGATCAAACGAAAGGCATATTCCCAGGCATCGAGGATTCAGACACTGGCCGAGGGGAATTTTTGGAGGCGAAATACCAAAATGGAAACGCAGACGATTATCATTTGCAGAAGAGGGAGAAAATGGGGAAACCCCATCGTTTGTTACGGTATATTTATTATGTGACGCATCGGTTAAGCACAGGCAAGAGAAAAGGCTGGACTATGGGTCTGGGACCAAACTCGGCCATGAATGCAAGATGGACCGTGAAAGAGCACGGTACCAGGGCAAATCCATGGAAAAGTCTAAGTGCATACTAAGCTACAAGAGCAGAAACGCGTATGCATGTAATAAATTCCGGACAAGGATGTGTGTATCGTGGCCTCGAACCAATAGTTCAACGACGGCACAGAGCCCGCTATGATGCACGGGGCCATCTAACCCATTTCAGGACAACAGCCGGTGGTCATTGAGCAAGAGGCCAAAGAGAAAGAGAAAGAAGCCTTAGTGCTGCTTACAGCCCAGCTGAATCCGTCCTTCGGAGTCGATGCCCACATCTGCCACGATCTGGACTCGATACGATCGGGGCTGGCTTGCACCAAGGCTCCACTCACACGCTGCACAAGCTGAACTGGGATGGAAATCAGCAATTGAGCCAACCAGGAGGCCACGGCGTTATTGGCAGACCCGCAGCTAACATCGATCAACGTGGCGCATCTGCGCCAGCTGAGATGTAGGGGTTACCCGGCGTGAATCCTCGCAACTCACCGTACTCGTATGTATGTACTTCGTACTAGGTAGTATATAATACGCCGTGCAAGCACAGCATGTCACCGGTAGCCCTGCGAGTTTCCCGTTACCCCCATTCGTCTCTGACAAGCAGGGTCGTTATCACAGGTTCACACGGCTCGAAGTCGCCGACCCCGTGGTGCCCGGCCGAGGCTACCTATCTTGCGGGCCAGTTCAGCCGCCATAAGAACTTCGACTAGGCCCATTTGGAGATTACCTACATGTACGAAGTCGTGAGCCACGCATAAGCCCTTACTTGTACTCGCGCAAAGCCCGCAAGAAGGCACAAACCCTTACTGATCAACCACGGCTGATTCAATCCCAAAAGTGAAAGACGAGGAAGAGGCAAGAAGAGATAGCATACAAGTACATGTATACGAGAACAGAGCAACCCGTTTGGTGCAAAGAGGGCCTGGCTATTAAGCCAAGACTTGATAAAAGCCTCACCCCCACTGGACTGTTCGGCGGCACTGGGCGCAAAGAGAGGCAAAAAAAAAAAAAAAACGACAAGCTTGTACGTACATATAGTACATGTGTTTCTCTTATAATCTGACCACACGGTGCCTGCATTTCCTATTTTTGATATACGAGTTCATCAGTTTGTGGACGAAAAAAGGGCGGCTAGCTCAGGCACGGGTGTTTCTGCAGCGGGGAGATCTCATGGATCGCAACAACGCCCAGGCACGCCGGCGATTTAGTGTTCATTTGGAACTGGCACCGCGTGCCATCTTTCCCCAAGTGACGGCAAGTCTATCGAAATGTCGCTTGCAGATAAAACACAATTAGCCTCACTAGCTTATCGGCGGCGCCAGCAGAATCACCATCGCCAGCACAGCGGACAAAGCAAAGCCTTTTTCAGACAAATCCCTTCGCTCACTACATGTATTATTGCCCCGGCCTTTTTGTCCTCTTCTTGGTCCTCTTCTTGGTATTATAGCACGGGCTGTGCTCGGAATCCGCCGGAATTTATGTATCTGGGGCGGAACGGCCTGTCCATGTGCTTCGGCCCTTCGACATCTTGCTTCCAAACGCAGATTGCTAAAATACCCGTTGCTTGCCCTGAACGGGAATCTCATAGGGCTAGTGTTTCATAGTGATTGTCGCCCCATACGACGAATTCAGCTATGGACTGCGTCCAGTTGTCATCACTCTAATCGGGACACGGCTCGCCGTGAGCCAACCACCTGTCTAGGCGCCGGCCCACCAGATAGCATCCATGGCTTGTTTCTGCACCGAAGCTCGCTATGCTGTCTTGGGGATGCCGTCCGAGGACCCAATTGCTTTGTGAATCGTCCCTCTTTTCCACCTTTGCCGAGGACGGGTACTTGGCCAAGCTACTCGTACATATAGTAAGCGGAGGTTGAGTCCTTTCGCCGAAGTGTAAGCCGTTGTGTTCAGCCAGGTCTCGTTTAAAGCTAACAAGAAGGATTGCGCTACTCGCCCGAGCTACTCGCGTTGGTTTCCGCCTACGTCGTTACACTGATAGGCACGCGCACTGAACAAGATCTTTGTTGTTACGCTGACGAGATCGTCCTTTTACACTACAGAGTAGTACTCCGTCTCTTATTGGATCTTTATTTACTGGGCCCAGATCGGGTTATGACATATCGTGACCTAGCAAAGTACATTATGATAGATATTGATAGTAGCAAGCAAGCCTATCAACCTTAGGCTTTAGTCAGCAGCTGTGGCTAGGTTCTTTAAATCAGCGCTCGCAGAGCCCAAGAGCTTAGAATACAACAACCACCTTCAACCACATGCATTCAATAGCCCGCCTTTTCCTTCCTGTCAAAATGTCTTGGTAAATTTATGCATTTAAAGTAGTAATTATCTAGCCAAGCTACTATTTATTTCAATATCTTCCTTGACTCAATCCGCTATCTTAGCTTTTGGCATTACCTTCCAGCCCGCATTGAAGGTGCATGCACCACTACAGCCGCTAAGGGACACACAACCACAAGTGTCGCTTATGAGGTGTGAATAGCTTCAATCAACCACATACGACCATAGGTAGTGGAGAATTCGGGGTCCCGTCTGCTCCCCCATAGACAAGCCACTAACCGGCAGATTAGTAGTTGAGTGGGTGACCATCAGCGAACACCGGCTGTTGTATGTTCTTTTTTTTTTGCTTTTTGTTATATCATCTTCTTAATATTCGACTGCTTATCCAGGACGACTTGTGTCGAACTGGTGTTGACGTGTTCGATAGAGCAGCTTTGGTGCTTGTGTTGGGTGAACGTTTTCGGTATTTTGACAACTGTGAGTAGCCGCCAAGGCACAAGATCTCTGGCAAATTGCAAAATGTCAAACAGATATCTCACCAAGCCTCTGCACGACTTTCTCAATATACCTAACCCCTTCTGCGACTCCGTCCATGTCCTGAAACTCTTTCTCATCTCCAAAATCTTCATTGTTTGGATCCAAGCAAGTCAGGCATGTCTCCACCACTTTGCTATACTTGATACCCATCTTGCGTCTCAATACGCCTCTCGCCAGTTGCAATAACCTGTCTTTCACTCGTTCAGGAGACTTTAGCAGTTCAGATCCACTCATAGCATCACCTCCTGCCCCTAACTTAGAACCTAGGCTAGATAGCCGAAGGTTCGTTGTTTCTAAGGAGATTTGTTTAAGTGCCTCTTGTTCTTTCGCGTTGACGTTGTCATATTCGATGAAACTCTCCCACAGTCCAACTTCAAGCAGACAAACACCAACACTGTAAATGTCGTGTCGCATATTATAATCTGTCTCCGGGGTTTTGCCTTGCCGATGTGGGTGGCGGTACAGATTCTTCTCCCAGTCGTCGTCGCCAAGACGGTGTGTTTTACCCTCAGCATCGCGGAGAACATCGAAACCGACCAACACAGCTGTTTCGGAATATGCTCCAGCCTTCTCGTCTCCTCCGGCATCAATAGACACATGACTTCCATTGCTGAGGATAAGTATTGTCTCGGGCCGGATGTTCTTATGCACGAACTCGTACAGATGCACGTAGCTAACTGCTTTGACCAATTGTCTTGCAAGGTCGAAGCGTGCCGTTAAAGAGCTGTGTTCGCCACTTGGTCCACTTAGCAACCGATGTCGCAGACTCTGTACGTACGAATGCGTTGGAGGCATACGGAAAACGAAGGAGAGGCTTGCTGGAGCCACATTCCTAATCTTCACGTCCGTGTCATTCGAGTCCTCCTCACTCAGAATACCCTTGCATTGCAAAAGACCAAAGGTGAAAGGGTCGGTTTGCTGCAGTCGTCTTGCGAAATTTCGAATGTCGCGCAGTGCAGAATTGATGCTTGCCCTGGAGGTGCAAGTGATGGGGTCGAGCACAACAAGCTGGCCGGTGGTAGCTCGACGAGCTATGCGGACTGGGCTGTAAGGTAGAGGCTGGACACTTTCAGTGATGAGTCCATCTGGAAGTAGGTAGACGGTCTTTTTTGTGCTATCGTCGTCGACAGGTTTAAGTGCGAGGCGCAAGTGTTGCGCAGCAGGGATAGCCGCTTTTGTTCCCTTGTGCGTTGAGACAGACTGTTGCTGTGACATGAAGTAGAGCTGCTGGTCAACCTCAGGCCCAGCAATTTTCATCATCAAAAACCAGCTGGGATCAAAGATGCCCTGCCAAACCTCCAGATCGGTAATTGCCTCCATGAGGCTCTCTTTCACAAACGCATATTTCGGCCGCTTGACCTCAACGATGATGATCTCTTCACCAGCATCATTCGGCAAGGCATTAGATTTCTTTACTAAGCCTGAGAGTTTGGTGTTAGCAGCCTGTAGCTTGTGTAGTAGGACCTCTAGTGTCTGTTGCTGAATGTTCTTGTGCCATTCACTTAGTTGAGGCTCCAGTCTGCGCACAAACTCAAGCTGAATTTGGATCTTCAGCCAACAAGCCTCGACGCGCACGACGCTCTCATGTAGCCGAGCTTCGGCATTTGCAGATGCTTTGCACAGTGCGACGAGCTCTTTTCCCCAGTGATAGGTAGTGTCTATAGTGCCAATTAGACCGAGGACGCCAAATGGGTCGACCATTTTGAACGATTTTCAAGGCAGTTCAATCAACAAAACTACCCCGCTGGAGATGTTTTAGATACATCTTGCGTACACCTGCATACCTACATGTAACTACATATAGGAATTGCGATCGGCGGGTAGTGTGAGGCTGAATTGCAATAGCCGCCGCGTCACATGTACCAACCCCGCCCCTGGATCCTGAAAGCCTTGTTGCGGCGGCAAAGGATTCACGTTTTGCAGCACGCCGTTTATCAATAGCATACTTACTCGTGAGTTCTGTTCCTCCTCTTCGGGGCTCTTTCTTTCTGTACTGTCCGAACCGTCGATCCATGAAGCCGACGTCTGTGATATCACTTTCTGCTTGGCCATAACTCATTACCCTTGCTGTCTGTTAGTTGCCCCTTACAATCTTACTCTCGGGCGCCGCCGACGGATCCTCCCGTCGGGCCGGCACCACGATGTCACGATTATCGGACCTCGTTCAGGACACCCGCCTCAGCACTTCATTTGAGAATAATTTTACAATCCACCACCACAACGATTCAGACGATGAGAATCACGCTCGATCGACATGGCGACTAGAATACTGGAAGGATACGGATCATCTGGGCCGCGGCGGCTGTGGCGAAGTCTGGTTGCAAGAGTGCGTCCGGGGTGGGAAACGAGGAAACGACAGGCGTGCTGTCAAGGTCATCCCTTGGCGAAATCTCAAAGACAAGAGGGAAAAATACATGACTGAGCTCGAAGCCATTGCTAAGTTCTCGCAAAAACGCGTAGGCTAGTGTGTTCTTTTTTTTTTTTTTTTTGCGGAAGGGAATCACTGATTGTCGTGTTCACAGTATTCAAAGTGCTTTGTCAAACTCCTTGGGTGGTACGACACCGATTCCAGTCTTTATATCGCCATGGAATACTTTCCTCTTGGTGATTTACAGAAGTATATGGCCAACGCTGGCCCCATAAATGAGGCAGATGCACGAGAAATATCGCTCCAGGTGCTTGAAGGGTTGTCTTATATGCACCGACAAGGGTTCGCTCATCGGGACATTAAGCCCGGTGTAAGTTCTCCACCACCTACTTTCTAAGAAGCATATCCCTGATTGTTACATGTACCCTTAAGAACGTTCTTATTAGGTCCCAACCACCAAAGAGTAAGTGGTGGGTCAAGATCAGTGACTTCGGCATCAGTAAGCGCGTTGAAGGGTCGATGAATGCAGTATCAAGCGTCAGGGGCACAATACCGTACATGGCTCCGGAGCTCCTCTGGCATGAACCAAACACTTCGGCCCCTATTAACCACCAGGCGGCCGACATGTGGGCGCTTGGCGAGATGGCCTACCGCATACTGACCCAGACGGCCGTTTTTCCTACCCAGAATTCCCTCGTGAATTATCTAGTGAATACAAGCTTGTTTCCCATAGAAAAGCTCTGCCAGCAAGATGCAAGCCCAGACGCCACTTCCTTTATTCGCTCGCTCATGGAACCTCATCCTGATAAGCGCCTCACGGCGGAAAAGGCAATGGAGCATGCCTGGCTTACATCTATGAAGGACCATCGGCCGCATGTCTCTAAATCGCCAGCACTTGCATCATTGTATGCTTTGTGAATCCAATATGTATAAACCGCATATTAACTTCTCTTAGTAGTCCATCTCCATCAAGCCGACAGCCTGACTCGACCCCTAATCCGGACCCTTGGGCCACAGGGTCTACCAACGGTTCCGTTGGTTTGTTACTCGTCAACTCCCAAGCCGCTGCAGGAATTCCAGAGACAAGCAAATATTCATCTCCAAAAATATTCTCCCCTTTTCAACGCAAAGCAATTGAGATGAAAGGTCGATCAGACACAAATAACACTTCCAGCGATAGTGCCCTTGGGTACACGTCTAGCATATCAGAAGTTGGGCAAGTGGCGCACAAATCCGACATTTTATCCGCGACAAACGATTCCAATTCTCATTTAAAGGCTAGGTCTGACACCCAAAAGTTCGAGTGTTCATTCGGATTGGATGGCATAAACTCAGATGACGAAGATCCTGCCTACCCTTCGACAATTGCTCAGGCTTCGCCACCACCACCACCACCTCCTCCTCCTCCTCCTCCTCCTCCTCAACAACAACAACAACAACAACAACAGCAGCAGCAGCAGCAGCAGCGGCAGCAACAGGTTCCTCCCCTAAGAATGCCTTGGCCCCGTATCCCAAATCATAAAGCACCTCTGCCAGTCCGACTACCGGGAGTTCGTACTCAGCCTATCCAAGAGAATCTAACGGTGAAACCCCATTCGAAAGTTCTGGTTGAGCGCCCAGAACCTGAGCAGGCTGACAGCTGCACGAAGTGTCGAGCCCGCTTTAGCTCTACTAACGAGGAATACCTTTGCCTAAATTGCGGGAAGTTATTCGATAGCAATTGCTCCAGCAGAATGACGTCCTTACCGCACCTGGGAGACCTGGGACTGGTGAGGGTGGATGATAAATGTTACGTCGCACTAGCACTAGCAAGAAAGACAGGCATACGCAAACGACAAGACTTGGCAGTGGAGGTGAATCAAGACGAGGCCCGGCAAGACTCTTCAGAAGACACTGTCGATGTTCGCGCTCATTTAAAACATTTACAGAGAAAAATCATGGAACAACATGAAGCGATTGAGAGCAGGCGTTGGTATGAGGATGAGTGGAGGAAGAGAATGGACCGCAGAGAGTCACTGGAGGCCGAGTGGGCCAAATCCCACCCCGAAGAGGAGGAACGCCGTCAAAGGAAAAAAGCATTAGAAATACGTGAGTTTCAGCGATTAACCAACGTCTTAGGGATCGAGTGGCCAAGTGAACCAGTGGACGAAGGAGAGTATATGTACCCGAACAGTTATCTGAAGGAATACGACAAGTGGGCAACAAAAGTTGTATGGAGTTTTAACCGCATGCGAAAGTATATTGAGCGTGAGGAAGAGCGGCATGAAAAGCAATTGCGAGCACATGCCGATACAAGGTTTACAGGGAGGAAAATTATGGATTTTTTTAAGATAGCAGGGGAAGAGAAGAAGGGGGATGCTTAATTAAGTTGAAGCAAATGCTATACATATCCATCCTGACTTTCAAAACATATTATCTCATACTGACAGACAACGCATTGCTATTCGTCTTTGATGGCATCTCTGTTTAAATGTTTTACCTGCCAGACTAATACAGGATCAAGCACATAAACCCAATGCCTATGTAGTGGAAATCCGGGGTGCAGCCAAGTTCTTTGCCATGGGCGCCTTCTGATCTCTACACCCTAGATTCCAACTTATGAGGGCCTTGAACTTGCACTAAAATGATCCTTCGTTCCGAGTGCCCCTCCCCCCATAACCAGTCTGTTTTTATTTATTATTTATTTACTTGTTTATGTTAGACGTCATAGGTTTTGTATAAGAAACGCGGCTGTGGTACACTATTATGAACTTGGGATTTTGCAGACTAGGATACCTAAATCCGGTGCTCGTTGCAGCCCACGGCACTTTTCATTTCAAATCTTGTAACAGCGGTAGCCATTATATACCAACAAGCTAAATAATATTACAATAAGCATTTCGATAATATAGTTATGTAACGACTGGTTGTAATCCAATCACATCCCATATTCATCCAGACTGGGTCTTTTTGGAATGCACATTATGTACCTCTATCCATTGATGTCATATGACAAGAATATACCGCCTTGCTCACTAAAGTATAGTGAGCAATGTACTACACATATCCACCCGACCTCTTTTTTAAACAAGCAAACGGCGACTTGATAAAAACCGAAGTCGGCTATGACGGCAGAGACCTTAAAAGGGCGCAAATACTTATTATTTCCCGGTGTACTAGCAGAATATAGTTAGATACCTATCGGCGATCGTGCTCTTCTTGGGTATTGACGTTATATGGTAACAGTAAGCGGACATCAGAAGGGACGTCCTTATGTATCTACCGACTGGCTGATTCTAAACCACGAACCTACATACATTCAAGTAATAGGGATATCTTACCGCTGTCTTGGTTCAACGTGTGCTTCAATTCCCCGCGCATCAACTTTATTTTTGCCTTCTCCCATTCTCCTTGTTTACTTTATTTTAAATCTTCCAGAGTATAGTTACTCCGTCATCGGAGGGCTCGGCCTAGGGCTGGTTGAACCCCGCGCATAGTTTTTTCTTCTTTCAATATCTCGATAGGTTGGTTTGTCGTATGCCATCATGAATCGTTACCAAATCAACAGCTCCCGCTTACGTGGAACTGCTCGCTGGCTTTACCATGAGTCCGGAATTCGTTCCGTCCATGTCACCGGCCGTGATGCATGGCTGATCATCCTGGCGCGAACATGTCGCATGTTTGCCTTTGGAGGAACTTCCCTAATCATGGCGCTCTTCTTTAATACCTTGGGCTTTAGCGACCCCCAGCTGGGGCTATTCATGACAATGACGCTTGCTGGGGACAGCGTACTCTCTTTTGTGCTCACCTTTATGGCGGATAGTCTGGGTAGACGTCGCGTTTTCTTTGGCGCGGGCCTGCTTATGGCGGTTTGTGGGCTGGTATTCTTCTACTTTGAGAATTTCTGGATATTGCTTCTGGCAGCTGTCATTGGTGTGGTATCTGCCAGTGGAGGCGATTTTGGGCCCTTCCGGGCCATTGAAGAGTCTGTGCTATCTCACCTGACGAATCCGGAGACGCGCTCGGATGTGCTGTCATGGTATGTTGTGACGTCGAATCTTGGGTCCGCTGTTGGTACAGAAGTGGCCGGTCAAGTCATTGAATCGTTGAAAATGCGTGATGGTTGGAGCGAGAAGCGCGTATACCATGCCGTATTTGTTGCCTATGTCATTATGGGGGTCGCTAACATGGGGTTTTCCTGCTTCATGACCGACAACTGCGAAATCATCAAGCCGACGCAGTCAATGGACGAGGGAGCGCAAACTGCACAAAGACTTCTTAGCAACTCCGATGAAGATGAAGATGTGGGAGACGAGACGGTGCCTCAGAGGAAAAGCCGTTTCACAGAGATATCGTCTACAACGCGGTCCATCATGTACAAACTTTGGTTCCTTCTCGCCGTTGATTGCTTGGCTGATGGTATGGTGTCATACACGCTGACCAACTACTATCTCGACCGCAAGTTTCATCTGTCCAAGTCAAAACTTGGCGACTTAATGTCTACAAACTACATCCTTGGTAGCATCTCTACCGTCTTTGCCGGTCCCCTAGCACGTCATTTGGGACTCGTCAACACAATGGTCTTCACCCACTTGCCATCTTCAGTGGCTGTGCTCCTCTTCCCAGTACCACAGGGAATTGTCTTCACCGTGATACTTTTATTCATTCGCGGTGGTCTAAACAATATGGATCAAGCCCCGCGGGCAGCCTTCATCGCTGCGGCTGTAAAGCCCGAGGAGCGAACGGCCGTCATGGGAGTCACGAGCACATTACGGACGTTAGCCTCGCTCGTTGGGCCAAGTATAACAGGTGCTCTCGCAGATACAAACAAATTCTGGGTGGCATTTGTGGCTGCCGGCGCGCTCCGCGTTGCTTATGATCTTGGGTTGTGGGCAATGTTTGTGAATGTGAAGCTGCACGAGCACGAGGAGAGTGGCCAAGATGGGAGCAAGGCAAGGCGAGTAACCGATGAAGAAGAGTAGATGGAAATGAGTTCATTCAGAGGAGGGGTCGAGTAATTTTATGTTAGATTCAACATGAGCAATAAGTGGTCTTGTTATTCTCAGTCCCTCTGGGATGCCCCTGTCACATTCGCCCCCTCTGCATGCTGCATGTCTCCTCTTAAACTTGAATTCGGTTCCACATCATAAAAGATCCCTTAAACTGGAGAAATGATAAACAATGTCCATACATGGTTATCGAAAGATTATTGAGTAAATTAATTAGGCATCAAGACAATAGTAAATGCTGAAACAAGCGTAAGCAGCCGTTGATCGCCAAAGCTGCCTGTTATTATCCCGGAAACAAGCAAACTGTCGCTGTTGATTATTACCACTTCCTGCATACTGACCGAAGCTGAAGCTTCCAGGTTGAATATGAGTTGTGAAGGTGTTCCCAGTTGCGAAGCTAGCAGTATAAGAGTTCCCTCCCCAGGTAACTAAGCGTGCTGGGTTGGTAGCAAAGGCTATATTTTGTGAAAATGGTGCCGTGTTTGACTGGGAGTCATCCGGGTAGTAGGCAACAACACTAACAGATGCCGAGCCAACATCAGGACCGCAATTAGCGAGATGCACTCCCCTGTAGAGAATAGCGCTATTAGCCACATGATCAGCTATCTCTTATTAGATAACACATACTCGCCAGCTAAAGCGCTGGGAATCAACAGAGCGACTGCTCCTAGCAGAATAGCACCGGGTTGGTACATGGTAAAAGTTTGGTGTAAAGGGGTTAGCAGAGAGTTGCTACTTGCTGATATCAAGAAATGTACGTTTGGGCAGACTTTATATAACTTGTTTTACTCTCTAGTCAACCTCTCCTATATTTAGAATCCCGTGAACGAGAGCGAGGCTATGGAGTCGTGTAAAGCTCACCTCCACTTGTGGGCGGTGTGCGGGCGGCCCTAGTACTCTTTCCAGGCATAAGTTGTGAAGACTTTTGCCCGTCGCAACAAGCAGAAGAAATTTGGCCCAAATACGGAGTACAGAGACGCGAAATGAAATAACCACGGTCAAATCCACCAACTGCATTTGAATCTAAGAAACCCGAAAAAATGACATGCAGATCCACCAGCTGCAACTATTTGTATTATATCTTCTTCTTCCACCTCTCTCAGACTTGCGGAGAAAAAGCAAACAAGCTGGAAACAAAACTTTCAGATGTTTGGGAGGCATCTAAAGGATCGCGTATGGGCAATCTGTATTACTGCCGTTCATCTTAACTTTGCTTATAAAAAGATATTGTCGACATTTAGTGGATAACATAGCTTTTGTGCCGTCTTGTCTTATTTTCGCATCGACTGTGAACGTCCTTTATATACATGTATCTTCGTTATTCTTTAGCAGCAAGAAACCTCGCCTGCTTTCCTATACGTTAGCCGCTAACCGGTAGAGTAGTTGTCAATGGGTGGCCACTGGCGGACATTGGCTTTTATATGTATTTCTCTCTTTCTTTCTTTCTTTCTTTCTTTCTTTCTTTCTTTCTTTCTTTCTTTCTTTCTTTCTTTCTTTCTTTCTTTCTTTCTTTCTTTCTTTCTTTCTTTCTTTCTTTCTTTCTTTCTTTCTTTCTTTCTTTCTTTCTTTCTCTTTTTCTTTTTCTTTTTTTTTCCAGTTCTCCACATGGTGTTTTCCTACCATTTGAGTCTCTTATTTAGGGATTGGTCATTCAACATCCGACGTTAGCTATTCAGCACCCCGTTCTCAAATTTAAAGCGTCCTGCGTAGTAATGAAGATAGCGAGTAGTAGATACGCTAGGAATCGTGTATCCAATTAAGTAATGGTGATAAACGATCTTTATTCGGCGTTGCTACCAATCGGGACTCTTTTTAGTGGCTGGGGTGCTGGATAGTCCCTTCCCTTTATTTAGAGATTCTTTATAGGAAGAAAGATCTTAATGTAAAGTCGCGTCAACGTTATATTCAGGTGAAGAATGCTACCTGTTACTTGCATGTCCATGGCGAGATTGTCGTGCTGAAGATACCAGCTCCACTTCGCTTCTCAATTAATTCTCCTTCTGTGATATGGGATTGGGATGCCTGCTAAGAGACCCTTGAGCCACAGTGGCCTCTATGTGGCAAACTCACCGGCAATGTGCATATTGATCATGCATGGATTTATGACATCAAATCCGAAATTTCCTATTTCGGAATATGTAGGTGGATACACAGTCTGTACTGATTATCGACATTAGTCAGACTCTTGCTGAAAGTTGTCGCCTGCTATGTACCGCCACGAACATCTTCTTAGCAAACTTGAGATCTTTAAGTTAACAATCATTGGTGATCATGAGAAATGCGAGCAGCCGAGTTGCGGATGAGCCGCAGCTTAAGACGCGAATCCGTCGCTGGAGACGTTACCAACCGGCGGCGAATCTCGCCTATAACAATGATTTGGATGTTGAGACAACACAGCAGACCTCTTCTGAGGCATTAACTAGATCATTGAGAAAAAGAATTGGGTTGGAATTCATCAATACTGCACATCCTCATGATGCCACCTCCTCGAACGCCATTTTTAGCATTCGGTCACACGCAGCACGAGATATTCATGCTTCGCGCCGCGCGTCGGTTTCACAGCCGAAGGGGAGTAGGAGAAGAAAGTTAATGGAGGTGGATAATGACGGGGGCTCTCATTTGAGTGGAAATTGGCCAACGAATATTATGATGATCCCTGCTTACAACGGTTTGCTTCCTTGCTTTGCCCGGCCTATCACAAAGCTGGAACATTTTCTTCTCGACTACTGTAAGTGATCGTCGGATGAACACCTTTGAGAATTCGTTCCTCGGATACCACTGACTCGGCATGGATGCAGCATCAGTTATCCCAGACATTCGACTTTGGTGTCACCATGGTGACGAAGAGCCGCTATTCCTTGAAGGTGTGAGGCTATATTGGCTCCCCTTTGTAGTGACAGACACTGGCTTGTTAGCTGGTATATTCCTATCCTCATGTCGTAATCTTACACTTCGTGAGCACCAAGTACAAACAAATTACGATTATCCTCAGATTGCAATGATTTACAAACTCGAGTGCATCAGGTCTGTAAATGCGGCCATTGCCGCCGAAGGACCAATCATTAGCGAAACTACAATTGCGAAAACTCTATTACTGTGTGCAGATGAGGTGAGTCGACATAAATTTCCTGGGGAGTACTGCCGAGAGACGATGTCTAACAAAACTATTGCATAGTTTCTATGCAAGAACCTAAACGCCTCAGCTCTACATTTTGAAGGTATGAACAAAATGATACAGTTGAAAGGAGGCTTGTCGAATTTTGGCATTAGTGGGTTTCTCAGAAAGGCTATGGAATGGTGCAATTTGGAAAATATTCTGAATATAAACCCAAAAGGTTAATCACTCTAGAAGTACCGGGGATACTGTATGAGATGTCAGGTTCCTTTTATACTGGTTGTGTAGTACCAAAGCTTTCTCAAAACTTGTCCACATAAGAACGCAAATCCAGCTCTAGGGCTCTTGGATGCCGGTGTTGCGTATGGAAATGCCAGAGACTGTTAGCGACGTACAAGTATATTGACTTTAGGCCGAACGGTGCTTAGTAGTTCCAAGAGAAATAGCGGTCGCATAGTATCAGGTTTCTGCTTTCCGACTTCGATGCTGCCGTTGAGGATGACAAGTCTTGCCCAAGGTACATGAATGCTGCCGTCAATGGTTCCCAGGACAGCGTGCACTCCATTCAATCTTGTTTGTTTTGAGATAAAATCTCTTTAAATTGGTTGACTAGTCTTTTCATGTTCTGCTATAGCATCTGCCTGCCATGGTAAGATACTTAATCACACAGTTAATCCGATGCGGCCACCCTTCCGTTTCTATGAAAAGCTGCTTATAGTCTCACGAATCCCGTCCTCCAAACTCTTCCAGCCATCTTGCTGAGCCCATTTTTTTAACAACTTCAGTGCAACACTGTCATCAGTTGTTGTGGAAAATGTCGCCGGTTCCGGAAAATCGTCAACAAATTTATGGGTCGGATAAAGACGTCGCATGATAGCCAGGACATCATTCCAGTTGAAAGGGGCGGCCCAGGCTTGGATACGTTCCTCCTTGGTATCCTCGTCAAGAATGGCTGCAACATGAAGGACTGCAACATCTTTGACATTCACGTAGATTGCTGCCCCATACTATTAATACACTGGGTAAACTGTTTGAAAAGGGTGGTCGAAGCGATACTCACATGAGGGAAGCAAGCCAACATGGCTTGTATCACCCTTCCACAATCCGCTCACCCATCCAGCTGTGCCCCTTGCATGGCTGGGATGAAGCATAGCGCCAAGCGTGGTAAATGGGCTCACAACATTCAGCACAAAGTTGGGCTTCTCGTCTTGAATGAACTTCCAAACAGCCTTCTCAGCCTCCACCTTACTCGCCATGTAGGTGGTCAGGCCGCGGGTAGCATCATATGGTGGTGGAGCCCACGCCGCTTGCACAGCAGCATCATTCCATGTGTCACGGTCGACATATCCCGACGCACCAGGGATAGGCATCATGGCTGCGCCAGCTGAAGACGTGAAAACTATGCGTTTAACGGAAGGCTCTGCAGCGGCGGCGCGTAAAAGCGAAACAATGCCAGACACAGTTTGTGGAATAACTTGGTTCGGGTCCGGATCGAAGCTCGAGACAGTGGCAATATGAGCGATAGCTGCAACTCCTTTAATGGCAGCACCAAAGGCATTTGGGGCTCCGAGGTCTGGCACTTCGATAAGTTCTAGATTTCCAGCCGCATTCTCAGCCGAGAATAGATCATCTTTGATCCAAGATGCCTTAGAAAGATCACGAACCGTCCCACGCACTTTATATCCACGGGAGAAGAATCCCTTTGCCACATGTGTTGCAATGTAGCCTGTGAGACCGGTTATGAGGACGAGGGAGCCTTGAGGGATAGCTTCAGTTAGCTCGGCCATGATGTTATAGATTTATCAATGCGTGGTGAGGTCAGTGTTCAATAATATTTTTATCTTAATGAACAGACTCTCTCTCTCTCTCCGATCGATTACCTAGGCTTATATACATTAATTGCTTTCCCCATTAGCAAAGATGCAGTTCCCTAAGTCCGCTTTGCTGAGCAATCAGTTTCGAAATTCTTGATTAGTATCATTCATCGCTAGATAAAAAACTCAAATGGATTGACAATCGAGGCATGTTTCTCGCAGGGTAATGATTCTTGGCAGTGAATTAGATCAATGGGATCTCTAGGACTGGGACACAGACTGAAGCTGACTAGCCACATCAAAATCTAACGGGCACTCGATAATTAGTATAATTATTTACTCCGAATCTAGCTGGAACGAACCTAGTACCGTGATGAAATAGTATTACTGTCGCAAAAATACCGTTCTAGGAAGCCACTGAGAAATTACCTGTCTAGGAATGTGTGCAAAGAGTCTCTTTTGGCAATCTATGTTAGCTTCAAAGCTACGCTGACGAATTTATGCGAATTATATGTCAAATTGAGGAAGTGAAGCGCCTGCCTGGCATATTGTCACAATGAACAGCACAAAGTCCGGTTGGAGATATAGCTGATTATTTTATAACCGGCTTAGCAAGCAACCGCTTGATCAATCTTTCCGTAGTCAAATAGGTCAATATATTCATAGGAGCGCCGTTTACATATTAAAATCCCATGTCGTTTACTGGATATCCAATGCGAAGCAGTGAGCCCACCGAGCATGACCCAAAATGAACCATTTCAGACTTTTACAGGGCTAGGAACCGACTCTCCTCATCAACCATATGATAACTCGTCCACTCATTGACCACTTCTGCGGAGCGGAAATAGAGTCTCCGCATACCAGAAACTTGGTAAATCAAGATACCTAGCCACGTGTCATGGTGAAGTATTCGACGAATTGCTCAGCAAAGAATAAAAAGTGAGGAGGCTCTCCGCCCCTGGGCTTCTCCTTAAGCGTTCATTATCTTTGTCAGCCGCCGATTGGCAAGATCGGAGCGCCAAGACCTTTTTTTCCTTTTTTGGAAGCTGTACTATTTTAGCTGAGCCAAATCTCGCCGAATGAACTACAGTGCATTCCTTCTAGATGGCGGAAGAGATAAAGGGGACAGGGCAACTAGAGATCTACCTCAGCTAAAATAAAAACAATCGCCTTCACAGGCAGCTCAAGTATTCCCCTGATGTGGTTTTTTTTTTCTCATGTCTAACTTAGAATAAGCAAAATAGTGGATTGGAAACGAAGCATCAACAAGTGAGCTACTGTTCTAGTGAAATCCTACGTAGATTACGGAGTATATGATTCCAAATCTTATCATCCAAACGTGATAAAGTCCTCATCATGCGTCCTAGGGAGTGCCTAAAACCGCCAGTTTAATTCCACTCTTTTTTTCCTTTTGCTGCATCTATACCGAACTCGTTGATGTATTATGTCAATATATAATCCAGCTGTTAGCCTGCTTTCGTTTCCACACCTTTTTAGAGAGTATCTGTTTTAATGTGAGCACCAATATATGTATTGATGACTGTGTATGCTTTAAAATCCATGTGTAATGAAGGATGTTGATATTGTGGCTAGCTAGCGATCATGCCAGCAGCGAATACTATGAGCTCATTTCATCTATTTCCGATGACAAATCACCTCAAGAGTGTACACGGACAACATAGCCATGCCGTCTAATTCCGCAGCGGAGTGGAAATGGTTTAACATGCTCAAACAAATCATAGCAGTGTATATTATGAATAGAGGACTAAACTCCGACCAGAGAACTCCGTAGCTACAGGCATATCCATCTACTTCATAGAAGCTCTAACATATAAACTAGTGCCTCTATCTTCTCTATATTAAGCCGGCCTATCAGTTCTCAGTAAATTATTTATCTGTTATATTGCAATAATTCCGTCCCAGAGGGCCTTTGCCATGTCCAAGCAAGGATCCCAAACAGTAGCCAGCATTGATGACAATGCAGACGGCGAGATTAAAAGGCCGGTTGAAACGGCAGAGCCTTCAGACCAGCCATCACTTTCTTCAGCGGCAGTGGCCTTCATCCTGTTAGGACTGAGCTTACCCGTTTTTCTCATTGCCCTAGACACTTCCATTGTTGCTACAGTTAGTACTACTATCACAAGCCAAATCACACGTTAGAAGCTGGCTAACCAGTTCATGCTTCGTTCTCAGGCTATTCCTTATATCACAGATCGATTCCGGTCCACGCAGGATATTGGGTGGTATGGAAGCGCATATTTTCTTGCACTGTACGTTTTCTACATCAATTCTGCTGTGTGATGCATTGGTGCTAATGCTGGTGTACGTAGATGCTCACTACAGGCGACAAGTGGTAAACTCTATGCTACATTTTCTCTCAAAGCAAGCAAGGCTCCAATCGTAATGTTTGTGCGAGAAGACTAATCTAACCGCCAGTAGTGGACATTCCTCAGCTTCTTTGCCGTATTTGAGCTCGGCTCTCTACTATGTGCCACGGCTGTGAGCTCTAACATGTTTATCGGCGGGCGTGCTGTTGCAGGAGCTGGAGGAGCAGGAATCGTGTCTGGTGCATTTTCTATTGTTGCGTTCATTGCTCCACTTCCGAAAAGACCACGTAAGAACTGCGTTCTGCCAATATTTTTTGCCGTCTGGAATTAACTCAAGAATTTTAGTGTATATCGGAGTTATATCCTCTTTTTTTGGCGTTGCGACTGTGGTTGGCCCTCTGATCGGAGGGGCTTTTACGGAGCACATATCGTGGCGATGGTGTTTCTACATTAACCTACCAATCGGTGCAATAGCCGGTCTAGTGTTGACGTTTTTTTTCAATCCTCCTACGAGAGCGATAGAAACAGAGCCCATTGTCCGCCGTATCCGGGCTCTCGACCTAATTGGTGCATCTCTTTTCATCCCGGCAATCTTGATGGCCCTACTTGCTCTTCAATGGGGAGGATCTACATATCCCTGGAAGTCAGCGACTATCATCGGACTTTTCCTCGGATTCGGAGGCCTCTGCGTGGTCTTCGTGTTTTGGCAGTTTTATAAGGGTGAAGAAGCCATGCTGCCCATGTCCATACTCCTCAACCGCACTGTTGCCTTCAGCAGCCTCACTTTGGCATTTGCATATGGCGCAATATTTTCAGTCGTATATTACCTTCCAGAGTGGTTCCAAGTCGTCAAAGGAGCGGGCCCAATCAGGAGCGGCGTCATGAGCCTCCCGACTTTCATTCCGCAAATCGCCGCCGCCCTGCTATCTGGAGCATTGGCCCCCCAACTGGGTCCCCTAAATCCCTGGCTCTATATTGGTTGTGCTTTCATGGCTATTGGCATTGGTCTCTACGGTACATTTGATACATCCACGTCTTCCGCCCATTGGATTAGCTACCAAATCCTTCCAGGAATAGGATTTAGCATGATGGCTCAAATGCCCGTTGTAGCGGTGCAAGCCACCTTGCCGACTTCGCAAAGTCCTGTTGGCGTTGCTACAGCCACCTTCTCTCAATTCTTTGGCAGTGCCATTTTCCTGGCAATCTCTCAAGCTCTGTTTGCTAATATTTTTATTAATAAGCTGACGGTGGACATCCCCGGTGTCGATTTACAGAACCTGCTCCTCAGTGGCTCGGGGGCTATTCGCAAGCTGGTACCCCCAGAAGATTTGCCAGTTGTTCTTGGCGCATTTAATCAAGCTCTCATGGGCACATTCTATCTCTCAGCAGCGGTATCAGCAGCGGCTATTTTTATATCGTTTGGGATACCTTGGATCAACATTAAGGGAAAGAATTTGGTAATAGAACCTGGTGCGTGAGACAACGCAAAGGTTCATGCTTTGCTACTAGCGACCTGCGCTGAATTGAACTTGCGGCTAGGTAAGATATATTTCAGGAAACTGATGTTTGCCTTGCAATATTTAACTACTTTATATAGACAAGCTACATTATTAATCACTGTGAAAGATGTGATATCATGTAGAAGACCAGCGCTGTCACTTTTGTTCCCAAGTAATACTCTGTACCCTTGATGCAAATTGGGTTGCAGTGGTGATGGTGGTATAAGTACCAACCCCTGCGACATTATCCCGCGACCTGCGGCCCCCGGGACTGCCTGCTCAAGGCATGTTCGGGTTCGGATTGGTTGCCTTGTCGTGACAAGGGTTTCTCATGCATGTGCTTTCATGCGGTGAAAGTTTGTCAGATTAGGCGTGTGTGGATAGGTTGCTGGGGCCAGAAAGCACAATCGACCAAATACAAGGCTTTATTGAAGGAACAGAATTGTCCAAAGGAAGGCTCATGAATCGGTCTTAAATACATAGAAAATTGTATGTGTGCCCAATTAGTTCCCGATTAGCAGGGGGGCCAAAGGGCCTAAGAAAAGAGTGTTCAAGCAGTCAAGCACGAGCCGCTTGCGCACATCTGCTTCGCAGTGCGGATCAAGGCAGGCCGGAGCAGCCTGCTGATGCAACCGACTTTGCCATTGACAATGTCGCCGTAAATGCCGTTATTTGTATCCTCTCGACTGACTCTCTTGGCGACCACATTCATTTCCCGTATGGTCTTCGATTAACTTCTTACAAATACCCTGGGCACCTTAGTTCCTTCATTCATTCCTCTGCCGTCCTCAACTTTCAGCTAGTCGTATTTTCAGTCTCTGGCCACTCGGAAGATGCAGATCCCCACGCTTCCGCTCAACGACGGCAATGCTATCCCCATGGTAAATACAACTTCTCCCTCACATCATGTCCGGAAATGACGCTAAAAGGACCCTTTCAGCTTGGACTCGGCACTGGGACCACGTGGTACAAGGACAACCCGGAAGATCCTCTGAGTCCCCAGCTCGTTGAACTACTCAAGGCAGCTCTTGTAAATGGCTACGTACACATCGATACTGCAGACTCATACGGAACTGAGCGAGAGGTTGGCCTAGCGATACAGCAAAGCAGCATTCCAAGAGCGAAGCTCTTCGTCACTACCAAGGTCCAGGATGGATGGAAAGATGCTCCAGCAGCTCTGGATGCCAGCCTTGAGAAATTGCAGTTGGATTACGTGGATTTGTAAGGACTCTCATCTGGTGCGGAGCTCACCGTACTCACGAACTAGCAGGTACCTTTTGCACAACCCGTACGTGATTGCCTCTAATGAAGATATACAAGCAGCATGGAAGGGGCTCGAGATCGTCAAGGCGCAAGGAAAAGCCAAGTCTATTGGCATTTCCAACTTCCAGAGGCATCACATCGAAGCCCTTCTCAAGACATGTACTGTTAAACCAGTAATAAATCAGCTGGAATTCCATCCCTATCTCCAGCGTGCCACCGATTTCGTGCCTTGGATGCGCGAACATGGCATTGGAGTATCATCCTTCAAAAGTTTGGCACCAATCACTGTAGGCAAAGGCAGGCCTCTGGACGAGCTCCTTCAGTCACTCGCAAGCAAGTATAGGGTAACGGTATCGGTGGTATTACTGAGCTGGTGCATTGGACAAAATATTGTTCCCATTACTACAACGTCTAGCCAGTCTCGCCTTGACGAATACAGCATTGCTACTAAAGTAGTGCTGGAACAGGCGGACGTCGAGGAAATTAGCCAGGCTGGACTCGAGCATCACTTCAGATGGTGGGGAAAGGAAATTTTTTAAACCGAACGACAGATCATATAAGCACCAAGAGAAGGGTGGAGAACTTTGAAGCAATGGAACCACAAGTTCCCTGTCGTCTAGAACTGTGCCCCCCCTTGGTAATTTCACCAACAATCATCCATGTGCCTACTTACATCGCCCGTTCGATGAAATTCTAGTATTGCCGAGTGACCCAAGTAACAACATATGGGAGTGGGCTTCGCTTGTCAGGTCGTTTGGCACAAGACCTAACGGCGTAACTAAATCTGCAAGGTGGCAAAATGACCTGAGGAATGAGAGCCGCCCTGCTTAGGAGCCATCCTGCCCCTGAGCAGCAGCTCATGTGCACACCGCGAGTATTCGTGAATTTTCATTCATTTCTACTTTCTTCAACTGAGATTTGTTCACTGCTCTAAATAAATGTCTTATCAGGCGTCAGCTGTGCTCCTGCTCCTTGACTTTACTTTATTTGAATAGGCATGTGCAGGTGAGTGAAAAATTTCCGCCACTTACAGTCCATCTCTATGAGCAATACTGCAAGCAATAGGTACATGTATAGGCCGAGCTCTTACACAAGATAAATATGGTTCATAAATTGACGCCTTGCCGCATAAAAGCAACGTTTGGCTAGACGCTATAACGCTAATGGACTCTGTAAAGGTACCTATATTAAGATGGTAAAATTATAATACCAGAGAAGGTTTCAGCCATATATAAAAAAAAGAGTTTAATACTAGGTTACCTCCGAGGGCAAGTACGAAGACGGGCTAAGCTAACAAGCACCAGAAAATATAAATAGCATATAAGCCCCGATCAACTTCTTTCTCAAATATTTACAGCAAAGAGTAAGAGAATTTAAGAGAAAGCAAAGGAGTCTTCGCCATGAACATGAGTAACTTCCTTATCCGCCTTCTATGGCCCAGATCTAAGACTCGCAGCTATATCCTTCAACTACCGGTCGAATTACTTGTGGAAATATTTTCTTTCCTTCCTCCTTACAGCCAATTGCTCATCTACCAGACCTGCCGGCCCCTACGCGCAATCATCCATCGATATTTTCTTACTGGGGAAGGGATCTTGGTCACACCGAATGATAGATTACTTTATCTCACTCATCTCGCCAGGTCTTTGCCCGATCGGTGGGTTTGTGCCAAATGCTTCAAACTTCATCAGACTTGCAGCTGGGACACACCGTCATTTCGCCCCAAATATTATCCAAAGTGTGGAGACGGAAAGAACTGGGATTTGGAAAGACACGACGAATCTCAAATATTCTTCAATTATCAATATTTTCTAGCGCATAGGCATATCGAACTCACGCTTAAGTATACTCGGCTAGAGAGCCAAAAGAGGATACATCAGAAACACCTTAAAAGGCTTCTTACACCATATCACGCCCCCGCAACTCAACGGCCTGCGGATATCGACGTAGCCGAAAACATTCTATCCCAGCGCTCATTTTACCCCAAGGTTGTGGATGGGAGATATTTACTTCTCACCGTCCAGACTTATCTTGGCATCGGTACTACGGTATCACGACAGTCCATAAAGTTCATTATATTGTGTCCTCATCTATGCTCTTTTACCTCCTTTCGCTTCCGGAATGGTCTGAAGTTAGATCTAGATATGATTTTGTACATGGGGTTCTCAGCACCACTAAAATTTCGAAGTTTTTTCCCCTGTCTTGCTTGTAGCACTGATGTTTGTATACAAACCTCACCAGAGCGCGTTGTTATATGCACGTGGCAAGACTTGGGACCGGAAGGAACTGTATATGATCCGAATTGGGAGGCAATAGTGCGCAACACTACAAGTATCCATCACGAGAATGGAAGCATTCGAGGGCTATATGGTCAACACGAGCACAGTGGTGAAATATATTAGATAGTTTGGAAGTCAGTTCTTCTTAATCTATATATTTATTTCCGAACAGTCCCAGCAGCAAAGCAAAGATATACTAGTTTCTAATCCTGCCATGAATTAGCCAAGGGATGGTTCCCTCAAATGAATCAGTCATGCTGTTTCGCAAGCTGTTATTATCCCATGAGGAGTAATTTCGTCATCCCGTGACTCTAGGTTGTGTGAAATGGCCATAGAGACAAGATTTGAAGCCATAAAATGTTGGAATATTATGTTAGTCGCTGCTTTGGCCCTACTTCGACAAATTGATGAACCCAAGATTGGAAATCCAGAATTTGGCATTCGAAATGATGAGTGGTGGGTTAATATTTATATCAAGTTTAATAATCTCTCTAAATACTTAAATGAAGCTGGTAATTTCCTAAAAATGATGCGATGGGTTGCCGATAATGTTACACTGAAGCCAAAGCTTCTCAAGATGTCGCGCTGAGTAGTATGCATTAAACGCCAATTCTCGGGTCTACAACTGGTATCAAATGTAATCCTGTTGATAATTGCCTTATTTACTCACAATACTTACAAAAATACGACACGGCCATCCAAATATTGGCTGACAAGAAAGATATCATCGACTGCTACGACGAAGTCCCTAATAACGAGTTGACGCCGTGTACTGTGCATTGTGGCAAGATGAGACAGGGCCTCGAGAAGGCTCCAAGAATAAGAAATTGAGAAAATCTTAGCTCAGAATTCTGTGTAGTGATTTCTGTCAGCCACGCCAAATAGGGAGGATGATATATTGTGTGTTCCCATCACTAGTCGTCACAATTGTCATGATGAGTCGATAACTAACGAATAGTTCATTTCAACAGGTGTGACGTGAGTTCTTGTATTTGACATGTGCAGACCGTGAGCATTCGTGAATTTTCATTTATTTCTACTCATTTCCACTGAGATTTACTCCCTGCTCTAAATTAATGTCCGTATCACGCGCCGGCTACGCTCCTTTCTTTGGCTTTGTTTTTCTTGAATAGGCATGTGCAAGCGAGTGAAGAACCCCCATCGAATGCACCTACAAAATTGTTGGGCTTTGCGACATTCCAACCCAAAGCTTTGACCATTGGAATTGCGGCGTATTTAATTTGTCTGTGAGGGGTTCATCAGGAGTTCATGCAGGCTAGGTAATTTGCCCTCTACAAACCTGAATGGTTGGACGGGTTACCTCTGCCACCTCTGTGAACTGATACATTCAAACTCTGAGTGTCAGTCAGATCAGTTGACTGTGACGCTTACCACGCAGTTTGTCTGAACCCGCTGTGAACGTCTTCCGATGAATTTTCACACTATCAGTGCAACCAGTTCATCAACGACTACCTAGTAATACAGCAGGCTCAGGGGCCAGCGCTTTCTCGTGAACTTGGCCGATCACATTTGGAGTGGAAATGTACAGAACCGATATTAACAATGAAAACCAGAAGGCTCCGGAGCGCGTAATGCTCCCGCGGACGGAACCAACTGTTTATAAGGGATTGATCGTTGTTCCGATTGACCGGATGGTAATAGATTCGCGCGACATCCATTCACGCTAAGAGCTTTTGTTATGACTCTTAATTGGTCCACGTGTAACAAGTCTGAGCGCAGTTTGCTATATTGTCACTGTTGGAGGTTAGACATAAATAGCCGCGATGTGTTGGATCAAGCAAATCCCATTAATTCCATTAACTCCTCTCCAAATCGCAGCTCAGTCAGATACGGTTTTGACAAAAATCAGCGATACCTGTATACTACCGAATTCGGTGACCAGCTCAAATTTCTGCAAATTTTTCAGCGATTCTGGGGCTTTGGGAGAGGAAACATTGGCCGTATTCTTATAAATTCTCGAAGCACTGACCGTCAGAATAGTGAAAGCTGTCAAGTAACTCGGGCAGAGAAAGATCACCGACGCCGCAATAGCACCCAATTGTGCATGGAGCGATATACGTGCGCAATTCGCAAAAGATCTAAAGCGGCTGGAATTACGTCTTAGGCAGCTACGAAGAGAAACTGAGGCTAGAAGTTTCATTTCAGCTATGGAATCGAATACTGAGCTCGTGCAGCTATATGAAGAGCATTTTGCAAACTCATCGCCCTTATCTACCTCCATGCGCTGCCATACTATGCCATTTATACGAAATCCGGAATTTTTTGGCCGAAAAGATATTCTAGATATGATTGATAAATCTTTCTGTGAACAATCAGTCCTTCCTACTTCAATAGCGCTCTGGGGAGCTGCTGGCATCGGCAAAACACAGATTGCATTAGAGTACGCGAATAGGCTTTGGTCGGAGGGATTCAATGTCATTATCTGGATCTCAAGTGAGACAAATGCCGAAAGGGCAAAATCTTACAGTGACGCAGCCAGGCAACTCCAATTCAGCGAGTTCTCCGAGACCAATACCCCAGAGAAAAACCAACACCTAGTCTTGCAGTGGCTCCAACGAACAGGTAAGACAGTGGAGACAATGAATATGTTGAAAGGCAACAGGATGATTGACGAAGAGTTCGTTTCAACAGATGTACCGTGGCTTCTTGTATTTGACAATGTGGAATGCCAGGCCGATCTACAGAGCTATTTGCCAACAGTTGGCCAGGGCAAGATCCTTATTACTTGTCGCAGTGAAATTCTTGCAGGCTCAGGAGTCACCGCACGATCTTTCGAAGTTCCGCCTTTCACATTGTCGGAGAGTACAGAAATGATCCTCCGAATCACCGAGCAATGCGAAGCACCAGAGACAGAAATCCAAGCAGCAAGGGAGATTTCTGATGAGCTTGGCGGCCTGGCATTGGCCATTGATATTACTGCAAAGCAAATTAAAAACTCCCGTCGATTCAGATCCGTCCAGGATTTTATTCCGTATTTACGGCGCAATCCGAAAGCGGGATATACACGACTGAAGCACTCAAAAGGGCAAGATGACTACTGGTACCCACACGACCTTGACAACATTTGGCGTATAGCTTTTCAGAATCTAAGTGAAGATGCGGCGGTACTGATGAATTTAATTTGCATTTTGAGCCCTGAATCTATTCCACAATATCTCTTCCAACCAGAAGAGACGCATGCTGACCGGGCTAGACCTGTTAGAAGATATTGAAAGGTGGTTATTCTACGTCCACAAGGCTTCACGGCTTACGTGCTAACAATAGCTTCATAGAGTTGAAGACGCTAAGGGCGAGCTACTTTATGCGTCTCTTGTCAGAATCAACCCCGAGACAGGTTTGATGTCCATCCATCGTCTCCTACAGCATGCATACTTTCTGGGCATGTCGATAGCAGCCCGCAAGATATCTATTCACAATGTTTTGGTACTGTTAAGATCTTACTTTCCCAAATACGATGGGGCAAACCATCTTTATTCCCAATGGAACCGTTGTGCTGCACTTCATCACCATATTCAGACTCTCAGAGATAAGGTGGTTGCCTTGAAACCCACAGAGCCAATGGACGACAATGACCAAGGGTTATACACTGAGCTCATTCATGATGACATTTGGTGTGGTTCTATTTGACAAGGGAAACTGTTTGCATTGTTTCTAATTCAACTCTAGGTATATGATCGAGATTCAGCATTTTTCGGACGCCGAGCGTTCCCTCTTGTCTCTTTTAGAGACCGCGGGGAAAGATTCCGCATTCACTGCCAAAGTTCACCGAAGCCTGCTAGGGCTCTATGAGAGAACCGGCCGCAGCATTCGTGCTAAGAGTTCTGCGTCCTTGGAGTTCGAGATTGTTGGAAGACATTCTCAGAGTGTAGGCAACGATGTTGCTAATGCCTGGAGCAATATGGGCTACACAAGAATTTCTGCCTTTGAGGCTTCAGATGGGGTACCCTATCTTGACAAGGCGATATCGATGGCTAAGGACGTGCCTGAGCCAATGCGCTGTCAACAATTCAACATTGACCGCTTCTTGCGCAACAGAGGACGCGCCAACGAGCAAATGCAACGTTTCGAAGACGCCTTACGTGACTTTGACGAGGCAGAGTACTACCAGGAGAAAATCCACGGACCAGGCAGTCATTATGATGGAGAGTGAGACAGCCCCCTATCCATTTTTTTAATACACGTCAATTACTAATGCATATAATTCTTCAACCCATCCAGAACCCAATATGAGCGTGCCAAGATTGAAGCGTGGCGTGGCAACCTCGAGGAAGCATACTCACTCGCCATGAAAGCTCATGATCTGGTGTCTGCAGGCAAACCTACACACGCGAGTGTAATGGCAGCACAGTACCGCCTGGGATGGATTGCTATGCTCCAAGGGGGAAATGATCTTGCATTGCAACACTTTGAGAAGTCACTGGTTATTTCAAGGATCAATGAGCAGCACAGAGGGAACTCGGGCGAGTCGGCCAGGATTCAATGGCGTATGTCACAAGTCATGGAGCGCATGGGCAGAGAAGAAGATGCTAAGTCTCTTCGGGACGCGGCTGTAAAGGTCAAAGCCAGTCTGCTTGCTACCGGAGACTACGTTCAAGTTGAAGACGAAGACAGTTCTTGGGATGCACTGGTCGGCTTACTATATCGTTGAGGAAGTTACAAAGCCAGTTTTGGTCGGTAAGCGCAAGCACAAAGAGATTGGTATTTGACGAATACACTTGTGCTCCTCAATGTTTCCGTTAATTGTATTCACTTCAACTTTTTTTTGCGAAAATACAGTCGAATGGAGTTTTTTCTATTCTCTTCTTTTTTCTTTTCTCTCAGTCTCAGTGTCCGTGCCATCATGTTACGACCAACTTGGATGTTGAAAACGTTTCACGATGAAGATGCAACTTTCACCACAACTAGGCACTGTTTATGCAGGTGTGAACTACCGATGCAATGTTATTGCTACTGGCCACAGCCACGTTTTTTTATTTGCAGTCCGAACAAATTGTTACTCAACCCCAAGGGTTGACAGTAATACATGGTTGCTTCAGAATCTGTCAAGTATACAAGTATACGATATTTTAGTGGATATTTCATGATGCCACTCGACCGAGGTCTCACACAAAAGCCAGATGAAGCAGAAGAAAAAATCCCATTGCAGGATGGGAAACCATTATCTTACAAGTCTCCAGCAAAGCCTCCGTTTGCAGCAAAACGCAGCTGGTATTCCCTCAAGTCGGCCCAGTGTCGCAGCTCTTCCTCTTCATCTTCCGCCGTCATCTGGAGCGGGTCTGGAGCACGCGTCTCTCCAACAGGGCCTGTCTTTTCGAGCTTCACTAGGACTTCAAGGAGCTGCGACAGGGCCTCTTCTGATTTGATAGCAAACGGCCCCTTCCTTTCGGGGGCATCGTTTAGTAGTGTAGACGCAACCTGGCGAATCTTGTTGATAAGAGATCCTCCATTGGGTTCGAGATTTCGCTGCGAGATGGATCCCAGCACGGTCAACAGATTTTGGACAATAATTTCTCGCTCAGCAGACATGAACTCTAAAATCTCCTTGTCATCTTGTTGAATAGCCTTCTCCTCTTCGCTTGTACCCTCAACTTCGAGAGTCTGTTGCTGCTCACTCAGGTGGACATCTCTCAGGTTGAAGTACAGCTCCACAAAATATGACCTCGTAGCCAGTTGCGACACAAAAATATTAGCCTTCTGTATCTCGTACTGAAGCTGTCGGCGCCTCGTAGGTTGCGTCTTGATGATATTGCGCACGTCGTGTGGTGGTTGCGTGTTGGGCCACACTGGCGGCACGTACTGGAGGCCGGAGTCTTCCATGCCAGCCAGAGGATTTGTTTCGTCTCCGGGATTGCCCAGCTGGAGCTCCGGTGGCAGGTTATCAATAATGCTCTTGGCAGCCAAAAGACCATCTCTAAGGAGCAGCCTTTGATCTGCCCAAGGAAGAGTGCTCATGCCATACGCAAGCTCCAGGCTGACGACGCCATTCATGGTTGTGTAGATGTCAATACCGAACCGAAAGCCCGTGAGAAGTGTGACACTGCCCTCTGCCTGGTGAATAATCTCGTTTGCAAGAACGCAAATGTCATCTACATTCTCGGGGTATGCGGGATAAGGAAGACTGGGTGTTGATGGGGCAATAACGATGTCGGTATGGGAGGCGCCGAGCTGCGAAAACGAGCTATGGATGGAATTAGTGGGCAGTTGATAGACAGCAAGAAATTGGGGTTAAGAAAGAAGCCTTACCGAACGCCTAGCAGCAGGCACCAAAAGATACGCTTGCCAATCTGGTCCTTAACATGATTGAACGGCATCGAGTCGGGAGCAAAGCTGTCACTCCCAAAGGTGGGCAATTCTCCAGGGTGTTTGGGTCTGCTGAAGCCGAGTTCTCTGAGCAGAGTCAGTGTTTCTGCCATGAAATGGCGAGATGCATTCCACTGCAGAGTGTAGCCGGACGCCAATCCAAGGAAATAGCTGGTGGCAGCATCGTCAAGCGTTTTTGGTTGCTTCAAAACCCACCTACTCCCACGTGTAATGAGGGCAATGTCACGACATTTTTCAATCATGACAATGGCCTTGGGGAATAGATGTGTGCTGTGCTGCGCCTTGAGGTGTTCTCTCGCACTGCGTGGAAACGATGCGACCAAAGTACCAATCATGCTAGCCAGCAGTCCCAAGAACTCAGGCTTCAATCGATCCTCCCTATTCGCAAAGGACTGTCGAAAGGTAGGCTCGTGTGGAAACGGGGCAAGCGGGTGGATATATGTAAAGAAATCGTCCACCAGGAGCTCCAGCACGGGCATTGGCGCAATTGCCTCTGCGTCCAAGACGCCATCCGTCGAGATGGTCATGAGCGTCTTGGCAGCATTCTGAGGCGATGGAGACGAGGGGAAGCCCGGGGGGGCAACAGCCGAGTCGATACGAGCTCTCTTAGCCGCTTTGGCAGCTTCGGCATGCTTGTTGGGCGGTCCGCGTCTCTTGGTCTCGCGATTGAAGGTACAGTCAACGCCCAGCTCGCGGCAAGGGCGACAAGGCATGTTAGAGTCGTCGCACTTGACCTTGCGCATGCTGCACATGTCGCAGGCGCGTCGAAGTCGCGTCAGCTTGGGGTTGATGGTGGGATCGCGCATGACGCCTCCCGGCCCAGCCACGAGATGCTGCTGAAGCTGTCCCGGCGCCAGCTCTGGAGCGGGCGCGATGGGCACGCCGACGGCATGGGACTGGGCGACGGCCTCGGCAGCGGCATTCTGCAGAGGATGGTGGTTCTGGATGGCCTGAGCAGCATCGCTGGCCGCCTGCAGGATCTCCAGCCCGTTGCTGGCGTAGGCGTGGGCTGTGGCGTGCTGCGACGGCGACGGTGGGGGAGATGCCGACATGGCGAGATCGAGACGACGAGCGAGGCTGTTGTCGCGATGGCTGATTGTCGGCGGATTCCCGGATGTTGTGGGTTGTTGAAGCGAGGTGACGCCGATACCGAGACGCAAGCGAGAGAAAGATTGGGGGATGGCAGTGCCAAGTCACGTGGTTTGTCATGATTTGCTATTGGGTACAGGGTAGGCCGTCAAGCCGTGTTGGCGAGCCGTGTAATATTGTGTTGGGTATTGATGCAGGATTTTTTGTTCATTGTCAGGCGAAGACATGTACGCAGCTAATTCATCTTCTATTCAGATATGTAATTCACCTTGTTGACTTGGCTCATCTTTAGTGGACCATGGCTGTGAGGTACTAGTAGAATTGGTGTTTTGGAGTACCAATATATTGCCTAAATCATACGAGTATCGCGTAGAACAAACGTCGAATTGACTTGGATTGCGAGAACCGTCATCAAATACAAGAGGTCATCTCTAGACGCCCAACAGGGAAACACATGCATCGCTTCTCTCACAATTTTTTATTCACTCACAAAGTATGATTTCGGCTTTGCAACTGTATTCTCGGTTTCACTAGCAAAACCAACTCCACCTGAAAAGAACGTTGCAAAATCCACGCGTAAGCTTGACGTAGTGGCCGTATAAACGTGCAGTTTGCATGCCATACTAGCATCGTTTAGGAAGGGAACAGTCTCGTTGTCAGCGATTTTGAACTACTCGCAGATCGGCTTCTGTGCGAGCCGATCAACGGCTGTCGTGACGCGCGACATTTTTTTCTCCCTGGCTTCTCTCTGGCTGGAAAAAAGTCTCTCGCACCCACACCTTTGTCGAGTGAGGTGGGTAATATTGGGTGCGTGCCAACGTGCTTCAGAAAAGCACGTGAAAAAGGCTTCATCCATCTGGCCACCATTTTGCTTGTGTCAGTTCATGACGAGTGCAAGCTGTAGGTTTGATAAAAGCCATCAAGGTTTAACATCATAGAGATTCGAATTTAACCGATAAAGTGAAATCTCTGGTGGCTCCCCCCCAAGTGCGTACATACATGTAGTTTTGATAGGTAGTATGCATATTCAGGACAGGACATTCTGCTCCGACAAGACGCTTCAGAGTGTCTCTGCATCATTAGCAACATGCTTCAACGCACAGCTGTGGGTATTTTAGCGGCATGGCTGTCAGGGACGGACGGGATCGGTGACAGGCAGCAATTCTCCAAAATCCAGTTTAGCAAGTAGCCTATTACGAGTACTCGGATCTTTTCTTTTAGGAGGGCAGCTGTCCAAATTGACACCGGGTGCATACAAGAGTTACTCCGTGCCTGAGCCCACCCACAGGTGGTGTGTATGTATTTCAGCTTTGAAAGCCGCAGCCATACAGGTACTCGGACGCTGAACACATGGGCTGAAATTAAACAAAGAAATGAAATGATTTTCATAAGAGTCACATGCTGCGGATTTCTCTATTCATTCACCGCCGGCTGTCTCAGATAGAGTTTACGAGTATACGTGTACGCACAAGCACAAGCTGCCTTCTCCTGAACGAGCTCCTTTTCCCAGGCCAGCGGTAAAAAGGGGTGCTTCGTCGACCTGGGGGAAAGAAGCAATGGCCGCTCCCCCGCTAAGCTTGAGCTTCTCCGTACGGAGAATCTCCGCTGGATCCAACCACAGCCTCACTATTGCATGGAGTCGTGGGCGCTACCACGTATTCCGGGCGGCGCGCTTTTTGCTTGGTGAATTGCCATGAACCATTTTGCCCCGTTCGCCATATTTTGTTTTCCGAGGCTTGTGCTGGAATTGCCTTAGTGCTGCTCCACTGGCCAGGTTGCCAGCGAGGTTCATTTCATTAGCATTTGTTACCACTGCGTCCCAGCTCACACGCCCGACCTCAGTCCAAAAAGAGCTTCTGCATTCGAAAAAGTCGAACACAGGTTGAAGGCTAAAACTAGAGCTTACAGTGTTGGTACCTGCTGAAGTACCCAGCAAGTTTCTGTAGACAGACAAAGAGACACATTCAAAGGCAATGCCTAGATTTTCATTCGGCCCGAGAGGTGTTTACGAACAGCCTTCCCTAAAACCCCCTCTTTGAGTGAATTTATGGACGGATGTGGTGAAGAGAGCGGCATCTGGTTGGGTGTGAAGGCGCTTCAACGGTTGTGTGCGGGCTGAGGTTGTGAGAATCTCGACGGCGTTGCACCATGTGCCAATAATGGACCAGGTGTGTAGAACTCCGCCCTCTTTGTATGAGCAGCACAAGTACATAAGCTGTACTCGTATACGATAAATACTGTAGTTGGAATATGATATATGGTTATCCTTGTCCCTTCCAATGGCAAATGCCCCTCATTAATGTTAATGTTGCCCCCCGTTGCAGAAAACCGTAGAACAAGCTTCGAGCAAGCCACGGCTGACAAGGGGCCACGACCCGCTGCTGGAGCTCCCGATAGGGCGACGACCAAGTGCCAGGTCGTAGACTCGAGTCCAAGGGAATTGATGGAAAGGAGATAACATTGCGACGCCCCCAGAGTACTAGTAGCAGTGTTAAGCCACACCTTTTTATCATCCAAGTGTCAACGGGTTTCCCTCTTGCTCATCCTCCCTGCGCCTTGCACATCCCCCAGCAGCGAAGCGATTTGAAATTTGAACACATCACACGTATCGATACGAAGTACATTAACCTTACGCCAACAACTTCCCACCCAGTGAACATCCCTTGGTCCCTACAGCCTCCCCTTTCCTCATCATCCAGCATCTCGCCCTGGCCAACCAACTCGGTGCTACGAGAGCTGAGCTGTTACCTTGCCCTTCAGTAGCAGTAACAGCACCCCGCCATCGCATTGAAGATTCCGCACCAAGTATCAAAAGCGTTTAGTACTAAAGTAAGATACCTGCCACCCAACGCCCACTTCCGCCCGTTTGCCAGCAGCTGACTTTGTACCCCTCCCCCTCCTCCAGACTTCCTCGAGACATTGAAGCTGTGCGAAACCACCAGAATCATCCTCGATCCCTGCGCGCAACGGCACAATGGCGCGCCGTGAGTCTCTCTCTGAGATTCGCGCAGCCAACCCCGAGCTCTCCTTGACTGGCAACATCATCTCTGCGACCTTCAACATCCCGCATGCTGTGACATACCACAAGGGCGGCGCTTGGGTGAGTGCATTTCAAAGTTGGTTTTTGCGGCTTTGAGGAAGAAGAAGAAAGCCCTGAGATATGAAGCTCGGCTGCGTAGAAGACATAGCTTTCGGTGCCGACGCCAACGAGCTTGCTCGACTCTCCATGGCCCTCCTCTTCTCTCCCTGTTCTTTTGGTGGAATATTTCATTCTCCCACCTTCCATCTGTTAGGATCACCCATATTGACTCGCTTCGTTATGCAGGACCTGAAACCCCGCCGTGGCCAGTCGGCCCTCATCGACTCCTTCGCCTATCTCTCGTCCGATGCGACACCGTGGAATCATACAGTTGTCGCCTGGACAGGCGAGATTGGACACCCTGACGACGACCCGCTGTCCCCCCCAGATACACCTTCCGCTGCGGCTACCACCGTCACAGCCGTGAACTCGCTGTCGGCTCCCGTCCCCATCGATGCCACTACGCGATTGCCTACACCTCCCCCCGTCGATGGACTCTGGATTCCTAAGGGGGACCAGACGCGGCTGGAACAACAGCTGGCTCATAGCAAAACCATTCGCACAGTGCCCGTCTGGCTTGCCGACGAGAACGAGGCCACCGACGATGGCATCATGCTCAAAGACCAGGCCCGCTGGAGGCGCTATGCTGAGCATGACCTCTACACACTGTTCCATTACAAGCAGCACGAACCTACAGATGGCCGCAAGGAGCGTGCCCAGTGGGCGGACTACTACCGCATGAATCAGAAGTTTGCCAACAAGATCATTGAGATCTACAAGCCTGGTGATGTGGTCATTGTTCACGATTACTATCTCATGTTACTGCCTAGCATGCTACGCCAGCGTGCCCCGAATATGTACATCTCATTCTTCCTCCACTCGCCGTTTCCTAGCAGCGAGTTTCTTCGATGTCTGCCTCGCCGCAAAGAGGTGCTCGAGGGCATCCTTGGCGCAAATCTCGTGGGATTCCAGTCGTACAGCTACTCGCGCCACTTCCTCAGCTGCTGCACGCGTATTCTCGGCTTCCCATCTGACACCCTTGGCATTGACGCCTACGGTACTAGGGTGCAGGTCGGAGTGTTCCCCATCGGTATTGATGCCGACAAGGTAGAGACCGCCGCATGGGCTGAGACGGTCAACGAGAAGCACGCCGCGGTATTGAAAATGTACGAGGGCAAGAAGGTCATCGTCGGGCGAGATCGTTTGGACAGTGTCAGAGGTGTGGCCCAAAAGCTGCAGGCCTTTGAGCGCTTTTTAGAAATGTACCCTCACTGGAGAGAGAAGGTGGTTTTGATCCAGGTTACATCGCCCACCAGCGTCGAGGCCGAAAAGGACGACCCGGAGAACAAGAATGCCAGCCGAGTCAACGAGCTCATCATCAAGATCAATGGTGAATATGGCAGCCTCGGATTTTCGCCCGTGCAGCATTACCCCCAGTACCTCAACCAGGCTGAGTACTTTGCCTTGCTTCGGGCAGCCGATATTGGCCTCATCACGTCGGTGCGCGATGGTATGAACACGACGAGTCTCGAGTACATCGTCTGCCAAAAGGAAAACAACGGCCCTCTCATCTTATCGGAGTTTAGTGGAACAGCGGGTAGTCTCCGCGATGCAATCCACATCAACCCCTGGGATATTACGGGCGTGGCGGAGAAGATCAACGCGGCTCTGACCATGTCTGTCGAGGAGCGCACCAAGATGCAGACTAGCCTCTACAACCACGTCACCACGCAAAACGTCCAGTCGTGGATCACCAAATTTGTTCGCAAGGTTCACACGGTGCTGGGTGAGACCAATTCAACCAACTCGACGCCCTTGCTTGATCGCGCCCTCCTGCTGTCTCGCTACCGTTCTGCAACAAAGCGCTTGTTCATGTTTGACTACGACGGCACCCTGACGCCCATTGTACGCGAGCCAAGCGCTGCGGTCCCCTCTGAGCGCATCATCCGCTACTTGAAGTCGCTTGCGGCAGATCCTAGGAACGCGGTCTGGATCATCTCGGGCCGAGACCAAGATTTCCTCCAGCAGCATCTTGGCCACATCCCCGAGATTGGGTTCTCCGCTGAGCATGGTAGCTTCATGAGAGACCCCGGCAGTGAAGAGTGGGTCAACTTGGCGGAGAAATTCGACATGGGCTGGCAAACAGAAGTCATGGAGGTGTTCCAGAGATACACGGACAAGGTTCCAGGTGAGTTACGAGTTGGTTTGGAGTTACCACAGCGAGTATACCCTTGCCATAGGCGGAAGAAGCTAACCAACTATCCTAGGTTCTTTCATCGAGCGAAAACGCTGCGCCTTGACCTGGCATTACCGACTTGCCGAGCCCGAACAAGGCCTACACATGTCACGCGAGTGCCACAAAGAGCTGGAAGCTGGAGTGGGTCAAAGGTGGGAGGTTGAAGTGATGCCGGGCAAGGCCAACATTGAGGTGCGCCCTACCTTTATCAGCAAGGGTGAAATTGCCAAGCGGCTGGTGGCTACCTATCACAACCCAGGAGCCGTGCCGACAGAAAAGGATCCGCACCCTGGAAAGATCGAGTTCACTCTGTGCTCCGGAGACGACTTTACAGACGAGGACATGTTCCGCAGTCTCAACGGGGCATCGGGTACGATCCTGGATGATCAGCACGTGTTTACGGTTACTGTGGGAGCTAGCACCAAGGTGACACTCGCCAAATGGCATCTGCTGGAGCCCGAAGATGTGATTGAGTGCGTGGGATTGCTGGCCGGTGCCGGTGACCCAGCCAGCCTCGAGCGTGTGGGAGAGGTGAATCTGGCAGCTCTCAGCACAGTGGAGGGGCACATTCCGGAGGAGGAGTTGTGAAGAACATCTTCTCCTCCCTTTTTTTCCATGTCTGTTTCATTGCAAACTACGGAGCTGTTGACGAAAAGTTGAGCTTCAACGAAATGTTTGAAAGCTTTGGGAATTTCTTTAACGACTGAACTTTGAAGATGAGAGGAGCGGGCTGGGATGTATAGAACAGGTAATAGAACGAAGAATGGCGCGTGGCGTACGGGGCTAGTAATAACCTTGAGGTGAAGAGTAACTGAGGATGGAAATGCAGAGCAACTTCGGGGACAAAAAGGGGCTGCGGCCGTCTTTGGCCACATCCGACATGGGAAGGCTCTTGTCACCTGGCAGAGTGTAGCATTGGTTGTTTCATTTAGCGCGGAAAATAGGACAAAGTTTAAAAACGACATGCTGTTTAAAGTGGCTGGATCGGTTTTCAGAAGAGAAATCTCGTAGTTGTCGACAGCCTGCAACGGCATCGGCGCTAGTCAAGCGTGTTGTGGCTTTCCAAGATGTTGGAATGAAGTTGAAGAATTAGGATAAGCTGAGCTGAAGACTTAGGGCTAAGCATTGGCTAAAGGACAGCCTCTTGCAGAGGTGGCTGCCACGAGAGGCGGCCCTAAACGTGCTTTTACAATACGTATCTTGGCCTTGGCCACACTGGGGGCTCTGTCGATCTGGAAATGTCACCAGGCGTTTGAACAACACCACACGTGCGTGGCGGCCATAGGCGAATCCGACGGCGAATTACGAGGCAGATCTTGTGCAATTGGGGACTCAATTGGATGGAGAACACCAACGGTGGAGGCGACGACGGGCTGAAACTCTGGCCTTTCTTCGGCAGCCAGTTTTTTCTGTTTGTTTCCAAATAACTGGGGATTGTGGCCTTGCGGGATCTGGGCATGCCACACGCCCGCTGTTTGATTCGGCCTGCGTGTCGTGTGATGGATGGCACAGAATCTGGAGAAGGGCAGAATAAGAAAAGAGACCGTTGAACTCTGTTCCGGAGGGCCCGAGTCGTTGCGGGAGGAGGACGAGGATTGGTGGGCAGACCGTGATCTGGTGTTTTTGTGCGTTTTGTCAACTTTTGGATGAGGGCAGCATGACTGATGGACGATGGCAGCGAAGAAGCGCCGCTGAATCAGCTCAAGGTGGAAGCGCCTGGACGAGATTTGCATATGCATACACAGAAAAGGGTCATGGGGACTATACAGATTCCGAGGAGCCGCTCTCTATGCACGGTAAAGGACCGAAAGGAGGACATCTGCTGACTCGGAGATTTTTTCTTCTTTTGTTTTTCTTTTTTTTTCCTTCTCGCATCTTATGTTATGTGCCGTGGATCCTTCTCCGGGCTTCTCCAGTCATGTCTTTGTCAGTCGACCCAGCAGGGCAAAAACAGTCAATATGTTGGCCAATTTAGGCGCGTTTCCTGTTAGACTATTCTCCTGTAATAGCTTCGTAAATAATCTCCGCCCCGTTTCCATGCGGCTCTCCTCCAGCATTCCTGCAACCCCCTGCTGATTGATTCTCTGTGTGCTTCTGCTTGGGGGCGGATTGACAGATGATGCACCGCTAGGACGACGTCATCGGCTGGAAGTGCCGAGGGCAGGCCGCCGGAAGAGACGGTGCTTGGCGTCGCCCCACTTGCCGGAGCCGGGGCGGTAGAGACGACGTCATGGGAACGTGTGAGTGGGAAGGGGCGATTGCGATTGCTGGGTTAGACAAGGCCAGGAAGGTACAGTAAGTACAGTACATGGTGTTTTGCTACTTGTTGTTTTATCCTAGGTACCTAGGTAGGTTGTTAATTTCCAGCTGAGGCATGTCAATGCTATGCGCGTGTGGAATTACGATTGGCATCTTGTCTTGATAGGGGGATCTGCAAATGAGGCTGGTGCTGATTCATACGCATGTTTTAAGTCTCATGAAGGAAAGAAAAAAGAAGAAAAAAAAAAAAAAAAAAATGGAGCCCGAGTATGCCGAGACATGTCCCTAAACACCAAACAACCCACTGACAGCAGCAGAAAGAAGTACCTTAGTAGCACGGTACTTGAGTACATAAGCTTTCTCGGTGGAGCTCCTTCCTGCCTGGTGGGGACTCGGTCAATCGCGATTGCCTGGTCCTCATTCGTCTTCACCTCGCTCCTTCCTCACTCTCGGGGGTGACCGACCAATCGCGTCACGAGGCCGCTGCCCAAAAAACCCGGTTCTGGTCCTGGTTTGCGGCCTCTTCTCTCCACAGTCCACAGCAACTGGAGATGGACAATGGAGAAAGCCTGGAGTAGGACCGAATTGAGCAAGGAGAATCTCGGTATGGTGGGAAGAGCGCCGCGGTTTGTCACCCAATTCGCCCTCCAGCGCTTTTTTTCTCCCGCACCTGACCTGCCTCTGCTGTCGGCCGTCCCCAGGATTCAATTCGTTGGAGGCTTCCCCGAGCCCGAACCCGTGGGGTGGGGAGACTTTTTTTTTCCCCCTTGGGCGTCATGATCCGGGGCTAAAGGCGTTGCTTCGAGATGCCTGCTTGTGCTTGTCCACCCACCAAACGGCCGGACTGGGGCCGGTCCTACGGTTTCTTGATCATGGCCTTATGGCGTGGGCGTGGGCGTTTGGGATGAATTAGGTCATGGGAGACGGACGGGGCATCAGTGGCGGCCCTGGCCATGTTGGAGAACATTTATACCCCAATGCCTCCCCCCCTTGGGTTGACGATCTGTCTCGATATTGGAGAAACAAGATACACTACATCATCACTACTACATCACCAGCCACTAGGAGACCAAGCTCCCGGATCGGCAGCAACCTCCTTTGCAACTCAATTGGCATCTCATCTCATATATATATACCTTATATATACCTACATACACATATACACCTATATCTGCGCGATAGTCTCTGGCGGAGACAACACCACTGCCACTCAAGGGCCATAGCAGAAGAACCCATACTTCAAAATGCGTTCCAGAAGAGGCCGTTTTAACACCATCTTCTTCGATCAGCATGACCCTGCGTCAGAGAAGCACAATCCCGAGTTTGGTCGGCCTTCAGTCTCTGGCCTGGACTATTCTCCTCTGCCACGTCTGTCTGGACGGTCTTTAGCCATGGGTGGTTTGGTTTCAATGGGTGGATTGATGTAAGTGCCTCCTCGCTTTGGATGGAGCTAATGAACCAAGCTAACCGCTTCCTAGCTTTGGCTATGATACTGGTCAAATCTCTGGCTTCCTTGAAATGCCTGATTTCCTTGACCGCTTCGGTCTCACTCACTCTGACGGCACAAAATACTTTAGCAATGTCCGCTCCGGTCTCATTGTCGCTCTGCTGTCTATCGGTACTCTTATTGGAGCCTTGGTTGCTGCACCCATCGCTGATCGCGTTGGTCGTAAGCCTTCCATTTCACTGTGGGCTCTGGTTGTATCCGTCGGTTTCGTCATCCAGATTGCGTCTGTGTCGGCATGGTATCAGCTCATGATTGGTCGATTCGTGTCTGGTCTAGGCGTTGGCGCTCTGAGTTTGCTTGTCCCCATGTACCAAGCTGAGACAGCACCGGCCTGGATTCGAGGTGCCATGGTTTGCGCTTACCAGCTCTTCATCACCATGGGTATCTGGCTTGCTGCCTGCTTCAACTATGGCACTGTCAAGCACCAGAGCGGCAACTCGGGCAGCTGGCGAATCGTCATTGGCCTGGGATGGGTTTGGACTCTCATTCTCGGATTCGGTATTCTGTTGTTCCCTGAGACCCCTCGATTCGACTTCCGACACGGCCACGAAGAACGAGCCAAGCAGACCATTTGCCGTGTATACGGTGCCACAGAAAACCACTGGGCTGTCCACACCCAGATTACAGAAATTGAGCGCAAGCTCCGCGCTGAAGATAAGATCCAGGCCGGTCCTGTCAAGGAGTTCATCGGCATGTTCAGGGCCCCTCGCATGGCATATCGTATCGCTCTTGGCATGACCCTGCAGATGTTCCAACAGCTTACCGGTGCCAACTACTTCTTCTACTACGGCACCACCATCTTCAAGTCGGTGCAGATCAACTCTTTCGTCACTCAGATCATTCTCAACAGTATCAACTTTGGCGTCACCTTCATTGGTCTGTACATGGTCGAACACTTTGGTCGTCGCAAGTCTCTCATCGCCGGTTCCATTTGGATGTTTATTTGCTTCTTGATCTTCGCCTCCGTTGGTCACTTCATGCTTGATCTCAATGATCCCTCAGCCACACCGACGCCAGGTATTGTTCTCATCGTTTTCGCCTGTCTCTTCATTCTTGGCTTCGCCACCACTTGGGGTCCCATGATTTGGACCATCCAAGCCGAGATCTTCCCTTCACGATACCGTGCCAAGGCTATGGCTCTCTCAACTGCCAGCAACTGGATCTGGAACTTTTGCATTGGTTTCTTCACGCCATTCATCACTGGCGCCATCGACTTCAGGTATGTGCAAACCTCCGTTGACAAATCAAGATGATGTTCTGACAGTTCATTTACAGATACGGCTACGTCTTTGCTGGCTGCAACTTTATGGGAGCTCTCATCATCTACTTCTTCGTCATTGAAGGCCAGGGCCGCACCCTTGAAGAGATCGACACCATGTATCTCGAGCACGTTCTTCCGTGGAAGAGCACCAAGTGGGTGCCGCCTCCTCCGGAGCACATGGCCAACATTCGCAGAAAGGCAGGCGTCGATCTTGATGTCCTTGCCGATCAAGACAGCGATGGCCCACTGAACGAGCCTCAGGATAAGCAGGTGCATCCTGAAAGCCCATCCCACCAAGAGCATGTTTAAAGAAATGATGGATTTATCTTGTAAATAATGTGGTCACGATTATGTTGGATATTGATGATGGGAGATTGGATATACCAAGTTGATTTGATTGTAAGATAATGGCGGTGGCTGGTGAATAGCTCAGCTAATGTATGTATTTTTTTAACAAGCATGATATGAATTGCGATTATCGAACTCTTTATAATTCTTAAGTGACTGGGATGATACAAAATTCAACCACACGAGCATGCCTGCTTTGTGGATAGCAGGTTGGTGAGCTGACCGCAAGTTCACATAAGAGGAGCTCCGTGTAATTGAGAGCTATTGTTTTACGCAAACCCATCACTCAAAGCTTGCTAAAGCTTACTTGGCCATTTCTTAAAGACATTGCCGGAACCTATTATACTGGAATTGTACATTGGCAGATTGATCGCGAGGTATGTTTTGGATGCATGCAGTCAATCAAGACGATGTCGTTTTCGGATGCCACTCAACCGGCATCAAGAACGTATAAGGCACACAGCCGGTGATGTCGGAGGGTAACAAAACTCACTTATACTAGAACTCTTACAAGTGTTTTACATAGAATTAAACGATGCTGTTTATAGTATCATGCATTGATTACGCGCCCAGGTAGAAAAACTATATTTGTCAATCTGGCAAGTAGTTCGAAGCCTCTTCAGGCAGCCATATCAACGATAGCGAGCAAGATAAATTGCTTGCAAGATGATCCCAATTATAGATATGGGTAAAATGACACTGACGCTCCCAATGAAAATCCAAAAGGCCCACCATACACGAACATCTCGGTCATCTCTCCATAGCTGCAACCAGGTCCGGGGTTGATGGGCGTCCAAATACGTCTTTAGCTGTCGCAGCCGGGAGCCGAAATAAGGAAAGGTCTGGAAGGCCTCAAATTGCCCGAACTCTTGTACTAATAGTGAGGTGGCCATGAACTTGATATCTTCTGGATAAGGGGCAAGTCCCAGGATTTGTTGCATGGGCGCTTGTGTGGTCATATGCTGATCCCATCTGGCTATCTTTTCAATCATTTTAGTCGGTTGGGATATGTTGAAAGCAGCTTGCAGACTCGGAGGCAAAGAGCAACGGAAAAAATTGTTTAGCATTCCCTTGATGGGATTTTGACCTATGTCGAGGTTTATGTCCTCAGAGGGAACATCATTTTTTCCATGATTCCGCCTTCTGGAGAAAATTGGAATGTCGTTACCACCGAAGGTGACGCGTCCACGGAATGAATATTCAATTCTAATAAACTTGCGTAGAATATTCAGATTTCTCCTTGATGAAGGTCGGAATAGAAGAGCATAGGTTTGTGATAGCTCTATGAAAGTGGGTTCCAGGTAATCTCTCTCATTTCTAAGATGAAGGAATTGTTAGTACGGAAAATAAAGTAATCGCGAGAATACGATAAAAACTATGATATAAAGTCTCTCAAAAGACTCACTTATGCAGATCAATACAGTTATAAAAGAATGTCGGGTGAGCAAATATCCGAATGGCATTTCGACCGGTGTATATCTTCAAATGGTCATCCAGACAGTCAGTCCACTCAATCTTCAGATTGCCAAAGTCTCGCAAATGACGAATGGTGAAATGATCAGGTATGAAGGTTGAACTATCAGAGTCCTGAAGCGAAAGCTGCTTAAAACGATTGACGGCGCGCTGCGATTGACCGTATGCTAGGACCATATCCATGATTTTGTGAATTGGTTCTTCTGAGTATCGATAATAAAAGGTCTTAGAGAGAGGCTGAGGAACCTCCCTGAAACGATGCGTAAAGTCCAAAGCCATGAGACAGTCAGTTAGGAGCCGCATGTGCTCATGATGTTCTTCAACATCGGTGGATCTCGGCTGCTGGAGAAGCCTGCGTGAGTAGCAATCCTGGAGAAGCTCTTGTAAAGTCATTTTGTACGATCCGTCTACCCAGCTTGCCTGACGCATAGTTCGTGCGACTTGAGCCAGAACGGCCAAGATTTCAGAGGCCTTTAACTCTTGATTGTTGTCGTCAGGACTAGTGGCGGTGTTGTCGGTTTTCGGACGGCATCTATTTCGCATGTTTCGCCGACTCTCAATCCGAATCAATATTAACAATAAGCGGGGCAAACGCGAGTATTCGAATGAAGCCCGCGTAGATTCCTGATAGTGAAGATGTGATTTCATTCGATATGCCTCAATTGCGAAGATGGACTCAATAAGAGGAGGCTGGTATTTGCACAAGCTGGCACAATTTAGCGTGAGGTCTTCATTGTCCCGCCATCCTAGACAGTGATATATATCATGGAAACGCTCAAAAGCTGACTGGTACGCCTTGTTCGTGGTTTCGATCTCTGTTGCCGTGCCTTCTCGTCCCTTCCAAAACTCTGTACACAACCAGGACAAGAGAATGTCAGCATATCAGGAATCAAGATAAGGGAGACAAGAACATTTGACATAAACCAATATACCTTGATACTTTGTGATATAAGCATCACTTTCTTCGTGGATTCTTTCGGGGGGGAGAGTTTGAATCTCTGTCCACTTTGGGATGCATTTGATTGGGTCACCATGGAATTCGTCATCTAAAGCCTTGCTCACTAAATTCCCGATATCTCTTTGAGTACCTGGAGAGTCTTTTTCGACTGCATCGGCAAATGGCCGCTCTTGTCCCCTCGTCAATTGCTCTAGCGCTTTTATCAGTTCTTGAGGAACCATCGCAAGTTGTGGCGATGAAGCCTTCGGCTCTATGTCGCGTGAAACGTTATCCATAACGGAAAAGCCCTAATAATAGAGTCTACGGCCTTTAATTTGAATGATGAATTTGTTTCATGAATTTCTTGAGATAGCCATCCGCAGAGCTGGAAAGAGCCCCCCAGTGATATATATATCTCCCCAGATTCAGAGATATCCGGCCTTGTTGGATCATGGGAGGAGATACAGAATCAAAAGTGCCAATATTTTGGTTCCTCAGCCCCACCACTGCCACACTGCGCCTCAGATGATAAGCCGATTTCATGTGCAATGCAACCTGAGACCAACATGGGCTGTATAACAACTATGCTAGCATCCAATCAGAATGCCCCGCAAATGTCAACAACCAACAGCACGGATTGCTGGCACAAATGCAGCTGACCGAGTGCCCTGTAGTATATAATAGGACCAATAGAAACAAAATGCCTCACACTCAGAATAGGCAGCAATGGTATCAGAATACTTGGGTGTTGAATGTAAGGGACTGTTTATAGGGATTGTCACACAAAAGCAAAGAATATACTCCATAGAGATAAGCATGACTATAATCCTTCATAGAAGTACTCCACAATCCAGTGACTGTTCCAATAAAACACGTAAGAAAAACAGCAATTAGGACAATTATTAAGTCACAATAGGGCGAATGACGATAAATGATGAGTATAGAGGTTAAATTTAAAATGAAGATGAGAGGATCAATAAAGCATAGGATGATTATGCTGAGATTGCGATAGTGAGGAAGAGCTAACACAGGTTCCCGATGCAATACAGTTTTCCACGCATAGACCCATGTTCAGACCGACTAGGCTCTGACTACCAGCGGTACGCTAGTCTTCATTCCGAGACTCCCATGTACCTCGTTTCACTTTTTATATAGATTGATGCTCGGTTTTCACTGGCTCAAGCTTTTTGTTGCTATTGCGATACACCACTCCTGGGATCAGTTATATCGCATCCTTTATGGTAAGGATCCTTTCATTTCCGCTATAATCCAGGCTTAGGAAGCCACTATACATTAATATAATAGCTGAAGACCTAATTTAATTTAGGAACAGCTGGATCAAGCTGTTATTAAGTCTCACAGCAATGCAATTCACTACTTAATGCTTTCAAGCCAGGCAATTCGGCCCGTCTCATTACAACGGATCTGGATAGAAAAAAGGCTCTGGGGGGCGTGGAGGCTGTGTAATATTGATTGAATCATACGTACCAAAAGCAGAGTGCCCCTTGCGTAATATGAGACCACATAGGTCTCTCGCACGCCCAAGGTATTGTTGATAAACTAAGAGCTCAAATATATAGCGGGAGTTATAAAACAAAATAGAGAGAATCCTAGGGCTTGTTTCTGCTTCTAGAAGGAACAGTACATGAAAAACAGCATAGATAGTAACATAACTGTTAAACAGTTCCTCATGAGATTCACAGACAGGAGGCTGTCTTCCCCAATACTTGGAACAATTGGACCCGTTAGAGGTTGAACTATAAATGACACGCTTATGGTCTCTTACCAAGTGAGCCAACTACTAATTACCACCGCTATCGATCATATCAGCCGGAAATCAAAGTGATAATTGCTATATGGAACAGCAACGCGTGATGAGAATGCTGTCGAAATTCTAACCGGAACAATCCTGCATCTCTAAGTCATTAGCACAAGTTGGACATGGGAGAAGTAAGAAACAAGAGACAAAAAAGAAATACAAAAACATACAACAGCCGGTGTTCGCTGATGGTCACCCACTCAACTACTAATCTGCCGGTTAGTGGCTTGTCTAGGGGGGAGCAGACGGGACCCCGAATTCTCCACTACCTATGGTCGTATGTGCTTGGGAGCGGCATCAATTGACTTATAGCTTGGAGACTGGATGTAAAAGACATACTGCATCTGCTTCGTCTTAGATCGATTAGACTTTTCCGAGAAAGGTTTACAAAGTGAAATCTTTCCACGGTTGTAACTTAATATTAGAAACTTAACGAAGAGGATGAGAGTGGCTACTTTTGGCTCTATGGCTCATAACTCCGACTCTATATGCATTAATTTCATCTCATCGATCAGAATGTTGCTATATTGTTGAATTATATGTTCAATTGGCTTGAACTATGCTGAATGAGGCCCAAGGCGGCAGGGTACCTGAACGCTAGGTCTTGTCCCATCAACAGCTGTATTAGGGACTCTTGTTTCACGGAAAACATATCAAGGGAGACACGTTCCTCAATCTCCAGACAACGAGACTAGCATCAACGCAGCCACCCAATCAAATTCATATATACTGATCTTATATTGCAGTATACTTCTACATTTATAGCACACAGATATGCATTAGTATAAGATACGGGTTTCATGCCTACTTCTCCAATAGAGCGACATAGGGGCTTAGTAGCACGCTTGGTTAAGCCACCGAGTAAGTGTACTATGACTTAGTCTTATACTTCGTACATTAAAATGATTATATGTCATTGAGGTGTATTGGTCCCTGTGTGTCTTGTTTCCTTAAAGACCAAAACACAGTATCGGTCTTGCTAGGGCCGAATCCTTCGTCTGATCTATCAACTGATTGGATTCATATGGTTTTGGTGGTGTAATTATTCTGTGAATACGTACATACCCACTCTGGTAATACCCCGCCTTGTGTACAGGCAACTCAGCTTCCAAAACTTCTCATCTCCGCTGTCTCAACTTCCCTATGAAAAAGTGCAGGCGCACTAGAAGAGATGAGCGAATCAGAAAAAAAAGGAGATTCCAAAGCGGATATGGGGGAAACTGTCTCATTATCCGCATCCGGCGAGAAGGAGGCCAGCGAGGGTAGGTCTGCGAGCAGGTGGGCAGAGGCCTTGCTGAGGCTAAGTAAAGAGGATCAAACACGGTTTGAGCTTGCACAAAAGGGCATAGACGACCCGAAATCCGTCCTCTCTAATGTACTCACCGCTACTAACAAGCGAAAGGAAGAGTGCATAAAGAAGAGATGGAAACTGGTAATTAAAGGGCAAACAATCATTATAAGAGACATTCTTGAAAAGCTTAGTACTTGGGTTCAAAAACTATTAGTATGCATAACACCTCCGATACTATAATGTTAAGTGTATGCTCATCGCTGACTTCTTTCTAGGCTGTTGGCGACGTTATCATTCAATATGATCCTATACATGCAGCACTACCCTGGGCAGCTATAAAACTCATTATGCAAGCCACCATAAACGACATCGAGATCTTTGGCTATGTCCTCAGCTCGCTGGAAAACATCAGCAATCTTGTTGCTCAGTGTCAACTTATTGAGGCGGTATACCTTACGGAAAAGAGAAAGCAAAGGTAGGTGTACTGCGTACTTTAAATTGAATAGATGATGATAGAGGGACTCATCATGCGAAATTATAACAGTAGCGAGCTGTTTGGTCAACTTTCGGAATGCATAACGGACCTCTACGCCGCCATCTTGGGATACCTAGCAAGGATTATGCATTACTATGGTCTGACTACGGCAGTACGAATACTAAAAAGCGTCATTGTTTCTAAGAATGATATGAAGGCCAAATACGAACCCGTCGAAACTGCACAGGCAAAGTTTAGGCGCCTTATGGAGATTTCAGGAGCTCAAGACTTGGGAAGCGCTGTTGATGGTATCCAAGGAATCGAACAGCACCTTAAAGACAAGGATGGACGGGATCAGATGGAAATGCAGTCCCTTAGAGATACCATGAAGGATTTGCACCAACCAATCGATCGCATTGACAGCCGTCTTGGACAGATTCAAGATGGCATTGAGCAACAGATGCGGACGCAAATCCTCAAGGCCATTTCCACCATACCATACGGCGTTCACCACAAAATTGCCAGCAAAGGTCGCTTGGAGGGCTCCGGCAGATGGCTTTTAAATAAATCGACTTTCAGTGACTGGAGAAAGAGAAGTAATTCGTCTGTGCTATGGCTTCACGGCATTCCCGGCTCAGGAAAGACCAAACTGGCGTCTCTAGTTGTGGACGAGGTTACAGGAAAAGAGCACATGGCCTATTTCTACTGCCTAAGAAATCCGGCCGAGCCACACCGAGCACAATGCGACAAGATTCTTGCGAGTTTTGTTCGCCAATTAGCAAGCCTCACGCCAAGCGATCCGATATTGCCGCCTGTGAAAGAGCATTACGAAGAGGCTATCAAAGGCTTTGTGGGATTCGAGATCAGGTTTGGACATCAGACGAGTGTGTCGAAGTTTTGGTCCAGCTTGTCGACGAGTATCCTGCTGTGACATTTGTTCTAGATGCCCTGGACGAAGTGGATTAAGAGGATAGACAGGAACTCTTAGATGCGCTCAACCGTATTCTACAGGAGTCAAACTCTCTTGTCAGAGTGTTCATCTCAAGTAGAAGCAACTACGACATTGCTCTCCATCTAAACGGGACGCCGAATATTTATATCGAAGCCGATGACAATGCTGAGGATATTTCAACATTCATGTACGAGACTTGCATGTACTATTTGAAGACTAAGCTGAACATGACTCTTAGTGACACACAACTTACGTCTGCAAAACTACTTCATGGAAAACTTACACCAAGTCTACGAGAGGAAATTACTAATACGCTTCAGGAGGGAGCCAAGGGAATGTAAGTCTCTGGCCCTTACTAAAAGACAGTATTGCATGAAAATTGCTCTGATCAGCCAATCTCTATCAGGTTTCGATGGGTCGACCTTCAGATACAGTCGCTAAAAAGGGTAAAGGTGGCTGCTGATCTAAAGGCGCGTCTCGGTGCTTTACCAGATACACTTGAGGGATCGTACTGGGAAATCTATCAAGAAATCCAAGAGTCTGGGGAGTATGCTTTTGAACTCGCCAACTTCACTTTCCAATGGCTACTGTATGCGCAGGAATCCATCTCCCTTGAAGCGCTCGCTGTGCTTGCGTGCACAAAGTCGAAACCCGAATCCGGAACTGCCTTTTCCAGCGATGAGGTCCTGGACGTCTGCTCAAATCTGATTGTCACTCGCCAGAACTCATTTGACTTTGCTCACTTGTCCGTTAGAGAGTTTTTCGAGCGACTACACAACCGAGACATACATAACTATCAGTCGGAGATAAGCCACGCCGCCATTGCAACCGCTTGCTTGCGATATCTTAACTTGGCTCAAGTTGAAAACAGAGGGGATGCGTTACGATAGAAAGTTATGAATAGCATCATCGAGGAATGCCGGGTAGATGGTGATACCAATGAGCAGAGGAGAGAGAGAGGCGAGAATACGGCAAAGAGGGACGACGAACCCCTCCAGGATGAAGTGGATGACAACACGAAAGAAACTGATCAAATCAGTGACGGAGAGGCCCCTACGGGCCAAGATGACGAAAAAGATTCAGAAAAGACAGCTAAGAAGGTTGCTAAGTGGATCAAGAAAATGAAGGACGACCAATTAAATGTTATGAGTTTCGAGATCTTTGCAGTGGTATCATCTGATGATGTTTACGGCCAGCCAAGCGAATATGCTGTAACTTGGGTGATTGATCATATTGAGAAGAGCGGCAAGCACCGGTTGGAAAACCCTCTAGCCGACCTGATGGGGGCTTTCATGCTGGAGAAGAGCAGTGAAATTGGGGATTCAGCCTACAAAGTTTCCAGAGCCTTTCACGTGTGGAGCGCTCTAATGAGCAGGGTTATCGGAAACTCGGGCCAAAAGGAGCTTCTTGAGTCGGCAGCTCAATTACCGCCAAGTCCAATATGGGTGACCTGTCAAATGAATTGGCTCGAAGTTGCCGAGTATCTCTACAAATGCCCGTATCCAGGTATTAACGACGGCCGGAGCATGGCTTCTCTAAGAAGCTCGTTTAAGGTCAATCCCATGTGATACGCAATACTTTCCAAAAAGCACAACCTCGTCGAACATTTGACGAAGTGCAATGCGGACGCGAATCGAATCTTTGTTGTCGATAAATTTAGCGAGCCGATCGTAACGGCGGCACAGGGTAATGATACCGAGTTGATCACCATTCTATCGAAACAGAATTACGGAGGCCAAGAGGCTGCCACGCAGGCTTTTATGAGCGCAGCTGGTAAGGGACATTGTGAATCCATGAGTCTCCTTCTAGACCTTTCGCTAGTGTCAATAGATAAAGAGGGACATAATGCTCTATGCTCAGCCTGCGCCGGTGGGCATCTCGGCGCGATTAGTCTCTTGCTTGACAGGGGTGCTCCCACCGGGAGAGGCGCTTTTATGCTCTACAGAGCGGTTTTGCACCAGCATATAGAGGTATCAAGGCTCCTCATAAGTAAAAACATTGGCCTTGATGGTCTTTCCGCCGCACTTGTCACTGCCATATCTAACTCGGATAAGGAGTGTGTGGATTTCTTGTTGCAGAAAGGGGCACAAAAGGAGGGAGTGGCACTTGTGCGAGCGATTCGAGACAAGACGTCCATGACTGCGCTAGAGTTGATCAAAGCTGGCTACAATGTCCATGGAAAGTATCTACAGAAGAGACGGAGTGCTCTGCATTACGCGGCCTTGTCGGGGCAACCCAAGATTGTCGAGGCCCTGCTCGAAGCCTCTGCGGACGTGAATTGTAGCGATGCTGATGGAAGGACGCCTCTGCATCTAGCCGCTTTAAAAGGGCACGATGACTGTGTTCGGCTGTTGATGAAGCATGGGGCGGATGTGTTGTGCGAGGATTCCCAGGGAAGAATACCCTTGGATTTGGCGGAGGAGAGGGATTGTGTTGGGGCGGAAGAGATTATTAGGGAGGAAATGGAGGAGTTGTTAAAGAAACTGACGGCTAAAAGAGATGCGACTTAGAAAGTTTGACTGACATTCAAAGACTTTGAAGATGTTGCTCATGTCGCCTATATCACTGGAATGCTCGGGACCATTTGTTTGGGAAACGGCTATCCAGCATCTTTCATTAACATGAAATTTGGCAAAAAAAAAAAAAAAAATAGGTTGTCAAGTGCCTTATATATATTTTACATACTAGCAGAAAGTAGCAAGATATGGAAAGATGTGGCAAGATGGGCGAAGAGGCAAGAACTATTCGAGGTTCGAGGTTTGGACCTAGACAGATGGGGGCTGAAATCTAGTGAGAAACAAGAGAGAGAGATGTGAATTTTTTCCATCCGTTATTGGGGTGGCAAGTGCTATGACTTGATTTGAGGCAGCCCTGCTTGGCACTCGGATTTTGTTGCAAACGGCTTTAGCAAGTCCCAAGCCATAGAGGAGCCCTATGGAGCTCCTGGGTAGGGGCCCCGGGGGGGGGGGGGGGGGGGGGGGGGGGGGGCGAGTTTTCTACTACCTATGGTCGTATGTGCCAAGTCATACAAGCAGGGAGCTCTATATAGACATGAGATGAACTTTGTACGTTCGTGGTCGCGCATCCAAGAAGATGTTCTTGACCTTCGGATAACGAGTGTCATCTAGCTTTGCAAAGATCACATTAACACATCTTGGCTGCCTACACAAGATATCAGAAACACAAGGCGAAGTCGGTTTGGATAACAATCTATACTAATGGTTTCGAACAATGTGTCACGTTCCGCAAGACGAATTTCTTGACACAGCCTCGTCAATCTTCGCTTCATTTAGGGAAGGCCTATTCAGCAACCAAGTTCGTTATCCAGCACTCCAGCGACTAAGAAGAGTTCCGAATATCATAACAACGTGTAATAAAGATCTTTTATCACCATTAATTAAATAAATACAAGGTTCATGTAGTATATACTATTCTCGTTACTATCTGCTACTGTCCATTTCTTGCTCTAATTTCTGCTATCATTAATACCCAGGCGGCTTTAAATTTGAGAACGGGATGCTGAATAGTCACTTCCTTCATTTATCATGAATCCCTATTCAAGTATCTTGTAATCCAATCTAATGTTAAGCACTGAAGTTTGAGAAGATGTAAAGGAGACTGGCAAGCACGGTACTGACACAAGAGACTTGCATCACACTGTATTTAGATGATCCTTCAGGAGAGACTCATCACTAGTGGTTTCAAGCGTATCCCCGACCAGAGGAAGCTTTTCAGCCATGGTCCCTTCGTGTATTGTTCTTTTTTAGGGTTCGGGACTTGGCTGCAGGCCATTTCTAATTAAAGACAGCTCGTTCGTATAGATAGAGAGTACCCTAGGGGTAATTAAGCAGGAGCCTGGGCTGGATCCTAGGAGTAAGCAGAAAGAATCCACCATCTATCTGGAGATCATAGCTGAGGTGAATATCGATACCTACAAAAAAGCCACTCAACACACTTCGATTCCAGCCACAAAGATGCTGTGCCGCCTCATTGTATAGTCTGTATTTATTCTGTGCTCAAACTCATACTAATGGGCTTATACTGTCAACCGCTTCCCCCACTACTACAGCCGTAGGCGCCTAGAGGGTGCCACCTTGCACAGCCCGCTTACCTCTGAGGCGACAGTGCCAAACGTTTACCGGGCGTACTGGTAGCTACAGAAATGTTTGGCCAGTGTAGCTCACAATCTTTGATATATTTGTGTTTACAATACCAGAATTTACACTCCACTTCTGATAGACAAGTCCCTCTTTGCAAACCGCAGCCCATACAAAGTGTTTGCAAGTTTGCTCTACCTATACCTTCCCTAGGAGACCCATTTCAGATTCTCTTGTAAAGACTGTAGGGTAGCAAAGGCCTTGCTACCTCAAGACTGTATCTGGTGCAATAATAAGGATATTGGTATGTCTGACATCAGGCTTTAGGTACCTCAGCTGTTCTTTGCATCATAAGGTAATACTATCAGCTTCAGTAGGGTTGCGTGACCCATATAATTGATGCTAATTTTGAACCTCGTATCCATCAGTGGCAAGGCCAGCTGGTGTAATCATAATACCTGAGCTAAAAATAACTATTTCGAGCCTATCAGGTAGGAAGCTGCTTAGGGCAGGGCGAATACTCTCCCTGGAGCCGAAGCCACAGCCAGAAAGAAACGCGATTTGAATGGAAGGTGAGACCCATGCGGCATCCTTAACAAAAGGGTGTACTTAAAATTTGAGTGGCTGCGCTATTCAGCCGGTCAAACGTTTTAGTATAGAAAATTATGAACCTATTACAAAGTGAAGCGGACAATCCCGAGGCTTAAATTTCCTGCAGCTTATTGCCATTCTCCGGGCTTAAACCTTGTCCATCAAGCCGTTAGTCATATATTTGTGTCAAATACGTTGGGTCTACTTCAGAGCCCTATTTCCGGCATGTTCAGCCATGTCACGTCTAACTTCCAATAATACTATCAAAATATTGAGCAACTATTAAGGGGGGAAGAAATGAAAGAAACCCAGATATTCAGTTGATACTTGCCTAGTAAAGCTATTCCTAGCAGAGATTCCTTCTTGGAATAGAAGCATAGGGGCGGTCGTACCAACTTCTCTCGCCAGGATGGTAGGTAGAGATACACGCCAACAAGCGAGTTGGACGAGTAGTACGCACGTACATGTATTCTTTCACATGTTTCATGTGCAAGACAGTTTGTTTCAGCCGGATATGATCTACCGGCAGTTACGAGGCACACTTGGCGGCACTATATGCCACTATGACATAATGCTTATTTTATGTTGGATCAGCGGCAAACAAGACCGACCAAACAGCGACATCCAGACTGAGTTTCAGCCCCTAGTGCAGTGCCTCACCGTCCATAGTATGGAGAACAGTCGATCCTCCGGTGAGCAGTCGATTCCCTGGTGCTGGTGTAAGTTCGATCCGCACAACTATAGGGTCTCAAAATAACCTGGAGATGAAGCAAATTAGCTAATACCCCAGACTTCAGTGCCAGCGATGTGCCGAGATCCGTTGAAGTGTGACCCAAGTTTCAGGCACCGCCGAATCAGGGGCTGCGGAAGCAAAGCGTGCAGTAGTACTACCGAAAGTTTATTAAACGGCAGCACTTTATCCAACACAAAGAACAGGCTATGAGAGGCTTGTTTCCTATAGCTTGGACGCAGTGATCCATGGGCGGGCTGAGACAAGCTTTGGGTGCCGACATCCCTGTCCGAGATGCCAACCCCGCAAACGTGGCTTTCAGCCCCTGCCAAGGCGGGACTCTCGTCGGCTCGTCGCCGTTTTCCTTTTCGCGGTACGGAGTAATTTTAACTCCAAATAAAGTCCGCCTCAACGGCTCGGTTGAAGATTGCCGCAACCATGTTGTATTTAACTTTTAGTTGTTCACTACGAGTGCCTTCATCTGCCATCAAAGGTACGCCATGTTTCTTAGGCAGGAGGCGGACACTGGCAATCACATGTAAATTACGAACAAGTTATAAGGTACTTTCATGTATTGGCGAATCTAGATTGGCTAACTGAAGTGCCAGTACATCTCAGCTGAGGATCCTCCCCGGTTGCCCGCCTCTTTAGAAGCGTCTTTTGCTTGAGCCGAACCTTTCATTCATAGATGTTGATGGTGATCGGTGCGTTGAAATCGAGCTCGCCAATGCAAATTTGGAACTGTCACATTTGTAAGATGACTGTGGGGAATAAATTGCCATTAACTTACGCCGTTATTATTGTTGCAGCAGATAATTGTTGTATCGCATGCGGTGGTGTTCGAACAAACGTGTCCTGCTAAATGTCAGAATTCTGGATTAAAAAAGGGTAACACGTCACTTACCGCCGTTCCCATCGCTGCTGCAGCAGTATGGGCTGCCTGAAGAGCAGGCGTTCGACTGAGTGCTCGTACCCGAGCTCGAGGGGCAGTTGTTGTTGTTGCCTTCTTAGTTTAAGTAAGTCTTCACATGATTAAAGAACCGTCAAAACTCACCACCACCCATTTTGTTGCTGTTGGGGTTGCGAGCTGGGAATTTCGGGAACGGGATATCCCCCAGAGAAGGAATGCGAGGCTCAATTGCTCGAGGTTCAACCTCGGGGCCTTGGGCCGGAGATGCCATGACGCCATTAAGGGCGATGAGAGCATAAAAGATAATAGAGGTATACATGTTTGAGGTGTAAAAGAGTGGCGATGGTGTGTTGGTATAGCGAAGGAAAGTGGCAAATTGTATTGTAACGAGAGGAAGTCTTGAAACGTCTGAATGCGTTGACTAACGTAGACGAAAATGAACAGACAGGAGGCCTATTTAAACGAAAAGTTTCTGCTTTTACAGACCATCTCAAAGGTTTACCGCTCGAGTAGAGGTTAAACTGGATTTACTAATAACAACGGCTGTTGCAAGCTCAAAGTTCCGGTTACTACGGGATCTGCAACATGACTAGTCACTTATATCTGTTGGGCTCGTATATGTGTATGCAAAGCAAAGAGCTAAATGCCACAAACGGTGGCTCGGAAATTATTGCCGAGATTGTTGGACACTTCTAACGGCAGCTCGTGAACATTACCAAAATTGTTGAACACTTCCGATGGTGGCTTGTAAACATTGTTTGTTGGATACTTTTAATGTCTCACCGTAACAAACATTGCCGATTTACCGTGGCATACATTCCAAGATTGTCCACAACCTGCGAAACTTTGAATCCTCGTTTATACGAGATCAGCTGAATGTCTCAGAGCATCAAAGTGTCATCAAGTCGATACAATGCTACGTCATTAAACGTACTGGTACCTGCCTCTTGGTACCCTGATACTTTTTCTGTCCGGAGGTTGACTTCCCTAGCGATTCAAACACCATGGACCGACCCAGGCTGTCCCTAAATGCAGCCTCTCAGCTTCTGACTTATCAAGCTTGACCAATTACGTGAAAATGCTGGCCCACAAAGCAGGAACTGACTTTGAAAACCTTCACTCATTTACTAAGACCTGCGTTAGAACTGCAAAAATAAGTTCAATAGACATGCATGGATATGCGCCATGTATTGGATTTTTAGTTCTTTCCGCTCTTTCAGCTTGCCGCCACTTCGTATCTGTCTTACTTTGCCATTTTTAAAAGGAAAATACAGTCCAAAGACTTTACAAGAGCTCTCGAGAGAAAAGTATAAGAACGACCTCTCTTCACCTTGAACATTCCTCATCACTCTCAACCATCATCCAGCAAGCATTTCATCAGAGCAGCAAATCTCACTCTTCTCTTCCAGATTAACTCAATCCAACCACCCACCATGCAGGTTACTTCTATGATCGTTTTCCTTCTTACCGCCGCTACTGGCGCTCTCGCAGCCCCTGGCGGTTCACCACACCCACCTCCCAAGCCCCCCCCTCCTCCCCCTACCAACCAAAACACCAACGTCAACAACAACTGGCAGTCCAACAGCTGTGGTAATGGCGCTTCGCCTTACTGCTGCAGCGGTACAACTGATGCATGGGGTTCAAACTACTGGAAGTGCTCTAACCTCAATGACGTATGCAACGATGTCATTGTTTGCTGCAACAACAATAACAATATCAACAACCAACAGGTATGTCATGCAGCAACTTCAATGCCAGTCAATTGTGCGACCGCTTTGGAGTGCATTGCTGCCCCGACCTCATCGTCATGTGAGACGTCGCCATTGACCACCGAATTTAGGGAAGCCAAAGCGACAACAACGACGGCAACCAGTCCTGCAGTGCCTTCGGACAGCAAAAGGTCGTCTACAACTAAATTTGCATACGGAAGCTCAAGGTCGGCAATGGCCATCTTATTTTGTTGCCTCCTGTCCTTTTAGGTGGCTCATTATCCAAGCTTGCCGGCTAAGAGTAACTATAACGGGTTGGAGAATGAGCAGTGTCATGTGGAAGAATGAAATTGGTTCTCTTCTATTTGGGTCGTAGTAGCGTGGCTCTTCTGGGGCAGTCTTGACGATCCGCTCACTCTCCTTAACTTTATTTACACTGATGTAGTTATAACAAAAAGCAAAAGACAAAATTGTTGGTTTATCACCCGTTTAGTTTTCATTATGAAGCCAGTGTTTCCGTGTAGATGTGCAAATAGAGCTGAGCGTCTCCCTTTAAAAGAGAGAGAGAGAGAGAGAGAGAGAGAGAGGTGGAGGGGGGTAGGATTAGAAGACTTCTCCTACGAGAGCGATATGTAAGATGGCTCGTAGTAGATTCCGGGACAGATCATTGTCTGGTGTATTACAATCGCTTTTTCAATATAATTTCGGTGTCGATAAAGAGGTGTCACTAAGGTTGAACGAGGAGGTCGACGAATTGGCTCGTTTGTTCTCTATTTAGTCTAACCTATGGACCAACGCCATAGGTCGGATGCTAGATTATCAGAATGACAGTATTAGAGTAGACTATCCAAAGAAAAAAACATAGGCTCAAGGCTCATATTCCAACAAAAGGACTGAGTTATTTTACTATACGCGTTCCATTTAAACAAGAGCTCTCATACATAGATCATACCAATTCAAAATAAGCACAGGGTTACTACTTCCCATTTCTTGCCTGCTTTTCGTCAGATCAGCGTTGGCATGTCTCTTTGTACAACTACTCATACCATTTAAAAAGAAGCCACTATGTGAGTTCATCTTGTAATTTTACTTGCCATAAGCCTCTTAGGGTCTTTTATCCTGGCCAAGTTCCATCCCTGGGCCAGGCAGGACTGACCATCAGGGCAGGCGTTGGCTACCCTGCAGACGCACCGGGAACCCGGTTAAAAACCACACAGTCGGCGAAGTCTAAATTTGAGAGCTCATTCCGTTGAATGCTGGTTCAGGAAGCACCTGCTCTGTCAGCGATTTTACACATCAAAGCGTATACTGAGTGAATTACAACTCAATCCGTGGTGAGGTAACTTAACACCTGTACTGATATGCTTGAGTAATAGGAACACTGACATCATGCCACCCTCTTCATGCACATAGGCAACAAGAGGGTTGATGAAGGAGCGTTATAAAGGGAAAGCGCTTTTGAGGTGGTTATCATTCTTCGAACTATATACCAGCAAAAAAAAAAAAAAAGTATGGATGGGATCATGTTGCATAACAAACAGTGTTACTGAGACGGGTTGGAGCTAGTGGAAGGGCCTTGGGGGACAGAACAGTGCGCCTCCGAGTTTAGAACCCAAGTGCGCAAAAAGCGAAAGACATAATTAGACACCGAGTTTCCCCTACCTACAATCGTATATGCCTGAAATCGTCTCTCTCTCTATATTGTAATTTTCAGTGTAATAAAAAGATGTCTCTTGCACTTAACCACATGCGCAGATAAATATTTATAGTATTTAGTAGGCTCACCACACTAAGAATTTGTAGACAGACGAAATTTGGTCTGTCCATGTATACATGCCATCACTGCGGATCCGTAAGCATCGTGCAAAGCTGAATGTGTGCACAAGCGCTGGATTCCAGCTGAAACATTTAGCCTCAAACAATGGTTTCGTAGTCCTTGCATGGCATCATATGAGACCTTTACCAATAATGAGAAGTCCAAACTAGTGCTCCTACAGCTAGCCACCTACTTCTTTTGGTTCCTAAACAGTTGTATCACACTACGTATGGAGCAGCTGAACACAGCCCCAATTAGTGCGCAGACGGCACAAGGTTAGTTGATAAGCGATGTGAAAAAAAAAGTAACAAATCTCATTACCCCAGGTAAGTAATGTAAAATAAAATTCCAAAAACCCAATATACCTAACGCTATACTCATACAATACATCCATAAGAAACTGTAATTGAAGCAATTACACTGGGGGAATAACCTTAACTGAGTCCCGTTTATAAAAATCGGTAAAAATCACTGTCCTGTAAACTCTTCCAGCTTCTTGGGTGTCTGAAACTGTCCGCCACTTCATGCCACGCTCTAATCCTCTGGTACATATGAGAGCCTGATTGCGTTGGGTTGTGGGTTGCGGGTGCCGTCTTCCCGTGTATGCGGGTCTCAATCAATAATCTGCAACGGGATTGCAGATCCCAACTCATTTCGAATCTCGGGCTTCATACAAAGCCCGAGTTAATGTGTGCTTGCGCCTGAGTACACCATACCAGGATTGGCTCTGTACGGCTCAGATGAACCTTTCAAGAGGGCTTCACGCTGTTCCAATTCCTTCTCATTCTGTATTAAGACGCAGCAATTGCACCAGCAGGATTTGCAAAAATCTCCAAAGCAACCACCCTCAAGGCCATGTTTTTCGCGAATGTCTCCTCGCTGCATCGTGGTAGGGATGCATTGAAGACCGCAGTGAGCAAGGCAGGCGAAGATAACGCACTATAGACGGAGCTTTGTTAGCTTATATCCTGCAATGTATTGCATGTATCCTCCAGGGGTTCACTCTGTTGAGAGCAAAACTTACAGATGCATTGCAGCATGAGTAGTCATCCAAGTTACCATGCTTCATTCTGTGCTGAGCCTTTCCGTATGTAATGCAGGGACAACAGGTTGTCATGAAGCAAAGCCCACCTGGGCTACAACAATCGAATAGGCCATGGGCCCAGGTAGTCTCACCATTCTTCTCCTTGGAAGACATGTTGATGATTATTCAGAGGTCGTAAAATAGAATAAAAGACAAATGAGTGAGTGAAGAAAGGAGTGGCTGCAGAATGGGCGAAAGATTGTTTGAGTGCCAGGTAAGAAGGTGAGTGGCTTGAGATGTGCAGATCCAGCATGTGCCAAGTATTATATACACTAGATACAATATACTGGTACCAATCGGTACCTAGTAAGGCGCTTGGGCACGCAGTTTGTTTTTCAGCCTCCATTGGAGAACAAATTTAACCATGCCCGACCCAGATTTCTAAATTGGGACTAAAAGTTTACGACGCACCGAGTTTTAGATGCCGAAAGACATGACTGCCTTATGCTTAGTGGGTAAGGCTGAATCAACTTGTTTTTGTTTACTTAGATAAGTTAGTCCCGCAGGTCAAGTCCGAATCTGCCAGAGTAGCAGAATTTATAGCACATGTACTAAGAGCGCTTAATGCGTTTTAAAGACATTGATCTATAACAAGCTTCGGCACTCAAGCTGCTATGTTAAAGCACCATCGCCTACAAAGCATTTACTATTGTATTATCGGTGTCTGTTTGTGGTACAAAAGCTTGGGCATCGCAATCCCCGTAGCACGTATGATCAGTTCACAGATGCCTTCGTACTTAATGATGATTACTTAACTAGATCAGCGCTAAAATCTCATCTAAGCCCCCTTGGGCCCATATCTATTCTCTCTAGAAATACTGGAGCCGCATAGCCGTGTTACCGTGTTTATACTACTAATAGTATTATTATACAAAGGCTCCGCCTGGTCAATATTATGGTATTAAATGAAACTCATAAAGTGACAAGGCTATACCTCATCATTAAATATAGAATTTTAATGATGGGGTAGGTTAATTGGAGTACAGTAACAGGCCAGATTTCAGATAGATAGAGGGTATTTAAGAGGAACAGTCAAGATATCGATTTGGCTCGCAAGAGTGGGCATGCTGGAGAGTGGGAAATAGGAAGGTCTCTTCTGTCCCCAAAAGCCGATCGATACCTCGCGAAACTGTTAGTTAATGCGGGCCGGCTTGGCTATTTTGTAAAACCATCGAAAGAATGATTTCGAGATGCACATCACGTACTATTCTTCATCTAAACCTAGTGCTTGTTTTATAGTAAGGTGAGATCGATTTACACAGAAATTGGGCGCTCAACACCAAATCAGATAATAATACTGGGTAGCAACTAAAAATAGCTGCAGAGATGCAAGATTGATTAATCGCGACCTTGCTCCGTGATTGACGTATGGTATTGTGACACGAACCCGCCCACTGCCCCATCCTGTCTTGCTTGCATTAGCCGATTGAGCTTGTGGACTCATAGGATTCGCTCCCCTCCTCTTCCTTAGGATGCTGGAAAATCGTTGTGTCTGAGGGATGAGAACTTAGCGAGACTCGCAAGCTGCTACTCATCAATCATGAACATGTAACTAATGGATCGAGTATTTTAGCGAAACACTAATAGCGTTTCTTATATAGGTACACTGCAAGGCCTTTTGTGAGGCGGTGTTCGGCACGCGCGCTGCGACCACTGCAAGCTTCGGAGTAGCAGCCACTCAATATCAACACAACCAATTTCAATCCAGAAGCCTTCAGAACCCCCCCCTGCCTATCGGTTCGTTCCATTCCTGCATGGCTTATCATGTCATGTTGGGATTATGTAGGGTCAGATCTCGTGGGGCTTCAACGCTAGCTATAAACGTATGATACGACGACCGTGAATTGTGCCTAAGCATATCGCATCCCCTTCAAGATATTTAGTCTAAGAAGTTTCTGCCTTGAAAAATACGGCGGAAGGACATAGCTGAATGCCCAAAAATAGTGCACTGGCTGTCTGATTAGCGGCTTATCCTTAATAACTAAGACTGGTAGACGCATATTGTAAAATGTACTTCAGCTTTCGTTGGATCGACAGCATTGCCTTAGCTTCTTCAGCCAAAGTAGTCTGGTCTTGCATCATCATAATGACCTCCAGTGCTTGTCTATAGCCTCTACTAATATCTTCAATAGCAACTCGTGTTTGTTGACGGGGATCGGAACAAAGGAGCACATTTTTCTCAAACGGAAATGGCCCATTTCTCTTATTTCCCTACATAAGGTATGCTAATAGCAATGCCAGTGTTTTTTTTTTTAAAAAAAAAAAACCACTCGCTTGGTTTCATCTTATAAGTACCCTTAGAAATTGAGGCTTGTATGCCATCACATTTGGAAAGCAATGTTATGGTAATCGTTTGGGGTTCTTCCGATTTGTAAATGTAGACCGTATACTGCGGGATCCGAAAGAACTGTGTAACTCTTTTTTCGCGTAGGGTAATGCGCGTGTTAGCTGTTAGGGGCCTGTCTAGTTCATGATCTACTTGAGTCAGGCAGCATCGCACTCTACGGAGCCTTCCTCCGTTCTCCGCGATGCCGTCCGATTTCTGGGATTTCTTTATGTAACCTCAAATGCCATCAGCATTAAAAGACGGGGACACACTTGTAATTATGAGCGACATGAAAGGTGCGGCACTATCGTGATAAGATTAATAACATTAAATACAATTCATCCTAGTTCACCTGAATCAACTAACGAAACATTGCTACGATATTGCCCTCAGACACTGCTCCATCAATTCCAATTCCCAGTCAAGGTTTCAATGTTGATTGTTGGTAATTACCCAGGACCGCAATCTTAACCTCACTTGCTGGCCCCAGCGTGCATGTAGAAGTGCGCACAAGTATACAGCAGAGCTTAGTGTCATCATTGAGTACATGCTATCTACTACTAACTTTAAATGTCATGCGTTAGAGCTGTCATATCCCTGTCCGGCAACCTCCCAGTACCTCTCTATGAGATAACTACTCCACTCACAAACGGTCCCTGCTCCGGGTAAGTCTGTTGTATCAGCTGGAACTTGAACTTCTTCCGCTGAAGCTGCCTCTGCGAGAGTCCACATCTGGGGCGCTTGATCAGCCGAATTATTAGACTCGGAGATTTGGAGATTGATAATGCGGGATTGTTGTGTCTGTGCATTGCTCTCCATAGGTTCCAAATACAGAGGAGTTTGTATACTTTCCGCCGTAGTAGCAGTACGTTGGCTGCTCGTAGCATCTGGACTTGTCTCATACTGTTGCTGCACCGCGACGGTGGTGCCTAACATGGCATTGGACTGGCGCTGAGCGGAGCAAGATGGATTTGTCTGGGGTGCTGGTGTCGTATTTTGCGCCTTCTCTATTACGAACAACGCTTGTGAGCGAAGTTTCTCGATATTAGCCCAGCGGCGGTCCCGATAAACATCTGGGCTATTTTTCCAGTGATTATAACTTTCATCGATGACGTCCCATGGTACAGTTAACGGCTCGCTGGAGGGTGGTAATGAGAGTGAGATGCAAATATCTAATAAAAGATACGCCAAAACATCCCATTCCACGTATGTCTGAAATAGCCACAGCCATCGTCGCCCCTTGCTATACCTACGCAAGACGTGAACGTGTTCCAATACTTCCTCGCAAGCTTTGCGATAGTTGGCTCGTAAGGGAATACCGTGATTCTGGTTGGCGCGCGGCTTGCAAGCGGCCAACTTCAGTTTTGCAAGAATGAGTCGACTGCTCTTAACCGTGATATAATCCAATGGAACTGCCTTGTGGCAATAGGATAGGTACTGCTTCTCAATGCGCTCTCTAAATTGGTCCACTGATTGGCACTTTTGCTCTTCATTCAGCATCGGATAGCCGTTGCTCTGGCAGAATCTGTCCGAAAAGGCAATTCGGCGCGCGAAGTTGCTCACTTCGAATCGAACCAGGCTGAACAGCATCTCACTCCTCCCAGGTTGTGGGCTTGGCAGTTCGCTTATATCAGGATCTAAGCTAGTATCATTAATGTTGAGTGGTAGCTCTGCATGAAGGCTTGGTTCAAGGATAAATGGTTCACCGCCGAAATCTTCGGCGATGCGAACGTCCAAAGTACAGATCTGCCACCATAGTCGGCGCCGCATTTCGAGATCAAATGGGCGCATACCAGGGATGTCTAGATGAAGACTCAACTTCATAGCATTGCCAATAGCGACCCCAATCAGAGAGCAAACATCGGGGCCATTTTCGTCTTGCCGTCCACAAATCTTGAATAAGAACAAAAGGTTGGTTAATACCTCCATCTATTATGCATTTATCAAGGGATAATTACCAAATATATAATGAATGCTTGCAAGACGGTTATACTCCGGGAGCTCCAGAAATTGACTTGTATAAGAGATTGCTCGACCCCCTTCCGGAATCTGAGTTTTATTACTACCGTTTAAAGATGAAAAGGATACTTGACCACATACCGCTGTAGCAGAACAGACCGTTCTTCGTCAAGTTCTTGACGACATTCTGCTGATGAAATAGATATGATCGTGGAGTAATAGATTGCAAACATTAAGCATTCAGTAGCTGCATCTGGAGACTTTCGACCCTGGCATATGCTCATGACATGTCTTTGTGTAGAGGGAACGTGAAAAATCTTGAGGAGAGGGTCAACTACATCGAGATATGTCTGCCATATGAACAATATGCTTGCAGGAGGGGGGTGAAGTGATTCAAGGGGTTGTGACGCATCAATCGGGTTATTGAATGACAATGACTGCAAGAGATGGGACCTTGTTAAGCGAACAGAGGTGCTGGATTGTTCTTGATTTAGTTGTGAGTTGTTCCGTGAAGAAGATGAGCTTGGACTTGGGGAGTCCTTTGCGGCGCTCTAAGAAGAGTTGTAAGCACGTATAACTTGACAGAAAATTCTGTTTGCTTTGTTGGATCCTTACGAGAGGCGATTGGTGGCCCTGTTCACAGTGACCCTCTATGTTTGATGTTTCTGGGCTCACTTGTAGCAAGCTCCCGATATGAGTTACCTTTTGTTCCAGTGACTTCAAAGCACATCCAATGGACTGCACTCTAGTTGCTAAGGCGCTCTCTTCATCATGAAGTATCTGTGGTCGCCTCGAAGGATATATGCATTGAAGTTTGGTTCGTGTGCAATAGGCGCATGGCAAAGATCTGTCACACTTAATCTTGCGGCGACGGCACTCAAGACACGAGCGTCCTGACGCAATCACTCTGCGAGTCATGGGACTAATGACTTTTTAGACCGTTGAGTTGAATTGGACGTTGGCTTCCCTATCGTTACTGGGCAATGAAGTTGCAGTTAACGCAGAAGATGCTCCGTAGCCAACGGTCGAACTATTGAAAGCACTGTCTGTAACCGAAAACTGTTGCAATTTGGATTAAAACGGCCAATAAGAATCGCAAGTAATCGAGCAGATGGCCTGTGATTGCGCAATGTTGCGTGAAGCCGTGGGACGCCAAATGACGCAGAGGTTGTAATAGAGGTGCGGAGGATGCTCCCATTGGTGAGAGCGGACTTGACGGAGCTGTGTCCGCATTTCTAAGCAGAAACGCCATTTGTTTGTGGAGGATTCAGTGGAGATCCGACCAATGACAGCCTCATGATTGTATAAGGCAGGGGGTCACAGATGCAGGGGTCTCACCTGGCCATCGTACTTCAAACAGAAATGAGTCTAGAGACTGTCTAGGAGCTGGCACCGTGGATGGTGTAATTACTTCCCATGCATTTCTCAGAGCGAATTGGCTTACACTTGCACTGTTGGATGACCGACGGTTGGGCCACAGTGCTCTTACCAAGACATCGCATATCAACATGTACATGGATACTGTTTGGTAATTGTCCTTTAGTAATATACCAAGACTTTGTTGCATACGCGAACCTTTGTCAAGACCACTTTTCACAAATATAAGTATCAAGCATGCCGTCCATGCTTCGTCTCTTCTTCTCTAAGACGAGCAAGGCTTTTGATCGACTAAAACCACCGGTTTCATCACTTTCTCAGCAAGTATTCAGTCAATAGCACCACGAATAGAGCCTTTCCCCCCCACTTATATCAATTAGTATCACAATTCATCTTATATTTCGAACTATCTCACCCTAAATATAACATGGCTTACACGAACGTCGCTCTCGTTGGTGTATGTGGTGATAAATCTTGATATCAATCTTGACATCCATCACTTACTCACAAATATCTAGGCTAGTGGAAGCATCGGTAAGATCATCCTTGAGGGCTTGATCTCTGCCGGCGGATTCATCATTACTGTCATCTCCCGCAAGGATAGTTCTGCTACTTTCCCATCCGGTGTCGCCGTTTTCAAGTCAGATTTCTCAGACAGCGATCTCCAATCTGCTTTCAAGGGCCAGGATGCCGTCATTTCTGCCCTTGGTGCCACTAATTTCGGCAAACAGAAAAAGCTTATCGATGCAGCCATTGATGCAGGAGTCAAGCGTTTTCTACCCTCTGAATTTTCCTCCAGTAGTCAAGATACCGCTGTCCTTCAACTGCTGCCCCTCTTTAGTCAGAAATCAGATATAATCGAGTATCTAAAGACTAAAGAATCCGCTGGCTTTTCCTGGACAGGCGTTGCTACCTCTCTCTTGTTCGACTGGGTAAGCAATAATTCCAAGACTTATGACATTATTTAAAGGAACAAAAGTTGGTTAACGATTTCTTACAGGGTCTGGGCAATGGGTTCCTTGAGTACGATCTTGCTAACAAGATTGCTACTATTTGGGATGATGGTGATAAAAGCTTCACCCTGACAAACGAGAAGGATCTTGGTGCAGCTGTTGCATCGGTGCTGAAGAAGCCCGAGGAGACTTCCAATAAGTATCTCTTCGTCTCTTCCGTTGAAACAACGCAGAACGAGATCCTAGCTGCTCTGGAAGAGGCTACTGGCACTAAATGGGCTGTCAACCGCACTACTACCAAAGAACAGGTTGAGACTGCGCTTAAAAAGCTAGGTGCTGGCGATTTCAGCGGTGCCTTCGCTCTAGTTCGAGCCACCAGCTTCAGCAATACGCCCAATCTCAAATCGAACTATTCTAGAGATGAGGCTTTGTCTAATAATCTTCTGGGATTGCAGCCTGCTAGTGTTGCTGATACTGTCAAGCGTGTCATTATCTAGAAGATGAAACGTTGACTACTGGGGATGGGGGTCATGACTCAAAGCGTCCTCTGAATCTCTCCGTGTGGTACGCAACTAAGCGTTTGAAATGGTACAATGTTTTTTGTAAACATGAAATCTTTTAAGGCTACAGTTGCAAGAGAAAAATTAATAATGACGGAATCTGATTCATTCACCCAGTAGTATGAGAACTTTCTTGGCCTTTGGCACTATTTCAGCGATCCCCTAGTATGTAAATTCTATAAGGCTACCTTCACAGTGTCCTAGCATTTTCTTTCGTTCTATTCCATCTAGCAGATGTCTGCTTTCTTCCAGCTCGAAAACTGTGGAAACTAAGGGTTACGGCATTTACTAAGCGGATTGCTGCCATATGTGGCAGCACAAATGCATATCATTTGGCACTCAGCCCATAGGGATAATAACTTATAATGCAATACGAACTCTGTACTCAAGTTGTATATATACTAGAGATCGATTCTCCATGATCGAGACGATATATTATTTATAGAGTATTGTTCTGGCTCATCAAGCCTTTGATTCCAGTGTCATCATAGTAGCTGTATTATATCCGTGTTTTTGACTAGATTGATTGGACCTCATCAGGGTGCACGAAGAATGCGATGGCAATGATAAAATATCTACAAATTTCATCAGTCAGGGCAGAGCAGCTTGTCAATAGATACATACGTAGCAACCAGAAGTAGGCCTTCAAAATAATTAGTCTCCCCGTCCCGCACTAGATAATTGACCACAAGGGTCGACATCGTTATGACGATGGTCTCGAAGCTATCAAACTGCAGAGACATGTCTTTGCCGATGATCCAGCCGACGACCACGAGAAATGGTGTAACAAACAGCGATATCTGCAACGTGCTCCCCACGATGACTGAGACGGCAAGATTAATGCGATTCGATCTGGACCATTGCACAGTGCCGACGAAACACCCAGCGTTGCCCACGATGGGCACGATAATAAGACCAACGAAACTGCGACTCACGCCTAGTGTTTCGACAAAGCCATCAACACTGTCAACAAGGCAGTCTGAACACTGAGCCACCCCGAGTGTAGCGAGGATAAGCACAATGCAGCTCGATACAGCGTGAAGTTTATTAGCTGGTTCTTCCTCACCCTCTTCCATGAATAATTCTGCATGTGTTATGGATTGGAAGTACAAATATAGCAAGTAAAATGCAAGTAGTACCAGGGATGTGATGCGCGATAGGGTTAGTATATAATCACTTGAGGGGCTGCTGGTGTTACTGGAAGATGAATCGGCTATGTGGAGCGCTGAGGGCATGATGAGGGAGAAGCACGAGATGATCATGAGCGATGTCAAGATGCCGACCACGTCGATATTGATATCAACCGTTCGCTTTCCCAATCCTGAGAGGAGAAAGGTAGTGCCGAGAATCTACCACATCGTTAGCAAGTGAACACAAATAGGACGGTGAAGGATAATTGTAGGCTGTTCTACTAGTAAGATGGATGATAGAATGCTTCCTATCATGCTCGACTGGACAATGGAGATTTCGCCTTCCTTCAGAGCACTAATTCCAACCTATAGGAAATTGTTATTAGAGTCCACTAGACGGATGTATTGGAAACGAATGCATACGATCATCTCTACAGCATTACCAAAAGTGGCATTGATCAATCCTCCAGCCACGGACCCAACAACAGCAGCCAGCTGCTCAGTCGCAAAGGTTAAGATAGAGGCGAGAGGCAGCATAGCAAGAAAGTTGAGCAAGAACACAACAGAAGCAGGCCATCCCCACCCAGGGCCCATGAGGCCAAGAGGCACACAGAAGAGGAGGACATTGGTCCGACTGCACTGGATTGTCGAACTTAGGGTATGTCGAGTTTCGCTGTGGAAGCGAAAATAGAGGTCTCGCAATCGATGTGCTTCTATTTCTGGGTTTCGGCCTGCCGTGAGCATCAGAGAAGTCTCCGTGGCAGGGTTGTCATGAGAAGGCCGTGGAGGGGGAACGTCGGGGGACATGGCAGCCGTCTTGAGCAACACAGCAATTAGGGAGGGGATTTGTTAAGCATCTGTAAGTTGTATAGACGTGTCACCACCATACCTGATAGTAAAAAAAACTTTGATTCCCCATTCCATTCTGGAATACAAGGAGCCCTGAGCATAGGAGTGAGTTTATTGTATTTAGTGGTGTTTAGACCCACAAAACCTTTGTTGCACTGCCTCATTCTCTATCACCTCAAAGCATGAGGATAGTGGACACGGATATTGAATGCCGCTGGTCTAGTATGGCCCATGTCTGCAAGAGACTGGTCAATTAGTGATACATATTACCACATCTAATGCATCCTACCAGGGTTGAGTACATAGTATATCACTATATACTCCATACCACTATCCCATTAGGCGTTAAGACCTTGATCTACTCATGTTGCATATGAGGCTGTGCTCGGCAGTACCGAGCCCCTCGTATATAGAATTTTCCTGGAACAGGTACTTGTACAGAGTATTTACTTAGACCGTTGTCATACATACAACGGGTTGATTCAAGCACTCCTCAGCCAAAACTACCAGGCAACTCCTGGACTGTTTATCGTATCCATGAATCCCCAACCGGCTATCCCCATGATCCGCCGCCGAAGTCATGTAGGGAGAGACTCCTTAATTGAAGATATGGCTCCTGACAACTGCAATGGCTCTTCGGACACAGCCAACCAGTGCGAACCTCAGCATAGACAATCTTCTTACGCCTCAAGCCTTGTTCAAAGCAGCGAGCCGGGTCAATTGAGAGGAAACACCTCTCTGAGGCAATCCGAAACATACCGCGAGCTTGCTAGCATGATCCACGAAAGTCATAATGGGCCGTCTAAGCTATTGCTCCTCATCGTACCAATCGCCATCGTTTCCCGGTTTGCAGGATTGCCTGCGGTGGCTGTTTTTTTGCTCAACATGATAGCTCTAGTGCCGCTTGCAGCATTATCCATCTTCACTGTGTTGGTGCTGACCAGAAATGCGGGTTTCTGGGGAGGCTTTATCAGAACCGTCTTTGGCAATGCTATAGAATTGACTGTACGAAGATGCCCCATCAACTTAGCCTCTTATCCTCTGACAACAATTTCGTTGATAGCTTGGTATCACTGGATTATATCACAGCGAGATCTCGCTCGTCCAACAGATGGTTATAGGCAGCGCGCTTATATACTCACTTTTTGTATGATTGCCAACTGAACACGGCTCTGTTTGGTCATCCTAATACGCGCTATACCACTGACCTACAATATTGCAGGTATTGGGTGGTAGCTTCTTGCGCGCAAGCTATGGAAAGCAAAATGAGCCCTTCAGCAAGACTAAAACTGCTGTGTTGTCATCTCTTGTTCTGGTCTCCTCCTTTTGTCTAGCCATTCCAGCCGCCATGGCCACAGCCGCCGACAAGGAATTCCGGGATGGTCAGAACGTGGGCACCGTCAATGATCCTTCTGAAGACGTGCTCCTACTCTCACGCATGACAGCTACAGTCTTACTCTGCCTCTTCCTCACTTATCTTAACTTCCGTTTCCTCAGTCACGCCCAACTCTTCCCAAAGAATCCCAATGCGGCACAGTTCAATCCAGAAACCCGTATAGAGTCAACATTAGACGGTATTAAATACGCTTCGACTAGGTCACTGGTCTTGAGCTTTAGCTTCATAAGTAGCATCGCCTGTGCAGCTATATGCGCCAGTTCACTAGTGACCAGCATCGACGCCGCAGTCCAAAAGCTGAACATCACTAAGTCATTCATTGGTTTCGTCATCACGCCGCTGGCTGCCAGTCTGGCGAAGTCCGTGGCAATAGTCAAGCATGCTCGGTCCGAGAGGAACCACGAAGATCAGCGGATGAGTCAACTTGACTTTGTTATTCGCTCAGTCATGACCAACATATTGGACACGCTTTTGGTCATCATACCACTACTCATTCTGTTAGGCTGGCTCATGGGAAAGCCCATTGCGCTGGACTTTGGGCTTTTTGAAACTGTTGTCTTCTTAATGGCAATTATCGTCATGACGTATCTGCTGCAGTATGGCAAGACGACGTATTTTGAAGGATGTATGCTCATGGGAACGTAAGTACACTACTTCATGGCTTGTTCACATCTACTCAGAAGTCGTTTGTCTCATATGTCTCTGAAGCCATCAAAGTATGCATAGTTATTAATGGTTGCCTTTGATTAGATATGTCTCTATTGCTGTAGCCTTCTATGTCCGCCCCGAATCGCTCGAAGAGACTTCTACTAGGTAGAATAGAACCGCCGACACCACTTTTAGAAGCATGCCAAGTGTTAATTATAGGGATCAATATAATATGCCACCGAGATGATAACATAGCTAGAATACTTAAAATTAGTTACTCTTAGAAGTCTATACTTTGCACCGGGTATACTTACACAGAAAGGAGCATGGTGCCGTGCAGATAGGTATATTGCCTATCCTGTAACACCTGATTCACAACAGTGATGGCAAATAGTAGCATATATGTCTGTGATGCCTTGAAGTAGAGGTCCATAGCAATGTTCAGGATCCAACCGGTGATGACGAGGACGGGAAGGACAAAAAGCGAAATTTGCAAGATGCTGCCGATTATGACGCTGATAGCATAGTTGATTCTCTTCTTGCGCGATGCAGCTACAACTTGCGTGAGCTCTGGTGCGTTGCTAGCTAGGGGGATAAGGATGAGGGCCACGAAGATTTTGGTGATACCTAATGTATCAGACATGCCGTCCAGATTTTCCATAAAGGAGTATGTGCATCTCCCAATCAGTAAGCCCGATATGACTAGGACGACTGTTGCAATACCAACCTCACGTATTGACGGCAAGTCTTCGTTCCTATATTCGTCAATATCCTGATTCCGTTCAGCAGCTGGAGTTTCAGATATATTTCCATGATCGCTGTGATCATCGTCGTCTTCCTCATTCATAAACAGTGAAGCGTGCGTCTTCAGTTGAAAGTAGAGATATGCAACATAAATTAGGAGCATTGCGACACCGGTACTGCGACTAAAGGACAGTATCTTGCTATCGATGTCGGTCGCCGTGTCAGGGAAAGTCGAGTACAGTGCAGTGGGCAGGACTAAAGCCATTACAGTTATGAGCATTAGTGAGGACATTGAGTCGATAACTGCTGAGTTGGCAAAAATGACGCCAGTGCCCCGGGCTGCTACTATGATGCAGATACCTTGGACCTGGGGACGCATTAGTAGTTTCCATATGGATAGGCAGATTAAACTTGCAAGCAATATGTCTGAGAGAATGCTTCCCAGCATGATGGACTGCGCGACTCTGATCTCATCCCGACTGAGGGCCATTATCCCGACCTGGTTCTAGTCAGCAACTCCACCTTATCCTAACTCTGTATTACAATTGCGAATACTCGGGATACTAACAATCAGCTCAACTGTGTTTCCAAACGAGGCATTCACTAGCCCTCCGACCAAGCCCCCCCATCGGTTTCCAATCGTGTCTGATGCGTTAGAGACGAGAGAAGATAGTGGTATGATAGCAAGGAAGTTGAACGCCGAAACTACCACATCATTCCACGATAGTCTTGCCGCAAAGAAACCTAAAGGCACAAATATGAGGAGAACATTCATGTTGATCAATAAAGACATCAACCCATGCAGGCTGCGACAGCGTGGTATTATAAATACCCATTCGTGAGGTCCATCGGGCGCAGCAGAGTTACTCAATAAGGGTTCGGACATGTTGTGCAGTTTCGCTAGAAAGCTCGCCTATACTGATGACGGCGTTGGGTGTGAGAGTGGTTGATCAAGGATACGTAGGTACATGTGCTGTGGTTTGCAAGTTGTGGTGAACTAGCCCCTTGCTTAAGTTCTCCCGTCACAGATGCTTTGGGATGAAAATTGGCATATATGTGTCAAACCATAAAAAAAAACCACATTGATATGCTTATAGGAGAATGATTCTGTCGAATGATATGTAAACACGGAAAGATCCCCACTCTCAAGGATTAGGAACAATCATCGCGTACCTGTACCAAGGACTAAGGTACTGCCTAATAGTAATGCAGGAGGAGTCAGATTATCATCAATCTACTATGCCAACTCGCTCAAAGGACCTTACGATTGCGGACATAAACATTGACATATCTTCTACTTCACTCCTCAGTTCGTAGTAGGCTACCGAATGGATCTACTTGAGCGCATTGATCCCGCACCTCATCACCGACATCTAGAGCCCAATGGAACCTAAGTATCCTAGGCCTGTAAGAGACAGAAGAGAGGTTTTTTCCCCCATGTGTCCGCTAGCAGCTATCGCAGCTTCGGAAATGACTTGATGCAGCATTTGCTGGCAACAGGGGAACACTGCCACCGCCTCATGCATTAGGCCCGCAGCCGATCATTGGTGTGGAACCAGGGTTCCAAGATGCTAGACACGACACTGGATCATTTCGCAGCAAAGAGACCCTGCCAAGCCAAGCCTGCATTCATGGCGCCAGAGAGCCAAGGCCCTATTACAAGAGTGGCCGTGGGGTTGCTCTGTTTAGGTCATGTAATCTGTAGTAAGGTGATCTCACCTATCTCTCTGCCTCAAAGCCGGTTGTATCCCAATCTCTCCCTTCACCATACTTAGAGTGAGCCACAACTACCGCATCATATCAACCATGCTGCTACAGACCTTATTAGCCCTCTAATGTTGAGTATATATCAATCTCCACGTTAGAAGCCTATGAAATGGCTACCTGAACTTCTTGATCGCATCGTTTGTACTTCTCCCCCACTCAATCGCTCTTACTATGAAGAAAGTTATCGTCCATGAGAATAATGGATGAAGCTTCTTCAGCCACATCAGTTCCGTAGATACCCATTGAGAAGCCCACATCGGCTGTCCTTAGCGCGGGGCCATCATTGGTGCCGTCTCCGTTCACAGCAAATGTTTTTCCAAGCTCCTTGAAGCGTTTAACGAGTAATTTCTTGTCTTCTGGACTAGATCGGGCTAATACCTACAACCGAGGATGTAATTCGTACATCTCTGATGCAGACAACTTCCTAAATTCAGGTCCTTCAATAACGACGCCGGAGTTAGTCAATATGCCACACTTTATTACTCTCCATCCTTCTTAATTCATCAACTTTATCACCCTCATGGGCCCCGCCAAGGTAGTTATCAAATTCACCGCCCCCCCAAATATCCTTGTCGTCTTCATCCTCTTTATCATTATCCTCACCTACTCCTAAATCATCGAAAGAAAATTGCCAAACAAGCCGAAGTTGAGACCCTTCCACATTTCAATTACAAGCCGGAGCCGCCCTCTGTGTATGGATTACTCGCAAAATCAGCTCCTGCTGTAGTTCAATAGAACTACACAGGAAGCTCTTATCAGGCATAAAGAAAAGACATGGAGAGAAACGAATCTCTTCCTCAATTTTCCATTAACTTTCATACTCTTAAGTAAGACTCGGCGGGATAAGATTAATGGACGAAACGAGGAGAGATTTCCGAGGGCAATACCATATAAATGAGGCTACAAGTACTGGGATATTAAGCCGGTTTAGTCATGTGTTGAACCTATAGAAGCAATCTCCATATATGTATTCAATGATTTATGATATATTTGTTTAAGTCAGTGACTGCCATTCAGATACATATGCAGCAACGGTGATGCATTCATTGCTTGGGGGGGGAATACTTTAAGAAACCCTAGGCATGTTCTTATTATATTACAAAATAGCCAGCCAAATCTGCCCAACTTAGTTCCCCATGAATTCAGGTGAGAAATTAAACAATATAGCCCCACTCCAAAATGAAGTAGACATGTGTGCCTACTAAATGGTTCAGATAGGCTAAGAGAAGATAGAAATGGAAAAGAAACCTCTCGAATAATGAGCAACTGAAATAGTAACACATATACAGTCATTTATAGGATACCAATTCGTGGGTGTGACTTGTGTGGTAGCCAAACTACCAATTAGTTTTTCAGGCCAAGTACAGCACCTCTTCTGGAATACTCTCATCGTTTGTGACTTCACCATTCATAATCCCATGCACGTAGCAAATTCCAAGGACTTGATGAAGGCGTTTTTGGCCCGGCCCCAAAACCGCCTCCCGTGTTGTTGCTACCGGTCTGAGAATGAAGGGCATATGACCACCAAACAAACACCACACCTCGTCTCCTACGTTTGTTCCAGGCGGACCGAGGCCTAAGTACCCTGAATCCGTCACAAAAAAGGTCGTATTTAAAGTCAAGCCATTGATCCACTGTTCAACGAGAAAATCGGACTGTGAGTATTGACCCCATTTCGCGTCCTCCGTCGTTTGAAATCTCGGGTCGTGCCGAAGTACAGCCTCTCGGTCCACCTGAGAGAGCCCTTTTGGGTTAAATATGGATTTGGGGGAACTGTGGCAGTAGCCCACGAAAGCTTCGTAGCTCTCGGTACCTTTAGCTCTTGAAGAAATTGCCACTCCTGCAGTCTCTGACATATGCAGGATCATGTCCCAACACAGACATTTCCAGAAGGCTTCAAAATAAGAGCACCCGGAACGATACATCCTCGAGGGGTCTCGATGAAGTTCCGCGAGGAGAAACCAATCGCAATATGCCTTACGTTTCTCATTGGGCTCATCTCCCTGACATATTTTGCCCACTGATGCCACTCTATCGCAACGACGCCCGCGGACTTCGAGGATGCGGTTGTCGGCATGAGGAACTATATGACAGCGATCCGCTTGCTGGATCGAAAAAGCTTTGAACGGCTGTTGGCTCCACTGATAGACGTTGAGCTGATCAGCGAGACCACTGGCTGCAGTCCAGTCCACGCACCATGAGGGAAGGTTGGGACAGGCGTGCTTTTGAAGTGGAAAATGTAGAGGGAGCAGGGATTGAGACCCTGTTGCAGTAAAGATGGCTGCCTGACAGTATATGGCTTCAGTTGTGGTCCTGTAATTAGGGACGATAGGTTGCCCCAACCACGAATTAACTAGACCGAGAATACCATGAACTTTATCCCGGTGATCTGTCGCATGCCGAGCGCGAAATGTAGTCAATGCCTCCCAAAGATCTACATTAGTACCATTGTCATGGCTAGTTCTCATATTCTTTATATTGGTTAGAACGCTCCCTAGCTTTCTGAAACATTTTCTGACTCTGAAGTTGCATCTGGAAAACACTTCCGAACAACAAGGCTCAAACATGTGGCGAGAGAGGTTAGCAAACGCTTCTAGAAGACACGACATGTCGACTGAAATGGGCCCATAAATAAATGTAGCTTTAGGAGGAAGGATAATCTCTTGGACAGTCTGCGGCGTATTTCCATCGGTTAATCCTTACCAACAAGAGCAAAGGATAATATAAAAACGCGCCATGCTAGACACTTACCCAAACTCTGGTCCACCAAGGACTCTCATGGAAAGGCGCAAGAGCATCAGTTATCAGACAACAATAGTCCGAATATGACATGTAATAGGAAAACTCTTCTCCTGTCATGTCTATGAAGAGCGGCTGTTCTGAAAGATGACCACTAGATAATAGCCTGAGATTGGCGAACGCATGAAAGATCTGGTCGATTGAGGTCGAGTCATCTTCATTCAAGCTTGAGCGATCAGAATCGGAATAAAATTCTTTCCAAAACCAGTCTATCGATTCATCGTCATGCTCATCTCCGGACCAATACATCTCCCAGGTGGGCAGCAAGTCTTCTAGCGGCTCGCCTATCCATATAACGGTTTGGTCACACATGGTATAGATGTTTCTCATCAACCTTACCTGTTGAGCGCGCTCATCCAGGTCAGTCTGGTTAATACAAAGAGCATCTATCCATAGGACACGGGTACCATCCTCTCTCCGAAGCCGGCAAAGGGCAGAATAGAGATTGAAGGTAACATCAACTAGATAGCCGTTTACGACAACTGCTCTTCTGTCATTTTCATTCCCCCAAGTGTAGCTGAGTGCTTCGTAACTTGGGGCCTGGACAGACTGAAGAGAGACGCGATGAAGTGTGCATTTCAGCAAGGAAGATCCTGAGCCGCTTTCAAGATGAAGCACGCGTATTTCTTCCTGGGGTGAATTGAGTGAGATGACATCCCTATAGATGACGGATGCCCCGTCTGTTGATCGAATGTCAACTTTCTCTGGTGGGTTCATTATTGGGATAATAGCGCGCATGAATGAGGCGGGGTTCACGTCTATGTAGAACTAAGAGACAGTCTGCTATTTGCAGAGCGAGATAGCGGGGTATGTGCAGGATTTTGTGAGGTAGTGCATGCACTGCCCATTGAGGGAATGAGCCGAAAAAATCGTGGTAATGAAAGGTTGAGATCCTCAGCATACCAGAAGTTTTTAAGTTGGAAACGTTACAATCCCAACTCCTTAGCCGGGCTGAGAAATATACTCGTTCATGGCTAATTGTTATCTCACTGCGTTCATTTTAGTAATAATTATTATCGGAACTCTTAATCCAGCCTTTCGCTTTGCTTATATTGCTAGATTACGCCCCATATTTCACTTTTCTTAAATTGCTACTTAAGTGTAGAGCGCTGTAAATCCTGCCGAAATCTCGGCCGTGGCCAACTGTCCTGGGTGGAAAGTTAATTTCTCTACCTACCTATGCCGCTTGATTCAATGAAGTCTTGATTGTGCAATTGACCATGGCTGGTGGGCATACCGTTGATCGTACGAGATGCTTGAAAACAGGTCCATTAGGCCCACTCGTGATGTACGCCAACGACGGAAGATTAAGAATTTCAAACTGTCGAACATCTGTCAATGGATATTGCTCGTCTCCCCACTGACCAAAGTAGGTCAGCCAGTTCGTTGGGGGGTTGGGTTGGTTTTGTGTTGCCAGCGGAGTGAAACGGTTGTTTTCTTCTGCAGTGCGATGCGGGTTGAAGTCGAAGGTATAGTTGAAGGCATAGGCATTAGCGACTGGATCCCATAGAGTACCCATTGAGGTTTTGTCCTGCAGGAAGTTGGCTGGAATCACTGCCTTTAGAATTGCAGTTAAGTTCAAATGTTCCAACACACTGGAAGGTATACCTGGTATTGACACTGAACTCAGGTTCAATACAGGTAGTGGCGGAAGAGTAAATGGGATGTTATGAGATCCTTTCGTAGCGTAGTTCGCGTGACCGCCGAATGCTGAAAATATGAGCGCCCTCTTCCCGATCTTCTGTAGCGCGCCATATTTGAAGGCTTCTCCACTGCCGCTATGCTGAGACAAATATCTCATATGGGATGCCATTTTGGAATCGGACCATGGAATGCTCCCAGTCACCAACATGGAAGTCCTCGGGAACTCCGGCAACATGTCCACCATTGTTGAAGGCGTAAAAGTAGAAGTAGAACGCATCGACTATTGAAGAGTTTTCTGGATGAACATAAAGAATAATAGCACAAGAGACGGGCGCCTACTGTTTCTCCTCGGCTGTTCGGTTTGACGCCGTGCACCCAAGATGGCTCCCTTGCGATGTCTGTAGTATCCTCCCTGGCGGTGAGAAAGACCGAGGTATTACCAAGCTTGTTAAGTTCGTTCAAGTTATTAAGCGTCAGTGAATGTGCTTCTCCAACTTTGGTGAAGTTGACTTTAGGAATCGTATTTAGTAACCGTCTGCCAATATCGGCTGGGAATAAAACCTCGCCTTGATCGAGCGCGACAATCGGAGCTATGAAAAGTTAATGTTTTGAAAGAAGAAAGGGGAACAGAATTTTAGCTTGAATCAGAGAAAGGCTGCATGCAGAGCGCTTTGCTCACCATATTCAAGGACAAATGCTGGCAGCTTGGGTGCTTCATGACGCAGCAAAGAAGACGAGGCATCCACAGCATGGGCAGCGAAAATTGTGCCGATCAGAACAGTAATGGCTCTCATGTTTATACTTAGTTAGATATTTCCCATAGTGTAAGAGAAGAAACTACTATAGAATATGTCGTATATATACGTAGATGCAAGAGATATCGTTTGCCTGATTCATGTCAGATGAGGTTCGCATGGCGTTAAAGTTCCATCAAGATCGTAATGTTGATTAGTGATCCAAGTTGCTGTGGACGCCTAAAATAGGAACTTGGCCAAATTATTCCAAAAGTAATGTAAGCAACAACGGGCGTGTGTCTGATAGAGCTGACAGTCTCATAGTCCAACTTGCTTTAAGACAGCAAAATTTGTTATGCGGCTAATCCGCAACCCTAGACTAAGACGCTGCTGCGTAATAATCACTTCAAGTAATTCAAGTTCGAGTTAGTTACGGCATTTTTCCATTTGCATGGATAGATCACTCTTTCACAAATACTAATTATTGACTATACTAGTGTGCCACTGCGGCCAATTATTCTCGTAGGCTTCACTCTATTGCAACTGCTTATAGTTTACTCTCGATTAAATCCGGCATTAACTCTATCTACCTACACAGAGGCAACAATCTGACTATGAAGAATTCAGTTATCGTGATCTGCAATCAGGAACCCAGAGAGCGATTAAGCGGGTTATAATCACGCTGTCTAGCAAATATTGTCGAAAGACGGCACAAACATGAACATTTGCTTTTTTTGGGTAACGGTGAATAAGGCCTCCAGAATGTGTCATGGACCCCGAGAGTCCGTGAACTAGAGCGGCTCTTGATTGATAACGTCGCCGGAATTTACTTCTCAAGCCATGGGCACCTATGCAAGTGACCCTGGTGGATGCACCCCAGCTAGGGCCATAGGGAATGCAAAACTCATTGAGTTCATCATTTAAAAGACAGCAGAATGGTAATCATGAGCGGGGTGGTTGGAATTGTTGTGGATCAACGGGATATGGCCATGGCCGTTACTTCAGACGGAACAAATTTAAGGAGGGGGACTAACCTCTGCCGAAGCATAGTCTTACCGGTGGCTGCTTCCTCTCCGAGGAACCGGAGCCGAAAGGGTTTGTGTCTGCAGGTGTAAGCAATCAAGCTTAGCAATTTTACTGGGATAATATGGAGCGAACGCCAATATCGGGCACTACCACTTCGAACAAGATGAGAAGAAATGACCATTTAGACGGAAGGCAATAGCGATGCGTACAAAGTGGTAAACATCAAGGGGGGAACAGTTAAATATCCTTCATAGCATTCTATAACAGCTAAGTGCTATAGCAACAGGCCTTAATATAGGAATTCAATATGAGTAAAGCTGTGAAAGTTGAAATGCCAATTTAGAAAGTGGTTGTAGCATCAGGCCCTAGCCCTGTGAAGCCCTTATAATATAATCTATTGGCAGATGGCGCGTTTAACTGAGCCCAATCTGTACTAAGCCAGTGTGACTGATTAGGGTCAAGGTCCATGAAAGAGTACGTGTATATGTCGTCGAAACCCATATCCAGCATGTTAATAGGGAAGTTCTCCGCTGTAGTGTTATTCAAGTTGGTAGAATTTGCCATTGATATAGACATATTTCCCATGGCTTTATCAAGAGATTTCGCATTCTCTATCTGCCATAAACCAGTATTGTTTTGAAGATATGACACTATGCCTGGTGTAGTCACAAGCTGAACCTGGTCGTTTAGTGCTAATTGTCGAGCATCCCAGGACTGAAGTATCATTCTAGATACCATTTGGTAGAAAGGGCTTTTTGCATTTTCTTGAAACAGGAGGCGAGCCGTATAATTCTCGTCGATTTTTGACCAAGCCTGCGCCGCAATACTGCTTATAGGACGTCGTTTCAGGTCTTGCAAAAGCTGTATATATGCAGTAAATGGGAAATGGTACATTTGAATCAGCCAGAGAAAGCCTTTGACGATGGACGAGGTCATGATGTTACTATCACAAGTGATCATGTCCACTGCCATCAGGCCTAGAGCGTCACGCTGGGAGTCTCCAACTGGGCCATTCAGCAGTGAAAGCCGCTCTATGATGCGATATCTGGCGATGTAACCCCGTGCGGTCCATAAGGTCATAAACTGTAGCGGGTTCTCTGCATCGCAAAACTGGAGATATTTTTCTTCCAACTCTTTTTCGAAGGCGTCAACCTCACCGCCATCCATGTTGGACTTGGTGCTAGCAGTCTTCGTTGCAGCGTTCATGGCCGGGTTGGTAAAGTTAAGATAGAAAGAGGAGTGTCTAATGAAATCTGCAATCACGCCACGGACGACGACAAAAATGGAGTCGCTGATCCTCGTTTGAGTTCTGGGTATCTCTCTCAGTCCGGTTCGGAGCTCAGACTCATTGACATTGAGAGGAATGCGGCAGTCCCACATAGGAGTCAGCGCCGTCTTTTTAGTGTCAATCAATTCGCAAATGCGGGTGTCGAATAGAACTAAAGCCCACCATAGACGTCGACGCATCTCGGCCTCGACAATGTCACACTTGGCTAAGTTCGATTCATTATCAAGCCCCATGCGCTGTGCTGTGCGTAGTGCAATTCCAAGCATGGATGAGACAGAGCGAGGATCCATCTTTGGTCTTATCGAGAGCTGAAAATCGGTCAGAATTTGCACAATGACGGGAGACAAGATCCTACCAGATGGAGAAACAGAGCAGTTAAACAATTCCGATCGTCTGTCCGTAGAAAGCGAGCATTGAGAAGGGCTTCTTGAGAGCCACGATGATATTGCTGGAGAAGAATACTTCTTGTTGTGCTAAACAGATTAATACACTCTTCATTTGTCAAACTTACTACTGCCATGCTGTAGATACTAAACATGAGAGCTTCAAAGTTCGGTTCAATGTTCGACACGTTGCCCGCTGCTTCTATGATGCGACTCTGGAGGCTGGGAGCATGTACGACTTGCAGGAGAGGATTGACATTTTCAATATAGAGGTGGCAAAGCCTGAAGATTTGGACGGCATTTGGATGCAGCGAGGACAGGTCAACAGGCTCCTGCCGTGCACAAAAAGAAGTTGATCATTTTCGTGATATATCAGATCCCACGTATTTTTAACGGGGTTATCACGCAAATCCTCGTACGATGTATCACTCTCATTATCTCGGTATTATTCTCATGAGCGATCATATGGGATTGATTGGTTGAAGGGGCCACGTACGCTTCGGCTCACGGCTTGCCAATAGTCTCTGACAATGGTAAATACCAAATAGTTGTTAGTGTATCTGTTATATGACCAATTTGAGCAAAGCATACTTCGCCTCGTAAACTGTTTCCGAATCTGCTCTTGCTGCGGGGCTCGGACTATCCACACGCTCATTCCCCTGATATAAGTAATCTGCATCCTCCACAACTGGAGAATCATTCCCCGAAATTTTATATTTGCGCAAGTGATCGAATTTGATATTGTTTGCCTGAAGCAGGCTCTCGTAAATGCGCAGCTGATCCACCAAGTCTGGCGGCGGGATTTTGCGTCGTCTTCGGCGCGGGGCTAACGTGGCTGGCTCGCAATGCGATTGAGTTTTGATGCAATTATTGCAAGGGAACTTTCAATTGCACTTAATCTTGCGCTGATGACAAAGTACACACGCAAGGATGCGCTGCGACTTCACGGGCTGTTGGGAGAATGGAGGGTCATTAAGTGGCGCACCTGGACTTGCATCCGTGGACGGTGTCTCTCCATCCAGCTTCGGCTTCGCTTTCTCCATATCTCCAGCCTGTCGATCAACCGATAGTCTGTTAAAAATGGAACAATTAAAGCTTCAATGTCCGATTTATCGAGCCTGACCTGTGATTTGTCCGTCAGAGGCCGCAAACTTCACAACCGGACGATGTGAAGAGTCCGTGAGTTTGAGCAGATTGCTGCGCGTTAATTGCAATGACAGTCATGTGATTTCCGGACATTCTGTAACATCCGAAATTATTTCGGTCCCGAACTTACACGGTTCGTCAAAGCAGCTGAGAGCTTGTGTCTAGGTCGTCATCAACAATAGGCAATATTCACCAGAGTATAAGTATGATGGAGGGTTTCGAGTCTGCACACATCGAGACATTTTCAACGTCAAGGAGCCTCGGAATTAATCTATTTTCGCTTTAATTGGGCCAACTCGGACATCTTTGAGCTTTAATTCTATATTCGCACCGCAGAGAAACAACTCTTAGCTTATAAAATGGCCTCTCGTCCTCTTGCATCTTGTTGCTTTAAGGGCTTCAAGCATGAGTAAGTACATCACACTGCCCATCACAACAGCTATATTAGCACATACACTTGCAGTAGGGTCTTGCCAACTGTTTCTTTTACAAGCTATATTAACAGTAGATGAGTTAAACACACATCTCAGCCCACCTGCAAATTATGTTTCCTTTGCAACTCCTCCTGTTCTGTGTTAAGAGTCATACTATCTTGGCCTAGTGGAGCGTCATCCACAGCGGAGTGCTCGCCGTCCACTTCCTTTATCGGGACTCTAAAACTTCGTATGCTAACTATTTTGTCTTTTTTAGTGGCGAGACTACCGGAAAGTCCTTCAAAATTGGCAACTACGATGCTTATCTCGCAACCCCTAAGGACAACCATAACCATCAAGGCACCGGTATTTTATATCTTAGTGATGTCTTTGGCATCTGGACCAATTCGCAGCTTATGGCTGATCAATATGCGGCAAATGGCTACACAACTTTGATTATCGACATTCTCAACGGCGACGGGTTGACGGAGATCCCGGGCCATAACTTTGACTGGATGAAATGGTTGATGGGCGGCTTCCGAGATGAATCCACCCCTCATACGAATGAATACGTGGATCCCGCCGTCGAAGAAGCTATCAAATACATGAGAAATGAGCTGAACATTACTGCAATCGGCGCAGTTGGCTATTGCTTTGGAGCAAAGGTAACCTGAGAGCTTATTTCATGATACTTGATTTCTGTTCTCAAGACCGGCAGATATCTTGCCCCTTATTTAAAGCATCCCCTACGCACAAACGTCCGTTTCGAAAGATATTAAGAGCGTCACATTAACACAGTTATGTAGTATGTTGCTCGTCACTCTGGTGCCGAAAAAATCAACGTCGGCTATATGGCCCACCCTTCCAACGTCGATGACGATGAGATCAAAGGCTTTCAGGGTCCTCTTTCCATAGCAGCTGCTGAGTATGACGACCTTTTCCCACCAGAGCTGCGCTACAAGACGGAGAATCTTCTCAAGACGAAAGGCTTTCCTTACCAGATGAATCTATTCTCTGGTGTCTCACATGGCTTTGGTGTTCGTGGTGACTTGAGCAACCCGGTTTTCAAGTGGTCTAAGGAGCAAGCTTTCGTCCAAGCCATCGCTTGGTTTGACCAGTATCTTATCGGCGCTGGAAAGAGCAGCTCGTGAGGTTTTACAAGCAGGGTTATAAATCAGTTACTGATAACTAAAATTAAGATTAATCTTCATCATAACTCAACTATCATACTTGCGATAATAGGCCTTTTAGGTAGATAAAAAAAATTTTTTAAAAAAAAACTCACTATAACTCTTTAAATAGCTTAAATAGCTAGTCGTTAACACACTATCAGTACGGAAATTAAGTACTAATATATCACGACCGAACCTTGATGGTCTTGGCAATGGGCCTATAGGAGAAGCAGATTTGGGTTATTTTTGGATGATCTGACCAATCAGAAGAAATTCAAGTGCAGTTGACACGACTTACAACGACCGAGCTCTGCTAAGTCGACACGACATAACGCAACGACGACCAGATTAACTGGATATATAAGGTTACTTTACTATGCTTATTAAATAGGTTAAATAGCTAGTTACTAATGTAGCAATAAGACTAGATTCGGTTGCTACTTTACTGGCTAATAAGATTGCTTATCTACCGACCTAACTGCCTGCTAATATAAAGCAGTGCTGCCAGTTTGTGCACCCTAAACAGCCAACACATTACTACTAATAAAATGAAACTCGGCCTAGCGATCTGTCGCAACTCCGGGATATATGCTTAGATTTTGATTTTTTTAATTAAATATGTTTTATTTTATTTCTCAAGCCTGCTAGTTATGTCTCACCCATGTCATGGAAGGATACAAACAGCTAATTCAAAAACGGCAATCCATCTCTCTGCTTATTTCCACAGCTTGTATCCTCTTGTGCGATGTCCATGAGTGGATTGCCTAGAATGGGCCAACAGTTGAGTGCCCACCTGAGACTCAGTTAGACTTGTTCTTAGGCTTCTTGGCTCCTGTCTTCTTTCCAGCGGCTTCCTTAGCGGCGATCTGGGCCTCAGTGTGATGAGGATCGCGTCGGTTAACCCATGACCCGAATTCATCATCCTCAGGAACTACATCAGCCTCGCGGGCATGGTTCTTGCCGTTCTTCTTAGCTCCGGTCTTCTTTCCAGCTGCTTCCTTAGCGGCAATCTGAGCCTCGGTGTGATGGGGCTCGCGCTTGTCAACCCATGATCCAAACTCATCATCTTCAGGAACATCAGCTTCCCGAGTCTGGTGCTTCTTTCCTCCTTTTTTAGCAGCAGCCTCCTTAGCAGCAATCTGGGCCTCGGTGTGATGAGGTTCGCGCTTATCGACCCATGACCCGAACTCATCATCCTCGGGAACCACATCAGCCTCTCGAGCCTGGTGCTTCTTCCCTCCTTTCTTGGCAGCAGCTTCTTTAGCGGCAATCTGCGCCTCGGTGTGATGAGGCTCGCGCTTGTCAACCCATGATCCAAACTCATCATCTTCGGGAACGTCCCGAGCCTGGTGCTTCTTTCCTCCTTTCTGGGCGGCAGCCTTCTCCTTAGCGGCGATCTGCGCCTCGGTGTGGTGGGGTTCGCGCTTTTCAGCGTCCCGGGCTTGATGCTTCTTCCCTCCTTTCTTAGCAGCGGCCTGCTCCTTGGCGGCGATCTGGGCCTCAGTGTGATGAGGTTCGCGCTTGTCGACCCATGATCCAAACTCATCATCTTCGGGAACATCAGCCTCCCGGGCTTGATGCTTCTTTCCTCCTTTTTTGGCAGCAGCCTCCTTAGCGGCGATTTGGGCCTCGGTGTGGTGGCGAGCTTCAAGGCCCGTCATAATGGAGCGTACGAATTTGGTAGCTAGAGCTGCACCGGAACCCTAGTTGATCTAATTAGGTTGACTCATATCTATTATCTGTATAAATTCACTCACAACATATCGCCGCTCCATATCTGTTGACCCAGGAATAGAGAGGCCGGTAGTGATGGGGGCCAAGCCCAGGAGGCCAAAAACGAAGGCATTGGTAACTGAAACGGGACGCATGGTGAATGAGAGTCGAAAGTTTATTATTGAAAGAAAATGTAAAACAAAAAGGCGAATACACAAAAGAGAGACCGGCCGGCAGTCAGAAGAAGCGTGAAAAGAAAGAAGAATGAGAAGATGGATGCGAACCAAAAAAAAACCCAGGAAGGACGTGAAATACAGAGCCGCTTTTATAAGGCTTGGAGGATACCAGACTGTCAGTGGAGATATTCCGGAATAGGCGATTCGCTCCGCAATACATACAGGAACGTTGTTCGGGGGCCTCATCAGAAACTTCATTGAAACGAGGAAATCCATTCGCTATTTTGCCAAAAATCCAAAAGCGAGCGTCAATTGAAACAGCCGATCAGTCTCTTACCGAGGCTACTAGAGTGATCTAGGCCATGGGAGTGTTTTGACGATACTCCAGTTTTGGGGTTGTGGTTATTTAGGCGCTACTGCTAGGAAGTTACAGACGTGCATCACAACAAGCGATGAAACGGTCGTGATTCCAAACGGCCGCAAAAACATCGCCGATATTTCCGATAGCGGTTTGGAAACTGGTTGATCTTTTGTTTTAACATCTACTAGTTGTCCAATTTTGAGACAAACCGTATTGTTGTTCCTCGTTTATGACCCTGGTAAATATTCAGGTCTGTTTCATGAAGGTCTTGTCCCCAGCGCGGCTGAGCAGCCTCCTAAACTTAATGACCAGCTCTCTTCACATTTCTTCTCTCATCTAAGAAAATTTTTCAAATTTTGTGTCTTACGCCAAAAATATATATTTTTTAAACCGAAAACTTCATGCAATTTCATCCATCTCAATCTCATATACACCACCATGGCTTTCGAGTATCGACCTCTGGAAGTGTCTTTGCCTGGCGAGAAACCCAGCCGTCCGTCGTCCGACTCTAATTCAACCTTGCGAGCGATTGATGATTTAGACTATCTGTCGCGCGATTCAGAACTATACTACAAGGCTTCCCTTCGTGAATCAGCATCTGGGTGGATCAGATCAAAATGGCTCTTGGCTGTTCATGCAGTTTTGCTTCTTACCTCGTGCGGAATGCTGGTTAGCACATTAATATTGCGATCATCAACCCTATATCACGTTCGGCAGACTTCAGCCTGGTGTAAGTAGTGCATATTAATATCGTACGGTAAAATGAGATGACTAACAGCAAACACAGCACCCGCAGATATCTCTGTGCAATACGACCAAGTGAGATACAACATCACATCGAAGGGCAATCCCTTCGTCGGCGCTGGACCAGAAGTTGACAGAGTATGGAGGGAGATTTCTTACGACAGTAAGTATGCGACCTATCTGCTACGTATAGTCGACTCTAACAACCGCATGAAAGTGGGCGATCAATGGATATCACAGTCTGACATCTCGAAGTTGGATATGCCAGAGACCTCCCTTAAGGTCAATCATCCTACCACCGGAGAGGAAGGGTATAGAGTTGGCATGGAAGTCTTTCACCACTTGCACTGCCTGAACCTTTTGAGAAGGGTTACCTATAGGGAATACTACGAACCTCTTGGTGGAGAGTTCAGTCATGGTCCAGAAGTCCTTCAAGCACACACAGGTATGCACATCCTTATTATTTCACGGGTAAGCCTGGCTTACATGCGTCTAGATCACTGCATCGAGGTGCTCCGTCAAAACATTCAGTGTAACGCAGACATTGGTCTTTTCACTTTCTATATGATTCCAGGCGACCCACTCGCTTGGCCCGAACTGAATTCGAAACACGTTTGTCGGAATTTCGAGGGGGTGCGCAAGTGGGCGCTAGATCACTCTGTTGGAAATATGGAGGTGTTGGAGCACTAAATGCAGTGTCTTCCCTTGTCCGCGTTGTGTAAAATACATGTAGTCTTGAACCTTTATAGCAATACCCTTTTCCTAGTCCCGAGGGTGCACATGTTATCCTAGATACCTTTATCCTTGATCTTTTCCAGATTAAATCTTGTGTGTTAAATGTTTCTGATTTGCGTTTGGATATAATTCATTGATTTACACGCTATATTTGGCCGAAGGTTTTGAAATGTTTTCTTGCTTGAATTTGCTTCACCAATACGATAACTTTTCCATTAAAAAAAGGGTGAATGGGGGGTCCACCCCCCTTAGAAATGCTCTTGTATGATGATACGCCTCATTTCGTGTCTCCTTCTCGAAATTTGGAGTTTTATACGTTTTGTTATACTAAGTAAATGCATGTAGGGTAGCAATTGGTACTTTGGCGTTTTGCATTTCGCTACCGCTGTTGTATAGATGAAAAGTGGTTCAAATCAACGGGCTGGATAATCTGTAGACTAACCGCTGGTGTTGCACGCACGGGGCTCTATTAGAGCCTATTAGGCGCCGAGTCAGCTGAAGCAGAACCACTCTGTACTTCCTATACGAGGAGAGTGTCTCATTAGCCCCTTGCCGCTGGCGGCTCGTTATCGTGTGTCTTTGTCACGTCGCTCTAAGCTCGCTTGCGCCTTAACGGCGTCATAGCCTGTTCGAACTGGCAATACCTAGTGGACTATCCGTGTTGCTAGGGAAAGAAATCCCGAGTCTGTAATTCCGCGGGGGGGGAGGCCTTATTTGTGGGCCTCGACAGCCCTGACACAACGCGAGTAGCAGCATTTCGCCGACTCCTAGTTCGCCTAGCCACCCAAACACTAGTCGCGCACTTAGTAGTATGGCCAATGTTAATGATTCGCATAGATAATTGCTACTAGGAGAGAATTTGTTTCATAGTATAGTTCTTTGGGAGAGGATTCTCATCGCATCAAACAGTGAAAGTTTCGATTGTGAGTTGGGATAGGAGGCAGTGACTGTTGAACTATTTGAAACTCGCCTTCGAGTGGACGATTTTCTCCCCCTTCTCAAGTTCTCTTGACGTCTTTCAAGATCACCACCGACCTTCTATCTCCTGCTGGTACAGGGAGAAGCAATTCCTTCTTTGTTATTCAATTCTTGCGCTGGCGTTTCATTTTCACATTCTTCTTATTTACATAAACTATTAATTTATTGAATCAATATGGCGTTCACTGGGAGGTACATCAAACTCGAAGGAAATGGCCACTTCCACGATGGCGAAGACGTTGATCTGGAAGATAATGCATCAGATACAACCAAAACCTCATCAACCGCCGAGATCTTTGACAAGGCGGAGTTTCTTCCCCTGCGAGGTGATGCAAATGTATCAGCATCTTCCCTAACACAGAGACTGAAGAAACGAGTCAAAGCCTCTTCCAACTTCTGGACATGGTTGCGATGGGGTGTGATTGTTGGGTTGCAGACAATTCTGATATTATTGCTCTCTTTGAAGCAAAATGGTAACACAGAACCAAGCAACGATCTTGGTGGCCAATTTGTCGAGACTGGTAGTGACATTAATGGCCTGTACAAGACGGGTGAGTAACACTTATCTTACCTTCACCATCTGGATCTTCAACGCCTAACTATTAGATAGTATCACATACGTACACGTTTCTCAAGCCTGAAGAGGATAAATTTATTCCGAACATGACCTCGAATGATAATCGAATGGAGATCCGGAAAAATTGGGACATGCTGATGCCACGTATGCAACTAGTTTCCTGCTGTTAATCTTACAAGAGAGTTGCTGATAATTGCTGTAGTTGGGAGCGGGAGCGTGCTTATCCCTGACTATTTGGACCATCCCTTGCTTGGGAAACCCATTACCGACGACCCCATTCGTTCCGGACCGTTATTTGAGGCATCATGGACACATGCGCTACACTGTGTGAGTTGACATCACAACCACCTGTCACTGCTAGTAGTTTCTCAAAAGCTAACAATATTTAGTTATACTACAGCGTGGATAGCTATCACCAGCTGATACTGAATGGGCCTAGTGAGGATGATAACCCAAGACATGCAGCCCATTGTTTCGAGTATCTTCGAAACAGCATTCTATGCAATCTCGACATGACTCTAGAAGGATCCATGTCGACGCCAGATGATAAAGAAAGGGGACAGCCTCATGTTTGCCGCAATCGGGAAGAAGCTATCGCTTGGATTGAGGCCCGGAGGATGGATGATGCACAGGACATCGTCGGTCCCTGATAAGAATTTTTCTAATAATCCGCGTAATACCATATGAATTTGAACCATGATTATCTCTTCTAGCTCTCATATTTTCGGTCTGAGTCCTTTCAATATGAGGAATAATTTGCCAATGGATGGTCCTATAGTTCACTCTTTACGGGAGCAAGGAACATGACGTCGTAGCTTCTACATTAGATGGCTGCCATCGTGGAAATATTTCCAACCTGCACCTCCACCTTGACCACCCAGCTTGGAACAGCGTTCTGGGCGTCAATGGGGCCAACCACGGCACAGTTGGGCGAACGAATGATACTGTATGGGTGTGTCGAGCAGTTTCACAACGAAGATGATGTCTACTGTGCGGGCGCCGGATTCGGCGGTTATTATTGCGCTCGGTGAGACGCAAACAAATATCGTGTCCGGCTACAACAAGTTTGTAGAAGCCAAGTCGGGACAGGGCTGCGACCTCTTTATCACGGCCCACAGCACCTCCACGTCTCGGCTGAACAATGGAACACCGTCATGGGGCCTAAGGGTGAAAACTGCAGAAGCATGCTATGGGCGAATGAGCAATATATCTTTACAGCTCATTGATCGATACCCTGAACACGGAATTACGGACATTGCGGTGTTTGCGGTACGTTGCGGTATCCGATTGCTCCGCTTATAAGTTGCCAGCTGCCCAAAGTCGACGCTGGCGCTTTAGGTCTTGTAATATTATGGAGATTTAATTAGTAAGTGCAGTTACTTACCTAGTCGATTAACCTTATTTCTTGTACCAAGGTTATGTTAGGGTTACTGATATCAGTTATCACCTCTATCGCAACTGCCTCCAAACACGTTCGGGGCCATTCTATACATTGCTGCACCCGTCTGAAGCAAGAGGAGAATTGTATTACTAACTTCACCTAGAATCTAGCTTTTAAAGTTAAGATTTATAATATTCTTGATATGGAATCATGCAGCAAGACATTTGTGAATGGAGATGATATCTGCAAGTGCGCTAGCATAACACTTTAGCAGAACCTATACTTGCAGGCTGATAAATCAAGTTATGGTAATAGTGTTTAATAATGTCATATGTAATGAGGTAATAATCATCTATTAATCCGCGGACTGATATATATATAGGCACTTTATTCTGCATCTCCAATAATCCTAATATTGACACAACAGTAGATACTCTCACTGATCAATTTATTATTTCTACAATCTCTCCCCATTTAGTCAATCAAATTTACAACTGAGCTAATATGTCCAGCAATACAGTCTATTTGGTTACAGGCACCAACAGGGGTAACAATAAATGTGAAGCAAGGCTATTCTAGCAAATTAATGACATTTCTATTTTCCAGGTATTGGGAGGTATATTGTCGCTTCTCTAGTTAAGCGTCCCAACACAACAGTTATCGCCACTGTTCGTGACCCTAAGTTCGTCTTTACGGATATTAATCCGCACGCGACCAGCAAGCTCGTTACCTTCCCCCTTGATGATGATGTCCTGGAGATCAACTTTGACAGTCTGTCCTCTCGTTTACTTGAGATAGTGGATCATCTTGATATTGTCATCGCAAATGCTGGTTATTCTAGCGGCTTCAAGCATATCAAAGAGACGACTGCTGATGAGATCGCTACTGACTTTCAAGTTAACACCATCGGTGTTGTGAAACTCTTCTTTGCCACCCGGGATCTACTATCGAAGAGCAAGGCCGGTGAGGCAGGCAAGAAGTTTATTGTTGCCAGCAGCCACCTTGGCAGTATCTCCGATCATCCAAATGTCCCTAGCGCATCATACAGCATTAGCAAGGCAGCAGTTAACCAGTTCGCAAAGATGGCCAGTATCGAGTTCAAACACGAGGGTCTGAAGATTGGCATTCTTCATCCGGGGTGAGTAACACAAATTCCCCTCTTTGGAGACGTCCATTACACTACCCTAATAACTATGTATGTTAATTATATATACTATTATAGTTGGGTTAAAACCTCCATGGGTCAGGCACTTGCGGATGCGCTCAACCAGAAGGAGCCGACGATGACTACAGAGGAGAGTGCTCAAAGAGTGATCAAAATCGTGAGTTCTGAATAAGTCAATGTTTTAACGCCGAGCTAATATCTATGTCACTCCTAGACTGATGAGCTGAATCTCGAAACCTCTGGTACCTTCTTCGACAGTGATGGCTCAGTCATTGCGTGGTAAGGTGCCTGGCGAATCACTAATGATTGAAATTTAAGAGTTTTTGTGTAATTAGCTCCAGTATGGAGTATAGATCTTATAGCAGATAAACCATTATCCGTTACGTATATAGTTTAAGTGAATCAATAATAGGATAAACTCGAATGAACTTTATTTGTACAGATCTATACTGCACATGTTTATTATTTTGCAAAACTCGGCGAATCATGAGCTGCTCTTATTATACTTGCCTAATCATAAAGTTGATGATATTTGCGACAGGGAGCAACAGAATCCCGTATTTTCTAATGGACATGGTGGTATGTACTCACAAGCCATGGCAATCCCTTGACGAAGGTGACCACGACATATCTCATAAGGCCTACCGTGAAAAGCAGCAACAAAAAAAAAACATACAACAGCCGGTGTTCGCCAGTGGTCACCCACCTGACTACTAATCTGCCTCTCATTAGGTTGACTGTAGGAGAGCGGACGGGATCCCGTATATTCTAATGGATATGGTCGTATGTGCTTCATCAGAGAGGCAATCCAGTTTATCTAGACAAGTTGACTAAAGACATCAGTAGGTCAAAAAAGCAAAAACATACAACAGCCGGTGTTCGCTGATGGTCACCCACTCAACTACTAATCTGCCGGTTAGAGGCTTGTCTATGGGGGAGCAGACGGGACCCCGAATTCTCCTCTACCTATGGTCGTATGTACTAGAAATTAGACTTTTTTAGTATATATCACTATGCTTCTCTAAGCAGGCGACAGCCCAAAAAATAAGCAAAAATAAGCAGAAAGCTCGATCCAGCTCGGAAGGTAATTCTAGGATAGATAATTAGTCTCAACATGATTCTTGTTTAAAAAAAAAGATGACTAGCATACATAGGCTATTCGTCTCTTGGTTTCCCCACAGCACACCGTCTCACTGCTTCAAAGGGTGACTCACCGCTACTGATTACTGGGTATAATTACTGACCAAACTGCCCTTCATTATTATCTCTTACCCATCCCCAACAATATCGTGTTGTCTTCAACCTGCAAATTCGACAGAAATCTTTTCAGAGTTTTTATCATTATGCCTTCCAACGAGACTGTCCAGCCACTGACAGGTGCTACTCAACCACCTAATAAGTCTCTTAACCTACCAAAGGCAAAAATCATTGTGGCATCATCATCTCTGGCAGACAATTCAGTGCTATTGGAGTACATGGCTGGCTTCATTAACCGTTCTTATCATTCTAATTACGACGGTTTGGTAGACACAAAAAAGCACATTCGCACATCTGCTTCAGAACTAAGCCAAAAGATCCGTGACCACCAAATAGCGATTGCGTGGAAGCCGTCCTCTGACCCAGACAAAGAGATAGCTGAGGATATAATTGGCTGTGTGAGCATAGAGCTGATTGGACCTAGCATGGGTAACCTCGGCCTACTTACATGCCACCTTGAGCATCGTGGTACTAGAGTTGGTCAACAGCTTATGGAGTTCGCAGAGAGTTGGGCGAGAAGTTTGGGGGCTGAAGAAATGCAGCTTGAGATTTTAGTGCCAGATGGATGGGAACACGAAGAAAATTCACGGGTCGTGCGGTGGTATGAACGTCGTGGATATAAGCTATGCAGGGTTGCTGAAACTTCTGAAATTATTGAATGGCTAGCAACTGTAGTTACAGGGCCAACGAAGATGAGGATATATCGCAAAAAGCTTGAAGGACATTCCAATTGAATAGAAGTTTTCATCCCAACTGATACAGCTAGTTAAATATCGGGGGGGGGGGGGGGGGCAACTGTTCCTCGTTTGATGCGTCAATCGGGTACACCATAGGTGCTAAGATCCTTCAGGCGACATGCCATTTTATGAGATTGGCGCTCCTTTTCCAGCCAAGGTTGCATAATACAAGTGCGTTTCAGCGCCGATGATCATTCGACCATCACCCGCGAATTGGAAGTTAGCTGAAGTCTCGCCGAGAAATATCTTACCCAGCAGAGTTCCTGAGGGATTCCACACGTGAACGCCATCGCCACAGCCTGCATAAACATTGCCTTTAGAGTCGCAGTGAATTCCTATAAATATTAGTCAAGTTCCAATAAGTGTAAAAGAAAATATCAGCAATTACCGTCCACGATGCCGACTCCGGGATATGCAAACACCGTTCGGTGTTTAAACGTTCCATCTCTAGCTACTGTGTAACGATATCTAAAATTCAAGTTAGGAAAATTCATATTTTGAATTCATACCACATTTAGCAGTGAATTGGGATGGAGGGTTGTTCTCTTACATTGTTGAAGGTCCAGCGTTATCGTAACCTCGGAAAGCCTTACCAGCCCCTGTGTCTGTGATATAGGCATAGCGGCCCTCGGGAGAAAACGTGATGCCTACCCACTAGTGTAAGAAGAGTAAAATACGAAATGAATAGGTTGTCACTCACCATTACAATTTACAAATTCGTCTGCCACAACGGTAACAGCCCTTGTATCAGGGTTTAAACGATATACTTGGTTCGGAAGACCAGGTCTTGGTCGAAAGTCTTGCAGATAGCCATATACTGTGTCTGTAAAGTAAATGTGTTTGTTTTTGAAGTTAACCGCAACGTCATTGAGAGAGTTAAACTGGCGGCCGAAGTAATTATTGACGAGGACTTGGAGAGAGCCATCCGTTAATGTGGAACAGTTGTTTTCGGTACATAGTGTTGATATGGTACTCACTAGTGCTGTTGTAAGGCGGTACTGGATTGACAGCGAAGAGTGCTGGGGCAACGTCTGGACCCATTCCCTCACCTGTGAACAAAATAGTGCCCTTGTAGTTTGTCCCTCCTAGGAATAGTTAGCAGACATTGTGCTGTGAAGAAATGCAGTTTGTGATACGGATGCAAGCGTCAATGAGGCATACCGTTGGGATTAACGACAAGAGGCTCAGTGGGAACTACGTGAACTTGGACTTTACCAACGGCGTTCCGCTCGCTGGAGACGGCCATGGCTTCGTTCAGGGATACTTTTAAAATCAGGCTGGATTTCGTCAAGCCCGTCCCGGCTGCTAGAGGGCCGGCACTCTGGGCAAAGAAAACTTCATCCGTGGGAGGGTACCTGAATGTTTTGTAAGCGCCAGTGGTATTGGGATAGAAGATTTGACACTCATCTGACCATACTACGGCTTCATGGAATAGCGGGTCGGTGCCTGAATCGGCAATAAGTGTAAGAGTCGGATTTGACCCCAAAATATGAATGAAGTCTGGGTGATAAACGTGAAATGGCCGTTCTTTTAAGCTCTCCATTGTAGAGCCGGGAGGAATAAATTTCTATCAGTGGATCAATTAGACTCTCGATTTACCAAATAGATAGGCACGCAAATTTCACCTACTGAGGTAACGTTGGCAATGTTTTCTGGTGGCACTACCGCCATGGCTGCAAATGTTGATGGGTCAACAACTTGTACTTGGGATGGCAGTTCATCCAGCTCTTGGATAGAATTGCCTCCTTTGTAAGTTGTCATTATATCTTGAACGTCGAAAACGGCGTCCTTTACGGCGTCAGATGTAGCGACACCTATTGCGAAGGCTGCGGCTACAACAGCGACAATCCATGGCACATTTGAGCTTGCCGTATTTCTTTGCGACATTATGTCTAGATCTCAAGTCTATCCAACGGCCCGAGAACCTTGATGATTATTGCAAGTTGCGGAAGCTGAGCTGTGAACTATCTAGAGGATCAAAATTGTTCGCTGAGCGAGTGAGGGGGCCGTGAGGAGGTGAGAACTAATTCTAGCGTGGAAGTTACCCACTGATCAGCCAAGTTGTGCTACAAGTTGCACTCCGCTCATTTTGAGTTCCACAATATGGTCTTTGTACACCTAGAAGAAGATAGAGCCATCACAATTGTTAATTCCGCACTCGCAGGATGTAGACTATAAGAAGACATCGAAGCAATGCAATTTAAATTCTGGTTCAACTAAACTCCATTGCTATTGCTCCAGAATTGCTCTCTGCTGATCTGACCCCGCCATGTACGTTCACAGTTAGCTGTGCTAGTGACGAGAATGCAATGCCGGCAAGCATTCTAATAGACAAGCTGGAATTTTTCAAGTAACACAAAGTTTATCCAATGAATAAATATAGACTCCGTGAAATCGACCTACCTGCGCTACTGAGTTGGAGAGGGACTGCGTATTTCACAAGCGCACGTATTTCTGGCCATAGTACCCACAGCCATGCATGTAAGACTTAGATGCTCGGCCAATGAGACGTGCATCCTTCAATCCTTGGGCAGGCAGGAATGTAAGAGGTTACGGTCACTGGTTGCTCGGAATAGACTATAAAAATGCCTTGCAAGAAGCCATGAGAAGGTTCAGATTCTACATAAGAATGCTCCAATTGAGCTAGCGATAATCTGAGCCTTCTCACTATTTTTCTTCAGAATTTGCTAGTACATGTCATTAGCACCACTGCGCCGACAAGATTACCAGAACAAGAGAATCTAGCTAGAATAATTGCGAAAGCCTAGCCTTTTTTATCATGGATCCCGATACTGCAGCCAGATTCGAGACTCAGCAGCAGCAGCAGCCTTCACACTCGAGCCCTTTCTGGCTTGTACCCTTCAACAGGAACTTCTCATTTGTAGGGAGAAATGAAATTTTTACGGAGATTGATCGAGCGTTTGAGGTACAGGACGGCAATCAACCGAGAGTAGCGCTTTGCGGTCTTGGAGGCATAGGGTGAATCTACCCCTCTCTTTCTTCGCGACGATGTTCGTCTGACGCAATCTCTAGAAAATCTCAGGTAGCATTAGAATATTGCTATCGAAGACGCGGTAAAGATGCCAACTGCTCTATCTTCTGGGTAAACGCGGCCACAGTTGCTCGTTTTGAAGAGTCTCTCAACTACATTGCGAGTAAATGCGGTATAAACACCTCGGATGGCGCCAAATCCGATGCGGCACTACTTTTGAAGGACTGGCTCGAAGTTCAACATGTAGGACCGTGGCTAATGATCATTGATAATGTGGACGATGGGGATGCCTTCTTTCACGGAAAGATGACAGTCGGCAAAACTCCTTCCGAGTGCATTCCGAACTGCCAGAACGGGTCTTTGCTATTCACCACAAGGAGCCGCGACTTGGTCTTCGACGGAGCGAATCCCACACCCTCCGTCTCAATCCACGAGTTGGGTAAATCAGAAGGGCTGGATCTCGTAAGAAAGCAATTACGAAATAACGAGCCCGAAAACCTGATTTTTGAGCTACTTGAAGAACTCGAGTATATTCCCCTCGCCATCGCCCAAGCAATTGCCTTCATGGTAAAGAAGCAAATGACAGTTCAAGAATATCTAGAACAATATCGCAAGAGTGATACAGTTAAGGCAAAACTTCTTATCCATGATGGCTATGCGCAACCGGAAAATACCCTTGAGTCGGTAAGTAAGACATGGAAACTATCCTTCGAGTCCATACGGGACTCAAATCGAAAAGCAGCGGACTTGTTGTGTCTCATCAACTTCTTTCAACATCACGGAATTCCCGCTATTCTCTTGCATAATGGGGACGAAGTCGGGGAAGATTTCCATTTCCAGGAAGCTGCCGAGCTCTTGAAAGCTTTTTCGTTTATTGATGAGAGCGATTCAGTGTTTAGCACACATCGTCTCGTGCAATTGGCAACAAGGTGGTGGTTGGAAGAAGAGAAACCTCAGGAGGTAGACAAATGGGCTTTCGAAGCATTGAAGTCCATCGCATCTCAATTTCCCGAGCCATCATCACAACCAAAGCCGGAATACTTCAAAATTGGAGAAATGTTGCTTCCTCATGCCGAGTGGATCCTGCAGTATCAATTCAAGATGACCACAAAGGATTCTGAGATCATCCGAGCGAGGTTACTGGCTTCATCAGGAAGATATATTCATTGGAATGGAAACTATGACGAAGCACGATTAAGATTCCAACGATCTTTCGAAATAAATTTCGTCTATCTAGGCGAAAAGCATGTCGATACGTTGACTAGCATGGGATTACTGGGCTGGACTATCTCCGTTTTTGACCAGGATCTTTTAGGTCTTCCAATTCTCCAAAAGGTGGTGGAATTTCGGCGCGAAGTTCTTGGTGAAGATGACCCGAGGACAATTGACAGTTTGAGCGACCTTGCTACGGCTATTGCTTTGACAGGGGATTATGAAGAATCGGAGAGAATGCAGCGTGAAGCTTTGGCCCGCAGTGAACGTGTTCTCGGGTTGAAGAATAGTGATACCATGAACTGTATGTCTCATCTTGCCAATGTTCTAGACGAACAGGGTAAGCCTGAGGAAGCAGCAAAATTGCTGCATACTGTCTACGAGACCAAGAAAGAGTTGCTCGGAAATCTCCATCCAGATGTCCTCACTGCTGAGCATAATTTGGCCTTTATGCTTTGCCAAGATGACGAAAGAATAGACGAAGCTCTATCCATCTATCGTCGCAATTTGAGAAATAAGAGAGAAGTGCTTGGCCCGGCTCACAGCGAAACTCTTACAACAGCATATAATCTCATCACATACCTTGCCTTGAACGATAGAGTTTCAGAAGCAAGAGCGCTATGTGAGAAATATATAGCTGAGGCAAGAAATATTCCTCATAGGAATACCACGAGAACTCAGGAGTGGCTCACCAAGTTCGACGATATTCGAGATAGTATGACAGAAAGCGATGATCAATAGGTTGCTGTTCCAAGAGGACAGCTTGAAATGGATAAATGTAGCTGATGGAGATGGAATAGAATGCCCAAGTTTTCAATTAAACAATCACTTAACATCCTAGTGCCCGGGGGAGCAGATTCAATTTTTCCGAGGGCCAAATTGCAATGGATCACCTTGGGGAAGTTCTAGTCTCAATAACGCCTGTTTGAACATCTTCAGTCCTCCCACCACGGCAAATTCGGTCCGACTTGTTTGCTAGAGTCTGCTTGATAGGACTTAATGGATGTAACATGATTTCGAGTGTGCCACTCTCAAGTTACAGTATATTAGTTTAGTGCAAATCTATGTGCATTTTATGATCTTTCATCAATTCTCGTAGGTACCTATGATTATAATGCCTAATATTGAGCTTACATATCTGATACTTAACGCTATGGTTAAACAATGTCGTGAACCATTGGGTAACCCATTGATGCGTATATCAACAATATACTTAGATATATTATGTCCATTTTTACCTATCTATATCTGTCTATATCTGCTATGGCGACTTATGTCTGCTACATCTAAGACCACCCTTTACCCATTTCAATCATGGCAAACTATATCTCTACTATTTCCTGCACACGCCGTAATATCAAAGCCAATATTCTCTAACCCATAGATGCCAAATCATAGTATACCCTTGCTATTTGCACATAGTCGAGGGTTTATACGACGGAGTATGTAGAAGAGCCAACCCTAAATAGACACCTCTGCCTGCGGTGTAGATGTCTATTTTTTAGATAGATGAGCCTTTGGCCTTAATTCCTCGATGGGAAATAGCATTTTTATTAACCCGTAACTAAATTCGCTAAGGGGCTTACAGAGTGGCCTCAGTCAAATTGGGTTACCACTGGCCCATTACGCAGTTATGGCTGAGGTGTTTGGGAAAACTACATAATTACCACAGGTTTCTACTAGGTTACACCATCAAAACTGGTGCACGAGATACGCGTTAAATGCCACTTGTTCGCTAATATGGATACCAATGAAGAAACATTGCCGGAAACACAAGAGAAAAATCATGAGAGCACAGAAAGCCAATACACAAGATCTAAAACGCTAGAGACACACTAAATGTGGAGCTATGCAAAGCAGCGGATATTGATAGGAGACTGCTCGCGTGTTGCCTAGGGAGCTTTACGTAGGTGCGCATATATAACTACGGCGCTCCCAATCATCAGTCCTTTTTATATTCGTAATTGCTAGTTATCAGTATTCAAAGGAGCGCATTATCTCAAAATCAATATCAATAAAGTTGCGTGGCCTAGACGCATCTTAAAGATATATGTTGAGCGAGAAAAATACCCTTGGACAAGGCTCCCTTAACATCGAGCCCAACAGTGCACTAACAGCTGTAGCGTAATCCCTCCTAACACATATTTTATGCATCCATGACATACTAAGACAGCGCCCATACTTACGCAGTTCTCGCGACGTGTCTTGAATGCAGGCGAACTGATTCGACCATACTACAACACTAACGCTGTAAGGGAGTACGAGATATTCTCCATATGAGTAATATACATGTTTTGTATGAGGTCAGACCTGCTTAAGACGTTACTATAAGTCTCCTTCTTCAACCCGTCCAGATGGCAAGAAGGATTTGGACATCCATTCAATCCTTCTCGTTGCTTCTTTCCAATCCCCATCACGCGCACTTATCTATTGCCCACTTGAAAATCCACCATCGAGGCATGGCTGACTTCAGTCTTCGTCGCCTCTCAGAATGGCAGCCACAAAGCAAGACTATCCTGGCCTGGCCCGGCCTGGAGGGAATTCTACAAGACTATCCAGAAAGGTTGGCCAAGGCAACACACGAAGTGTCAACAATTGCCCAAGCTGTAGCCCACTTCCAAGGTGCCATTTTAGCTGTTGGCAGTGAGCGTTATGAAGAAGCCGAATCGTATTTTAAGGGAATCGGCACGCCTTTCCCAATCGAGCTCTATAAAATTGACGGTAAAAGCATGGACGTCTGGCTGAGAGACCTTGCTCCCACATTTGTTGTCAAATCGTCCGCCGGAGAAAAGGACAGCGTCGCTGGCCTTGACTGGAATTTTAACGGCTGGGGCAATAAGTATCTCACGCCTACAACTCAAGTATTCGCAAAGACATTCCTGAAAGACTATCACTTCGATCGAATCGAGACTTCCATTGTCACTGAAGGCGGCTCGCTTGAAACCGATGGCAATGGAACTCTTTTAATTACGGAAAGCTCAATTGTCAATGACAACAGAAACCCAGGAAAGTCTCGTGAAAAAATCGAGACTGAGCTCAAAGGCTATCTTGGCATCGACAAGATTATCTGGATCCCTGGCAGAAAGGGTATTGACTCGACAGACTGCCATATTGACGCCTTGGTTCGATTTGTTCGGCCAGGTATGTTGATCATAAGCAAGGCCAATGAGGTCAACCCGACCGAGTGGACTACCGTTTACGAAGAAGCTCTTGAGATTCTGAGCAGTGCCACTGATGCAAAAGGTCGACCATTCGAGATCGTTGAGGTAGAAGAGCCTGACGAAGAGGTCTTCGAGGGAGGCGGTGTTGGGGATGACCGTGCCGTGAGGAGCTACGTCAACTATCTGCTAGTCAATGGAGGGATCATCCTCCCTCAATTTGGCGACCCAGCTCATGATGCGGCGGCCATCAGGGCAGTGCAGGGGCTGTATGGCGATGAGAGGAGGATTTTTCCTGTTCTGATTGAAGAGCTGCCTCGACTAGGTGGTGGTGTTCACTGCACAACTCAGGAAGTTCCTATCAATCCATCAGGGGGAAGTATCATGAATTAGACGGATGCAATTTTTTATATCTAGGACATAGATAAATTGATTGATTGGCTGATGAATTTTAACCGTGTCTGACGGAAGCTCTTCATCGAGGCTCCCTTCATGCAATCAGTTTTCTCAAAGCTGACTCTTGTTGGCCCTCAACATCCCCAAGGCGCGCAACTTCCTGGCCCTATCAAATTCTGAGTTAGACAGCATAATGTAGATATTTAACCCCCACCAACTTACATTCTCCACCCTCACAATCGTTGGGAGACAGTTGATATTGTAAGGCGCACTGCGCCACTTGTTGCTCGGGCTCCCCCACTCCTCGCGGGTACCAGCGAGAATAAGGGTTGCCGAGGGCGCAGAATCTGCTCCAAAGACACTCTGAAGAGCTGGGAGAGCATTTCGGCAATCTGGACACCAGGATGGTTCACCAGACGCAAAGTAGACGACGTAGTGAGTATCGGCGGTTGAAGGCGGGGCATCGGCATTGATGAGAGGCATCTTGAAGCTTTGTGTGGCTGCTTGACTTGAAATAGTAAGTATTGTAGATGGAATGGGAATTGCTGAAACTATTTGAGAAAAGAACTCCGTGTTTATGGTGAGGAGCTTATAGTTCTGACGATGGCAAGTGGAATTCAGAGGAGAATGATTAGAAATTGACTCTAGACGATCACATGACGCTAAGCCAACTTCCCACAGAATTGCATCATTTGTCACGGCTTTGCGACTTACTTGAACCATATTTTTACGAAATCCCACATATTCAGATCCTTAAGCATAAGCTAGGCAATTTCCCGTTATTTTCAATGCATATGTCTTATATTCGGACGAAGTGTGTTTACCGGAACGAGCGGCCAGCCACTATGGATGCAACAAGAGCATTTCGTTTGGGCAAAATTTTCTCATCCAATTCATGTCAACTAGCCTTCGAACCAAATTTGTGACTTTGAACATTGATACAAGACCGTGGATTTCTGAATTTGGAGCATAAACTTCCTCCTAGCGAAATAAGGGACATATTTTCCAAAAATCTTGCACCGTACATGGCTGCATACCATTGGTCTAAGAAATATACCACGATCCATCTTAGTCTCGCTTCTGAATACGGGGGAAACTCAACCAAACTGCCGCAATCACGGCAATGAGCGCCAGGATAATGGGCTGCAAGACGGAAACACCCTTGTGGGATGCAATCGCGCCGATTATGAAGGGGAAAACCGTGCCTCCTGTTCCGCCCATAGCCATGGCAAATCCAATGGCGCTGACGTGGATGCGTTTGGGCAGAAGTTTGGCCGTCACCATGACAGCGCCTGGAAACATTGGGCCTAAGAAAAAGCCCAGAAAAGCGACTGCAACGGCAGAAACGACAAATTGGGGAACAAGCCAGAAAAGCAATTGGAGGCCAAGGCAGATCCCAAGGTAGATTGATAGGCAGAGTCTCTCGCCGAATCGCTCCGTCACGAATCCCAAGACGGCACGGCCAAGCGCCATGCCCGCCCAGAACCCTGAGCCTGAAATTCCAGATGCATAGGCCGAAGCATGGCGAACGCGGAGCATGAATGTGACGACCCAGCCTCCGAGACCAACTATATAGTGCATGAGTGTCAGTGTTGATGGGCGATACTATGCCACGGGACATCATGAAGTATATCTGCCACTTACCCTCCACGCCCATGTAGGCAAAGAAAAAGAGTGCGCAAAGCCAAGTGACTTTCGACTTCATTGCCTCGCGAGTACCTGCGCCAGCAGCACCGGCATCTGCATTTTCGTGGGCATGCTCCTCCTGGTACACGGCGCCTGTTTTGTCCCAGAAGACCATGACGAGCCCAGCAAATTCCAGACCAGACATGCCAATCTGCATATGGAGAGTCATTCTTAGAGTTGGTGCTACAAGCTCGTCCGTAGCAAGAGACTTACCATCAGATAGTAGAAAGTATACCAAGGAAGACCACCCTTGACGACCATTGAGGTAGCAATGAGCGGCGAAAACAAAGCGCCAAGCGAATAGCACGAATGTAGAAAACCTTGGATCGTATTTGCTTTGTCCATGGCGCCGACCCAGGCACAGAAACAGGCATCCGTCAGACCGTTGCCAAATCCGCTGATGGCATTGCACACAACGAGAGCGGGATATGGGGGGTGCGAGGCCAAGATTGCAAACGTGATGAGATGGCATATGGGCGCCATGATGGCCACGCCTCGCTGGCCGAACCGGACATGGATGCGGGCATTGGTAAAACCAGCGATGGAGTAGCCAACGAAGGGAGTAAGAAAGATTAGGGATATGACGGTGTAACTGAGATTATAATACTCTTCGAGCTATTGAAGTGGATGAGTATGAGTAAAATGTCCAAAAGGCCAGGGATAAATGTTGGGCGGCATAGTCACTTACATATGGGATTAAAGCCTAGATAGATATAAAGATATCACACATCAATATTGCAATATTCTGCAAATCGGTACTGAAAAGAAGCAAGGTCCTCTTACACCAACTGCAGCGTCGTTCATCCCCGCAATGGCAAAGGATACAAACGCAAACGCAAGCCGGCCAATATTCTTGACAGGCCGATTCCACCTCTCAACCTCCGCCAGGGCATCTGGCGGTGGCTCGCCACCGTCACCACCGTCTGAAACATGTGGTGCCGCCTCTACGTGAGACGCCTCTTTGGACTCGGCGCCGATTTGGCGGCCGGAAGAGCTGCTGGGGCCGAGATGCCGGAGTTCGATGTTCTCCCCGGCGGGTTGTGTTTCAACTTCGACAGTTGTTGTGGTTGACATAATGATTTTCCTAATTGAGAGATTTAAGATACCCTGGCGTCTATTGTCGTGCGTTTGTTCTTCTTTTTATTGATGACTTCATGAATTATGTGCTGAAGAAGCACAGAGGGTACGCCCTGTTGCGAGCCGCGATCGGCGATTGAATGCGGAGTCGACATAAGCTTGGCCCGTGATTTAAACCGAAGCCCGATTAACTCGCCACGGCTAATGGCCATTGCCACCAAAGTGCACGGGCGGCCATATGTGTGTTTGTTGATCTGGCGAACGGTTTCTGTTCTTTTCTTTTCTTTTTCTTCTTTCCTGTTTTTCTCTTTTCTGAAAGACTCTGAGAAGAATTTTGGATTTCTTTTCTTCATCTGTTATTAATTAATACTGCAGGGTTGAGTTGGTAGCAATTGACGACTACAAAGATTCATAGCACACTCAAGTAGTATTGACCTCACTGTATCGGGTACACAAGCTTACAATTGATTCAGTAGGCAGCTCAATTAAGCCAGCCGCTGCTAGCCTAATCAGTTATATTCTGAAAGTAAGATGTGACAACCCTTCTAGAACTAGGCCTTTACTCGTCTCCTCATGCTGCTTTGGATCTCGCAATACGAAACTTGTAGGCGTCGCAGATCAACCAATGGCGAAACCCGCGTACGAATTAGGATGAAAAAGAAACTGATTGCGCTGAAGCCAGTAGCGTCTGGAACAAACACACTCCAGTCGCCTTGCCGTTGTGGCGCAATTTATGCTTGTCCCTGGTGCCGAGACTAGAAAGCTTTGAGGTAAGCGCTCACTGTTGCTCGGCATATGAGCAAATCACCATCAGAGAACTTCTGAGTCAAGGCATTCCATTGAAGAATCACTACAACCCGAATAGACAGACGTGCTTGCGCAGGTGTAGTAGCTTCTGCAGGAGCTCCCAGGCCAAGCAGCGAGCTGCGTTAACCAGATATTGCAACAGATTGGCTGGTTCATATTTGGAAGAGAATCACTCAAAATGACAATACCCGGCCAGAGGCCAGATGAAATGCCGAGAAAATCCCTTCTGGCGGCTTCGGAAATATATGTAGTTTACCGAGCCAACTAGCATCTGCCCTCATCTTTACGAACTATTACTGCCCTGTTGCAATCCTGGTATGGCATGCAGGGTTCCAGGGGCATGTACAGGCACTTGGCTTGGTGCTCCGTATTAATTACCGCAAACATCACCCCATCTGTGCGTGCTGAGGATGTTTCTCCAAGCCCGGTGCCTGCGTCCATCAGACATTTTCTTAGTCTTTGTGCATACCTGTATGCAGGTAGTATTTTAATATGGTAAGCTTTTTCTTTTTCTTTTTGAATGTTTCATCTAAAGCATGAGCACACTGAGTACGTAGTGGCATTGGCTCTGCTAGTCTGCCGGGGAATCCAACCTGGTTTCCTATCGCATGTCTTCTCTATACAATAAAACAAGTATATGCAAATGCCGTGCTTGCATATGCTCGGTATCGAGCTCAGTAAGGATCCGTTGTTATTGACAGATCATTTCACCTCTTCCAGACGCTCCCTGCACAAACATGGGTAGGGTCAGTGGAAGTATCCGCTCTTCGATACGTCGTGGGATCAGAAATCCGTATATTCCGTGGATACACTACGAGAAATCAACGCAAATGATGAAATACCACAGGGTGCAGAATAATTATACAAAAGAAACACCTGAGTGAGATTAAATATTCACGGAAATTGTATTAACATATTCAGCGAGCTAGGTCAATCGATTAGCCGTGAATTCAGAGCTCTATTCACTGTGATCTCATTACAGAGCCGGCTGTGCTAGCCAGTGTATCTGCGCCGATACTAGGCTCACCCCTCTATTGTTTTGTATACGAAAGAGAAAAGTTGTTCCGGAAGGGAAATTTATACTTCCCGAAGACAAAGAAAGGAGAACCATGTTTGCCGAACCGTGCATATTTGGGTGTAGGTGGTAGTAAGGCGACGGCTATGCGTAATGCCCGTCATGCACAACGTATGGCCAATCGCGAATCTTACTCGTTTAGCAAATAACAGGCATTCCAGCGGACGACTAACCAGTCATCAAAATATAGAGTACTAGGTACATTAAGCGTACGCCGTGAAGGCAGGCATGGAATTGAACCGGACATTCATCCGTTCACTCCATAATAAACGAGAGTAGCCAATTATCTGAGAAAGCATCCCATCTACCATACAAATGTCCTTCTTGGGTTATCGGATCATGTCCGCGTGCCTGTGGGGTGTTTAATAACTGTCTATCTTGGCCTATTGCTAACCACTTCTGTACGCGGACAGTCTCCACTGGTTGTCTTTGGAGGTCTACATAGGGTGTGATCCAACTCATCTAGTTTTCCAGGCCGACTAATTAGCCAGTTACTTCTGACTAGTAAAATTAGTGGAGATAGGAACTTATACCTTAATGATCTTAGTTATTAAACTAAGCTAAAACGATTAAGATAACTCTTACCGCTTTAATAAGGCTTTTAAAATAAACTAACTGCCCTATAAAGCTAAAAATAAAAGGTATTTTAAAATATAAAATAATTTTACTGTATTTTAAATTACTATAAGTTAAATAATAAAAAACTTATCGCAAAGTGACTCTTAAAGGACATTAAATTAATAATCTAATAGTTAAATAATATTTTTTTTTAATTTTTTATTTAAAAAAAGGTATAAAAAATAACTAAATTTAATAAAAAAAATCTATTTATAATATACTTTTAAATATTTATTAATATAGTTAAAAATATATTATTTAAAATATTATTAAAAATTTAAAATAGTAAAATATAAATATTAAAATTTAAAGAATTTTTAATAAATATTTAAAAAAATAAAGGCTTTATTAAATATAAATTATAATATTAATATTAAAAAATTAAAAATAAATAAATAAAATAAAATATTAATAATAAAAAAATATTATTTTTATAATTATAAAGTTATTATTAATAGTCTTTTTATTAATAAAAGTATTATAATTAAAAGTTAAAAAAAGATTTTTTTTAATAAATAATTAGCTTTTTAATTTATTTTAAAAATAAATAATAATAAAGGCTTTATTTAAATTAATAAAAATAAAAATTTAAAGAAAGATATTATTATTTATAATTTATTTAATAAAAAAATAAAAGATTTATTTTTTATTTTTAATTTTTTTAATAAAAAAAGTAAAAAAAATATAAAAAAAAATATTAAATTTATAATTAATTAATAATTAAAATAAAATAATTTTTTTAATATAATTATTAATAAAATTATTATTATTATAGGGTTTAAAAACGTTAGTATAGTTAATTATAGGAGGAAAAAAAAAAAAAAAAAATTAAATATATGTGACGAACCAGGTCCTATATGTTAGTATAGGTTAGCTGTTCCCAAAGGACAAACCTCTAGGCTTTAGGTTTATGTTGGCGGAGCAGTTAGATTGGTTACGGGCGTTATTTTATTAATATTACGTAGCTAGTAGATGTAGTAGTTAAATCTAATCTAATTATTATGTTAATAACTGGCTATTTAAGCTATTTAAATAAGTGTAAAAACGTAAACTTATATATTTAGTTATATATTTTGGAATTAATAAGGATTAATATTGATTTATATCGATCCTGTTGTGCGTTGATGGAATTAACGCCGATTTTTATTGACCCTATATTAATTAGTATATTAGTCTTATGATTATTTAAGAGCGCCTACCCTATAGGCCTATTGTTGCAACTATAAAAGCTAGGTTGTAATATGATACTCCCTCTCTGTTGGTTTTACCCTTAAGACTAGGCTGTCTAGCGTATAAGTACCTACACCCTTTGCTTTCTTTAGTGAGTGTTTCTTTCTTTTATAATAGTATCCTTATGTTAATAAAATAACTTCTTGCGTTTAGAAATCTGCTAATTTATTTAATTATAAAGTAAAGAAAAAAAAACTTAATAAAAGTGTGGCCTTTACTGTATTTATTTTATTAAGATCCGTTGAAATAAAACTTTATTTTTATTGTAAAAAGTGAGGCTTTTAATATTTTATATTTAAAGAGGACTTAAGTTACTGTTTAAAATGTATTAAGGATTATAAGTCTTATTGTAAGGTATTTTTTATACTTTAGTAATTATTATGTATTTTGCATTGTTGTAATTAGTTTAATAATAAAGTTAAGGCTGCTGAAGAGGAGATTGTAAATTTTATAGTTAAAGTTATTTATTTTTAAAAATAATAAAAGGAATAGTCTGAAAAGGCAGTATATGCAGTGTCCTGCAGTATTAATAATTTAAAGGAGTTAGATTAGGTTAAAAGAGCAGAGTGTAAAATGGCGGAGGCCGCTTATTAAGTTGCAGCTTTATTACTTAATCTAACTAATTCTGTAATCTTAGATTCTGCAGTTAACGCTATTAACTAAAGTACTTTTAATTCTTTTTTATTAACCTTTTTAGGTTTAGCTTTCAATAGAAACTATTAAAAAGGTTCTTTAAGTATTTAAGATATTTAATAGGTTTTTATGTATTTTTAGCGTTATTATAATTTTTTTATTTTACTAGGTATTTAAGTTGTTAGGTTTTTTTATTGAATTTTATTATAGTAAGTTTTTTAACGTTATATTTAAGTTCTTTACCTTTAATAATAATTTTATCTTTTATAACCTTTTTTATTTTTTTATTTATTAATGCTTTTTTTAATAATAAAATGTAAAATATTAGGTATATTAACTGTCTTTGTTTTCCTTTTTATACTAAAAGGTCGAGTTTATAGTTAATAGTGCTGATTTTTTTTAAGATTTTATATAGCTTAAGCTTCTTAAAATTAAGCTTATTGTTTAGCTGGTTTATTTTAATATTTACTATATTTTTGTTTTTAGAGTATTAGAGTAAATAGACTATATTTCTTTTCTAAAGGGTTAGTCCTTTAATCTTTTGTATATTAGTAAATTTACTTATTCTTTTTTATATAAATTTAAGCTATATCTGTAGTTTATTGTATAGTTTTTTAATGTTATTAGCTATAATAATAGCTTTTTGCGTATTTTTTCTTTTCCTTAGTAGTTTATAAATATTTAGCTTAAATTTATAATTTACGTAAAACAGTAAGTATTTTATTAATTCTATTAGTATACTATTATAAAAGATTTATATAATAGGTAAAAGTTTAACTTAATTGTTTTAATTAAAGTTAATATAACTTTTTAAGTATATTTTAATAATTTAGTTAATTTTTTCCGTCTGTCTATTTGTTTATAGGTAATAAGCAGTGCTGAGTTTATAGTTTAGTCCTAGCTGTACTATAAGTGATTGTTAGAACTTAAAGGTAAATATTATTCTTTTATTTAAGATAATCTCGTTTAGTAATCTATAGTTAGCGTAAATATATTTAATAAACTAATATATTAAGTTTTTAGTAATGCTATTTTTTTTCTATAGGATAAAGTATATTATTTTTGTAAATTAGTCGACGATTATAAAGATTATATTTTAAGTGTTTTTTGTTATAGGTTTTTTAGAAGGTGGTAATTTTACAATATAGTTAAAAGAGATTAACTTTTAAGTATATATTAGAACTGGTAAAGGTTGCAGTTTTCCATAAAGAAGGTATTACACTACTTTTACTTTTCTATATATAATATATTCTAAAACCATTTTCTATATTTATTTCTTAATTCCATTAAACTTATAATACCATTAAATTTATTAAATAGTTTTTTTTATTCCTTTATATTTATGTAGCTGATGTATGTAGATAATTTTAATTACTTTCTTTTTAAATTCCTTTAATACTTAAATAAGTCTGTTAAGTATTAGGTATTTTTAATCTATAGAGATATCTTTTAGATATTATTTTATAGTTTAGTCTTTAATATACTTTTTAATATTATTAAGTATTAGATTGTTTTTTTTAATGTAAAATATAGTATTTAGTGACTTTAGTTTAAGGTTTCTTTTATTATTAAACTATAGGGCTTATGCTTCTATAATAAATATCTCCTGGAAGTGATTAAGTTATTGGCTAAGAGTATTTACTCATCTATTTTCTAATTTTTTATAATATTTAATCTTAAGGTTAAAAACTAAAAGGTATTTTATATAATTGATTTATTTTTTTAAAAGTTCTTTTATTATAGTAAAGTAAGTAATGTTTTTATAGTCTATAAGAATTATAACTTTATACTTATTTTTTAAACAGTAGTGTCTTTAATATTATTTACTAAGTATAACTATAATTACTATAAATTCTTTATTATAAATTAAGTATTTAAGTTCTACTTTATATAGTTTTTCTAAAAAGTAGGTAATTAGTTTTAGTTTTTTTTTTTTATTAGGTTAGCTTAATACTCCTCCGATTATATAATTTAAAGTATTAGTTTTAATTATAATAGGTTTATTTAGATTAAATATAATAAGTACTGGTTTATTTATAAAAGCTTGCTTAAGTGTATTAAGGGCTTTTTGTATATTTAGTAGCTATATAAATTTTTAATCTTTTTTCGTAAGGTTTGTAAGTGGTGCGGTGATTTTTGTAAAGTTTTTAATAAATTATCGGTAATAGTTAGTTAATTTTAAAAAGCTTTATACTTCTTTAATATTATTTACTTTATTCTATAGGTTAATAGCCTTAAGTTTCTTAGGGTTTATTTTAACTTCTCTTAGGGTAATAATATATCTAAGAAAGGTAACCTTTTATATATAGAATTAATATTTTTCTAATTTTACTAGGAGTTTAGCGTTCTATAGTTTTTATAATATTTATGTAATATATTCTTTGTGCTTTTTAAGGGTCTTTAAGAAGATTAAGATATTATTGAGGTATATAATAATAAACTAATTAATAAATTTTTATAAAATATAGTTTATTATTTATTAAAAGGTTGTAGGTGTGTTAATTAGTCTAAAGGGTATAACTAAGTATTTAAATAACCTATATTACGTATAAAATACAGTTTTTTATTTATCTCCTGCTTTAATTTAAATGAGGTTATAAGCTTTTTTAAGGTTAAGTGCAGTAAATTACTTTACTTTAGTTAACTGGTCTTTGATTTCTGATATAAGTAGTAGTGGGGTTTTATCTTTTTTAGTAAGTTTATTTAGCTGTCGGTAGTTAATGTATAATTAAAGTTTTCTGTTTTTCTTAAGTATAAATATAACTGGGAATCTAAGTAAGGATTTAGATTTATAGATGTATTTTTTTACTTTTTATTTATTAATTTATTTTTATAATATAATAAATTCGGTTTCCGCTAAATTGTAAATTTTATAGAACTTAAGGAGTTTTCTATTAATTAAATCGATTTAATAGTCCCATTTACTATATTCTAGTAATCCAGTTTTAAGATTTTTACGAAATGCTTTTTTAAATTGGTAGTAGATAGTTAGAACCTTAAATAGCTGTTTTTCTAAAGGGTTTTTATTATTATTTATTATCCTAACTTTAGCTTATTTAAGCGCAGAGTTAAGTTCTCATAGGTCTTTTTATATTATGTTAAGTGTTTATCGTAGGCGTTTTTCTTTTACCTTTTCTCATTTATAATATATGACGAACCGTAAACCTATAGGTTAGTATAGGTTAGGATTTCCAAAGGACAAACCTAGATTCTGGTTTATATTAGCGGATAGGCTAGGCTGGACGTTTAAGTAATATAAATAATAATATCACTAACTAATAGAAAGTATTAAGTAAATTTAATTTAAACATTATATTTATAACTAGCTATTTAACTATTTTAAATAAACGTAAAGAAGTAAATGTTATATATTTAGTTAAATATATTTTAGTTAACTAAGGTTAACGGTTAACTTTCGTTAACTTATACTAGGTCGCTTTTAGTTAACGGTTGATTTATGTTAATTTTATTCTAATAGATCGCTTAGCCCATCTTTTTTCTAAGGTATATACCTTCTGTTGCAGCTATAAAATGTTAGGTTATAATACAATATCCCCCTTCTGTTAGTTTTATCCTTAAGGCCAGTTATAAAGCCCCTAGTACCCTTACATTAGTGTATAATTATAATTATTCCTTAATATATAACTTCTTTATTTACCTATTTATCTATATATTATAATTTATTCTATTTTTCCCTTTATATTTATTATACTAATAAAATGCCCATAGGGAAATGCACTAAACATTAAATACATATAACACCTTACCCTAAGCTTAATAAAAAATAAGCTAATTAAAATTAAAAAAAGTTAAGTATTTAGACTAAAGCTACAGAAGTTACAGCAATACTATATTCCCATTATTCTTCAGTGGGTATAGCTTATAAATATAAATATAGTATTTATTTAATTCGCTGTAATTAATATATTAAAATAAAGAAAATATATAATAGTAATACTATAGTATCTTTTTATAAATGTTCTTTATTATTTTTATTTTCTACGTTCTAACGTTATTTTAGTTATATAATTGCAGTGGGATTATAAAAAGTATAATAAGTAAAAGTATAAAGTGGCTGAGCAATTAGCTAAATGCTAACGCTAGGCTTTTAAGGCTTTAGCCCGTTTACAGTGTATTTATAAATTAAAGTAAAAGGTTAAGGATTATAGTAATAAGGTATTTTTACATAGTATAGAGTTATTAAATGCCTAGGATAGTATTATATAGCAGAAGTCTAACGCTGTCTTAAACACTTAATCCATTAATGCAGTTAATGTTTTTAATTTAAGCTTTTTTAATAAATATCTGCGGCCTAAAGGTATTATACCCTTAGCTTCTAGTAGATCTTCTTCTAAAACTCATTTAGGATTACCTAGGAATACATAAAGCTTTCTTTAGGTTCCCAGCTGTTAGTGTTTTAGTTATAATTTTTCTATTCCATTAAATATTAAAGTTTATTATTATTTTTATTTATTTTTAGTAATATTATTTTATTAACTTTATATTTAAGTTCTTTACCTTTAATAACAATTTTATCTTTAATAAATTCTCCGGTTTCTTTATCTATTAATGCTTTTTTTAATAGTAAGATATAAAATATTAAATATATTAGTTTTCTGCGTTTTCTTTATTATTTAAAAAGGTCTAGTTTATAATTATTTTCTCCGATTTTCTTTAAAATTTTATATAATTTAAACTTTTTAAAGTTAAGCTTATCGTTTAGCCGATTTATTTTAATATTAGCTTTTTTTTTACTATAGGTGTATTAGTAAAGGTAAACTATATCCCCCTCCTAAAGGTTTAGTCTCTTAAACTTTAATTCATCAGTATATTTAGCCATTTATTCCTTAATAAATTTAAGCTAGACTTATAGTTTATCGTAGAGTTTTTTTAGGTTATCTACCTAAATAATTACTAATTTTATATTTTCTCCCTTCCTTAGTAGTCTATAAACGTTAGGTTTAAATCTATAGTTTATGTAAAATAGTAAGTATTCTATAGACTTTAAGGGTATACTGTTATAAGAGAATTATACTATTAATAGTCTTTTTACCCAATCGTTTTACTTAAAATTAATATAATATTATAAATATACTTTAATAATTTAGTTAATTTTTTCTATTTATCTATCTATTTACAGATAGTAAGCTATACTAGCTTTATAGTTTATTTTTATTTTTACTATTAGGCTTTACTAATATTTGGATATAAACGTAGATCCTCTGTTAAAAATAATTTCTTTTAGTAGTCTGTGATTTACTGTAATATACTTCTGTAGTATATACACTAGTTTTTCAGCAGTGTTTCCTTTAATATAGGGGATGAAAAGCGTTATTTTTATTAGTCGGTTAACTATTATAAAGATACTATTAAATTTAACTTTTATTATAGGTTCTTTTAATACTGGTAGTTTAACGATATAGTTAAAGGAAATTAAGTCCTATAGTTATAGTAGTACTGGTAGTAGTTAAAGTTTACTGTAGGGTAAGTGTTAATTTACCTTTGTTTTAGTATATATTATACAGTAGTTAACTATTTCTTTAATAATTTTCTTTATTTTTTAAAATACATAGTATTATTATATTTATTATATTATTTTTCTAATTCCTTTATGTCTATATAGTAGATGCTTATAGACTAATTTAACTATTTCTTTTTATAGTTCTTCCAGTACTTAAATTTTCTAATTTCAGTATAGTAGTCCTTTCTTAAGGGTTACTTTATTAAGAAATTATTCTAATGTTTAATTTTTAATAATATCTTTTATTTTATTAAAGATAGGATTACTTTTTTTAACAGTGAAAAATGTATTTAATAATATTAATTTATAGTGTCTTTTTATTATTTTTTTAAATATTAGTAAAGTAAGTTTTAATATTAGTTTAAAGTAGTTTTTTTTACAGCTAAAAGTATTTACGCAACTATTTTCTAATCCTTTACAGAGTATAATCTCAAAATCGTATTTAGCTATAAGCCTTAAATACTTTTCTTACTGTATAAAGATATCTATTTTTTTTATTGCAAGACTTATAAGATTTTTATAGTCTAAATATATAGTAATCTTATATTCATTTCTTAATAAATATAACCTCTATTTTTTAAATGCTTTAAATATAACTATTAGTTTTTAGTTATACATAAAATATTAAAGTTTAAATCCGTAAAGTTTTTTTAAAAAAAAAGCAATAAAATATAATTTTCCTTTTTCATCTCATTAACTAAAGACTCCTCCAATTACATAGTTTAAAGCATTTATTTCAACAATAATAGGTTTCTTAAGGTTATATATAATTAATATTAATGTAATAATAATAGCTT